>NC_132906.1:33763985-34372318 GCF_047675955.1 Chlorocebus sabaeus | reverse complement strand
TGGCTGTATCTTTTTGGTACAGTCATCTATTTTCCTTTGGGTATATATTCAGTAATGGAATTGTTGGATTGAATGGTAACTCTGTTTTAAGTTGTTTGAGAAATTTCCAAGCTCATTTCCATAGTGTCTGAAGAAATTGACATTCTCACCAACAGTGTATATTTATTTGTTCTCTTTTCTTCAGTCTCACTAGCATTTTGTTTTCTGACTTTTTAATAACAGGAATTCTGAATGGTGTGAAATGATATCTCATTGATTTAAATTTGCATTTCTCTTACAATTAGTGATGATGAGCATTTTATCATGTTTGTTGACTGGTTTTATGTCTTCATTTGAGAAGTGTCTGTTAATGTCCTTTGCCCATTTTTAATGAAATTATTTGTCTTTTTTTTTTTTTTTTTTTTGCTCGTTTATATAAGTTGCTAATAGTTTAGAGATATAAGGCCTTTGTTGGATGCATAGTTTGTGAATATTTTCACCCTTTTTGTATGTTGTCTGTTTACTCTCTTGAGAGCTTATTCCACTGTGTAGAGCCCTTTAGTTTAATTAGGTTCCACTTGTCAATTTTTTTTGTTACAATTACTTTTGGGGACTTAGCCAAAAATTCTTTGCCAGGGTTGACATCAAGAAGGCTATTTCTTATCATTTTTATAGAGTTTTTATAGTTTTTTAAAGTTTTTTATAGTCTTACGTTTAAAACCTTAATTCACGTTCAGTTAATTTTTGTACATAGTGAAATATAAGGGTCCAGTTTCATTCTACTGCATTCAGCAATGCAGTTATCCCAGTAACAATTATTGATAGCGAGTCATTTCCAAATTGCTTGTTTTTATCAGTCTTATAGAAAATTAGATGATTACATGGATATATATTTATTCCTGAGTTTTCTATTTTGTTCCATTGGTATATGTGTCTGTTTTCCTATGAGTATTATGCTGTTTTGGTTACCATGGCCTTATAATGTAGTTTGAAATTGGGTAGTATGATGCTTCCAGCTTTGTTGTTTTTGCTTACAGTTGCTTTGGCTATTCAGCTCTTTTTTAGTTACATACAAATTTTAGAATAGTTTTTTTTTTTTCTTCTAATTCTGCAAAGAGTGACTTTTGTAGTTTGACAGGAATAGCATTGAATCTGTAAATTGCTTTGTGCTTTTGGCCATTTTACCAATATTAATTCTTCTTTTTCAAAAGCATGATTTTTTTTTTTCTGTTGTTTCCAATTTATCTCAACAGTGTTGTATAGCTCTCTTTATAGATATCTCGTACCTCCTTGGTTAGCTGTACTCTTAGATATTTCATTTTCTTTATGGCTGTTGCAGAATGTATTCTCAATTTAACTCTCAGCCTGGACATTATTGGTATATAGAAATGGGACGGTTTTTTGTACATCCACTTTGTTTTCTGAAACCTTACTAAAATAGGTTATCAGTTCTAGTTGCATTTTGGTAGAGTCTTTAGGGTTTCAAGGTGTAGAATCTTATAATCAGTGAAGAGAAATAGATTGACTTCTTTTCCTATTTGTATGCCTTTTATATCTTTATCTTGTCTGATTGCTCTGGTTAGGACTTCCAAGTAATATGTTAAATAGGAGTGGTAAGAGTGGGCATCTTGTGTTTTTCCAGTTCTCAAGGGAAACATTTCTAGCTTTTGCCTGTTCAGTATACTATTGGCTCTGATTTTGTCATAGATAGCTCTCATTATTTTGAGAGATGATTGTTCAATGCCTGTCTGTTAAAGAATTTTATCATGAAGAGATGTTGGATTTTATTGAAAGTTTTTTCTTTGTATTCACATGATCATGTGGATTTGCTTTTTTATTCTGTTTATATGGTGAATCACATTTATTAATTCATGTATATTGAAACAGCCTTGTATCCTAGGAATAAAGCCTACTTGATTGTGGTGTATTAACTTTTTGATGTGCTACTAAATTCAGTTTGCTAGTATTTGGTTGAGGGTCTTTGTGTTTGTGTTGATCATGGATATTTGCCTGAAGTTTTATTTCTTCATCGTTTCTCTGCCGCATGTTGGTATTAAACTGATACTGGCTTCATAAAATGGGTTAGGGAGGAGCCCTCCTACTCAATTTATTGGAATAATTTCAATAGCATTGGTATCAGCTCTTCTTTGTATGTCTGGTGAAATTGAGCTGTGAATTCATCTAGTCCATTTTTTTGTGTGTGTAGTTGTTAGTATTTTTTTTTTCTGCCTCAATTTTTGAGCTCGATATTGGTCTATTTAGGGTTTCAATCTCTTCCTAATTCATTTTTGGGATATATATGTTTCCAGGATTTTATGCATTTTCTTTACATTTTCTAATTTGTGTGCATGGTGTTCTTCATAGTATTCTCTGTGGAACTTTTATATTTCTGTGGAATCAGTTGTAATGTCATTTTTGTCTTTTATGATTGTACTTCTTTGAGTTTTCTCTGTTTTTGTTTTGTTTTGTTTTGTTTTGTTCTTACCTAGCTAGCAGTCTATCAATCTTTTTTATGTTTTCAAAAAAAACAAGTCTCAGTTTAATTGATTCTTTGTATGGGTTCTTGCATCTCAATTTCATTCATTTTTATCTAATTTTAGTTATTTGGTTTTGTTGTTGTTGTTGTTGTTTTCTATTAGCTTGGGGACTGGCTTCCTCTTTCTTTTTCTAGTTCCTTTAAGTGAAAAGTTAGATTGTTAATCTGAGGTCATTCTAAATTCTTGATGAAGGTATTTGGTGCAATAAACTTTCCTCTTAACACAGTGCTAGCCGCGTCCCAGAGATTTTGGTAAGTTTTGTCCCTGTTATACCAATAGGGAAAAACTTCTTTTTCAATTTTGATGTTCACCCAGCAGTTATGCATTAACAAGTTATATAATATCCATGAATGGTCTAAGATCATGTTTGGTATGATTTCAATTTTTGAAAATTCATTGAAACTTGCTTAGTAATAAAGTGAAACCCATGTTCCAGTATTTTATTTCTCTTAACAAGTGTCACATGATAAATTAGAATTCCTTATTTTAATGTGTAACAAGTTATTTTAACTTCAAGACCATGAAAATAGTCTCATATTTCATTTTCTTTAAGTTTTGTTGTTTTCTTATTCAAACTTAGAGCTCTAGTTCTTGAAGATTTGGTTTCATTTTTTCTAAGTAAGGTATCAATTTACATAATACTTTATGTGATTATGTTATTAACATAGCAGCATCTACTTAAAAGTTTGTTCTTTCTCTCTTTCCTGCTGCTTTGCTCTACTGTGCTCAACTTTTGCAATAAGTTAAGTGCCCATATGATTGATGTCTAACCTAAGATATATTCTTGCAGATTAGTCTAATTGTCTATCCTTTTAATAGTTCCACTCAGACTTAATTTCTGCACGTATTTAAAGATATTTTATAATATCTAGGAGTGTAATTCCTTCCACCTTACCATTATTTATCAAGAGTTTCTGACTATTCTCGGCCCTTTGCATTTTTTCATATTATAGAATCAGCTTAATAATACCCACAAAAGAAAACAACACAAATTTTTACTGAGATTATCTCTTATGTATTTAGGAGGAAATCAGTGTCCTCTCTGTATGTTATGTAACAGAAAGATATTTGGGGCCAGTATAATGGTCTTGCTAATCCTAGGATTTCAGTCTCCTAGAGTATACTGCCTGTATCAGTTCCATATTGAAGTTTATTGCTGAGCCAGCTCATTACGAGGATATCTAAGATGGAAAATGATTAAATCAAATAGGCTCATACATAGCCAAAAGGTTTTCATTTTTCCGGTTTATTGGAACACCTCATGATTATGAATTTAGTCTTCATACATTTGAGAGAACTAGCCCATATATACAACTTTTCTCCTTTTGTTCTACTCATGACCATACCACCTTACATACCAATAACTTGCTAGTGATGAAATAATAATATTTATTTCTCTTTTCCCTTAAACTGAGTGTATAGCTCCTCAAAGATTCAGCTGAATATGCAGATGATATCCTCTAAACTCTTCCAACCTGAATGGGTCCCAATTTTGATTCGTATCTCTTTGTTGTGAAAGGTTGTCACAGTTATCAGCCCTTTGGGGATTCACAAATGCTGTCAGGAATTTTTGTCTGGCTTTTCTGCCTGGCTGTCCTCTTTGGTTTCTATGTTTTTCTCAGTAATTGGTTGGAAATTTTCTCATTTTCTTAATAATATTAAAATGTTTTATAAATGTATCTTACTGTATTTTTATACATGTTCAATTAGAGAATGGGTCCAAATAGTCCAATCTGTTGTATTACAGAAACAGAAGTTAAATCAGTACTTTACTTTAATCCAAATGGCTCAAGATACTTAGAATAACTGCTTTCTATCTTAGGTCTTTGATAAACACCTATTAAATGATTAAAAGGCTTCTCATCATCTTTCTTGACATTTTTATACAAAAATTTTCTCTACATTTCATCATGTATATATGTATACAAAAGCAATTCATATTAAACCAGAGCTGTGAATTTGTTATTGGTATAGTCATAATGTTGCTACCTTATTGTTAATATTTAACTTATTTATGTGAAACTATTATTAATGACTAATAAACCAGGCAGGTTTTATTAAAATTCATTAGTGTGATATGAATTAACAGAAAAGAGAATATTTTCCAGGCTGTTTTTCATTTCCCATAAGAAATTATTCTACATTGCTATTGAAGATGTAATATATTAAACAGGTATGACATACTGTTTTCAGTAACATTTAAGCAATTCAAAGGAAATGCTCTTATTTATATTGAACACTGACTACAAAATATAACTAGCCTATTTCAGAATACATAGGAACAATTTACTAAAGCTAATCTCTAATTATGTGAAAAAATATTTTGCAAAGCCTTTCCCTTAATTATGTCTACAGCTGTTGAGATGGAGAAAATAAACAAAGGAGATTTAGAAGTCACACTAGTATGTTTAGTATTTGCCTATCAACACCTGGGAGATCATATGATTTAAGTAATAATTTTATTTTAATACTTAGTAAATGTCTTAAATCAAGCAGAGTTCTTACTTGCAGAAAAGAAAGAATGTATATCTTGGGATAAACCATACTCTGGACACATGATTTGAAGCTGAACTTCAAATCAAATATTCATTTATTTTCATTGTTGAAATGAAATTAATAGATACCAAAAGCTTAGTATAAAATAGTATTTTTTCAAATGTATTTGAATGGATGTTGTACAATTTAGTCAATTTATTAGTTATCTTTGAAAAACATGGGAGGGTGAGAAGCTGTGCCATAGATAATTATTTAGAGTGTATTATCTAGGTTATAACATGGCTAAGTCACAAAATTCATTAGTAAAGCTTATACCAAAATATTGCTTTATATGATAATATAAAAGCCAACTAATCATTTAAAACTAAGAGAAAACATTGTTAATAAGTAGTAAACGTAAATTAACTCATTATTTATAAAATTACTTACCATTTTAAATAGTCTTTTTTTCTGGTTAAATGAAAAATACTCCATATTTAAGCCAAACTTCTGCAGCTAGTCAGCAAATAAACCAGGTCATGTTTTGTTTTGTTATAATTGTATTCACATTTCAGTATATGGGATGATAGCCGAGGTGGAAATAGAAAAGCTACAAAAGCATACAAAGCCAGATCCAAAATAAAATATAAATTATGTTCTCTCTTCCTTTCCCAATAAGATTTTAAATGAGAGATTATAAATTAATACTTGTTGTGGGAAGTAAGGGACCTCAAATGGAGGGACCACCTGGAGCTGCAGCAGAGGAACACAAATTATGAAGATTTCATTTTAATATGGACATTTATAGTTTCCCAAATAATACTTTTACAATTTCTTACAGCTGTCTTACCTTAATCTCTTAATTCTGTTATCTTTGTACGCTGAGGATGTACATTACCTCAGGACCACTGTGATAATTGTGTTAACTGTACAAATTGATTGTCAAACATGTGTGTTTGAACAATATGAAATCAGTGCACCTTGAAAAAGAACAGAATAACAGCGATTTTTAGGGAACAAGTGAAGACAACCATAAGGTCTGACTGCCTGTGGGGTTGGGCAAAAGAACCATATTTTTCTTCTTGCAGAGAGCCTATAAATGGATGTGCAAGTAGGGAAGATATCGCTAAATTCTTTTCCTAGCAAGGAATATTAATATTAGTACATTGGGGAAGGAATGTGTTCCTGGGGAGAGGTCTATAAACAGATGCTGTGTGAATGTTTGTCCTATGCTGTTGAGATAAGGACTGAGATACGCCCTAGTCTCTTGCAGTACCCTCAGGCTTACTAGGGTGGGGAAAAAGCCAGCCCTGGTGAATTTGTGGTCAGACGGTTCTCTGCTCTTGAACCCTGTTTTCTGTAGTTTACGATGTTTATCAAGATGATATGTGTACAGCTGAATATAGACCCTTATCAGTAGTTCTGCTTTTGCCCTTTGCCTTGTGATCTTTGTTGGATCCTTATCAGTAGTTCTCCTTTTTGTCCTTTGAAGCATGTGATCCTCCCTGTTCTTACACTCTCCCCTTTTGAAACCTTTAATAAAAAACTTGCTGGTTTTGCAGCTCAGGTGGACATCACAGTCCTACCGATATGTGATGTCACCCCTGGTGGCCCAGCTGTAAAATTCCTCTCTTTGTACTCTTTCTCCTTATTTCTCAGCCAGTGGGCACTTATGGAAAATAGAAAGAACCCATGTTGAAAAGTTGGGGGCGGGTTCCCCTGATAAATATTAAAATAGTTCTTTACCTTCTTAGGTCCCAAAAGCAAAGGAATCACTTTATTATGTGCGTTCACTCATTAAAAAAATGTTTATAGTAACAGTTAGGCAGGGAAATCTTTCCAAATAGCCTTTTAAAAGGAAACAATTAGAGGAATTAAGAAAAATTACATCAAGCATACACTGCTATAGACTTTTCTTGACAAATATGATACTGACATATCTCCGGAACCTATTTAAATATCCTGTTGGCATTCAAGAGGGGAAATATTCAAGCATTTGGCCCACATGACATATAACTGGGGATAACATCTGCACTTTCAGTCTAGGCTTATTCCTCAGAAATGGACAATTGGGAACTTTTTCTCTAAAAAAAGGGATTAATCTTCTAGCACCTGAAATAAGAAATCTTATTTTGTCATAAATAATAGAGGAATGTTTTGTCATAAACTGTCAAATTACTGTGAATATATCTTATTGTTTATTAAATACCAATGGCATATATTACTATTATCCTCTATGTTTCAACTATGGTCATTTGTATTTTTCACATTTTAAAGCCACTTGTACTTAAAAAAAAAAAAAATCTACAAATTAGAAATTCTATGCTATTAGATCACCCTGTCATGACACTTGAGCTGGTTAAGTTTTCCTTAACCCCATTTAAACCTAAGCACTTGCACATATCCACTTGCCGAGAGACTATTTTGTATCAATCTATTCTTCATTGAAAGATCAATATTGACTTATCATCTACTCCAGGTGTTTTCTTTATTTTGATTCCCTTATTATATTTTACCAGGAGGCTTAAATACATCATGCATATTACCTTTCACTACAGGTATTTGCCAGTGTTTTCTAAGAATTTGCTCAGATTTTTATAATAGTAAATGTTACAAAGCACAAAATACAGCTGGCCATAACTGTGCTTTAAAATTCTATCCCACTGTTTTGACCAATATGAAGAAAATATTCTAAATTTTAAATCTCTCATATTATAAACAACAGCTAAATTCTAAATATAAAATTTCTATCATCAATAAACTGTTATTTTAGTCATTATACTTGAGAATGCTGTGTTATGACATACTGGCTTTTCAAATATACACAGAAATTTCATATGCTAACTCAGATAGCAGCAAACTATGCATCATAAGTTCAAAGAAAGTACAAATTCAGTCTTATAGACCAAGTTTTAGGGGCAAAAATGAAAATGGAGACACTATGGAGAATTGAAGAGTCATCCTCCATCTTAAAAAAATATGGAAAAAAAAGCCCGTAAAGAGTAAAAACAGTGAAACAAAGTCAACAATTTGCTTGCCATTGATAGATTATGAAAAATCACACACAATGCACACACACTCCCCATACCTTGGTCATTATTAGTTGCAGTCACACTGTACATACTATTTTAAAGTTTATTTAGGGGTATCTTTTTCAATTTATTTGAAATACTAAACTATAAGATGTACAATTCTTTGTTTTATTTTCTTTTGTTTTGATGTATTATTATTGAATTTAGATGTTTGGTAAAGAGCCTTCCTTTTTGTGTTTATATATTTTTGCTTTTTTTTTTTCAGAATAGTGCTTATTGAATTTCTTATTTTTCCACATTCTTATAATAATTTTGCATTGTGATTCATCAACAATCTTTGCATAGTCACATAAATAAAATAGTTTCTGTTCCACCAATATTGTCTTGTCATCTAATCAAAATACATTGCCAATTAGGACAATTAAAGGTAGGCCCCCAGAAATTTAATATCCTGAGTTTCATGTGATCTCTCAATTATAAGCCAATTTCTCATGAAAATAATCTGGTGGAAAATCAAGTTGCCATATGCACATATGCCAAATAAATATTAGAAAATGAATGATCAAATATACAGGAGAGGGATGTTCAATCTTTCTTATAAAAAGACAAGATAAAACTACACAAGCAAGGTGGTAATGCAGAAAGTTCTAACAGATTTAGCTTCAAGTTTAAAATGAGTGATGAAGATCCCATTTCAGTAATCATTCTAAGCAGAACCAGATCTCCATATGGGAGAGTAGAATACAATTGAGTTGGACATTAGAATATAGAGCCAAAAATTTAGCCGATAGAAAAAAGCCATGCACAGTTATAATAGGTAATTACAAAAAATGTTCGAAGATACTGTATACATTCATTCTCTCACAGACTATATATAATACTTCCCTCAGCTCCATATCTCACCAAATCTTGGTTTTTACAATCATTTTAACTATTGTGAATTTATGTAGTCTAATCACATTTCAGTTTTAATTTGCATTTTTCTGATTACAAATGATTATACTTTTTCAAACAGCATGTTAGGATTCTTAAATTAAGATCACAATTTATGTATAAATTAATTTTGAGAATACGTCTTTAAAATATTGAGACTTCTGATCTATAAACATGAGTCTTCCATTTGTTTGTGCTCTATGTAATTTATTCCATTACTTTATAACTATTTTAGGAGAGCAATTGATTCAATAGATTTAATAGTTGGTATATGATATTTTGCATGCTATGATAATTATTTAATTGCATATCCTATTTATTGCTAATATGTAGAAAAACAATTGATTTGTTTACAATGAAAGACCATTTCTAGAGTCATCTCTCAGCAGTTTAGCTTTTGAGAGAGATTAAATGCAAAATATCTTCATTTTAATTAGTGCATATTTATCTCAACTACAGCACCCTCATACAATCAGATGTACACAAAGAAGAATGGTAGTCATAGCATTACTCTTCCAGTCCATGAACACATTATTTCCATGTTGAGTGGTACACTGGACTTTTTCTCCTGGCATGAATTAGTCATTCCCCCTTTTTGTTCACTATATAAGTTATTCAGTGTCATGGTTGGTTAAAAGAGTTACTGTAGTGCTACAGTAGCAATCTGGAAATGGTAAGAAGTGGGACAGGCATTACCAGTTTTTAAATATGAAAAGGAAGAACATCAAAGATGAATGTTCTAGAATGGGCAGATCTTAGTAAGTGTGGGTGGAATTCAGCTTTAAATACACATTCTATATCTACATGTGATCTATCAGCATATAAAAAATAACCATATAAGTTTTGGAAAGCCTTAAAATCACTCAGCTGAGTTGGAAAAACATCAGCAATTTCACAGTGGTCTCGGGATTCAGCCAAATTTAAATTTGCTGAAGAGTTGACTGCCTCTTTCTACTGAAAATCCACTGCATGTGAGTTCCTGTAACATTTGGGATATCACAGACACTTATGGTAAATATATTATTTTATTGGTTTACAAAGATGCAGTTTTTCTTTTAAACTCTTGCTCCATTCCCACTTCATACCTCCAGAAGAAGAATCTAGGGGTCAATATTTCACATGAAGAGTTTTAAGGGGTTTTCAGGTTTCAAAACACTTAGGCTCCACTATGTACTTGAGGACATGTCTCATGGGTGCACATTGATTCCCACCCACTTTCAGTGCACAATATTTGCTAATGTTGTTGTGGTTGAGTCCTAGAAACAAATGAAGAGAACAGAGCTGAGATACAGTGGTGGTGATAATCTCAAGTGATCTTCCTTCTGATCTTCCAAGACTCAATAAATTTGGAATGCAACATTCATACTAAGCAAGCACCAAAGACCAGGGCTGCAGTTTGAAAGGGTGAGATCCCTGAACTGTCACCAGGATGTTGCAGTCAGCAGGCCCATAGTGTCACCTCTATGCTCCCACAACACTGCTAAGTGCACAATAGAGAAGATGTAGATATTTATCACAGGAGAAATAGTGGTTCTCTACCAACCTAAGAAAGACGGACATAGTCTCAGTTCCTCTCCTGATCCTACACTCTACATTCTAGAATTGGGCTGCATTGAGAGGAGAATCCAATATAAAAGACCTAGAGACCCTGCCTTGGAAGACTGAC
The DNA here is from genome assembly GCF_047675955.1 of Chlorocebus sabaeus. Lineage (NCBI taxonomy): Eukaryota > Metazoa > Chordata > Mammalia > Primates > Cercopithecidae > Chlorocebus > Chlorocebus sabaeus. Next base: position 34,361,696 of record NC_132906.1, on the reverse strand, counting down.
TAACCCAGTGAATTTTTATAAATAGCTACAAAGTTAATCTTTAACCACTTTAAAACACAGGGCAAGTTAAAGATTTATTTTAAAATAAATCTCAAACATATCTATTTACAGTACAGAAAGAGGGGCGTGTGTAAACAACTGAAAGGGGAAAAAGTCAGTAAATGAGCTGGGAAAATGGTCTTGAGACACCAGGAGCTGAACTGAGCTGTGGTGGCCTAAGGATGGCATTCAGCTCATTCTGGACTCAGAGGTAGGGATGCTTGTGTGGAGAGGATGTACAGAGGAGTCCATGTCGGTATCCTGGTATTAAGGAAGGTGGTGATGAAGAAAGAAGTCACTAGAAGAGACCCACTGTGACAAGATGGCTCATTTCACGAGATCTCTTGCTCTCCATTTCAGGTAGACATTTGGAGATGATCTTTCCAGTCAAGTTGGCTTTGTGGTAGGAGGAGTAGGGGTGGCCAGAGCCTAGAGAGAGAAATCCTCTTAGAAAACACAGTTGAATAGGGAGTAGAGAGTTGAAAAAAATGAATCTGAATGTTTTTCACTTCCTCCTTTGTCAGATCATAAGCAGCCCTCAGTTGACATACTTGAGTAAATAGTAGCTAAGTGGACGCTCATGCAGGTGCAGCTGGCTGCACAATACCTTGGCACCTAAATGGTCAAGGGCAGGTCTCTACTTCCAACATCAGTGCATTAATACTTCCACATGAATCTAGAAAGATCAGCAGTATAGCCCTTGAAGCAGGAAGGTGCAAAGTCGAGTCCATAGACAAGATAGGAGAACTATGTGGACTTGTTGTTCAACTGATTATATGGCATGAAAGTGTGCAACAGATTCTTTTCATAGCTGTGTGGTAATGGAAGGTGATGAAGGAGGTGAGGCTAGAAAATATGAACACTGGGTGCAGATGTTGGTGGCACCTGGATGGTTCTAGAAGTCACAGCAGGAAGTGGCTGTGGTACATTTGTGTACTTGGATTTGGTTTATTTATTTATTTTTATGAAAGTTAATGTTTCTTTAGAGTGAGAAAAGAAAGCACAACAAATTTTGAGTATAAAACAGCTGTAAAATACCATAAACATTTAAAATATACTTCTTTTATGTAACAGCTTGGTGCTTATGTTTAGGGACACATAGTCCTTGATCTTCTCTTCATGTGATAACCACTTTGTGATATTTTATAGGGAGTGATATAAGAAACATTCTTTCAGCTGGCACATTTCTTTACTCCCCATGTCTTGCTGGTGCTAGGTGCGATAGTTTGGTTTCATATTTCACTTTAGCATCTTTGTTTCTGGATGCCATCTACATCTGCACAGGAGGTGGCAGGAGAATTCCTGAAAGCCGTTCTTGTGCAAGGAAGCTATCAAATACCCACTTGTGTGATGCAGTAACTACGAACTACAAAAATATTTTGTTAAATTTAAGTCAAGGTTTTCCTTAGCATGATCCCCAAAATGCCAATGAGTACTCTAGAGCCATTTAACAAGATAAAGAGTTGGAATCAAAAGATGCAGTGGTTAAACATGTAAATAAAATATATTATTTTGCAAATTTTACAAAGGCATGTGACCATTTGAAAGAATATATTGCTCAACTTCTTCCCAGGGCTTTGGAAATAACCCACCAAAAAGTCTGGAAGCTTAAGCTTCACCTGATTTATGGTAAATTTGCCTCTAATCAGAATAATCATTCTAGAATACAAATCAGATCATGACAGTCAATGCTTTAAATATCTCATGAATTTCTTCGAATTGTCCTAACTTTTTTTTATATATTTTAAAATCTTAGACAATTGAAAAATATAAGGCAATGAAGCTAAGAATTATAAATACACACACACACACACACACACACAACTTTTTGTCTGAATCATTTGAAAGTAAGTTTTAAGCATTATGAGATTTCTTCATTTCTAATTACTTTAAAATGTATCATTGAAGAACAAAATCATTCTCCAATTAATCATAATATTATAATCAACCCAGAAATTTGACACACTACTATCTTTTGTTTATTATTATTATTTTGCTTTTTGAGTTTTTTTGACACACTACTATTTATTATTAAAAATGAAATCAATCTTCCCAGTTGGTCAATTGTTAAAGTAATGTGCTTTACAGTTGTTTTTTATTGTGGTTAAAAACACATAAAAATGAAATCTACCCTATTAATAAATTTTAAGTGTACAGTATAGCATTGTTTATATATGCATTGTTGTGCAGTACATCTCTATAGCTTTTTCATCTTGCATGACTGAAACTCTATGAACATTGCACAGCAATTATCCATTTCTCCCTTCCCCTAGTCCCAGCAACCACTATTCTACTTTCTGCTTCTGTGAGTTTGACTCTTTTAGATACCTTATAGAAGTAGAATCATTCAGTATTTGCCCTTCTGTGACTGACTTACATGGTCCTCAACTTGGACTTATAGCCCATGTAATCCAGGATGGCTGTGATGTTCCCTTCCAGTAACCTTGACCTGAGGTAATAAAGGAAGAAGTCTGTGTAGGTCTTGATACATTTGAATTCCTTCTTTAATAAGCAAAAGAAGAGATTGCTGACCCCTGTTTTGGGTACACTGAAGACATGGTAAAGGGCCTGCATGCTGGAGGAGCTCATCACCCAGTAAGGGCATGAAGCTCATCACCATCTCATTGTACAGGTTCCCAAGTCTCACAGGAGGTTCTGCACAAACATAACTTCCAGAGTATGATTTTGATAGACAGACCACTCATAGGTCAAGTCAGGGAAAGCAAATTTATTATAGATAGAAAGCAAGAATCAATAAAAGCCTAAAATCCATGGGAAGCTCTTCCCCCATGTCTGAGGAAAGTTGCCCAAGATGGATGACATCTTCTCTGATCATGCCCCATCTCACATCATGGCTGAGGGTATTGTGGGTTTTATACCCCAGGTACCACCTGGCTCACTGAGTGCAAACATCGAAGGATATTCTGTTCTAGGAGGGAAAAAGACAGAGTCTGGATTGTTCCATATAGTTCGTCCTTATTTCAGGACACTGCATTCCCAGAATATTCTACAGTTATTCTGATAACTGCAAGCAAGAGGAGAAAACGCTGTTGGTCAATGCTATCTAAAGACTTGTCCTTCCATACACATAAAACTACATAAAACAGAGTCAATAAAAGACATCTACTTGGTACAGGCTGTACGTTTTACTGACTGGTGTCTACTTTGACTTCATATAATTGCATTAATTTGGGAAATTATTCTTATAATATTTTGTGCTCATTGGACTGGGCTTCTCCATGAATCCAGGGAGAAAGGCTATCTTAACTCACCGTGGCTTCTAGGTTAGAGGCCTGAATGTTCTGAGAAGCACTGACATCTTGCCCTGACTTATGACAGCAAGAGAGAGGCACAACTGTCTCTGGAGCCACGCTGTCTGAGTTCTCACTGTGCCCACTGGCTCCAGGAGATCAAGACCAGTGCCCACAATTGACTTTTCATGTTCAGTAATCTTGCTAAACTGAATTTTTAAATCCCATAATGTCTTATTAGATTGTTTTAAGTTATTAAGAAATAAATAATATTATCTCTATAAAAGTTTGTTTAGTTTTTTTCCCCTTAATACTTGTCCTGAAGTTTACCTAATTTCACTAAGATTTCTGGGAAAATTGAATAGATATGATAATACCAGGATTCTTGACTTGTTCCTAGAGAAAGAAGAACATTTTAGAAAATTTTAATATTAAATATAATGCTTTCATTAATGTCTATAATGTAGACATTTTGTAGATCTCATTTATCAGAATATGAAATTGCGTTACTATTGGTCTAAGCATTTAGTCACTATTGGTCTAAGCATTTAGTCACAAATGAATGTTCAATTTTAACAACAGTTTGTTCTTGGTCTATTAAGGCCACAATATAGCATATTTATTTTATTTTTTCAACTGGGTGACTTTTACATTTGTATCAATTTGTATTTTGTATAATTTTTATTTTTATGCTATTCTTATCAGATTATGTCACCTATATTACCCAGGGTTCTCCAGAGAAACAGAAAAACAGGATGTGTGTGTGTGTGTGTGTGCACGCACGCACATGCATGCACATGTGTGTATGTATAAAATATAGGCTGGCATGTCTCAATTCATAGGGTAAGTCATCAAGCCTGAATCTGAAATCTTGAGAAAAAGGAGAGTTGATGGTGTGTTTTTACTGCAAAGGCTAACAGAATCAAGTTAAAAAAAAAAAAAAATGTAATGTTTCAATTTGTGTCTGAAGACCAGAAAATGTAATGTCACAGTTTGAAGACCATCAGGCAGGAAGACTTTTCTCTTACTTGGGGGAGGTTGGCCTTTTTATTCTATTCAACTTCTAACTGGTTGGATGAGTCCCACTTTAATCAATACATGGTAGTCTCCTCTCCAGTCTACCTATTTAAATATTAATTTCATTCAAAGATGCCATAATCAATAGATTGCAATCTCCTCTTCAGTCTACCTATTTTAATATTAATCTCATTCAAAGATGTCTTTACGGAAACACATAGAATAATATTTGACCAAATATCTGGGCACCTCATAGTCCAGTAAAGTTGATACATAAAATTACCCATCATAGTACAATTGTTATAATGAACTCAAAAAAATAAGTTAACCAGTATTTATATTTTTCCATTTTCTTTAGCACAGGTTAATATTGGCATATATATCCACTTTTAATTTTTGTAAAATTCAACAATGAAGCCATAGGAGGCTGATGTTTTCCCTATAGAAATCTTTTTGAGAGTGAACTGATTTCTGTGTCAATTTTATCTAGTTGGTGTATTTTTATAGGAATTTGCTCATTTTATTAAAAAAATTCAAGGTAATGTGAAAAATGTGCATATTATGCACTTTACAATTAGGCACTTTGACTGCCATTAGGATTTCTAGTAATGCCAATTTTTTCTTGTATATAATGTTTGTTACTTGTGTCTGCACTACTTTTTCCTTGATGAGCTTGCCAGCTCTCTATCATTTAATAAGAATTTTAACCACTGAAATTTGGTTTCAAGATTTTTTCTATTTCTTATTTGTTCTTACATTTTATAAATTTTTACAAATACTTTTATGTTTTTCTAAGTTTTAATTTTCTTTGATTTTGCAAATTTCTTAAGTAATTATTTTCTCCTTGATTTTTAACCTTTTTTTCATATATTCAGCTAAGCCCACAAATTGCCATCTGAGCATGACTTTAGCTGAATCTCACAAATCTGAGGTATTTTTTTCTTTCAGTTCAAAATATTTTCCAATATTCACTGAAGTTTTCTCCTCATTATTGTGATATTTGTAAGTGTTTTAGTTATTTTTGAAAGACATGGGGATCTTCTTCATATCTTTTTAAATTGGTTTTTAGATTGACTTCATTGTGGTCAAATAGTATTCTTTGTATGACTTCAATTATTTGAATTATTTGAAACCTGCTTTAAGGTCCATCTTATGGTCAATTTGTGTAAATGTTCCATGTGTGCATGATGACAATATACATTCTGCAGTTTTGAATGCAGTTTCTTATAAGTCCCAGTTATCATGATTTTGTTTATATGGCTTTTAATATAAACTGTTTCCTCAAAGTTTTTTGATCCTATTTGTTCTATCAGTTTCTGAGAAAAGTTTGTTAAAATCTCTAATTATTCTTGTGGAACAGTCTGAATATATATAGCATATATGTATGTATATATATGAGATGTACTATACACATACACACACATGCCAAAGTATAGATATAGTACTTTCTTCTTAAAGTCTAGTTTGTCAGAAATTAATATAGCATGATCTACTTTCTGCTGGGCATTGTTTGCTTAGTATAACTTTACCTTTCCTAAGTCACAGAAACTAAAATATTTAAATTTTCTTTATATATTAAAACTCCATAATATATTGTTAATATATTATATTGCTAATATAATATATTATGTAGTCAGTGTTTCAATGCTCATTTATATTCGCTTACAGAATTTGCCTGTTTTTACTCTTCAGTCTGTAGCTCCTAATTTCCATCAGTGATAGTTTTCTCTCTGTCTCAAGAAAGGCATTCAATGCTTCCTTAGTTTAGACATACTCTGCTAGTATTGTCTTCTGTTTGAAATTTCATGTTTAGTCAGTGGATCTAGAATCTAGATTGGCACTTGTTTTAGCCCTTTGAAAATATACCATAATCATTTGACTACTATTGTTTTCATTGAGAAGTGACATGTTAGACTTATTTTTATTTACCTGGGGATAATGTATCATCTTCTTGCTGCTTTTGAGACTTTCTTGTTTCACTATGAATGACGAAAGTCTTGCTGTGATATTCTGAGTTATTTTCTCATATGCTTCCTGCTGAAAATTTATAGCGCTTCTAAAATAATATAAAAATTTTTATGTTTTAGAAAATTATGTTTTTTTCTTAAAAGATTGTTTGTGCCTTATTTTTTTTTCCTCTTCCCCTTCTGAAGCTCCATTTTTGAAAATTTAAAATTATTTTAACTAATTATATTCTAGTTATATTTCATCATTACTATAGTTTTGTTAACTCCTATTCTTAGTTTCACTTATTTTGTCATTATATTTTTCTATATTGAAATTTAATTTAATTTTTATGTAAGGCTCTTTCTAATCTTAGTTGCTTCTAAATATATGCTGAAAGTTTCAAGTAATAAGCACAAATATTTTATAATTTATTTCTTAAAATCCCAAGATCAAGGGTCCCACTGATCTGTTTTTTATTTTTACTATACAGTGTTATGTTAGACATTGAATATGTGCTGATAATTGTTTGTGAAAAATTTTAAAGATAATTTATGACTTAGAGTGTACTTATGATATTACTGTGATATGTGTGATATGTATGTATATTTCTGGAAAGCAGGCAGTGGAAATAATGGTCCTGGCTATATTCTAAAGAGCGTTTGTGAAAATTTTATGCTTGATATCAGTTCTTATAAAAGATAGTGCTTTTTGATTTACGTTTACTCCTGTAGTAGAACCCTTTGGGATTTCTAATCCAAAATATTAGGGTTTATCAAATCCTTTTCTTTTGGACATTACAATCCAATTTTTATCACTTTAAGCTCCACATGTCTGCCAACACTTTCACTTATCCTTATTCCTGTCCACAGTCTCTTCTGAAAATAAACATATCTAAGTGAAAAGTGATATAAAGCTATTGTATGTTTTCTTACTTTCTTAAACCTTGAGTCATAATTTTCAAGGTTTATTTTCCCCCAAAATTTCAAAAGGCCTTTCATTAATATTATAACTAGTCTTAATGTTTATTCTTACTCTACCTATATGTCCTTGGGAAGCATGTATTCACCCTGAATCTGGCAATAAATGCAAAGAGAAGGCATAGTGAGGGCAAATGGTGAAGTCAGAATGTTCTCTAACCAGTTTGTGGTCACTCTTTCCCTGGAATCCATTTAGTACCACTGGCATATTATGTGTATGTTAGTCCATATTGGCCACACATTAGTCTATTCCCCAGAGACCATATCATTCCCATATTCCTCACACAGTCCAGATACATCATTATAAGCCTCTTAGAGGACTGGGGATAATTGGATAATTTTATCCAGTAACTGGATAATTTTAGCAGCATTGTCTAATAACACAGAAATTCCTGACCCCAAAAACTCAGGTAATACAGAGTCAGACAGTGACACTGGTATTCAGGGTTATGTTTTGAATGTGTTGAGTTGAGGGGCTTCTTGGATGTCATAGTGAAGACATTTAGTAGGTCATTGAACAGCTGGTTTGAAAACACAATAAAGCCCAATATATTGCAACAGGTACTTCAAAATTATTAGCTAAAAAGTCATAGTATAAAACATACTAGTGGATATGAAAACACATTTAGAGGTAACTAAAGAAAGATGTTGAAGATAGAATATTGAGCTACACTAATATTTAAGACATTCTGTGAGGAAAAAAAAAAAAAAAAAAAAAAAAACTGAGCCAATAAGTGAGTGAATATGAATGGCCCTGATGGGAAGTGGGCAAAATGAAGTGAAAGATCTCTTTGAAAAGGGAGGCTGATAATGGTTCAAGGAGAAGTGAGGGATCTGTTTTATAAAATTCTCTAGAGATGTGTGCTAATGTTTATGCACACCTGGACACCTTATTTTTTATTGGAAGGATTAGATAAAGTGAGATTGGTTAAATTATTTTACTAAAGGCCTCAATGCGGATGAGTTATGTTGAGGACTAAAAAAAATGAAAATGATCAAATAATTCTATATATTGATAGAAATTTCAGTTTTACCCAGGATAAAATGAATATATTTGATTGCAGTGTCTTTTGAAAGCAAATAAAGTATAGGGATCCTTTATGTATATGTTATTTTTTCCTAGTGTAACCTGTGGAGAAAAGTTGTAACTAATTCAAATCATACAAGTAATTTACCAAAATGAAAAACTCATGTGTTCAGAGTGATAGTTCTCAGTAGCAAATTTCCTACCTGTTAGCAAATCGTAGAGTTCATTGATGATTTTAATATTCTCTAAAGTTAAAAGTGAACATATAAAGTAAAGACAAAATCTTGTCAATGAGCAAAAGCTCTCTAGTTGGAATACTCCTTAGACAGGGAATACATTATCAGAGTGAAAGATGATGAATTAGAAAACCTGATAAACTATGATGTATACTATGACTCACAATATTTTTAACATTTAAAATTCTCTCGGATATCCTGCCAGCATGGAAAGGGGAAAAAAAAAATTAAAGTACTGAACATAATATATACAATTAAAATTTTGTATGCATATGTAATTTAAAAGATTGACAGCTAAATCAGTATGACTAAATATATTCATTTCTACATACATGTAAGTGAACCCTAAATATATGATGTAAAGTTATCTTTTAAAGGGTAACTTTCAGAAAAACCTTTAAAACTACTGGGCATTTTAACATGTCCAATGAGAGGTAAATGAAGTTTTCTGACTAAGTTTAGAAAAATGAATGTGAAGAAAGAGGTGACTTGAATAATAATTTAAAAATCAATATTTAGAAGGTAAAGGGTGTTTTAAATTATTATTTGAAAAACTCATAAAATTATATGAGAAACTACAAGATTTTAATTTATTATCAACATTATTGGCAATCTTAAAAATAAACAAATTGTGGATAGCCAACCATTGTCTTGATATTTATGTCATAGGTTAATTTGATCCCTTTCACCTAAAACAAAAGGTGACCCAACTTGACCCCAGTGTCATTTGTGGTCAATTTTAATGTAGGGTAAGTAGCTTAAAATGATAATAGCAACATATTTTCCCAAAAAGAACAACACTTTTTAGACCTGAAAGTATTTATAGTGTATAATCATTGTGACAATTCAATATCTAAATGAAAAATTTTTACATGCTAATACAAGATATAAAAACTAGGAATATAGAGCAATCAATTACAAATTGCTCATCATTGATTTGCTTTCCTTCATTGGGTCTTTCTTGCTTATAAAGATGATTTACATTTTTCAACTGCATTTTAGATTCTTAACTATATATATTTTTCCTCTGGATCACGGTGACAGAGTGAAACAGAAGTTTATCAAACCCCAGTATAAATACAGTGCGATGAATATGATCACAATTATGAATACACGGAGACTCACTTCAAAAGATAGCCCAGGAAGACTGCAGATATGTAGAGAGGTTTGGAGCTTAGAAATCTTAGGTGAGATGTGAATGACAGTGGTATTGAGTAGAGCAGAAAACAAGGATTATATTAAAATATATCTATGAAATAGTAGGTCATCCTTGCCAATCCTTCTTCATTTGCTTCCCTTGCACCTCAAACATGCAAACAACAGCAATCATAGCTTCTGCATCTGTATTCTACCAATAGCTCCCCTCCACTCTAGGGGAGTTTTATTGATAGAGTATTCCCCACTCTGTTAATCTGAATTGGATCCTCCAACATGGCCATCAAACACCTACCAAACTCATAAGCATTTTTTCAGGATTAAGATTTAAATTTGAAAAATAAACAAGGATTGTCTGTGTGGTGAACAGTTTTCAGTCATTTTTACTCTCCAGAATTAGAAACGTTTTTATGGAAATTATATTCTCTCTTGCTCTCTCTCTATGTGTGTGACAGTTGTTTAGGGGGCCACTGGTTCAATTTTCTGACAAAAGAGTGTTTGAAACTACAGTACCATTGTAAAATTGGAACATCTCATTTCGGGGAACACGTATTTTTGGAATCAGCATAGATCTTACATCTTCAGATCTCAACACTTGTTTTTTTTTTTTTTTTTTTTTTTAGTTTCTCAATGTGTGTTTAATGAACTATTTGTTTAATCACACAGAGTGGGCTGTGGTTATTTACAACTAAGATCACTGACATAAAAATGATAAACCGAATTAATGTAGGCAAGAAAATGTTAAGCATGCTATAGGAAGCTGCTATTTATTATCTAGTCTGTTTGTGGCTAAAGGCAGAGCATATTTATGTTGAATTAAAACGGAATTCCAGCAGCTTGTGGCGTTTGGTGGCAAAATAGCTAATTAAACTATTACCTGTGGTTACCTAGAATAAAATGTGTATTAATGACGAGAATTTCAGAGATTAAGTCACATCTTTCAAGAACAAAATGAAGCATATAAGTAATTCAAAGCTGTAGGGTGAGCTGGTTGCTTTTAATTTTTTCGGTATAACTTGAGGAAAATGCATGACAAGCTCAAGGTCCTAAATTCTCAGCTCAAAACTAAGACAGACAACCAAGGATTTTAAACATCTCTCATTTCTTTTTGCCTGTAGGCTGAGAAAGATGAAAATCAAACTAAAAGCTTTATCCTAAGGGTTTACAATTTATGTAGGTAGAATTAATCTGAAAATGCATCAAATGTGACAGAGCTTTGATAAGGAAATAATAAAACAGCGAGTGTAGGTATAAAGACATACTGAAAAATTTGGATGTTTTAAAATATACCAAATACCAAGACTCCAAGTCAACCCCTATTTTCAGCTAAGGCATGTCTGATGTGACTATTTCTGCCTTACTAAAGAATCCTAAAACTATTTGATCAAAGCAGTTTCTTGCAGAGAATTCAATTCTTACCATATTCTCTACTCAAGAACTCTCTTATTGTCTTCAGGCCTGTAACTAAAATCAGATACTAGCAAATGCATGAAATTACATACTCAAACATGGCAGAAGAAAAAAGCTCATAATCAAAAAAGAAGATAGAATTTTGCCAATATACATATAATTTATTTAAAAAATAGAAAATACCAGAGACATTTGGTGAATATATTTTAAGCATGCCAGATGAAGAAAAAAAATGACCATAATTTTTGGTGAAGCTTAACCTACAGTATTGGATTCCCTAACTAGGGAACCTGAGGTGGTTGTTCTAACTCACACATCTACGATCATTTGCTTGGATAGTTGCTCAAATCTTGATTCAAAGATGATCTACTCTAACATGAGGGAAGGAATCTAGAAAATTATTTGCATATGTGGAGAAGGAAAGCAAAGGACTTAAGAATACATTTGTCGTGTGTAATATCTAAAGTATTTCCCAAACTAAGAAAGCCCAGAAAATATTCCCTTCACCAAAACACTGGGGACACCTCTACTGAAGAAAGTACATGCATCTGTGAAATGGGCAGGAGCAGCAACTGTTAAGAATCAACTTGTTGATTGAAGTTAATGTATCATTTGAAATTATTATCAGTGGAAAGTTAGACATTACAGGAATGGGACAGAGAGGTAATCAGAATGATTTGATACACAGGAATCTTTGAAGATGGATAATTCATCATAGGGTTCCTATGGCAAACATTAAAATTTTTCCAAATAGATTCTTCCTTTATTAATAACCAAAAATTATGCTACATGTGGCAAACACAACATTGACATGTGTTGGAATTGTTTCTATACTTTATTTCAATCTCTAAACCTGAATTACTTTATAGAATTAGAGCGCCCAAATTGAGATGATGGTAGGTAGTATTGAGAAATGACATTCTACATATGTACTATAAATTATTATGATATTACTACCTAATTTCACCTGTAAACATTCACCAGGATCCTCATACATTGCTGAAAGGGAAATAGTCAACATATGGGGTGAACTAATTGGATTTGGCACTGACTCTATGGTAATGTTAATTTTTGTGGCTCAGAATGACATTGTTGCCCACTGATGAGAAAAGAGTTATAGATGTCAGGCAATAAATGGAGTTTTGACCTGACACATAATTGGCATGAAAGGTTGTTAAACCTCCAGTTCCTCTATTTATAGTTGAAATAGTTATTCAATATTACCAGAATTGGCATTTTGGCTTCCTAACCCACCAATAATGGCATTTCTGTCAGGAAGAATACAGTGAACCCTATGGAACGACAATGCTTTCTCCAAAATAGAAAACCAAAAGCAACAATGTGTTCCTGGGGGATACTCATTATTACTGTTGAGTTTTAGAAGATCAAAGAAAGGTGATGATTTATATTTCATCTTCATGTAACTCCTCTGTTTTGCTAAGCAGTACACAGATAAGAAAGGTTTTTAGAAACATAATGGATTATTACAAGTTTAATCAATTCAATTCAATTTCACCTGTTAATTCTGACATCTACTTTTCCTGAGAAAATTACCACAGAATTTGATCGATATATACCTATTGATCTAGAATGTCATTTTGTACCTATCCTAATAAGCAAAGTTTTTTGGGAACTGGGTACTTTTTCACCTGCTGAGACAGAAGTAAACACTCATAGAAATACACACTCCCATTGACTCAGGAATAAAATCAACTCCCTAATTTGGGACACAATTTATTTCACAGAGACTTTGAATATCTTACTATCCCTTAGAATATCACAACATTAGTTACGTTGTGACATAATTTTATTACTTGAGTAATGAGAAGTAGTAGACATTCTAAATGACAACAAAGTACTCCAAGTTATAAGTCAAATAAAATGAAGAAAAGATACGTCACCTAATTCAATGGTGATCTTCCAGTCCAATTATCTTCGGATATATTGTAATGAATTTTTCAAAGGCAAGTATCAGTTGCTTCACTCATCATCTTTTGTTATCGTAAAAGTACATCACAACCCGTTGCATATTTTAGGAATTTGGAGACAACATAGATAACATGTAAATGTGCTATGCTGACCCGTATATTAGAAAACCTGGAACACTTCTACCTTTATGTGGGATCTAGAGCAGTGGAAGGCTGTCAATCTGCTTCTGCTCCTCTGAATGTGACATACTTAACTTTTCTACTTAACCATTTGGAGATATCAGATACACTGTACAGGCTAGATAATTCCATTCATTGAGCAACTTCAGGAACATCATTCAAAGTTGATTACAATGTGAAAAGTTCCTCTGAAGTTAGGGAGTGCTAAACCTTCACAATTATACAAAATGGTCCTGGCAGTATTATTCTTGATAGTTCTGGCAAGTATACGGTAGCATAAGATTTTCATTAAGTATGTAAGAAACTCTTAAAGAAAATCCAAAGTAGATTCCACTAGAGTTTTGAAACACATCTATGGACTCTTTGGAATAAAATAGTGAACTTCAAAAAAAAAAAAAAAAAAAAAAGTTCTTGGCTCTTCTGGGCAGTGATAGATTCCAAATGCTTTACTCTGGGACTTCAGGTGCTTATACCACTTGACGGTCCCAGTTGACTCAATATTATCTTATCCTTAAATACAAGATTACCTAGCAATATATTCAGTATTGAATGTTACAACTGAAATTATGTTCAAATAGTTATTTAAGGGACAAGTAGATTGCATGAACCTGATATACCTATCTTACCACTCTTCTCTCAACTTGCCCTTATGCCTTCATGGACATTAAATATATATAGTTGGATCAAGAAAACAATATTGAGCTAGCTTATTTTAAAGACAGATTTACAAAATTTTCTAGCACCAGCAAGGAATAAAATGATTGATATTAAAGCTTGAGTGAGAAGATAGTGGAGAAGGGAAACCCTTCTGAGTTGAAAACATTAATGATATATCTCACTGCCACCTTTATCAGAAGGAAGAGATGGCTAGAGGTAAGAATGTCTACCAATAGGAGATAATAATTTCATTAAATTTTAAGTGGGTTGGCAGGAGAAATACTGGAGTTTTAATGATGAGCTTCAGCTACAGGTTAAGTAAATGGTCTACTTACATGTTCCAGGAGTATGAGAACCGTGTCCTGTGTAAATGGTCAAGCCAGGCATCAGCTATGGGGAAGGTGTTATCATTTTTATTGCCATATTCACTTGTATAAAGGGCTCATGAACTAAGAGATATTGGAGGAAAGGGGCCAAAGTTATACACGGGCCCAACAACAGTGACTTCTTAACATGGCTGGAGAAGTTAACACCATTTTTGTAGTAGAGGTGCAATTTGACAGTGACATGAACCAATCCTAAATGGCACCGTATTCTCAGGGAATTAGCTAGTATAGAGGAAATATATTTTGTTTATTATATATTTATCATTATAAAAAAGTCATTATTGGTTTGAAATTAATGTTATCATATAGTTAGTTTTACCTTAAGCAAATTAATGATTGTATTGTTTAATATCTAATCTAACCCCCAATATTGATTATGAACAAGAAAAAGATTTTGAAGGTATAAGCTTGTATACTACTTTTCATAAGATTCATTCATCTTAATATGTACTCCACCTTTCAGAAGCAGCTGACTTTGGAATATATTGGAATTGACATAAAATATTTAATATTCCAACTGGATGACAATAACTTTCAATCTTTATGTCTTATCCTCAAGAATAGTGACTGACTAATATAGGATGTCATTTTTATTCTTTTCAGCCAGGACACATGAGTTCAGGAGGAAAGAAATGCAAATGGAAGAGGTACATCTAACTATTACATTCATGACTTACTTGAAAATGTATGGCTCATGCCTTGTGAGCTCTGTTCACAGGTCTTATAGCAAAAGAAAGATTGCATACATGAGGTAATACAATAGTAATTCCTTTGCAGTATAACATTTTAAACAACACATGCCTTTAGATGAGTAGCTTGAAATGGAATATTTCCTAAAAATTAATCGGTATATCTACAGGGGAAAAATATAACTCCTGCTAAACAATAGGAAAAGAAAGGATTATGGAGGAGTCTGCAGAGCCATCTACTTCTGCTATGTCCCATAGTTACATTTAAGGGAATACCACACCCATCTCATGTAGGCAGAACCACCACTGGCTCAGAAAATTCAGAGATGAAGACCTAAAAAAGCCTCCAGATAAAGAAGTCTGTGGTGCTGGTGTAAAGCAAAGGACCTATGGAGCAGTTGAATATACTGTCTAAGTCCTCATGGTCAGCTACAGGGTTGAGGTTATAGTGACCACTTCTTTCCCCCTTTGTCAACATTTAAAATTACTTGTTTGGTGGCTTTAATGACTGTTAAAATATTTTTGATTTCCAAATTTATTTCCTAATTTAAATATTACTATTTAGATAAATAATAATAATAATAATATGCTTAACTACACAAGCCCACAGTAAGTGGAAACTACATGCTTCCAGGTGCGCAAGCCAAAAATCTTGGTAACATCACTCATCCTTGTGTCCTATGGCCAATCTGTCAAAGAAAAAAAAACAAAAAAACAAAAAACAACTGTGAGATTCACCTTTGAAGTATACCCAGAATTATACCACTTCTTAATACCTCTTTTATTATCACCCAAGTCTCCACTTCACCATCAACATTCACTGAAACAATCACAAGCCTCTAAACTGGTCTCTTAGATTGGCAGTGTGTCCGAGTTTCTTTTCAAAATAGCAGCCTGTATGTTCTTTTCAAATGGTAAGCCAGGTATTTTACTCCGTTTAAAGCCCTCCAGAGACTTACTATTTCACAAAGAATTCAACACCAGGTCATCTGACTTTCAATGTAAACATCTTCATCTAAAAATTCTCCACAATTTGCCTTTCTTTTACCAATCTGATCTTTTCTCCTACAATCCTCTTTCTTTCTCATTGAGCTACAGGAATATTGATTGCTTTATAAAATTCGTCGTCTCCAAATTTATATTGTTTTCCTTGTGGTTAGAAGGAAAATTATTAATGTCTACTCTGATTTTTTAAGTTATTGAAGGCTAGAGGGAAAAAATTAGTGTCACAAGATGATATTTTTTTCTCCATGTGAACTCAACATATTTTGTTAAATAGATGTCTGTACTCTGAGTTTTAATGGAGCCTCCCATATGAGCAGGGTAAAAGGATATTGGAGAGATATTAGTCAAAATGTGATATAGAGAATATTATATTGAAAATAAGTATGACTGAGTTGTGTAGAAATTAGGTTAAAAGTAAGAATTTGGAGAGTTTTTCAGGAAACTTAGAAGTTTTCAGATTGACTAAGTAAAAATAGTTTAATTTTACAATCTGAAATGAATATTAAAGTCTTTTTCCTCAACATGAGGCAAAATAGTATATGAAGACTGTGATAGATTACATTAATGACCTCAATATTTTACCCATTGATGTATTCACAGTCTTTGTTATTTGACTTTGCAATTTATTCCATTTAAAGTCCTTAACGTAGTTTTCCAAGCATCAGAAAATATGTTAAACATTTGTCCAGCACTTGGAAAACTACGCTAAGCATTTTAGGCGATAACTGGCTTTAGCCAATGGAATGTTAATGGGTATAAATTGGGCAATGGCTACAAAAGTCCATAAAGTTTCTTTTGGAATTTCTATCTTGTACTACAGGGAATATCATGAGAAGAATAGTTCTTGGCTGGCTTACTGGTCCCTAAAGAAGGAAGAAAGACACGTGGAGCATAGTTGAGATCAGCCAACCCTCCTGTAAGAAAATGCCCAGGATTGCTTGTGTGCCCAAGAAAAAGGTGTTAAATTATTTTTCCTTACAAAGACAATTCATGATCTTTACAAACGTATTCTGTGATTAAAGATAAGGTGTTAAATGCACAAAAATTTTGTCTCCTATTTTTCATTTTTTAAAAATAGAAAACAAAACTGACATTTTAAAGGCCATGATACAGATTTCAGAAATAAATTTTAAGTGAAAACACAAATGAATATTTTACTGAATAAAAGTCTTAACGTGAAATGAAGCTTTGTGATAACCAAGGATGATAGCATAGGAAACTCTGGTGTTCATTTGCTGGGATTATGAATGGAAAGGAAGAGAAAGGGACCTACTAGGTAGGCATATGAAGAGTTACCCTCAGAAAGATAAAAGAGACCTATTCAATGTCTCCTAATTTCTTCCTTTATTTATTTGTTCAGAATCCAGTCTGCTTCGAGATTCAAAGTCTTGCTGTTAATGATTAATTTTCCTCCTCCATGAATTCTGTGTCTATCCTTGCTAATCAAGATCTAGTTCAAGTTAGTAGAGATCAACTAAAAGAGCTGGTAGGACATGTCAAGGGAAGACCTGATGGTATCAGTGATTAGGGGAGCCTAGTAGAATTTTGAATTGATGACTACTCTTGCTGAATATGAATATATTTTGTCATAGAAATAAATTAATTCTGTTTTTTTATATTTTAAAACACTCATCACTATTGCTCAACTTCATTATTGAAGTTATTGACTTTGGCAGGCAAAACAATAAAAGTTTCAACTTGTGTCACACATTGTTGCAATTTCTACACAATTTACTTGCTTTAGAACTCGGATTATTCTTATTTAGGAATGATTTGTATATATAAAATAATGAATTAGAAAACATGAATGAGCTAGGTGTATGAAATTGCTAATAAACAAGTTCTGTGGATGAAATGAACAGAAATATTTTTCATAAGACATTTTATATTATTTAATAGTTTGTTCTGATTATTTTAATGTTATAAATTTGACGATTCAAAAAGACATAGATAAAAAACACAAAACAGATTAATTTTAAGGAGTTTTACTTGTCACTACAAATTTAGAAATAGAGAAATATAGGATAACAATTTATTGTAATTACCAAACATTAAAATTCACAGGCAAATATAAATTATACATTTGTAGTGTCAACATAGAAACTAGGTAAGTAGTTATTTACATTTAAATATATTTATTCATTTCAAGTAATCCTAATTTAATTCAAATATCAAGTAATCCTAATTTAATTCAAATATTATTTGCATATTCTTTTGCTCCATTATTCATTATTTATTGAGAAGAATAATATAATATCTTGTACTGATTATTTAGTAAACATATGTCAGCCTTTTCTGCTACATATAGCACACCAGGAAACAAAATCAAGATTTATATTTTATTTATATTTATCTCAGTGCTCATAATTAAAATAATTAATACTATTAATAATAATTAAAATGTGTCCTTTTTTTCTAAATGTATATTTTGAATACACAAATAAAAAATACGTAAATCTTGGTGGTGATTTTTACCCAGGATTAAATTGTGTACATACATGTTTGTGTCTGTGTGTTTATGTGACATCGTGCTTGATTTTGTGATAGTTTTTACTTTGGTCAAGAAATTTAGGGTCTCTGAAGTTGTTAGCTTGACTTATCTATTTTAGTTAGCATTTCTTTTTAATACTCATTAGAAGCATATATTTAGACATCGAGATTAAAGTACAAAATAAATAAAATTGCATGTGAGTGTTTTAAATGAGGTTTACAATGAATGAACTTTTGAATGAGTCATTTGCCAGTGACTATATCAAATGCTTTGCTTAAATTTTTGCATTTGGATTTCATTATCCTAAAAAACAAATACAACATGTATTTCTTACTGAGACATCTGAAATTTTTGAAGATAACAATAAATGTATAAATCTCAATTCAGGGATGTTCACACAAGATTTTTTTTTATTATTATTTCTACTATTAAGATATTTGACTTTTATATTGTAGTAATTATTTTCATATTTGAGAACTTTATTTTGGCATTTATTTTGGTATTTCTTATGGGAAATAGCAAAATTAAGAGAAAGGAGAAGGTTATGTTATTTAACTCACGTTTAACTGGAATATTTAACTTATATGTCAGTCATTCCTCACCAAGTATAAAGTCATATCTGCTAAATTTTGTGACAAAAAAATGACACATAATTAAATGGTTGTAGTATCAAGGGATAGGCACATAAGAATACTATGAAATATATCCAGCAGGGCAATATGGACACACACAAAATTTACTCAGATGTAAAGTTCTTCTCTCCAAGAACAGCCTTGCAGATGATGTATAGTTGATGAGGCAGTTACATCTTAATGTCAATCTGTGTCTAACACAGGATTGCAAAATCTCTGTGACAGTAGGAATTACATTGTATTTGCCCTTGTATCTCCCAGTGATGAGGTGAACAATAAATGTCACTTGTTGAATGGTAAACGTTCAATAAGATGTATTGATAACTGACTTGTCAGTATGAACAAGATCCAGGTTAGGATCGTAGATATGATGACAAGGTCAGGTCATGAAAGAGAAAGATTATGATCACAGCAGAGATTTATTCTCTGTCATTGTTAAGGGCTTCAGCTTTGGTCTCTAAATTGTAAGGACTAACAAATTGACTAGGCAAGGACAAACTTAATTAAGGACAAACTTAATTCTAGAATGACTGTGCCAAAATGTGAATAAGGTAAAATATAAATTTGTAACAGCATTGAATAAAATATTTTCCCCTAGATTTACTAGATAGTATGTCTGATCATCTAAAGTGACTCAATGGTATAGAAGCTCAGAAAGTCTCAATGTGTCAACATGTATATCCCTGATGAATGGAGGTGGAGGAAAACTGAGGGTTTTGGAAATAATTTCTTCCTCTTTCTGTACTGGGTCAGAAACTCACATAAGGATGATTTGAACGCAGCAAGTTTAATTTTCATGTCTTTTCAATTAACTATTGTAGTGTTCCCTTTATACAAGGTGACTCTAAACCCAAGTTTTCAAGTAAACCTGTTGAACTGACATAATTGTTAATTGCATCATTTTCACTCTGAAAAGTCTCTCAATTTTAATAATAAATTATACCTTGATTTTTCTTAAGCTTTGTTTTATTTATGTTTACTTATAAGATTTGTCATGCCTCCTATAAAATAATCACATTTCTAGAAAAGGATTGTATATCTTCCATGAAAACACATGATATTATTATTGATTTCATTGGACTTTTGTATTAGCCCATTCTTGCACTGCTATAAAGAGATAACAGACACTCTTTATAAAGAAAAGAGGTTTAATTGGCTATAGTCCTGTAGGCTGTACAGGAAGCATGGCAAGATCTGCTTCTGGGGAGGCCTCAGGCACTTTTTACTCATGGTGGATCTCATCACAGTAACTCACTTGCTCACTATCAGGGGAGCAGCAACAAGGGATAGTGGATAGTGGTAACTCATCCATGAGAACTCCACCCGCATGATCCAATCTCTTCCCACCAACCCCCTCCTCCAACACTAAGGATTAGAATTCAACATGAGATTTGGACAGCAGCACAGATCCAAACCATATCACAGTTCAAATCTTGACTCTACTGGTATGTAAATTTGATTAAATTTACCTCTAATTTTTAGTTTCTTCATCTATAATATGAAAATAATTGGCCGGGCGTGGTGGCTCAAGCCTGTAATCCCAGCACTTTGGGAGGCCACGACGGGCGGATCACGAGGTCAGGAGATCGAGACCATCCTGGCGAACACGGTGAAACCCCGTCTCAACTAAAAAATACAAAAAACTAGCTGGGCGAGGTGGCGGGCGCCTGTAGTCCCAGCTACTCGGGAGGCTGAGGCAGGAGAATGGCGTAAACCCGGGAGGCGGAGCTTGCAGTGAGCTGAGATCCGGCCACTGCACTCCAGCCTGGGCGACACAGCCAGACTCCATCTCAAAAAAAAAAAAAAAAAAAAAAAAAAAAGAAAATAATTATAGTATCTAATATCTAATATATAGGGTGATAGTATTTTTTAAAAAATATACTGAATGTTGAGCACAGTGCTTGAAATCTATGTTACTTAGCTTCAAACACATCTTAGTTATTTTAACACAAATTAATATAACATGGTACAGCATATTTTATGAGTCCAGGAAAAAAGTTATATCTTCAGAGAAAGAGGCTAGGTTTGGGTCAATTAAAAATTCATAGATAAAGGAGTTAATTTAACGACTGAATATGTAGACATAATGAAGATATGCCCACTTCACTTTCTAATTAATTAATTCTACTTTCTAATTAATTCTGAGAGAACATCATGGTCTTAACATTTGTCTGCTCTGAAAAGTCGGACAAATATTAAGTATCAGCAAGAAAAAATATACAACAGTCTTACTTAGGAGGACTCATGGCAAGCCATAGAATAGAAGCTATTGGCCATCCCTCCATTTTGAAGAACGAAAACAAGTAAAACAATTAGAGTACTTTTCAAAACAGCATATCTTGAAGTGCTAAACCATATAGCCAGTATTTTAAAATATTAGGCCCATGTAGAGTCATGGGAGTGGTTCTTGAAGAAATTTTCATGAGGAAAAGATGTACAAAGCTATGTTTTAAAATAAATATTACATTTTGTTTTTGTCTTGGAGAGGAGGTAAACATACGAGTAAAGATAGGAAGCTTGGTGTATGGGGTAAAGAATTAAGGAATCTATATGGATGAATTGGAGGATATTACTGGGGAAAATAGTGAGAAATGAGGTTAAGAAAGAAACTGGAGATAAATGCTAAATCACAATCAATAAAGAATGATTTGTTGAGCAAAAGAAAACATTAGTAAAAATATAAAATAAAAATATACTTAATACAGAAAGTAATAGGTGATTAATATGACAAAATTTCAGAATAAATGAAAATGAGTAAAGAACAATGAGACTTACAATGTCAGAATTAGGAGGTCATACTTGCTTTTCAAGCTGAAAGACAACTCCTACTCCAGTTTGAACTGTATCTTTTTCACTAACTAGATGTATATTGCAAACACATCATGAAGGATGCTGTGTATGCTGTTGCCAAGGTTGGAACACGGTGACTAAAGACACGGTGTTCACTCCTGGCCCAACCTCCGGCCTGTGACTACGTTAAATGATGATAATGAGCAAAGTGGTGACTTTGAAGGATTCCGCATGTCAAGTGAGAAAAAAAATGTCTGACCTCCTTACGTATGCAAAAAATATGCCTTCAGAGTACTTCAGTAAGCTGAAAGAAGTGTATCTAGAAGATCTGAGCATGCATAGTGAGTTTTCAGTTGTTCATTCATTGACCAATGGTAAAATAATTTAATTCTAAATCAAGGTCTGTTATTTAGCCATAAAAAGAATAAATCCCTGTCATTTGCAACAACATAGATGGAACCGGACATTATGTTAAGTGAAATAAGCCAGGAAAAGAAAGACAAATATAGCATGTTCTTACTCATATGTGGGAGCTTAAACAAGTAAATTCAACAGAGGTGATGAGCAGAACGTGGTTGCTGGAGAATGAGAAAGGTAGTGGATGGAAGTGATGTGGGGAGAAGTTAGTTAATGGGTACCAAATACTATTAGATAGAAGGAATAAATTCTAGAGTTTACTAAAACAGTAGAGTAACTATCATTAACAAGAATATATATTATATTTCTAAATAACTAGCAGAGAAAATTTGGAATGTTCCCAACATAAAGAAATGATTACTGCTTGAGGTAATTCATATCCTAATTACTGATTTTTTCCTTATGTTTTGCATGTATGTATTAAAAAACTATGTATCCTATAAATATGTACAACTACTGTACATCAATAAACAATTGAAAGTACATTATCTTTAATGACAATTGATTTAACATATTACTTAAGTGTCTTAAACAGTACTTGGTGCATAGTCATCATTTTATAAATAATAATAATTATTGTTGCCATTGTCATTATTAGAAAACCATCAAGGGATAACATGTGCTGTGAGAAAACAAAGTGCTTAAGATAAGATCCTGGTGAATGACAGCTTATGATTTCAGGCAAAAGTTACACACACACACACACATTTACAGACTATCAAGTCATTCATTTTATTATGTGCTTTATAATTTTAAATACAAATGCTGTCTTTGATATTCTTTGAAAGTAGTATTTTTACAGAAGACAAACTAACATCCTATTGCTTTAAAAAGACATTAAATTTAAGCAACAAACAGTATCTAAAATAATTCTACATTGATCATACAGAATGCCCTTCAAAACTTGCAATGTGATTTCTGCCTTTAGATTTTTTCAGTAATACACTGTGGATGATCTGTGTTTTTTAATATATTTGCAATAACTCTTTTAACATAGCCCAGTAAAGGTATCCAACGATACATGTTTGGCATCTTGTTTATACATCATGAATAATTGTATCTCTCATCAGTTTAGTAAAAGACAGTAAACACAAAAAGATAGAGGCTCATATGCAGAGGAGAAATTATATTTTTAATTCAGTTGTAAATATTTAAACGATAATTTTTTGAGGCTTTTTATTGTAGTTACAGTAATTATTGATACTGAATATTGTTAGATATATCTCTATTTTAGTGCTAAAAATAGCAGTAAAATATGAGTTCCGAGTTTAATAATCTGTTTATCAGATGTCTCATGGGCAGTTAAAGTTCTGTAATGTGGCATCTATGAGGAACAATTGAATCAGCAGTCTTCAGAAAGGAATAAACTGATAAAGTGATTGAAATGGTTTAGTAGATTAAGCCAGATTTAGATTATTTCAGCTAATAGAATGTAGCTTTAATTAAATACCTTGAAAATCAAGTAGCTTCTTTTAAATTAGAATGCTATTGATTTAAGTCCTACTTAAATCCAATAAAGATGCAATTGAAAATTCAGATATCTTGGCTTTTCTTTAGAAAATTCCAAAGCAAGGGGAAAATGTATAGCTTAAAATCAAACTTCTAAATTTGTAAAACTCTAAAGCTAATTTGAAATTAGGTAAAGGTAAAGATTGATTTTTGCAAATCAAAAATTAATTTATAGATATTAAGATAGCAGCAGCATGTATGGCAAAACCAAAACAAAACAGAGTTTAGTAATAACTCCTTAAATCCACCAGTAGCTTTTTTTTAAAATTAAATTCAATCGTACAGGTATTTTTTGATAAACTACTACTTGCAGATTCCAATTCGGTCAGTAGGTCTTTAAAAATAGTGTTTATATTAATGCAACAGTGTTTTAATTTCTATGGCATACAATTGACAAGGTAAAATTTTACTCAATATATAATAAAATACTTTTTATTAAATGCTTACAGTTAATTGAATAGCATGTCACTGATAGAATTTTGAAAGTCTTGTAGTGCAAAATGTATGTATTATATGATTTTTGGTTTTTCTCTATTTATAAAGACAATGTAAATTTTGAATTCCTTTTGTACTCTTACTTTCAGCCACATTTTTATTCTTATAAATCTATCTATGTACAGTCGATATATTTGTATATGATCCCTGTACGATAATATCATAATGGGAGAATTTTTAAACTGAAATTCCTTTTTACCTGCCTTCTCCCTATCATATAAACACATCAATAAACTTGAATTTAGAGAACTATCACCATAGTCATATTAAAGAGATTAACATTAAGAAGAAGAAAAAATATAGAGAGAGATATTTACATATACTTGTGGTTAAAATACACATTTTTAAAACTGTGAAAATTGAGGTGATCAATTATACTAAAAAGCAAACAAAGAAGAATTATTTTCCTCTTATTTTCAAAAGAGAAAATGTGTATCTCATGAAATAAATTATAATCCATTCAAAAGGAGAGCCCTTTAAAACTACTTCAAAATATGTGCTTTTCTTAGGACAAATCTGAAGTAGACACTGGGGACACAAATGCAATTTGAGACATTTCATTTCTACATTACTTATGTAGCCTCTGTTATTAAAGCTTCTCTCATAGTTAAAGAAGAAATGGAGTACTGAACTTTGTGTCAAGCAAAGGGAATAGAAAAACAACCCCAAAACTCAATACTGTTTAGTCCAATTTATGAAGTGATTTGAGGCAGGTAATTCAGATACTGGAAAAACGGTCTTTCACTTAAGTATCAAAAAATCTAATTTAATGCAGTTGATATCTTCATTTCAGCCAGGAAAGCTGTTTCATCTTCATTTTAGTCTAGATTGCTACTATATGAAGTGACAGCGAGTTTACATGCTCTGGTTGTATATTTATTTTCTGAAAAGAGTTGAGATGCCATCATTTTTCAAATTTATTTGCCATTTTATTTCTTATTCTAGGAAGACTCAAAGTGTGAAATGGACACAGTGATCTCATTATTTTAAATTCCTCAACTTCAGAAATAGGGAATTGTGATTAGTTAATAATTAGTTAAAAACGTCTGAAAATTGATGATAATTAACACACTTCACATTATGTCATTTTAAATGAATAAAAAATATTTACTAAAACCAATTATTTGAAGCCCTTTGAATAAGTTACCAAGACTTGAATAGTTTTTCACTCTTCTGCTCTGTCACTTTCTATTTTTGTTTTCATTTTAATCTACATTTTAATTTACTATCTCTTTATATCTCTTTCATCACATCTACATCTCTCATTTAATAATTTATTAATAAAATGCAAAAACACACATGAGTAGTAAATCCTAGAAAAAGAAACTTAACTTTAATACAAGTGGCATAGATAAGTAAGTTCTGTCTACACATATCAGAATCAGAAGTAAGACTTAATTTGAGCAAAGAAGTCAGACAACTCAAGTAAAAGAATGGTAGGAAAATGAGAAATGGGATTTTAAAACCTAGAGTGTATCAGGAATGTGTCAGTAAAACAGTGATAAAATTTTATTGTGATCTGAATTTCTATCCATGTTATTCACACATAATTTATTCATAAGTTATTTTTGAGGATATTTTCTAGCACAAAATGCTTCCTTCATAATACACTGTGTATTTATTTCTTTCGGGTGTAGTCCAGGCCCTCAGTGCCTCAGGGCTAGACTAGATTCATGTTATATTTTGTTATTGTTGTTGTTAACACTTCATCTACCCATAATTAACTGATTATTCTTTTCTGGAATAATTACACTTTACCCTTAAATGACCCTTATCACTATTCTATCTCCAGCCCAAAATTGCTTAAAAAAAAAAAAAAAGAAGAAAGAAAACATGCCTAGATTTCAGATCATTCTCCAATTTAGCCAATTTAGTACTGATTGTCATTTTCAAGATTGCTTTGTCTCTATTTTCAGATATAAGTTTCAGATCTTTTATGTCTTGAAATATAGATGTCAAATGTCAAAACCCTATCATTTTAAAAGAAATGTCACAAAAATTTCAGGGAATCTGTAAGTATAACAAGGCATCAACTCTCAACATAAACAAGCAAATAAAATGACACTAACATCCAGTTCTTTGAATATAACACTCTGAAGTTCACTTCCTGTTATAACATATTTACTGTTTCATATTCATCATTACTAAGTTTTGTTCACCTACTGGGAAAATGTACTTCTTTATTTCCTATCTGTTATTCATAATAATTTTGTTGTACTCCTGGACATGTGATTCTCCTTGAACTAAATATTTTGTCAGTCCATTACCTGGGAGTGTCCAACAAACTCCAGGCTTAATTTCCTCCATGTCTGTTAAATTATCTTTTATTAAATGATGTTTATGACTTCCAAATAATGAAATTGCTTGATGTGACAACTTTGTTAGCTAATAAAATATGCTATACAAATAGGTGTTATTATCCCAGGAAGTTTTAAGGGTGAGTGAGAAAAGGTATGGTTGGATTTGAAATGATTTGCTTCAGACTGAAAAACAAAAAAGAAATGAAGAAAGGAAGAATCAAGGCATGTGATACCAGCTTATTATCAGGGTCGCGTAAAACATATTGTAACTGTGACTATGCCATGAGCAGGCATATTATGTTTTGAAATGAGACTACTACTAACATAGTTTCTCAGACAGAGATTTTATGGGATCCCATTTTGAAAACTGGGTTATATAGTAAAAATAATTTAAAATTCAAATAAAAGAAAAGAAAAAATAGCTAGTAGTATTTTTTTGCTGAGAGAGTATTAAGATTGCCAAATTCCTTCTTGTTAATATCTTTATTGGTCCTGGGCACAATATTCATAGCACTATATATTAAGATTTCAGTGAAAAACATATATATATATATATATTCAGTGAAATATACACATTTATATATAGGCATGTAAATTATATCCATCTTTTGGATTTTTTTTTCAGTCAATTTGAGTTAATATCCAACCTTTCACTATCTGAGTTTCCAAATCTATAGATATTCAGATGGTTACCCACTCTCTTAGCTCCATCAGTAATTATTTCAGGTAATGTTTGCATGTACCTTTTACTACCTACTTTCAACAAGATAATACATAGAAGTATGATTTTTTATTATGAATTTAATTGGCCGGGCCCGGTGCCTCAAACCTGCAATCCCAGCACTTTGAGAGGCCGAGACGGGCTGATCACGAGGTCAGGAGATCGAGATCATCCTGGCTAACACGGTGAAACCCCGTCTCTACTAAAAAATACAAAGAAACTAGCCGGGCGAGGTGGCGGGCGCCTGTAGTCCCAGCTACTTGGGAGGCTGAGGCAGGAGAATGGCGTGAACCCGGGAGGCGGAGCTTGCAGTGAGCTGAGATCCGGCCCCTGCACTCCAGCCTGGGAGACAGAGCGAGACTCTGTCTCAAAAAAAAAAAAAAAAAAAAAAAAAAATTAATTTAATTAATTTAGATTATTTTTTGCTTGACAATGCAAAGACATTAGTCTTGCTCTTTGGTGTGTTTTTCTGGGAGCGAGAGGATGAGGAGGTGATAAGTCACACTCAATTCAGCTATCAAACACAAGACTTCTCAAGTCAAAATATTTACATTTAGATCCTAATTCCAACAACTCTGAACCACTAACCTTGAACAAAATCACTAACTTCCGTAAATTTCAGAGTCTTCATGTAAAAAATAGAAATAGTACCTATCAAATATATTTGCTGTAAAGATTAAATGTAAGGTTTTTGTTTGTTTGTTTTCTCGCAGTAGTTGTTTATAATGTTAACTATTTGGGGTTTTGTATTTCATTTTTTTCATTTTTTGTTACATGACAGTTTTATTTTTTCTTTATTTTATTTTATTTTATTTTATTTTATTTTAATGAGTTGGTGGCATGGATTGGAACATGACAGTGAAGCAGGATATTTCCCTGATGACTTCGTGAGCAGGAAGTGTTGTGTGTGGGTGCCGGCAGGGGTGAACTGCACTCACTCACTGCTCCACCTTCCATGAGAGAGAGAGTACATGTGAGCAGGTGCAGGAGCTGGGGGAGCACTTTTGGGCTCCAGAAAGACTGAACTCTGCACCCACCCTGCAACAGCATCTAGGGGAGAGTGCCTGTGACCCCTGAAGCCCCAGAGGAAGTGTTACGGTGCGCTTTTAGCTTTGCCATTCATGCGCGGCTTAAATGTTGGCAGCTCAGTGGAGAGTCAGTGTGAGAGCTTTTGCACCCACATTCTTAGCACCTGAGTTCTTGTCCAGTGTCCAGGAGGAATAAGGTCACACGAACGACTTGTAAATGTGGGGGATTTTAGTGCCGATGAAAGTGGCTCTCAGTGGGAAGGGGAGCTGAAAAGAAAATGAAGGGGAAATGTAATATTCTCCATCTGGAGAGCTGGACTCCTCTCTGAAGCTAAACCATAGCTGTTCCTCTGAAGTTAAGCCACTTCTCTCCAACATCCAAGCGTAGTCTCTGATATCCAGCTGCTTCTCCTCTCTCTGCTGGCTGAACCTGGGGTTTATATGGGCACAGCATGAGGGGGTGGGGAAAACAGGGATGTAATTTCTCACTTTGGATCACACTATTAGGCGTTTTGGCTTGAGGGTGGGGACCTTGCCAGGAACCTGCCCTCTTCTGCCCAGAATTTCCTTGCCTCCTGTTCCTATCAGTAGCTATATTGGGCAATAGGTTTCTAATGTGGAACCTTCTCTAACTAATTAAATTCCAGTAATTGCAAATTTAGATGTTATTGAATGCTCAGATTAAGAGGAGTCTTATCCCTTTCTCTCTCTCTTTTTTTTTTTTTTTTTTTTTTTTGGAAAAAGTATGTTTTAAACCTGTATCTTGTAGCCATTAATCTCATGAAAGCAGTCACCAGAGAGCTTGAACTTTATCCTAGTTCCACAAATTCTTGGTTGTGTTACTCCAGGCAAGTTAGTTAGTCTCATTTGAATCAATTTTTTCCCCTTACAAAATGTAAATAATAATACCTTTTATATAAGAGGTTCGCGGCAAAGCTGAAGTAAGATAATTTATTTAAAGCACATGGCTTGGCAACTCATATGTAGCAAAATTTATAAATATTGACTTCTAAAATTATTCTAATTTTTAAGACGGGGCCATATAAACTTTAAGCAAACACCTCAGTAGCTTGTACAAATGATGCACAGGTGATGAGATTGGATACCAGATGTTTTGATTTACTTTATTTTATTTTTTATTTTACTTTAAGTTCCAGGATACAAGTGCAGAACATGTAGGTCTGTTACACAGGTATACATATGTTATGGTGGTTTATTCCACCTAACAACTCACCATCTAGGTTTTAAGCGCCACATGCATTAGGTATTTGTCCTAATACTCTCCCTCCCCTTACCCCCCATCCCCTGATTGACCCCAGGGTGTGTTGTTCACCTCCCTGTGTCCATGTGTTCTCACTGTTCAACCCCCGCTTATGAGTGAGAACATGTGGTGTTTGGTTTTCTGTTTCTGTATTAGTTTGCTGAGGATGATGGCTTCCAGTTTCATCCATGTCCCTGCAAAGGACATGACCTCATTCTTTTTTATGGCTGTATAGTATTCCATGGTATATATGTACAACATTTTCTTTATCCAGTCTATCACTGATGGGCATTCAGGTTGGTTCCATGTCTTTGCTATTGTAAACAGTGCTGCAATGAATATGTATGTGCATATATCTTTATAGTAGAATGATTTATATTCCTTTGGATATTTACTCAGTAATGGGATTGCTGAGTCAATGGTATTTCTGGTTCTAGATCCTTGAGGAATTACCACGCTGTTTTCCACAATGGTTGAATTACTTTACATTCCCACCAACAGTGTGAAAGCATTCTTATTTCTCCACAGCCTTGCCAGCATGTATTATCTCTTAACTTTTTAATAATCACCATTCCGACTGGTGTTAGAAGGTATCTCATTGTGGTTTTGATTTGCATTTCTCTAATGATCAGTGATGTTGAGCTTTTTTTTCATATGTTTTTTGGCCACATAAATGTCTTCTTTTAAGAAGTATTTGTTCATATCTTTTGCTCACTTTTTGATGGGGTTGTTTTTTTTCTTGTAAATTTGTTTAAGTTCCTTGTAGATTCTGGATAGAATCTGTAACATAAGTAGATTGTAAAAATAGACCTCTGTAACATGAGTAGATTGTAAAAATTTTCTCCCATTTTTTAGGTTGCCTGTTCACTCTGATGATAGTTTACTTTGCTGTGCAGAAGCTCTTTAGTTTAATTAGATCCCATTTGTCAATTTTGGCTTTTGTTGCAATTGCTTTTGGCCTTTTCATTTTGAAGTCTTTGCCCATGCCTATGTCTTGAATGGTATTGCCTAGGTTTTCTTCTAGGGTTTTTATGGTTTTGAGTTTTACATTTAAGCCTTTAATCCATCTTGAATTAATTTTTGTATAAGGTATAAGGAAGGAGTCCAGTTTCAGTTTTCTGCATATGACTAGTCAGTTTTCCCAGCACCATTAATTAAATAGGGACTCATTTCAATATTGCTTGTTTTTGTCCAGTTTGTTGAGAATCAGATGGTTTTAGATGTGTGGTGTTATTTCTGAGGTCTCTGTTCTGTTCCATTGCTTTATATGTCTGTTTTGCTACCAGTACCATGCTATTTTGCTTACTGTAAACTTGTAGTATAGTTTGAAGTCAGGTAACATGATGCCTCCAGTTTTGTTCTTTTTTCTTAGGATTGTCTTGGCTATACGGGCTCTCAATTTCTTTATAATTAAAATAGACTGTGGAGTACCACACTTCAGGGTTATTGGAAAGATTAAATGCAAAGTACAGATAATTGTTTTACATGCTATATGTTAAGGATATCTATGATATCATGAATGATTACAGCATGAATGATTATAGCATTTGAGAAACATAGATATATATTTCAAAGATATAGAAAGCTGACCAAAGATATATTTGGTTTTCCAGAGACTTTTGCAAATGCAGTCTTTACTATTTAAAATATTTGTTCATCAATTATAATAAGGAATAATAATTTTGCATTTAACAACTGTGTACATAATGAAGATAGAGTTGTCATTTATAATGTAGGGCAGTTTGTGACCTTGGGTACTTTGTAGAAGCAATTGTTTATGTATATTAAAAGAATTAAAATATAACCATTTGACATTAAGTACAACATCAGCATTCTCAAAGTTGACCTAACAGTAATGTTAAAAAATACAAATTACCTCTATGAATATTTTAATATGCATTTCCTGAAAACCGGAAGAACCTTAATCTTCTGAGAAAATCTTGTAAGGGAGCTATCTTGTCCGCCTAAGATTGTTTAAAATAAACTTTTGTATTAGTTTAAAATAAAAATAAATAAATAAATAAATATGATGTCATATTCTTAAATGATGCTCCTTCTCCAAAATGAATATAAGGGACATGAATAAAGAATATGTGAAGTTTATTTGTGTGCCTGATGATAGCAAGCTTTTACTGATTAGTGTATGTCAGTTTTAATTTAAAATATGTGATAAGGAGTAACATCTATTGTATTTTTGTTTGCTTTGGTTTGTTTGTTTGTCTGTTTGAGACAGGGTCTCACTTCATCACCCAGGCTGGAGTGCAGAGACATGATATTGGCTCACTGAAGCCTTGACTTCATGGGCTCAGGTGACTCTCCCACCTCAGCCTCCCAAGTAGCTGGGATAAGAGGCATGCCACCACACCTGGCTAATTTTTGTGTTTTTTGTAGAGACAGGGTTCTACCATGTTACCTGGGCTCAAACTCCTGAGCTCAAGCAATCTGCCTGCCTAAGCCTCCTGAAGTGCTGGAATTTTATGTATAAGCCACTGTGCATGGTCTATTTTATTTTTGACTTCTTAATAATGGACATTATGATTCTGACAAGGTGGTATCTCATTGTGTTTCAGTTTGCACTTCTCTGATGATTAGTAATGTTCAACATTTTGTATATGTTTTCTGACCATTTGTATATCTTCTTTTGAGAAATGCCTATTCATATTCTCATTTTTTAAATGATATTTTTTTCTTGCTAATTTGCTTGAGTTTCTTGTAGATTCTGGATATTAGTCCATTGGAGGTATAGTTTGCAAATATTGTCTGCTATTCTGTAGGTTGTCTATTTACTCTCTTGATTATTTCTTTTGTTTTTCGGAAGCTCTTTAATTTACATAGGTCTGATTTATTGATCTTTATTTCTATTGTATTTCCTTTGGGAGTTACAGTCATAAATTATTGGTCTAAGTCAATGTTGGTAAGTGTTTTTCCTAGGTTTTCTTCTAAAAATTTTAGAAGAAAAAAGACTGGCTTCAGGTCTTAGATTTAACTATTTAATCCAGTTTCAATTAATTTTTTTATATAGTGAGAGATATGGATCCAGTTTCATTCTTCTACACATGGCTATCCAATGTTCCCAGAACCATGCATTAAATAGGGTATCCATTCTCAGCCTATGGCAATGCTACTAATTTGTATACATTGAGCATATTCTTGTGTTTGGTTTGTTGAAGATCAGTTGGTTGTATGTATTTGGCTGTATTTTTCTATTCTCTTCCATTGGTCTATGTGTCTACTTTTTACCAGTACCATGCTATTTGGTTACTATAGCCTTGTAGTATAATTTGAAGTTGGGTAGTGTGGTCCTTCCAGATTTGTTCTTTTTGCTTAAGATTGCTTTGGTTGTTAGTGCTCTTTTTTGGTTTCATATGAATTTTAGGATTATTTTTTCTAATTCAATGGTAAATGATATTTGTATTTTTATAGGAATAACATAGAATCTGTAGATTGCTTTGGGCAATATGTTTATTTTTAAAATATTGATTCTTCTAATCCATGAGCATGTAATTTTTTTTTTTTGTTTATGCCATATATGATTTCTTTTTGCAGTGTTTTATAGTTCTCCTTGCAGAAATCTTTCACCTTCTTGGTTAATTACATTTCTAGATATTTTAAATGTTTTGTAGCAATTGTAAATGTGATCAAGCTCTTTATTCAATTCTCAGTGTGATTTTGATTTGATTCTCATTCTTTGGCAATGCTACTGATTTGTATATATTGATTTGGCAACCTGAGGCTTTACTGAATTTATTTATCAAATCTAGGAGACTTTTGGAAGAGTATTTAGGGTTTTCTAGGTACAACATTGTATTACAGTTAGAGATAGTTTTATTTTCTCTTTTCTAATTTAGATGCCCTTTGTTTCTTTCTCTTGCCTGATTTCTCTGGCTAGGATTTCCAGTACTATGCAGAATAGAAGTGGTAAAAGTGAACATCCTCATCTTGCTCCAGTTCTTAGTGGAAATGCTTTTAACTTTTCCTTGTTTAATATGTTGGCTGTGAGTTTATCATATATGACTTTTATTATTTTGAGGTATGTTTCTTCTAAACCTAAATTGTTGAGGGATTTTATCATAAAGGGATGCTGGATTTTATGGAATGTTTTTTGTCTATTGAGATTATCAAAAATAGTCAACAAAATGCTATTAAACCAAATCCAACAGCACATTGTAAAGATGATTTCCCATGATTAAGTGAGTTTCATCAAAGGCATGCAGGGATGGTTCCACATGCACAAGTCAATAAATATGATTCACATAAATAGTATTCAGTACAACATAGTTTTGATGAGAAATACACTACTAACTTGAAGTAAATTTAGAAGCAAGTATAGAAATATTTTTCATTTTTCCCACTTGCTTCTACTGTCATATTCATATTCAGTTGGAAGCCTGTTAAAGACAATGTTTGTGCCTCCAAAATTTATTTGTTGTGGTCTTTTCCCCAATGTAAAGGCATTAGGAAGTGTAGCATTTGGGAGCAAATCCAGTTCAGATAAAGTCATGAGAGTGAAACTCTCATGATGGGATTGGCATTCTTATACGAGAAAGAAACATCGGAGATTCGTCTCTTTGACTTGTGAGTTTACAGCAAGTCATCAGAAATCCAGGAATTGAGTCCTCACCAAAACCAAATCTGTTAGCATTTTGATCTTCACTTCCCAGACTCCAAAACTAAGATACATATATGTTGTTTAAGCCATCCAGTCTATGGTATTTTGTTATGGCATCCCCGACTAACTAAGTCAGAAGTCTACTTTTGAAGTAATGCAGGTGAATAACATTAAAATGCTTGTGGAAGAATGGAATTAAAAGATAAAGATATATATTTTATTTTTTAACATAAGTATCATCAAGATCAAGAAACTTTATATAAGTCGTTTACAATCTAGTCTATCCCTAAAGAACTCAGTGGCCTGAGAATTAAACTATGTCAATGTAGTCATTTTTGCTTTATTAATTGAAGAAAAATAGGTTTATAGATGTTTTAAGTTTAGGAAACAAAAATCAATCAGAATGAGCCAAATCAGTACTATAAAGTGGATGCTTAATGATTTTTTATATAAACTCTGGAAAAATTAGTCCTGATTGATAAAAAAGAATGAGCAGGATCATTGTCATGGTAAAGAAGGACTCTCTGATGAAGTTTTCTCAGCATTTTTCTACTAAAGTTTTGGCTTTCTCAAAACAATCTGATAATAAACAGGCATTATCACTCTTTGGGCTTTCAGGAAGTCAAAAGGCAAACTTGGGCATCAAAACAAACAAACAAACAAACAAACAAAAAAACACTATTGCCATGATTTTTGCTCTTTACCAGTCTACTTTTGTTCAGAATGGGCCACTTCCACCTCTGTAAATTTTTCTTGAAAGACATTCATTTTAACATGCACGTAAGAAGGACCACGTTGAAGAATGTTTGGGTTATTATTTCCTTATTTTTATTTTCAGTAATGCTTATTTTTATCAAAGTCTTATACTGTGCTAGATATGTTTACTAAATGGGACATACATCAAGCACTAACACCAAAAACGTTTCTTCTACTTACTATATACAAACTCTATAGTTCCTTTTGAACATAGACAAAAGTTCTAACACAATGTTGTTAAATGTTTGGGTTTGTTTACATGAGGCAACAACTTAATTGTTAATTCCACAAAATGGTCAGCTTTTGTTTGTCAGAAATGAGTGTTTCATTTCTTTTCTGTACCTCTGTTCTCAAAAGCTCACAAAGTGCTGAATGATTTAGACCTCCTGATATCTGAAGCTGTCATATATTACCCAGTGTTTCTTTTTTTCTTTTTTTTTTTTTTAGTTGCAAGCTCACAGTGTAACCAATAGTATCACTAATGCTAATATGATTAAATAGAAATCTATCCAAATCTAACAAATACATTTGAATTATAAATAAATAATTCCGGCCGGGCGGGGTGGCTCAAGCCTGTAATCCCAGCACTTTGGGAGGCCGAGACAGGCGGATCACGAGGTCAGGAGATCAAGATCATCCTGGCTAACACGGTGAAACCCCGTCTCTACTAAAAAAAAAAAAAAAATACAAAAATACAAAAATACAAAAAAAAATACTAGCCAGGCGCGGTGTCGGGCGCCTGTAGTCCCAGCTACTCCAGAGGCTGAGGCAGGAGAATGGCGTGAACCCTGGAGGCGGAGCTTGCAATGAACTGAGATCTGGCCACTGCACTCCAGCCTGGGCGACAGAGCCAGACTCCGTCTCAATAAATAAATAAATAAATAATTCCAATAGTGCACACTACAGTTATGGGATAATATGTGAATTTCTATGAAGGTAGAATGTATGTGTCTGGATGTGCTGTTTAGTGAAGTCACTATTAAGGAGCTGGTTGGCCAGGCGCAGTGGCTCAAGCCTGTAATCCCAGCATTTTGGGAGGCCGAGACGGGCGGATCACGAGGTCAGGAGATCGAGACTATCCTGGCTAACCCGGTGAAACCCCGTCTCTACTAAAAAAATACAAAAACACCAGCCGGGCGAGGTGGCGGCGCCTGTAGTCCCAGCTACTCGGGAGGCTGAGGCAGGAGAATGGCGTGAACCCGGGAGGCGGAGCTTGCAGTGAGCTGAGATCCGGCCCCTGCACTCCAGCCTGGGCGACAGAGCGAGACTCCGTCTCAAAAAAAAAAAAAAAAAAAAAAAGGAGCTGGTCTTTGGAATAATTCTTCAAAACTAAGCTTTTATCTTCAGCAAAGGAAGTTATCACAGGCATTCTGGTCACAGACTTACCATAAAATAATGTGGGGTTTTTTTAGTATAAAAAACAGGTACAAAGTAGGCAAAAAACAATTTTTTTTTTAAGAACAATTACTTCATTGTAACTGACTAAATAGTTAAAAAAAAAAAAAAAAAAGATCTGCTTATTGAAGTATGCTTAGACGTACTTGATATACAAAGTAAATAATCCAGAGGCATAACTTTTCTATCTGGCCTATTCATCCCAAGAGACACTATTCCTCTGCCTTAATCATCCCAGGGCCAGGTGCAAGGCAACTGGAGACAAGCCCTGTAACCCAAAGCCCACTGAAATTAATCATTTAATTAGTCATTTAGCCAATCCTA
Organism: Chlorocebus sabaeus; assembly: GCF_047675955.1. Lineage (NCBI taxonomy): Eukaryota > Metazoa > Chordata > Mammalia > Primates > Cercopithecidae > Chlorocebus > Chlorocebus sabaeus. The sequence goes on along the minus strand of NC_132906.1, from coordinate 34,325,064 downwards.
AGCTGTTTATCCTGCCCTATATATATATATATAGATATATATTTATTTTATATATATATTTATTTATTTTTTATATATATATATATTTTTTTTTTCTTTTTTTTTTTTCCTAGAAAACCCCAGTAAAGGTCCTATAGCCTCAGGCTTTCCTTTTTGTTTTCTTCTACCATCTGACCCAAATCTTGTGCTTCCAAAAATGCTCTGCATCACATGCTGTGGCCCCTTCTCTGTGACCTGTGAGTATAATATATCATTCCTTTGGCCTTTCCTTTAGGGAATTATTTTAAGTCTAGTTTGAAGTTTTCTTCTTCTAGAAACAATTTGTAGTCAGTCCTATCAGTCATTTGAGACACTACTAACCTGAGAGTCTGTTAAATTAAATTTTGTCCATGAGGTGTTTTTGACCATGTGGTAGTATGGATTTACACCACAAAATTAAGGGAGGGCTGGCTTAGTTGTAAATTGTCCTGGAAGAAGCTCCAGCACCATTCCATACACAGAGCCACTGAAATGATAATTTACTTTTATCGTTGTATTTTGAATTTTTTCACTAACCTTTTTACATAGGGTATAGCCTATTGAATCCCAAAGTCTGAGTAATTTTGGATTAGATATCTAAAGTTGATTGATCCCTAGATTTTTTCCTTCCATCTTCTGCAGCTTATGGAGTTGTAAAAATACAAGATCAACAAATCCAGGGTTTTCCATACATTATCAAAATAAAAACTGGCTTTTGTGTCCTGTTGTCTCCCTAACTTCACTTTGTTTTTAAACTCTTGTAATTTTATTTATCCTGCAAATTTCAGATTCATATTTTTTTCAGACTAGGTAATAAAATATATTGTCAGAGATTGAAATATGCATTTCAAATAATTATGACCTTAGTTATTGACTTTATCTGGTGTGTATTTGTTTATGACTTTTAATTTGAAGGGAGAAATATAGTTGTTTATCAGTACATAATTTTATGCTATGTAATCCTTTACAGTTTGAACAGAAAATTTCCTGTATACGTAAGTGCAATGTGCTTTAATGTGTTTTCTTTCTTTGCTTTGTTTTAATATTTTCTTACCTCCTTTATGTCAACATTTCTTTAACATTTTACTTTTCACAAATGTTCAAGAGCTGTTTCATTTTATCAGCAGTATCAGAAATAAGGAATAGACGCTTCTTATCAGAATGTAATCTTCTCTATTATCCAAGAAGTGTAGAAATCCAGAAGATCTATGATATTCCATTTGGTCAGCTTCAGGCTTACACAGCCATGTTGTTCTGCTGTATTGGGCTTTTGTCTTCAGGAATGTGATTGGTCCCAAAATTACTGTTGGAGCTCTAGCAATTATATTTACATTCAACCAGTAAGAAATAAGAAAACAAGTTCCAATGCTCCTTTTATTTAAAGCCATTCTCCAGAAATTATACATAAATCTAATTACATTCCTTTGACAAAATTTAGTAACATGGTCACACCAAGCTGTAAGTCAATCAGAAGTATTTAATCATATATTCTGCTAAATCTGCTGATTGACAACCACTGTTTATAATGATATAATCTGAGAAACGGAAGCCATTGGATTTTCAACCTGTCAAAGTTCCAAACTGCATGATATTTACCACTGAGTGTGCGTCCTTTAGCAGAAAGCTATATCCCCACTTCAAGACTGTCTATTGCTAGCTAAGTACTTCTGTCTTGAAGAACTGTAATAGAAGTCGCAAGAAATGGACAACTGAGACCAACACTGTTAATTTTCCACTATTCCCTCTACTGCAACTTTTTACTTTATCTGAAAATGTAAGGATATAGCTTCCATTATATAACAGACATCATCAGACTGTCAGCCTGCAATATGTGAATACTCGATTCTTGCCGCCCATTTGCTCCTATTATTCCAATGTTACATATTTTTGGCTCTTTCATATGCAACACTCTACTTCTAACTTCCAAATTTGTATTCATTAGGATTAGAGTAACCTGAGAGTTTCAAAACATACAAAAGAACTAGAGTTTAAACAAAATAAATGTTTATTTTTTTGTGATATTGCAAAAAGTTGGAAAGAGGCATGCTAGCAGTGATATGTCACCCAAAATCTATAGGGACACAGACTCCTTTAATCTTGTTTTACCTCATGGACAAGTTTCTATTCTAAAGGTCATACTAGGGGCCAAAATGGCTGGTAGATCTTTATCCAGTACATCCACACTCTAATTGGAAGGAAGAAGAAAGCATATCTTACGGTGTTAAGGTTACTGCCAGGAATTCAAAGACACTGCATCTGCCTACATGTGTGGGAAGAAAAGAGTTAAGAATCCAATATGCATTTAAAGAAAGAAGGCAAGTGATCTGTTTTAATATCCTTTTATATATGTCAATCACAGACTTCCTGACCAAAAACAACAACAACAAAAAACTAATGATATTTGATAGCAAAATCTATATGCCTTGGACACTTTCAGAGGGAAGTACTTGGCAGGCCGTTTAGGATTGTTTATAGGACACAAAAATAAAATATGCGGATATATGGGCAATGGCTCCCTGGAAAATGTCACCAAAGCTCTATCACTATCTTAATATAAAATGGAAGTGTTTCATAACTGATATGACTCCCTGTTGTGTAAGTACTGTGGTTACATACATCAGTTAGATGCCTTATATGTAAGTCATGACCAAGCAAGTCTAATGTTGTGTGAAGGAGCCCAGTAACCACATTAAAAGTCCCATATCACTCTTTTTACAGTGCCTTGAGATTACTTGTGTAACTGAAATTACTAGTAAAGTTTAATGCAGAGTAATATCTCTGATTTTTCCGAGACTAATTTGGCAAACCAGTGCTTCATAATATTTCATTCACTTGGCCAGTACTTACACATGGCTGCAAATTAGGCTAAAGCATCCTTTTATTCTGAGGGACCATGTATCCAGTTAAATATCAGGGATTCCAATTTACCTTTTAAAAAGGGACATTATTAATATTGAGGGACAATTAGGATCTCTGTAATTCACTTCCAAGTATGTATCTCATATAAACTTATAAATAAGCATCAAAAAACATGTACAAAAATATTCACATATTGAAACTGATAAACATACTGGGTATCCCAAACGGTTGTGAAAAAGGTTGCCTTGTTCCTTTCTCTCCTTGCTTGCAAAGTTCCGTCAACAGAAGTCTTAGAGGCAGAGTGAGCAAAACCTGATCCACAGCCCTGGAATCACTGGAATCAGAGATGTCAGAAGATCTTTCCAGAAAGATTTATCTGGCCAGAGCAGCTCTATTTCTCAGTTATCTTCAAGAAACTAAGTATCTCTGGAAAATGCCATCTTACTCTTGTTTCAGGGTTTTTCACAGCTGGTTGTTATGTTTGATACCCTGGTGCCAACTATCTCCTCCCAGCTTATAGCACAGCCCTCAACTTCACTCACATCATGGTGAAATATATGAATGGACACTGAAACTCAGGATCACAGTAGACTGGGAAGGGCAGCAAACATGCATTCACAATGCCAAGGCTTTCTTCCAAGAACCATCCCCTCTATCTATCATTTTAAAAATAAATGTATAGCATAGATAATATAGTCTTGTCTTCATAAAAGCTTTCTGTTAGTCTATCCAAATAAATATATAAAATATACTTGGCTTACAATGACATCTACTCTTATTTTTGAGAGTTAGAATTAAGGCAGATTTTAAAAACTTACTCTGTAAGTTCCTGACATTGTCTTAATTATTAAAATAATCATATAAGCTAAAAAATAACATTTTTTCCAAGTATCTTAAAAAACAAAAATATGTTTTCTCTAAAAACACAGATTTAAGATAATTCTCTTGTAGATAATGACCTTAAACCCATACGTACAAGATATTCTGGACATACAATAGTTCACCTAATAATTTCTTAGAAATTTGACAGAATTAAACATTATTTTCAAAAATTTTATGTTAAAACACTCTATCTTATGTACATCATGAATTTCTATGCAAAGATCTCATCAGCAAAATGAACTGCATTTCAAATTAAGCATAGCATGAACCTCTCTTAAAAAAAACTTTTATATAAAAAGTTAAAATCTGATGCTGCTAAAATAAGTTTCTGTTTAACTCACAATGTGTCTAAGTCAAAATAATCCATATTATCTCATCAGTTTTCCATTCAGTATGAACTTTCATAATTGCTTTACAATATATACTTTTGGAAGGAAGTAAATGTTTTGTCAATTAACTACAAATTCTATATGCCTGAAAGATCAAGGGTTTATCTACATTTGCACCTATATAAAAGACCAACTTTTTTCTTTTATAAACTATACTTGCTCTTCATGCTTAATCAGTGCACATATAAAATGGCATGAAGTATCCGATTCTCTGCACACAATTTTCAGAAGCTAAGGTGAATTTGCTGTCCTGTGTCTTTGACTCAGATTAATAACTAAGAGTGTTCTTCAAAATAAAATATGTTTAGTCATCTTTAATCAAGTGAATAAATTGACTAATAAGAAGGGCCCAGTGATCACTCTCTGGAGAAATACATTAATTCATGTATACACTTGAGTCTTTCACCCAGAAAGAGGTCATTTATACTCTCTTTACTGACTGTTACGTTAAGTGCATTTTGGGCTGGGTAAACATTCAACTTGCTTCATAAAATGATGATTTAGGTCCCTGGATAACTGTTAAGATTGCAAACACCAAATGAGTATGTGAGAGACTTTCTGTTTTAAAACAAAATAAGCAGGTTATAAAATGCTTAGCATTTTTTTCTAGTTCAGGATGTGAGTTTATTGACATGAAGTTTTATTTTCAAAAGCAACAGACATAACATATAAAAAATAAAATACATTGTATTATATTCCTTTTGATTTAAGTATTTTATAATTTACAACAATATTCATAATACAACCTAAACAGACAAAGAGTTTTAGACAGGCAATCATGTAATGTGTCAGAGTTAGACTACAGAAAATTCTCTATGAAAGGTAAAAAAGATGTTTTACTTTTTTTGATTATTTGTCATAATATAACAATTTTACAAAAGTGGTGCATTCAAACTTAAAAGCTCTAAGATTCAAATCCATTCAAATTAAACAAAGAGAAAAGAATATGAATCTTGAACAAAGTACTTAGATATGTGTTAAAACCACAATGCCCTAGGGACAACTGAAATGAAAAACATAACACTGCTCATCTCAAGTCACAGCCACAGCCTGCATATAGGATAAGTTTTGCTCTCATTCTACAATATACTTAATAGTCCAGCACTTAGTCTTTGCACTTTCTAAACAATACATTCCATAGGATCTTGGGATGTGAAAGCCATGTATTTCCAACTTTCCACAGGACTGTCAGGCAGGCTTCAGGCATATTTTTTGCATTTTTTAAGTTGATAAGAAAAAAAGGACTATTTATAATTTTTATTTTTTATGAAAAATTCCTATTTTTCACAAATAGGAAAAATGAGTTGTAATCGTGGAATCTAACTTACTTAGGTTCACGCAAATGATATGGCACAAGAATATTCAGCTTTAAAGTTCGCACCCTTATAACAACTACGAAACTGAACGATATGTGAGTGTAATTAATATGTCACGACTACATGTGTCTATACTGGGACACACTGTTTCCATTATTTCTGTATCAGACAGAGGTTTTATTTCATATGAACCCGAGATGTGAGTCTTTTAATTTCAGAAGTTAAGTAGAGGACAAATTTTGTATTATTCACATTGAGGTAATATTTACATTCTAAGAACAGCTGAGAGGATGGAGAGAGAGTATGTGAATACAGAAAAGAAAGGAGCATAAAGTATAACCTTAGTAAATGTCCATGCATGAGAGTAACAGAATGAGAATTGTAAATATCTAAGTTAGAAGAAAATCAAAGCAGAAAACCAGGTGCCATATAACCAAATCAAGGAAAATCGAAGCATTAAAATGTCATTAATGATGAAAAAAGAGAGGTCAACAATGAGAAAGAATGACTGGCAATGAAAAGACGAGTATGGATTCCTCAAGATGAGGATACAGAGCAAGTACAGAGCCAAGCAGAAATTCTTCTGGACAGCAGAGAAGCAAGGGATAATACAACAAAATTTACTCATATATTTGTTATTTGCAAAAAATATCCCAAGTAGAAATGTGATAGAAATAATGATGAAAAGTGTTTTCGAGTAGAATTACCTAACAGGAAATGATGCCAATCATTAAGAGACAATGAAGATCTAAATATAACAGTGTGTGTAAAATAGGAAAGCTTGATGTTTGAAGTAATCCAGATTTCTGGATAGGAGATTTAGTTTTGTTGTTTACTAACTAATATTTCAAATTTTGAAATTAAGAGACATGGCTCTTTCCTTCCACCTAATTCTCAAAAATTGATGTAAGTACTGCTACAACAATAGTTGTGTGTGTTAGTAGCATAATAACCTGGTAGACTTAAAAAGGAACTTATTGTACTGTCCATACAGCACAATTAAGGTTCTACAGCAAATATGTGAGAAGAGATGTATAAAAAATAGGTGATATGGAAGAGATGAAACTTATGCTTGGTTCATTCCCATATTTAAAAACTGCTTATATGCATATGTGTAGACTTTTTCAATTTATACAAATTTAATCTCTGCTGTAACACTCGATGGGACCAGAAGTAGACCTAAGGAGAGATAATACAGTAAAAGTCTCATAGCAGAATACAACTAAATTCCTCCCTCCTCTGTCACTTTCAGCTTTGATTATAGTTCTACATGAGGCAGTAATGCTATTATTCCACTCAAATTAAGATCCACATCCTTTTAGTGGATGAAATATTTTCAATCTGGTTAAAGTAAATAGGTTAATAAATGTAAGATTCACAACTTCAGTAGGTATAAAAAAACAGAAATTGAAATCATATTCGGATACCATTACACATACATCAGAACCACTGAAATTGAAAGTCCTGGCAATGCCAAGTGCAGACAAGGTGGTGCAACCTGAGAGCTTTCCTACAGAGAGAAAGAAGGAATGCAAATTGGCACATCCAATGCGGAAGACTTTTTTGGCAGCATCTCGTAACACTGAATATATGAACCCAGTAATTTTATTTCTAGTTATATACCCAATAGAAATGTGTGCATATGTTCAGTTCAGAAATATATAAGAATGTTCATAGAAGTAACATTTATAATTGCCCCAAACTAAAAACTACCCAAATGTTCATAAGCAGGAGAATAAATAATTGAACTGTGTCATATTAATCCAACGACAATGCAAAGTAATGGTAATGAGTGGACTGCAAATATGTGCGACAAAACAAATGAATTCCAGAAGCTAATATTGAGCCAAATAAGCTAGTGACAAAAATGCAGCTATTGCATCTCTCTCTCTCTGTGAGATACAGAGAGAGAGTTAGTTTAAGAACAATGCAAACAAATGGTTGCCTTCAGTGTGATGTAAATAGGAGAATGCTGATATAATTTGGATCTGTATCCCCACCCAAATCTCATGTTGAAATGTAATTCCCAATGCTGGAGGTGGGGTCTGGTGGGAAGTGATTGAATCATGGGGTCATGAAAAATTCTCTGGCCATGTAAAATGGGCCTGCTTTCCCTTCATCTTCTGCCGTGATTGTAAGTTTCCTCCCCAGAAGCCAGGCAGATGCGAGTATCATGCTTCCTATACAACCTGCAGAACTGTGATCCAATTGAAACCACTTTTCCTTTTCTTTTTGGAGACGGAGTCTCACTCTATCACCTAGACTGGAGTGCAATGGCGCGATCTCAGCTCACTGAAACCACTGCCTCCTGGGTTCAAACAATTCTGTCTCAGCTTCCCAAGCAGCTGGGACTACAGGTGCACACCACCATGCCCAGCTAAATTTTGTGTTTTTAGCAGGTTTCACCATGTTGACTAGGATTGTCTCAATCTCTTGACCTAGTGATCCATCCGCCTCGGCCTTCCAAAGAAAACCACTTTTCTTTATAAACTATCTAGTCTCAATTATTTCTTTATTGCAATGTACATTCTAATACAGAAAATTGGTACTGAGGAGTAGGGCATTGTTATAAAGATGCATGAAAATGTGGAAGTGACTTTGGAATAGGGTAACGGGCAGAAGCTGGAGGAGTTTGGAGAGCTCAGATAACAGGAAAATGAGGGAAAACTTTGATCTTCCTAGAGACCTGTTAAATTGTTATGACCAAAATGCTGACAGTGATATGGACAATGAAGTGCAGGCTGAGGAGGTCTCCGATGGAAATGAGGAACTTAGTGGGAACTGGAGCAAAGGTCACTTTTGTTATGTATTAGCAAAGAGATTGACTGTGGTGGCCCTGCTCTAGGGAATGCGTAGAACTTTTGACTTGAGATTGATGATTTAAGGTATCTGGAGGAAAAAAATTCTAAGCGGCAAAATGTTCCAGGGTTGCTTCTAACAACCTATGCTCATATGTGTGAACATAGAAATGAACTGAAACTGGAATTTTTATTTAAAAGGGAACCAAAGCATAAAGGTTTGGAAAATTTGCAGCCTGGCAATGTAGTAGGAAAGAAAAGCCCATTTTCAAGGGAGGAACTCAAGCAGGCTGCAGACATTTGCATAACTAAAAGTAAAAGGCAAGTGCTGATAACCAGGACAATAGGAAAAAGACCTCGAAGGTATTTCAGAGACCTTTGCAGCAGCCCCTTTTATCAACTAGCCCAGAAGCCTAGGAGAGAAGAATGGTGTTTTGTGGGCCAGGCCCTGGGCCCCACCACTCTGTGAAGCCTAAAGGCACTGCTTCCTGCAGCCCAACCCCTCCAGGTCCAGCTGAGGTTAAAAGGGACCCAAGTACAACTCAGGCCACTGCTTTAGCGAGTATAAGCCATAAGCCTTGGTGGCATCCACGTGGTGTTAATCCTGTGGGTGCACAGAGAGCAAGAGTTGAGGCTGAGAGACAGGAGTAGTTGGATTTCCTAGGCTGACTAAGAATCCCTAATCCTAGCTGGGAAGGTGACCACCACCTTTAAACATGGGACTTGCAACTTAGCCCATACCTGACCAATCAGAGCTCACTAAAATGCTAATTAGGCAAAAACAGGAGGTAAAGAAATAGCCAATCATGTGTTGCCTGAGAGCACAGCGGGAGGGAAAAGGATCAGGATATAAACCCAGGCATTCAAGTCGGCAAGGACAAACCCCTTTGAGTCCCCTCCCCTAATATGGGAGCTCTGTTTTCACTCTATTTCACTCTATTAACTCTTGCAGCTGCACTCTTCTGGTCCGTGTTTTGTTAGGGCTGGAGCTGAGCTTTCGCTTGCCCTCCACCACTGCTATTTGCTGCAGTGGCAGACCCGTGGCTGAACTGACTTCCATCGCTCCAGATCCAGCAGGGTGTCCGCTGTGCGCCTGATCCAGGGAGGCGCCTATTGCCACTCACTATCGGGCTAAAGGCTTGCCATTGTTCTTGCACGGCTAAGTGCCTGGGTTCGTCCTAATCCAGCTGAATACTAGTCACTGGGTTCCACGGTTCTCTTCCATGACCCACGGCTTCTAACAGAGCTGTAACACTAACTGTAACACTTCCATTCCTTGGAATCCGTAAGGCCAAGAACCCCAGGTCAGAGAATATGAGGCTTGCCACCATCTTGGAAGTGGCCTACCGCCATTTTGGAAGCGACCCGTCACCATCTTGGGAACTCTGGGAGCAAGGACCCCCTCGCCCCAGTAACATTTTGGCGACCATGAAGGGACCTCCAAAGTGGTGAGTAATATTGGACCACCTTCACTTGTTGTTCTGTTCTATCGTTCCTTAGAAATTGGAGGAGAATACCAGGCACCTGTCCGCCAGTTAAAAACGATTAGGGTGACTGCCTGACTTAAGACTCAGGTGTGAGGCTACCTGTGGAAGAGCTTTCTAACAACCTCCAACCCTTCTGGGTTGGGGAGGTTGGTCTGCCTGGGGCCAGTTTCCACTTTCAATTTTCTTGGGGAAGCCGAGGGTGGACTAGAGGCAGAAAGCTGTCCTCCCGAACTCCCGGCATTAGCCGGTTGAGATCACGGCGCAGCCAGAAGCCTCTACTCAACAGTCGCCCTTGCGTGCGCCCCTACCTTTCCTTCTGACCCATACCTTCTGGGTCCCAACCATGACAATCTTGAAAGTGTAGCCCCAAAATTCTCCTTACCTCTGAGTCTACTTCCTCTGATCCCTGCCTCCTAGGTACTAGCGGTTCAGACTTTCATTTCCTCTAGCAAGTTGTATCTCCAAAGGGATCTAAGGAAGCTCTAGGCTGCGTCCTTAGGCATCTAGACTATAAACCCAGGGAGTCTTATTCCTGGTGTCCCACCCAATTCAGACATATAGCTGTCAACATGGGCAGTTATGTGTGACCCGTTCCCCACCACCCTTGCCGGGGCCCCAAGTTTGTAATGGTTGAGAGAGAGAGAGACGGAGGGAGAGACAAAGAGGGAGACAAAGAGAAAAAGATAGAAATAGCAAAAAAAAAAAAAAAAAAAAAAAAAAAAGTGTGCCCTATTCCTTTAAAAGCCAGGGTAAATTTAAAACCTGTAATTAATTATTGAAGGTCTTCTCCATGACCTTATAACACTCCAATACTACCTTGTTGTCAGTGTAAACAAGGGCGTAGCCTGAGAACACTGAGGCCTCTGACAACCCAGAGCTTTCCTATCAAAAATCCTTAACCCAGCAGATTTCCTAACAGGGGATTTAAATCTTAATTACCATGCAAAGTCTGACCAGACCTAGGAGGAACTCCCTTCAGGACAGGACGATAGATGGTTCCTCCCAGGTGATTGAGAAAAAACCCAGTGGGTATTCAGTAATTGATACGGAGCCTCTTGTGGAAGCAGAGTTAGAAAAACTGCCTAATAACTGGTCTCCTCAAACAAGCAAGCTGTTTTCACTCAGCCAAGCCTTAAAGTACTTACAGAATCAAAAGGCTGTCTCAATCCTGACTCAAAAGGTTAGCTACACCTTCTCTGAAATGAATTTGCATAAGAGCTGTTGTTTATAGGAATGCATCTTGATGGGGCAGCTGGGTTGTTATGAAATACTCAGGAGCTCAGTCTAGCTCTAGGATTCACCCCTGAGCACACAGGCAATATTGGGCACGCTGGTAAAGGACGACTAGAATCCAGCAGCCTGAACCCCTTTCTTTGTGTCAAGAGAGGTGGGAAACCAGGTGCAGGACTGTTACATCACTGAGCGTAACTAATCTGATAAGCAGAGGTCTATGGGCGGTTACTCACCCTGGAAAGGAACTCACCCCTGAGCGCAAAGGCAATGGTGGGCACGCTGGTAAAGGACCACTAGAATCCAGAAGCCCGGACCTCTTTCTCTGGTCAAGAGAGACGGTAAAGCGGTGCAGGACTGCTACATCGGTGAGCATAACTAATCTGATAAGCAGAGGTCTGGGGGTGGTTACGCACCCTCGAAAGGAATAAGCATTAGGACTATGGAGGATGCTCTAGGACTAATGCTTATCGGAAAATGACTAGGGATGCTGGCATCCCTATGTTCTTTTTTCAGATGGGAAACGTTTCCCCCTTCCAGGCAAAAATGCCGCTAAGATGTATTCTGGAGAATTAGGACCAATTTGACCCTCAGATGCTAAGAAAGAAACGACATATTCTTCTGCAGTACCACCTGGCCACGATATCCTCTTCAAGGGGGAGAAACCTGGCCTCCTGAGGGAAGTATAAATTATAACACTATCTTACATCTAGACCTCTTTTGCAGAAAAGAAAGCAAATGGAGTGAAGTGCCATATGTACAAACTCTCTTTTCATTAAGAGACAACTCACAATTATGTAAAAAGTGTGATTTATGCCCTACAGGAAGCCCTCAGAGTCTACCTCCCTACCCCAGCGACCCCCTGACTCCTTCCCCAACTAGTAAGGACCCTCCTTCAACCAACGCATACAGTCCAAAAGGAGATAGACAAAGGGGTAAACAATGAACCAGAGAGTGGCGACATTCCCCGATTATACCCACTTCAAGCAGTGGGAGGAGGAGAGTTCAGCCCAGCCATAGTGTATGCACCGTTTTCTCTCTCAGACTTAAAGCAAATTAAAATAGACCTAGGTGAATTCTCAGATAACCCTGATGGCTATATTGATGTTTTACAAGGGTTAGGACAATCCTTTGATCTGACATGGAGAGATATAATGTTACTGCTAGATCAGACACTAACCCCAATTGAGAGAAATGCTGTGCATCCCGAGAGTGTGGCGATCTCTGGTATCTCAGTCAGGTCAATGATAAGATGACAACAGAGGAAAGAGAATGATTCCCCACAGGCCAGCAGGCAGTTCCCAGTATAGACCCTCACTGGGACACAGAATCAGAACATGGAGGTTGATGCCACAGACATTTGCTAACTTGCATGCTAGAAGGACTAAGGAAAACTAGGAAGAAGCCTATGAATTATTAAATGATGTCCACTATAACACAGGGAAAGGAAGAAAATCCTCCTGTCTTTCTGGAGAGACTAAGGGAGGCATTGAGGAAGCATACCTCCCTGTCACCTGACTCTACTGAAGGCCAACTAATCTTGAAGGATAAATGTATCACTCAGTCAGCTGCAGACATTAGGAAAAAACTTCCAAAGTCTGCCATAGGCCCAGAGCAAAACTTAGAAACCCTATTGAACTTGGCAACCTCGGTTTTTTATAATAGAGATCAGGAGGAGCAGGCAGAACGGGACAAACGGTATAAAAAAAGGCCACTGCTTTAGTCATGGACCTCAGGCAAGCAGACTTTGGAGGCTCTGGAACAGGGAAAAGCTGGACAAATTGTGAATGCCTAACAGGACTTGCTTCCAGTGTGGTCTACAAGGACACTGTAAAAAAGATTGTCCAAGTAGAAGTAACCTGCCCGCTTGTCCATGCCCCTTATGTCAAGGGAATCACTTCAAGGCCCACTGCTCCAGGGGATGAAGGTCCTCTGAGTCAGAACCCACTAAGCAGATGATCCAGCAGCAGGACCGAGAGTGCCCGGGGCAAGCGCCAGCCCATGCCATCACCCTCACAGAGCCCCAGGTATGCTTGATCGTTGAGGGCCAGGAGGTTAACTGTCTCCTGCACAGTGGTGTGGTCTTTTCAGTCTTACTCTCCTGTCCTGGACAACTGTCCTCCAGATCTGTCACTATCTGAGGGGTGCTAGGACAGCCAGTCACTAGATACTTCTCCCAACCACTAAGTTGTGACTGGGGAACTTCACTCTTTTCACATGCATTTCTAATTATGCCTGAAAGCCCCACTCACTTGCTAGAGACATTCTGGTAAAAGCAGGGGCCATTATACACCTGAACATAGGAGAAGGAATACCCGTTTGCTGTCCCCTGCTTGAGGAAGGAATTAATCCTGAAGTCTGGGCAAGAGAAGGACAATATAGACGAGCAAAAAAATGCCCATCCTGTTCAAGTTAAACTAAAGGATTCTGCCTCCTTTCCTTACCAAAGGCAGTACCCCCTCAGACCCAAGGCCCAACAAAGCCTTGGCATAACAGGTTTCTGCTGAATATGAATTCCCAGGTACAGCGAAATAGCCAGACCATTATATACACTAATTAAGGAAACTCAGAAAGCCAATACCCATTTAGTAAGATGGACATCTGAAGCAGAAGCAGCTTTCCAGGCCCTAACGAAGGCCCTAACCCAAGTCCCAGTGTTACGTTAACCAATGGGGCAAGACTTTTCTTTATCTGTCACAGAAAAAACAAGAATATCTCTAGGACTCCTCACACAGATCCGAGGGATGAGCTTACAATCCGTGGCATACCTGAGTAAGGAAATTGATATAGTGGCAAAGGGTTGGCCTCATTGTTTACAGGTAGTGGCGGCAGTAGCAGTCTTAGTATCTGGAGCAGTTAAAATAATACAGGGAAGAGATATTACATCTCATGATATGAATGGCATACTCACTGCTAAAGGAGACTTGTGGCTGTCAGACAACCGTTTACTTAAATATCAGGCTCTATTACTTGAAGGGCCAGTGCCGTGACTGTGCACTTGCGAAACTCTTAGCCACATTTCTTCCAGACAATGAAGATAGAACATAATTGTCAACAAGTAATTGCTGAAACCTACACCGCTCGAGGGGACCTTTTAGAGGTTCACTTGACTGATCCCGATTTCAACTTGTATACTGATAGAAGTTCCTTTGTAGAAAAAGGACTTCAAAAAGCAGGGTATGCGGTGTTCAGTGATAATGGAATACTTGAAAGTAATCCCCTCACTCCAGGAACTAGTGCTCAGCTGGCAGCACTATTAGCCCTCACTAGGCCACTGGAATTAGGAGAAGGAAAAAGGATATATGTGTATATTTATATATATATATATATAGACTCTAAGTATGCTTACCTAGTCCTCCATGCCCATGCAGCAATATGGAGAGAAAGGGAATTCCTAACTTCCAGGGGAACACCTATCAAACATTAGGAAACCATTAGGAAAGTATTATTGGTTGTACAGAAACCTGAAGAGGTGACAGTCTTACACTGCCTGGGTCATCAGGATAGGAAAGGGAAATAGAAGGGAACCGCCAAGGCAGATATTGAAGCCAAAAGATCCACAAGGCGCCCATTGCCACTCCCGATCGGGCTAAAGACTTGCCATTGTGCCTGCACGGCTAAGTGCCTGGGTTTGTCCTACTCGAGCTGAACACTAGTCACTGGGTTCCATGGTTCTCTTCTGTGACCCACGGCTTCTAATGGAGCTGTAACACTCACCGCATGGCCCAAGATTCCATTCCTTGGAATCTGTAAGGCCAAGAACTCCAGGTCAGAGAACACGAGGTTTGGCACCATCTTGGAAGTGGCCTGCCGCATTATGGATATGGCCCGTCACCATCTTGGGAGCTCTGGGAGCAAGGACCCCCGAGTAACAAGGCTTGGGAGCCTCCACTTAGATTTTAGAGGATGTATGCATAAGCCTGGGTGTTCAGGCAGAAGCCTGATGAAGGGGCAGAGCCCTCACAGAGAACATCTAAAAGGCAGGGTGGAGGGAAAATGTGGAGTTGGAGCCCCTACAGAGAGTCCCCACTGGGCCATGGCCTAGTGGAGCTGTGAGAAGAGGGCCACTGTCCTCCAGACCCCAGAATGATGGATCTTTTGACAGTTTGCACCAATGTGCCTGGAAAAGCCACAGGCACTCAATGTCATCCCTTGAGAGAAGCCATGGAGGCTGAGCCTTGCAGAGCCATAAAAAGGGAGCTGCCCAAAGATAGAAGCCTATTCATCGCATCAATATGACCTGGATATGGGGCATGGAGTGAAAGGAGATTTAGACTTTTAACATTTAATGACTACCTTGCTGGGTTTCAGGCTTGCATGGGTGTTCTAGCCTCTTTCTTTTGGCCATTTTCTGTCTTTTGGAAGAGTTGTACTTATCCAGTGCCTGTACCCCCTTGTACCTTGGAAGTAACTAACTTTTTTTTTGTTTGTTTTGTTTTGTTGTTTGTTTGTTTTAATTTTCCAGGGTCATAGGCAGAAGGGACTATCCTTGTCTCAGATGAGACTTTTGACTATAGACTTTTGAATTAATGCTGCAATGAGGTAAGATTTTGGGGGACTATTCAGAAGGCATGATTGTATTTCAAAATGTGAGAAAGACAGGAGATGTGGGAGAGAACAGGGGCTAAATACTATAGTTCGGATCTGAGTCCCAACCCAAATCTTATGTTGAAATGTAAGTGCTAGAGGTGGGACCTGGTGAGAGGTGATTGGATCATGATGGTTTCTTATGGTTTAGCACCATCCCTCTAGTGTTGTACTGTGACAGTTATCATGGGTTCTGGTTGTTTAAAATTATAGCACCTCCCCACTCCATCTCTTTCTCCTGCTTTGGCCATGTAAGAGGAGCCTGCTTCCCCTTTGCCTTCTGCCATAGTTGTAAGTTTCCTGAGGCCTTCTCAGAAACCAAGCAATTGCCAGAATCATACTTCCTGTAAAGTCTGTGGATCTGTGAGCCACTTAAACCTTTTTTTATTCATAAGCAATCTAGTCTCAGGTGTTTCTTTATAGCAATGCAAGAACAGAATAATACATATGTCTAATGGAACTCCTAAAATTGGCAGCATGCATATATTGTAGTGTGTAAACTAAATTAATGGGTTATGTTCTATATGAAAATCATCAAATAATCCTTATAATTTATACACTTTTCTATATGTGCATGATATATATTATGTTGGTGTGGTAGAGCTGCCATAACAAAGCACCATAGGCCAGTATTTTATTTTATTAAACTACTGGAGGTTAAAAGTCCCAGATCAAAATACCAGCAAGATTGAGTTCTTCTGTGATCTCTATCCTTGGCTTACAGATGGGCACTTTGTCACCTTGTCCTCAAATGGTCGTTTCTCTGTGTGTTTTGTCCTTGGTATCTCTTCTTATAAAGATACCAGTCATACAGCACTCCACCCTTAAGACATCATTTAACATTAACTGCCTTCTTAAAAGTACCTTTGCCTGGTCAGACACAGTGGCTCACACCTGTAATCCCAGCAATTTGGGAGACCAAGGTGGGAGGATCACCTGTGGTCAGGAGTTCAAGACCAGCCTGACCAACATGGTGAAACTCCATCTCTACTAAAAATACAAAAATTAGCCAGGCATGGTGGTGTGTACCTGTAGTCCCAGCTATTCAGGAGGCTGAGACAGGAGAATTGCTTGAACCTGGGAGACGGGGGTTGCAGTGAGCTGAGATCATGCTGTTGCACTCCAGCCTGGGTGACAAAGCAAGACTATGTCTCAAAATCAAAAGACAAAACAAGCAAGCAAACAAAGTATCTTTGCCTATCTCGAAATGAGAACGTCACCAAATCAATTTTGGGGATACCATTTAGTCTAAAACAACAATAAAAATATAATAAAAATGAAAGAAAAATAAAGAAACAACATCTAAAATCTGAAAGATATCTTACATGACAATCATCTACCCTCACTCCTTCCTTTGCTACCTTTGTATTTCCATTACACATCTCAGTATAACAGATTTTAGTAGTCTTCTTCCTTCCTTGCTTCTATGTCTGCATCAACCATATTGTGCATCTGACATTAACTTAGCATCATTCCTCCTGTTATCATTGGGAAGAGTTGGGAATGTTTATTCCCAAAACTTCAGGACAAATATTGAAAGTGTAATAATCATTGGATTTTATTGAGAATAAGAAGCTTCCCTTTGCCTTAAAGAAATAAAATTTCATTGAGAAATATATCAAATCTTATTTTTTTCAAACCACTTTCAAATGTAGATCATATTTGGAAACTCAAGTGAAAATGTAGCATCATGTTAATTAATACATACTTGCTATGAAATTAATTAGTAATTTAAGCGACAGAAACTTTATTAAGCCTAAACAATTTTAAAGATCAAATTAGAAAAGAATTCTTAAAGATTGCTTTTTAATGACTAAATGTGTTATAAATCTGAATTGTACTTAAATGTGTTTATACTAGGATTTAGTTATTTTACCAATATTCCACACTATCTAATTCTGTTGTTGAATAATACACAGGAGCAGTGCCTGATCTGGGATTATACAGTTGGTTCTTGGAACCTGGCAAAGAATTTTAGAAATTTTAGATACCCATGATGACAACTTTGAAGTTGGATGAACTATAATCCTTGAATGAAATCAAAGTCACACTCAAGATTTTTAATACAAATCATACACAGTACATTTTAAAAGTATACCCAAAGTAAAGGACTGAAATACATAGCAACTAATCCAGCCCCAGGGGTGTATGAACAGCTGGCTTACTTTTCACTGCTTATAAGCCTTTGAAGGTAACTGTACTGTTTACTGCATTTAAACATGTGGTGCTTATAACATTCTTAACAAGGAAAACAGGACTGCTTTCATAAGCACAAGCCTCCTAGTTATATCATATGAAACACATAAATAATAATATTAAATACACTCAGTTATCCAAGAATATGGAATACTTTGCAAATTATGTTATATGCTG
Source organism: Chlorocebus sabaeus (assembly GCF_047675955.1). NCBI lineage: Eukaryota > Metazoa > Chordata > Mammalia > Primates > Cercopithecidae > Chlorocebus > Chlorocebus sabaeus. The sequence continues at coordinate 34,307,125 of NC_132906.1, read as the reverse complement.
AAAAATGATACTTCGAATATCTGTCATTTTTCTTGTATGACTGTATTCTACATCTATTTTTCTATTTGGTAGCTAAAATTAGAATAAAGGCATGCCCTGAATATAACATACATAAAAATGTGGTACATTTACTCTAAACTATTCAAATGGAAGAAACTCATTTGATATTTTTAGATATCAGTTTAATTTTTTGAGTAATAGAAAATAGGACAATTTACAGATTATTCTGGAAGCCTAATGCACATGCTTATGTATACTGTAACAAAATTAAAAGACTATAAACTATGTCTTAACCAAATAATTTTATATAGAGAGATGTTGACATATGTATATAATCCTTCAGAAGGTAGACATAAATATTTGGCGTATTTACTGATTTCTTTATTGATTTAATAGTAATGTTAATTGTAAATGCTTAAGAAAATTCTGATTTCTTCTGTTTCAATTTTCAAATCACTTTGTTAAGATATAATTAACATATCACCATACTATTCACCCATTTAAAGTGTACAATATAATGATTTTCAGTATGTTCACAGAGTTGTGCAACCATCACCACACCCAATTTTAGTACATTGTCACCTCCTAAGAAACTCCCTAACCATTGGCAGTCATTCCCAGTTTCTCCCATATTCCTCACCTATCCTTTGTCCCCTACCCCTTAGCTCTAGGCAGCCACCTATTTATTTCTGTCTGTATATATTTGCCTATTCTAAACTTGTTTTCCTTCTATATGACTGTAATTATATATGCTTGGACAAAATCAAACATCTCCAACTCTCTCACTCCCCACCCAACCACCTCAGCTTCTGGTGTAAAACCACCATTTCACTCCACCCTTCTATGAGATCAGTGTTTTAAGATTCCACATGTAAGAGAGATCTTGTGGTATTTTTCTTTCTGCACCTTCATTATTTTACTTAATATTCACCATGTTGATCCACACTGTCACAAATGACAGGATTACATTCTATTTATGGTTAAATAGTGTTCCATTATGTATATATACCACATTTATTTCCATTCCTCTGTTCATGAACACTTCTGTTGATGCCATATCTTAGCTATTGTGAATAGTTTTGCAATAGACATGAGAGTGCAGATAGCTCCTCAACATACTTATTTCATTTCCTTTGGATACATACTCAGTAGTGAAATTTTTAGATAAAATGGTAGTTGAACTTTTAATATTTTGAATAAATTTCACGATGTTTTAAATTATGGCTACACTAAGTTACATTCCCATTAAGAGTGTATAAGTGTTCTCTTGTCTTCACATCCTCACCAATACTTGTTCTCTTCTGTCTTTTTGATAATGGTCATTCTAACAGGTGTGAAGTGATGTCTTATGGTTTTGATTTGTATTTTTATAATGATTAGTGATGTTAAACATGGCTAATTGTTTCCTTGTTAATGGGTTGAGTTTCTTGTATATTTTAAATATTAACTCCTTATAAGATGCATTAAATGATTTCTCTACATCTGTAGATTTTCTCCTTACTCCATTTATTGTTTCCTTTGCTGTGCAAAAACCTTTTTAGTTTGTGGTAATCCCATTTATATTTTAGCTTTTGTTGCCTATGCTTTTCAAGTCATTTTCAAAAGCATCGCTGGCAAGACTAGTATCATGGTTGTTTTCATCCCTAAGATTTCCTCTTGTAGTTCCACAGTTTCAAGTCTAACATTTAAATTAGGTTTAACATGAAATTCAAACATTTATTGAATTGGTTTAGAATTAATTTTTGTATATGGCTTGAGTCACAGTTTAGCTTCCTTCTGCATATGTATGTCCTGTTTTCCTAGTATCATTTATAGAAGAGATTTTCCTTTCATTATGTGTTTCAGCACCTTTGTCAAAAACCAGCTTGTTTTAAATGCAAGTATTTATATTGTAACTCTATTCTGTTCCATTGGGCTGTTTGCTTTTATGCCAGTACCATGCTGTTTTGCTTATTACAGCTTTGAAGTTTACTTAGGAGCCAGATAGGGTGATACCTTCAGCTTTAATTGTTTTTCCTTATGATTGCTTTGGCTGTTTGGGCCTTTTATGGGTCCCATACAAATCTTAAGATTTTTTTATTTTTATTTTTGTGGATAACGTCATTAGCATTTACATAAAGATTGCATTTAATTTATAAATTGCTTTGGGTAATATGGTATGAATATTTTAACAATATTCATTCCTCCAACACATGAACATGAGGTAGTTTCCCTCTCATTTGTACCTTCCTCACTTCCTCTTATCAACGTTTTATGCTTTCGAGTGTTTAGATTTTTTTACTTACTTGGTTAAAGACATTACTAAATATTTTAATTTGTGTAGATTTTAGGAATAGGATTAATTTATTGATTTACAGATAGTTCACTTTTGGCATATGGAAACACTAGTAATTTTGTAAGTTAATTTTGGATCCTGTAACTTTACTAAATTTGTTTATTAGATCTAACAGTTTTGTTTGTTTGTTTGTTTGTTTTTTTGGTGAAGTTTTTGAAGTTTTCTACATACAAAATCCTATCATGTGCAAACAGAAACAATTGGAGTTTTTGCTTTCCAATATTGATACCTTTTAGTGTTTTCCTCTTGCCTAATTGTTCTAGCCAGGACATCAAGTACTATGTTAAATAGATGTGTCAAAAAAGGGATATCCTTATCTTGTTTTGGATCTTAGAAAAAAAATCTTTCAGTTTCCTCATTCAGTATGATGTTAGTTATAGGTTGTCATCTATGGTCTTTATTATGTTAAGGTACATTCTTTCTATACTTTCGGGGAAAGTTTTTATTATGAAGGGATGCTGAATTTTCTCAAATACTTCTTCTGCAATTATTGATATGATTGTATACCTTTTATAATTCATTCTGTTAATGAGATATATAATGTTTATTGTTTTGTATATGTTGAACCATTCTTGCATCCCTGGGATTAATTACACTTGATTATGGCAAATGATATTTTTAACATGCTATTGAATTCAGTTTGCTAGTATTTTGTTAAGAATATGTGCATCTATGTTCATCATGAATATTGCCCTGTATTATCCTTTTTATACTGTGTCCTTTTGTAGTTTTAGCATCAGGGCAATGCGTGCTTTGCAGAATGGGTTTGGAAGGATTCTCCCCTCTATATTTTTTTAAATAGTTGTAGAAAAAATATTAGTTTTTTTTTTTTTTAACATTTTATAAAATTTGGCAATGAATCTATCAGTTTCTGTACTCCTCACTGATGACAGACTTTTATCACTGATTCAATTTTCTCACTTATATATTTGTCTGTTTAGGTTTTCTGTTTATTCATGGTTCAATCTTGGCAGATTGTATGCATCCAGGAGTTCATTTATTCTAAGTTATCCAATATGTTGGCATATAATTGTTCATAACAGTATTTTATGAACATTTGTAAATCTGTGCTATCATTTTTAATGTCTTCTTTTTCTTATCTGATTTTATTTGAGTCTTCTCCATTTTTTTCTTAATCTAGCTAAAGGTTTGTCAATTTTGCTTATCTTTATAAAAAAATTCTTCATTTTATTTAATATTTGTAATGTTTTCACATTCTATTTCATTTATTTCACCTCTAATGTTTATTATTTTCTTCATTCTATAAATTCGGGGTTGAGTTTGTTTTTATTTTTCCAATCCCTTGAGATACAGCATTAGGTTTTTTTACCTGAGATCTTTCTGTTTTGTTTTCTTTTCAATTTGTATAAATTTATGGCATACATGTGCACAGTTGTGGAGCTGCTTTTAGAATTCTCTCTTTGTCTTGACTTTTGATAGTGGCTTGCCTGGAGTCAAGTATGCAGACTGGTTCACACACTAATGGGGCACACTGCTCTACTGGATTAAGCTCAGTTTCCCTACTGGGCAGGGCTTAATGTTTCTTTTGGGAAAGGGTGCTATGTGGACTTAGGCACAGGGATCACAATGGTTCCACTGGGCTTGGTCTCTGAGTAATCAGGATCAGAATGCTGCAGTCACTGGGATGAGGAAGATAAAATGCCTCTTAGGCTGCTTGTTTTCAGTGAGTACGGAGCTGTAGCAGCTAGACTGGGAGAAGACGTATTTGGGTTGAATCTATTTGAAGAACTTTCATAGATCTAGAAATCTATATCTCTTCCAAGACTTGAGAAATTTCCAGCTATTATTTCTTAAATAATTTTTATCTGCCTTTCTTCATCTCTTCTCACTTGCAACCATGTAAGGTACATACTTGTTTGCTTAATGGTGTCCCATAAGTGATGCAGGCTTTTTCATTGTTTTTATTCATCTTCTCTCCACCTCTGGCTGCTTTACTTTGTAAAACTTTTATTCAAGTCTAGAAATTCTTCTGATTAAACCCACATACTACTGAAACTTTCACTTGTATTTTTTATTCATTCATTATTTACCTCCAAGATTTGTATGTGGTTGTTTTTCATGATATATATCTCTTTGTTGAATTTCTCATTTGGATCATAAACGGCCTTCTCAATTTTATGGAATTGTCTACCTGCATCTTCTTTTATCTCACTGAGTTTCCTTAAGATTATAATTTTAAATTGATTTTCAGGCAATTTTTAAATTTCCATTTCTTTGGAGTTATCTTTAGAGAACTATTGTGTTTCTTTTGTGGTATCATTTTTTTTTCATGATCTTTATTCCTGTATTGATATCTGCACATCTGGTAAAATAATTGGCTCTTCCAGTTTTATAGAGCAGCTTTCATAGGGAAAGACTTTTACCTACACATGGATTCTAGGATGTTGGTTTGGTAAGGTGTTGGCTTTTAGTTAGTTCTGGTGGGCACAACAGGAGAGTCTCAGAACAATTTCTTTAGCTGTAATCCATGTCAGCAATGATGCAAGTACCTCTCTGGCCTAGGCTGCTAGAGTGTGTGGTGGTGGAAAAGTTGATTGCTAATGTTCTTGATGGCAAGAGCTTCAGCAAACATCCTGTTCTCATTTTTTCATATAGTAGGAAGACAACTACGTTGAAGACATCACTCTTGGTGTTGGGTCTGACACAGGCCACAGACAGCTACAGTAGTGCTGTGTTCTAGCGCCAAAATTTTCACAGTGGTAGTGAATCTGGAGTCCTGGGGTTAATGTCTGGTAGAACTACTATAGCGCCTGTAACATGGGTGTAGGTTCATTCTCTTAGACACAGATGGATGTTGTTGTCCCACCAAGCTAAGGACTGTGACTCTGAGGTACTTCCCAATAACTTGAGTCTAAGGGACAGGGATATATCCATGACCCTTATCCTGGGGGTCCATGCACAGCACTGATATGGCTGTAGAGATAAAAGGGTTTTTCAGAAGTTTATGCTCAGGGGACCAGGGCATGGTTGCAATTTGACTTCCAGATTCGACAAGGCAGAGTGTCACCTTGGGAACCAGAAGAGTAGGTACAATGTAATGGTGGCTCTTGAACCTGGAGTGGTGGAACACAACAGTGGCTCAGACTCTGTGAGGCCAGGTGCAGTGACAGCAAATACTCTAAAATGGACTCTGAGGGATGGGTAGCAGTGCAATGTTGGCTTTACTACATAGGAAGGTGGTGTGACTCAGCAACTCAGACTCCAGAGCAGTGATCCACATTCAGGAAAGCAGGGCATTGCAGTTATTTGACCCAGAGGATGAGAGGATACAGCTCAGCCAAGGGTCTTGTTTCCCTGGGAGAAAGGTGTCATACAGGGTTGGGCACAAAAACTGCAGCAGCTCTCCTGGGCCAAAGTTGTTTTTCCCTGGAGGTGGAATAGCAGATTGGTTATGGTGCTAAGGGGACAACATTCATCCACTCGTTCAGGTATGGCTTGCCTGGAGTCAAGTATCGAGACTGATTCACACACGAATGGGGCACACATCTGCTCTACTGGGTTAAACTGAGTTTCCCTACTGGGCAGGGCTTGATGTTTCTTTTGGGAAAGGGTGCTATGTGGACTCAGGCACAGGGATCACAATGGTTCCACTGGGCTTGGTCTCTGAGTAACCAGAATTAGAATGCTGCAGTCACTGGGATGAGGAAGATACAATGGCTCTTAGGCTGCTTATTTTCAGTGGGTAGGGAACTGTAGCAGCTAGACCGGGGAATGGCATGCTACCACATGTGTGAGCAGGACACAATGACAGTGGAGTCACAAGGATGGAGAGATGCAGTGACTATTAGCACCTGGTACAGGACATATTCTGTAGTGGCTCCAATTTCAAGATAGTGCTGTGCAGTAGCAAGTTGGGACACAGCTGGGGCACACAATGTGGGTTCCTTTCTGAAGTAATGCAGCCATGTGAACTCCTGACAGCTCCCCAAACTGAGCTCAGGGTCTGTGATTACTGGAGAATTCTCTTGTAGCAGAGACTGCAGGTGTCTGTGATGGTAATAGGGGCCGCTGGGGCCCTCCTGCATACATTTTCTCCACAGGGAGAAGTCCCTCTTGGTTTTGAGATGATCCTAATTGGGTAACAGAGGCAGGATGTTTTGTTCTCTACAGGGTTTCTACAACTCTTGCTGTATTTCATCGCTCTCATTTAGATAACGCTAGTTGAAATGTAGCTGATTTTTGTTTTGTTCTTTTTCTTGTGATGAGTGCAATAAGTGGCAGCCACCTCAGTAGGCCATCTTGTTGATGGCACCTTCTGAAGTTTTTAAAACTATATGAATTCACTAAACCAATGTAAATATTAATTCAATAAAATTTACCGGGCACTTTCTGTATAACTGTGATTGCCAAGCCCTTGTTATATGTAACAGTCAGCAAACTATGGTTTATGGACCAAATCTGGCCTGTCGTAGGTTTTTTTGTTGTTGCTGTTTCTTTTTAATTTAATTTTATTTGTTTATTTATTTATTTATGAGACGGAGTCTTGCTCTATTTCCCAAGTTGGAGTGCAGTGGTCCAGTCTCAGCTCACTGCAGTCTCCATCTCCCGGATTCCAATGAGTCTTTTGCCTCAGTCTCCGGGGTAACTGGGATTGCAGGCGCATGCCACCACATCCAGCTAATTTTTGTATTTTTAGTAGAGACGGGATTTCACCATGTTGGCCAGGCTGGTCTCGAACACCTGACCTCAGGTGATCCGCCCTCCTTAGCCTCCCAGAATGCTAGAATTACAGGTGTTTCCCACCGCTCCCAGCCTGTGTTTTATTTTCTTTTCTTCTTAAAAAAAAAAAAAAAAAGATGGAGTCTCTCTCTATCGCGCCCAGGCTGGAGTGCAGTGGCACAATCTCAGCCCACTGCAACCTCCACCTCCCGGATTCAAGCGATTCTCCCACTTCAGTCTCACAGGCAGCTTGGATCACAGACACCCGCCACAATGCCTGGGTAGTTTTGTTGTTCTTGTTGTTGTTTGTTTGTTTGTTGTTGTTGTTGTATTTTTATTAGAGATTGGGTTTTACCATATTTGCCAGGCTCTTCTCTAACTCGCCTCCTCAGGTGATCCACCCACCTTGGCCTCTCAAAATGCTGGGATTACAGGCATGAGACACCGGGCCTGGCCCATGTGTGTTTAGAAATAAAGATTTTGGAACACACAGCTCATTCATTTCTTTCTTATGATTGTTTTTGCTATAAAATTCCAGAATTATCTAGTCGTAGTAGATACTGCATACTCAGCAAAGTAAAAATATTTACTATCCGTCTGCTTACCGGAAAATGTATGTTAAACCTTCATGTAGAGGATTTTGTGTACATGTAAAAAAGGTAGGGTACTAGCTACTGTTTTTAAGATATCCAAATAATATCAATAATAAGTGATACCAACGTCACAAGTTCTCTTTAGCTTTCTCAGTATCTTCACATGCAATCAGGGGAGTAGAGCGCTGGCAATTCTTAGATAATTTTTGTGTGAATCAGAAGAAACATTATGTGTAAGCATCCTAGTGCCAATATTAGTGCACATTTAAATATTTTATAGATATTTATCAAGAGATTGAGCTAAAACATCTAGTAACATGCACTGAGCACATATGAAATACAAATCAGTCAAGTGCTTATACAAACGTGAAAAAGAGATATTATGAGTTTCATCTATTATCTTAAAATATAACAATAAAATCCATAATAAATTTAACAACTGAGTCATTCTTCATTGTCTGAATAGTCTTAAAAATTACACTTTACTTTTATATCCTGCTCTAGTCAGGTCTCTTGTTTTTAAATTCACAGCTCCACTCCTTCCTATCTGTAAGGTTTTGCTCAGCTTAGGATCTTTAGCATGCTGACAGAGTGGTAGTGATGAAAATATGTGTTAATATTGATTGGTGGGAAGAGATTGGATTCTAGATACACAATTTCTCCTTTATATTCACAGGTTCTACATCCACTAATCTGACTAACTGAAGATCAAATTTTTTTAATCCAGAATCTGTTGTTTTTTTTTTCTGGAATGTACTATATTTTTGAGCTTATGATGGTTGTATATGTGCTGAACAAGTAAAGACTTCTTTTTTCTTGTCATTATTTTCTAAACAATAGAATTTATCAATTATATTTTCTTATTTTGTTATTTTAGATAAATACCCAGTATTGGGGTTCCTGGATGATATGGTAGTTCTATTTTTAGTTTTTATATAAATTATTGTAAGTAATCCAGACATTACTTAACATATACAGGAGATTGTGCATAGATGGTTTGCATATACTGTACTATTTGTGTAATGGACTTGGGCAGCCATGAATTTAAGTATCCATAGGGTTTCTGAAACCAAGCCCCTGTAGAGACCAAGGAATGACTGTATTTCCAAGATAAAGTTAATATAGTTTACTGACTAATAATGTGAAATGTGAGAGGAAAAGAGTCAAGGATGATTTATATATACATTGTTTTTCTTGAAGATTTAAGATGATAGAGCAGCTATTGGTTGACAAGGTAAATAGTGTGTAGGATCAGTTTTAAAGGAAAAGATCAGGAGTTTATTTTCAAACATGTTAACACTAACTGCTTAAACTTTAGGTGATTTTACATCTTAGGTACTTAACGCCTTAAAGTACATGGGCAAATGACACCTAGACTTTTCTCAAATAAATAATAAATTAAGTGTAAGTGCATTTAAACAGTACAGGAAAGGTAGGAGACAGAAAGGTGCTTATTTTCCCACACTTTAAAAAAAAGTCATGAAAATAAATATTAGTAACAAAATTAAACGTATGTGATAATTTCATGATACCTTAGTTTTCCATATTAGAACATAAACTAATTTGAATATTTCCTGAGAATATCAGAATGACAGTAAAATGATGTATATTGGAATAAATTGCTTTTATGATATGTGTAGAGACATGAGATGAATATTTCTGGAAATGCATACATAAATTTAAATATATTTTCAAAACAGTAAGTATGTAGCATTTTCTACTATTTCGCTATGGTATTATTAAGTCAATCTGATTTCCCAACTGAGTGAGCATTCTCACACATGCAATGAAGAAGTGAGAGGACTGTAATTTATGGTTTGATTGTGTAGTTTTCACTGGGGGAAGGAAAGGTATCATATCGAAATGTATACATTTTTTATTTCCTTAAAATTTCATCTCAGTCACCTTCAATGAATATTATTCGTTCCATATGACTATTTTTTTTTGGATTAATTAAAAGACTGTAAAGCTGCATTAGGTTTTTCACAATGGCAAAACAAAACTTCCTTTAAAATAAAATTAAAAGGAAATCAACAAACCTGAGTTCAAGAAAAGTAATAGAAAAGAAAGCTCTAATCTTTCAGGTTAAATAATAAACTAAGGCATTATCTTAAGGAATAAAAGTGTTCCAATAAATAGTACTTGAAATGAAAGTTTACAAGCTATCCATTTGTAACTTAAATATAATCTGAAGTAATAAAATTAAAGGGATTGTATATTTATTCCCATCATGCTGGAAATAGAAGAGAATATCTTCATGAAAAAACTTCTCAGAAGAGCATCACAAACTTCAATTCCTGTCTGGTAGGTGATCACTTAACATATTTAAATTTTAGATTATAATCTCAAAAACAAAACAGAACAAAACTATCTCCTGACTAGGCAAAAGTAAGAAAATGTACACAAAGAACTGTAAAACTTCTATCATTTTATTTGGGCATAAACTGTAGTCTGGTTTTATGAGTATTTTGTCATGGTCATTGGAAAAAATTATTTGGATATAAATATACTTTTTTCCTTTTTAAAGCACTCAAATCCAGAAAAAGTTCAGTTTCTAATAGGATAATATAGTGAGAGAGAGACAGGGCCCTAGAAGCAGCAAGTTGTGTGTCTGTTGTACTGTTACTACCTCTCCAAACTCTCAGTTCTTATATTCATATAATCCACTGATTCTTGGCCTTCTCTACCTCAGCAGTCCTCAACCTTTTTGGCACCAGGGACCAGTTTCGGGGAAGACAATTTGAAACTATTCCACCTAGGATCATCAACCATTAGTTAGATCTCATAAGGAGTGTGCAACCTAGCTCACTCACATGCACAGTTCACAATAGGGTTGTTGGTGCTTCTGTGAGAATCTAATGCTGCTGCTGATCTGACAGGAGGCAGAGCTCAGGAGGTAATGCTCTCTTATCCACCACTCACCTCCTGCAGTGACACCCAGTTCCTAACAGGTCATTGACCAGTACCCATGTGGCCCAGGGCTTAGGGACCCCTACTCTATCTCAACACTTCCAGGCAGCTACAAACCAATGATTACCAAATAGTTATGTAATTCAACCTGAAAACTTATACGTATTTTAACAGATGACAATTTAACATCATAATAAAATGCACAGAACAATATCAAAATATATTCTATTATAAAAGTTTTGCATTTTACCACATAAAAATAATGTATTTCTTATATTAATGGCAATTTAATAATTTGCCTCAAATTGTTTATTTATGTTTATTTTTAATTTTCAAGCTTGACAGCTGTTCAAGATTGTATTTTTTAGCATTATTAAATATTCTAAAGTTTTAAATTATACTACTGCAAAAAATGTATTTTTTATAAGAAAGTAATAAATATATTAAAATGGGTAAAAAATTAATTTTAAAATAAATTTTAGGGTAAGTGGAAGTTGATACTTTTTTTACTTTTGCATGAATTTTGTTTAGTTTTAGAATTCCCAGAGAAAACAAAATAATTAACCTGCTGTTTACTTTCTCTAATAATTAGCCAAGATTCATAGGTCACATTATTTTTACTCAGCTTAAAACAAAAATATCTACAGTGTGATTTTGTGGCCAAAATACTCTTTATTCTGCTAATTTGATAGAAATAAATTATTTATCTGTAATAATAGAACAGTAAAACATAATAGCATTTCATTTGAAAAAAAATTTCAACTATCTAGAAATGTCCACATCATAAAGTTAACAATTATAAATATCATTGAAAAAGCTTAATATGCTCTAACATAGTAAAGGTACTTTTTCTTATTTGTTTTTTATTGTTTTGTTTTTGCATAGCCAACCTCAACTTATTTTGCAGTTTGAAGATATTTTGTTATGAGAAGTATATGTCATATATGATCCATAAATGCTAAAAATAAATGTTCTTTTAAAATTCTTTCCCTTCCCAATATGATTTGTATATCATCAGTTACAAAGTAACAGGTTTTTTTTATTTTTTTTTTTCCATAATTCTTCATGTTTTTGCTCTTGTTTCATTTGTTGGTTTCTGTTGGAGGTGTAAATGTTTTTCTCTATTTGCTATGCTTTCTGATAACTGAATGTTTTGTGGAAAATGAACAATCAATAACCTATAAATATTTTCAACAATTTATTGAATAATTGAAAGTGAAAATGATGTTACTTTCAAACATTTGTTTTGTACATTATTCTTCTGCACAAAGAAGTAAAATTCTCCATTGCTTTTTGGTGGATAATTTTAGTGATTTAATTGTGTTCACAGGAATATTTCGAAGGATAAATTTTGCAAAAAATGTTTAAAAAGAACCTTTCATCTATCTGTTTTTGTGGTTTATATAGAGTTCACCTATAATAAAATTAATAATGTTTTATTATTACAATCAAAGATAAACACTTCTTTTTTATCATTCTATGGTTAATAACAATATATTTCACAAGTGTTACATAGTTATGAGCAGTTCTTTTATGCCGTGTTGTTTCGTTGTTCTTCACAAACACACAAGAAAATATCAAGGTCTTTCACCTTCTTTATTTTATTAGAAACAGAAGTGCCTATTGTGAAAATGAGAATTCAAATATTAAAGTGCAAATACATCATTTGTGTTTACAAATACATCATTTGTGTTTACCAATACGTGTGACTGAGTTGCAGTTAAAAAAGTCCATTTCCATTATTAGTGACAAAATGTAAAAGTATACTTATAGAAAATAGTCAAAGTAATGTTATATTGGTTTTCAAACAGTAAAATATTATAATTGTATTGACATTTTCCATCAAAACAGTCTAATAAGTATCCAATTGTTTATCCTATAAGTACGTTTATATATATATGTGCATATATATGTATCATATATATTCTTTCTTTTACATGTTGTGATGCTTATTTTTATGTGTTACCTTGGCTGGACTACAGTATTCAGTTATTCAATTGAACACTAATATAGGTGTTGCTCTGAAAATATTTTGCAGATATGTCTAACATTTATCGTTAGGTGACTTTGAGTGAACAAGATTAACCTTGATAATCTGGGTTGGCCTCATCTAATCAGTTGAAAGACCTTAAGAGCAAAAACTGAGGCTTCCCTGAGGAAGAAATTATGCCTGTTGACTGCAGCTTTAGCTCCTAACCCAGAGTTTCCAGTTTTCCAACCTGTGGCTGGCCCACCCCACAGACTTGCCAAAATGGACCCCAACAATTGTATCAAATAATTTCTTGAAAAAAAACCTCACAATTCTCTCACTTTCTACACACACATACACACACACACACACACACACACACACACAAAATGTTAGTTTAGTATAACCCAGACTGATACACATGTTTTCCACTCTTATTTGGTAATAATTAGAAAAATTTAATGTGTCCGTCATCATTTCTTTATAATTTTGATGATTGAGAAAAATGTTTTTAATATGGCACAGACAGGAACCAAGCTCATAAAAGTCACAACTAAAATCACGCAACTCATTTGTAAATGTTCGTATGCATTGGGAGCTAGTGAGATATGTCTTTATTAAATAAAATAAATAAGTCAATTATTCATATAAATAATTTCCCCCATATTTTAATTACCAAATCCAATTTAAAAATTCACTTCAGTGATTTTGAGGTGGAACAATACAAATACTTAATACAGAATGGAGATATTAAGTAGTTTTACTGCAAACATTGCAAAAAGATTTTTCTTATCTAAGTATAAAACTGTAAAAACATGTTATTATAAATAATTATAAATTAAAACTGTATCCATCCTTTACATCCTCAATTTATTATAATACTATGTTAGTCATATATAATACCTAGTATCTTGATAATGCTTAATGATTAAGCAGCAAAGTAGAAGGTACAATTATCAACTTTTGGTTATATGATTCTTTAAAATAAATGAATGTAAGATGTCTGCTGGTTATCAATTACATAATCAGCAAATATAAACATTCAACTACATAAAATTAAAATATGTTACAAAATGTATTGTTTTTCATCCATATATTAGATTACAATATTGCTTCTTCTTGATTTCTTGACCATTATAGAATCCATAGTAGGCCAAATTATTACAGATTGAATGGAATGAAATAGAATTATGCTTCCCTTGCTAAGTATGTAAACATGGTAAAAAACTAACAAAATATTTATTCTCAGACAATACCTTTTGCTGCCTTCATATATCACAATACATTTGTAATTATAGACATACATTATTGACTCTGAAGAGACAATTCCACATATGAAAGTATTCAAGAAAACTAAAATATGTAATTGGAAGTTTGTATGTAAGAAAAAGTACAATAACAGATTATAGAAATTTTACTTCATTTTTTGAGGAAAAAATCAATAAAACCAAGTATTTAGTCATTTTAAGACAGTTTATATTAGTATGATGACTCTTTAAATGATCGTTTCCATTGGCCATAGTATTCATGATAATGACGAAATCTCACTCTCAATCATGAGGCATTTTTTTTCTTTTAATAAAATTAATGAGGATAATACTTACAGTGATATCTAATAGTAACAAATACAGCTAATATAACATGTATATATTGCAGTATAAGATAGTGAAAATATATCCAATACAGTAGTAGAGTAGTATTACATTATACATACATACATACATACATACAATTCCATATATATTATATATAGTGTGTGTGTATATATGTAATGGTATATTTGCAAATGATGAAAATATGACAAAGAGTTAATTTTAAAAGGTCTAGAGAGCATTCTAAATCATGAAACTGAAGATTTTGTAGAGTAGAAAATAATTTTGATCTTTAAATTTTCTTTCATGTTTAGAAAGCATGTTGAAAAACCTTAGATTTTCTAATTTTTATGTCAAAATTATATCCTACCTCCAATAGACTTCCTTCCTTAAACTGTTTAAATAATATTTTACTTTGTGGAGATTCTTGTGTGTTTTCACCATCATTGTAAGGCAGCTATTTCAAGCATTAAGTGAAATTTTGCAACCTTTCTTTTTGCAGTTTTTATTTATTCAATAAATATTTCTTGAAGAACTACCAAGTCTGAGGGAATATTTCTAGGAAAGCGATGATGAAACATTTAAAGTGCTTATTCCCATGCAGCTTAAGTTTTTGTAGAAATCTGTAAGAACTAATAATCAATGAACCAACTGATCAATAATCTAAAATAGCAGCAAGTGCATCATGATAAGAGAATAAGAGAGTTACTAAGCAAGTGGAGCCACATTTACTCTAGAAGGGGAGATTTGTGAAAATCTTAACCAAAGAAGAGATATGTGATTTGTAAGATTAGATACAGCATAAGTATGTCATTTAGATTAAGAGAATAGTATTTCGAATAAGGTGCTTGGCACAATCATTCTGTTGCTTTTGTGGCCAATACTTTCATTTCTTCTTTGACCTTGATTTTAATGCATATCCATTGGGCCACAATTATACAGTTTGAAATAATTAATAAAGTATTGAAAAAGAAACTATTCTACAATAGTTACACCTTTTCCTTTTTATGATATTATGACACTATATCAATATATTTTTCATCATGTGGAAAAAAAAAAAAACTCTTGAAAGGATGGCACACTGATTTCTAAATTAATTTCTTATTGTACCTCTAAAGAGACAGAATGGTCATAGCAGCTTGTTTCTTTAAGGTCAACAGCAGAGTCTTTCAAAATAGTCAGCTATGACAGAATCTTACGCAATGCAAACTACTCATGAGAGTGACAGCCTGTCGGCTTTGTTATGTTCTATTGGTTGCAAGAAAGTCACGGTGTCCACCTTCACTCAAGATGAGGGCGCTGAACAAAGGTGTGAATCATCAGAGTTATATACTAGTGCCTTTTATTTCCTCGTCAATCACGTAAATTCATTCATTCTTTAATTTTGCCAAAAAAGTTAGCTTTTGTTAAATTTAAACAGTGAGTCTATAGCTATCTCATATAGCATTTCAAATGTTTCAAGTGCTTAAATTTTTCATAGGTAAACATTTTTTAAAGTATAATCGATATCTATAGTCAGGATATTTTCTTATTTCATCAGATGAACTTAATTATGCATTTTTTCTTCTATTATTTAAAGATAGTATATTTCAAAGACACTGCTCATGTGTGTTTTTACACACATGCACATACATTTGTGTATATATACGTCCTATTTTATTTTGCTATACATTTTTCTTTTGTTTATCATCAACATTATAACAGAAAGCGTTGAACTTAACTTACAGAGATATTCAAATATAAAATATTAATTGCCACATTTACTACCAGCTGAAGTTTTCATAAGTTGGAAGTAACCCCAATTTGTGTATCACCAGTGCTTAGTGCACAGACATCATTTAAGGTTTATTTGTTGAACTGAACTCCAAAGGCAAAAGATAAGTGAGATTTTCTTTCAAAAGTTTAAAAGGATGAAATACTGTTTATTTGGGTGCACTATATTCTCACTGATTAGAAGTCTGAATAAACAATTTTAAGTAAGAAGGAAATTTATTTACTCATAACTCATTTTTCTTGTGTTTTCATGTTTGTGTGTGTGTGTTTAAATAACAGGAAACCAGTGTATCTCAAAATGTAGTTTGTTCTTTAAACCTACATCACTAAATGTACTTAATCAGAAACCTCATGGTTTGGCCTATAGAAGCTGGCGCTATAACAAACTTACAATCTTCCAAATGACTAATGTAAACAATATTTTGAAGGACATTTCTGAGACTAAATTATGTGCACTGCACAAACTATGTCACATAAATAATTGATTTTTATTATTCTCACTATATTGACAGGAGCAGAAAATCTACATTGAAGACATGGTCTGAGGAAAGGGAGAAAAGACATAACTATTTATTCTGCAGTCAGTATTTCCAACATGGTATGACACCACAGTACATAACATTCTTAAACCGGACTAATTTATAATGACATAAAAGAATATAATTAAAATTCACACTGCTTTATCTACATACGAAAACGAGAAGATGCATTTCTAAGCATTCTAGTTAATAATGTTTACTGGGGGATACATTAAAAAGCACCATTGTCAATGGGTGTTTCATTTTTAGCTATCGCCAAAAATTTAAAAAATGTGAAAAAATAATAGGTATATTTCTAAAGTGTACACTGACATTTCATATTGAATCTATTATGATGGTCTATTTAATGCTTCATTTTTATTAAAGCATGTTAATATTCTAGAATTGAATGTCACACAATAGCTATTCTGGAGGCTGTTTATTGAGTAACTTGTAAACAAGCTAGGTTTATCTGAAATTGAACATCTCTGAAATTTAGGTAGAAGAAACAGGCCAGCCTTCAACATAGTAAAAAAACAACATAGCTATATCTGTTATTAATATGTGGACTTTATTTACCAAAATAGCAATTTTCATTATATTTTATATCTGCGTGTCTGTGTGATGAAGATTAATGTTAGTATGTAGATTAGAACTAGATTTTGAGTTTGGTATAGAAAAATACTTCAAGTTTTCCAATGAAAATTTACAAAGGCATTACAAAGAAACCTTCATAGGTATGTCCTGTTCTCTGATAGATCCCATTCGGATTTAATATGTTTTAAATAAAGACTGAGGAGTTGGCTTCTGTGACATTCTTCCTTTCGTGGTATGAAACTTTTAAGTAGGGATATTCAGTCAATGGCATGAACCTTTGTGTTTTTATTGTTAAAACATTGAAATATTCTTCATTCATTGAATATTAGACATTGTCTTTAATCTCTTGAGTACCTCTTCTGTTACTCTATCTGTCCGATTTTCTAATAACCTCCCAGTTTTGCCCATTATCCATTATCAAAAATGTTAACATTTGAGCCATCAGGGAACCCCCATGATTGTATTTTAGAAGTTCTGAAGACTCAGTACTTCAGGCTTCATTCATTTTAAATGACAAAAGTCAATGCAATTATTTTCTTAAATTCCAGCTTTTAGGCTACTTTGACTATCTGGGGAGACCTAAGGACAGCCAACTTAATTTCCAAGGACTCTCCCCTCAGAGCTTGGGCAGCCCACTTTTGACATTGGTAAAGAAGAACATTTACAAATACTACCTTTCTTCTTAAATTTCCCTAGTCAGAGCAGGCTCAGATGCCAGCAACAGTGATGGAATCCCTTTAGGCAAATACCTAACACTAGGTATTTAACAGTACCTTGTTAAACTTATGCTAATTTTAATTTTTTAAAAAAACTTTTGCTTGGGCAAATAAATTATGTATTGTTAGATCGTTTATTCTGTTACAATATAATCTTTACCTCCCTTTCATTTCCATCATATCCTTTTATACTTTTGTTGTTATTGTTTGTTTGTTTTTGAGATGGAGTCTCGCTCTGTCACCCAGACTGGAGTGCTGTCACATGATCTTGGCTGACTGCAACCTCTACCTCCCGTCTTCAAGCGATTCTCCTACCTCAGCCTCCCCTGTAAGCGGGATTACAGGCGTTTGCCACTTATTACTGGCTAATTTTGTATTTTTAGTAGAGGTGGGGCTTTGCCATGTTGGCCAGGCTGGTTTCAAACTCCTGACCTCAAGTGATCCACCAGCTTCGGCCTCCTGAAGTGCTGGCATTACAAGAGTGAAACACCATGCCCACCCTTCCTTTAGACTTCATCTTTGAACTCAATACCTTATATCTTCCCTAATTTGGTGTGTACATATCTGACTCTGCTCTTGGATTATAGATATCTCTAGAATAGATGAACTTTAATTATAATTTCACTAAAGCTATAGCTCTTAAATGCTCAGCATATGCTTTCAGAATAAAAATAAACTAATTGAATAATTGTGTCTTTAACACTGGAAAAGTATAATGTCTCACTTTTAAGTACTTTAATTTTAAAACTGCAATTGAATTCCCAAATCTCTATATTACGTGATGCTACATTGGCCAAGATAGAAGCATATGGATATATTTTCAAAGTGCATCATTCATTGTCAGGTTATATTTAGAGCAATTCACCAGTGTAACAGGTGCTTCTCACTCTCTTCAGCTTCTAGTAGATTTTTGTCAGCTAATGTGGCATTCATAAATCAGAACACAATATCCAAGAAATAACCAAGGAGAAAGAATCAAATGTATCAGAAAAGAAGAACCTTGTTAATTGAATTGCATTTCCATCCTCTTGTTGTGTGATTTAATTATAGAGTTTAATTACTAGTTCAGAAATCTTAGATGCTACACAAGCAAACATTTATATTACAATTTAGACTACAATTTATTATCATAAAGATTTCATTATTTTCAATAGTGATCTACTTTTTTCACATTTTATCTTACTTTATGTGGATTCTTTGTGATTGGCTCTAGCCCATAATCTGAACTACTAGGGAGGCTGAGGCAGGAAGATTGCTTGAGTCGAGGAGCTCAAGACCAACCTGGACAACACAGTGAAAACTCATTTAAAAAAAAAAAAAAAATTAAACATATCGAATTTAATCTGCAGTGATTACAAATACATGATATTAATTAGATTAAAATTACATTCTGTCTTTAGTTGCTTTTATATGTAAAATCTCTATCATTTATATAATATTTTCTTTCTTGACTATTTTTAACATGATGTAATTTGCCAAACTAAAATATGTGTGTATTATGCATATACACACATACACACATATACATCTATATACATATATGTAATATAATTATTTTTTATCTATCTGTATTTTTTATCTATATATATACAATGCACATATAAAATTTTTACCTATTTTAAATCTTTTAACTATAAGTAGGATATATTCTCATTTCATAAGTACATATTTATATAATTTTAATTAGGTAAAATTCAAATATCTGAGCAAAATATTTGTGCTACTAAATGTAAATGGATATACTCTAATTCAATATACTTGCTAAATCGACTTTTTATGGAGGTAATTTGTTAAATAAACATAAATTTACCAAAGTTCTCTTATGTTCTTGGCACTGTGTTAGGCATAGACGATGTATCCAGGAGCAAGACAAATGTGGTACCTACCCTGACACTGTTTTTAATCCAGGAAGTTATCTTTAATTTCAAGGCCTCCATCCAACTGAATTATTCAACAATTAGTAAGGATTCTGTTAGATGCAAGGGAATATGTTATGTTAGATTATGTTAGAACAGGGAATAAAGCAAGTAAATGTGCTATATTTCGTAAGTGTTGTAGTGTGAGAGGAGACAGAAAATAAATAATTACATTAGGCAGTATATTTAAAAGATAAATGTGCTATGGGAAAAAACTGTAATAGAGTAAGTGGGGAGGATTATACCAAGAGTCTTGTGATTATAAAAGTAGTCAGATGAAACTATGCTGATTAGGTGAAAGATGAGCAAAAATAGAAGGAAATGAAGCAATGAGTCACGGGTATTTGGAAGAGTCAACAGCCAGTAAAAAGACCGAGAGCTGTGGGGAACCCTGGAGCACTGGAAAACTAGTGAAGCCAACATAAACAGAAATGGATAATCAAGGAAGAGAGGAGTATACAATAATGTTGCAGAGAGAAATTAACTTTACATAGTACAGCTTTTATAGACTATTTTATAGACTTTTATTTTACTCTAAGTAAAATGAGGAATCATGAGAAGATGACAAGGATGAACATACATTTATAAATGATAACTCTGGCAACTATGCTAAGAATTGACTGTAACAAGAAAAGGATTTAGTAGGTAGACTAGTTAGCAGATCAATATAACTAGTTAAGTTAAAGATAATAGCCTTTTTTCTAGAATGAAAACAGTGGTGGAAGTGGGAGGTAGATTCATCCTACCATACTTCTTCCAGGAAGAGCCAGGAAAATGTGTTGATATATTGGATTTAAAGTGTGATGGAAAGAGAAGACCAAAGGCAATTTAAAGATGCTTAATCACAAACTGAAATGGTGGAGCTACCACAATCTAAGGTGGAGAAAAGCGGGGGTGGAACAGGTTGAGCTGCCTGATTGGAAATTCAGATTTGGACATCTTAATTTTGAGATAACCAAGATAAAGTTGACCTTTTTAACAATGAGAGATTTGGGCACTGACCCACTAAATAATTGAAAATTTGCATCATTTTTGACTTTCCAAAAACTTAACTACTCATAGCGTACATTTGACCAGAAGCCTTACCAATAAGAAACATATACATATATTGTGTGTTATGTGTATTATATACTGTATACTTTCAAAAAAATTAAGCTGCAGAAAAGAAAATGTTCAGAAAATCATAAGAAAGAAAAATATATTTGCAATTTATTAAGTAAAATGGATCATCACGAAGGTGTTCATTCTTAACATCTTCAAGTTAAATATGCTGAGGAGTAGGAAGTGTCGAGGTTGGTCATACTGTCTTGGGGTGACAGAGGGAGAAGAAAATTCATGTGTAAGTGGATACACACAGTTGAGACGTGCTGTTCAAGGATCAACTGCATATTGAATAGTATTTGGGTAAACAAGGTGAATTTTAAGGGAGAACTATGAGTCTAAGCTATTTATTTTAGAGTCAGATAAATTTACGAAATGAGTGAATGTGGCTAGAGAAGTCCAAGGTCTGAGATCAGAATCTTACTCCTGTGTTAAGGAATGAGGCAGATAAAAATGTGTGAATGAATTAGAAAGGGGCAGGTACTAGGAAACAAAAGAAGAGAAGGAGGATCATGTGGATTCTTGAAAGCAGGACCAAGAAAGTGTTTTTAAGAGAGAGTGATAAAATATTAAATAATGTTTAAAAGGTGTGATGGTTAATACTGAGTGTCAACTTGATTGGATTGATGTATGCAAAGTATTGTTTCTGGGTGTGTCTGTAAGAGTGTTGCCAAAGGTGAATAACATTTGAGTCAGTGAACTGGGAGAGGCAGACCCACCCTTAGTCTGAGTGGGTACCATCTAATCAGCTGCCAGCATGGCTAGAATAAAGCAGGCAGAAGTTGGAAAGAGCAGACTTGCTGAGTCTTTTGACCATCATCTTTCTCCCTTGTTGGATGCTTCCTGCCATCGGACATTGGACTCCAAATTCTTCAGCTTTTGGACTCTTGGACTTACACCAGTGGTTTGCCAGGGCCTCTTGGGCCTTTGGCCACAGACTGAAGGCTACACTGTTGGCTTCCCTACTTTTGAGGTTTTGAGACTCAGACTAGCTTTCATAATCCTCAGCTTGTAGATGACCTATTGTGGAACTTCACCTTGTTATCCTGTGAGTCAGTACTTCTTAATAAGCTCTCCTTCATATATGCGTCTATCCTTTTAGTTTTTTCCATATTGAGAACCGTGACTAATAGAGAAGGCAAATGAGATGAAGACCATGAACAGAACATTGGATTTAGTATGTAGAAGTCAGTTCAGATTCTGACAAGAGCAATAAACTTGGAGTAGAATGAGTACAAAGGTATTCAGTGGTTTAGTAGAGAATGAGAGGAGGGAAATTAGAGAAAAGCAACAACTATTTTAAGGATTTGAAAAATGACAGGTCATTCTTCCCAATTCTATACTCAATAATAGATAAACAACAGCTGTCTCACATATTCAAAACATATGAACATTAAGTGTGTAAACTTTTTTTGGAGCGACTGAGAATTTTGTAAGTAAAGTCTACAAAATAATTTCATCTCAACCTTTACCACTTACATATTAAAATATTGTGTGTCTTTACCTGGAGCTTCACTTACCTTTTAAAAACACAATTTTTTTTCAGCCAATATTGCATGTAGTCACATCTGTCAATGTCTGCTTGCTTAATTCTCAGGATAAATCCTTTCACTGAGTTCCAGAATGATTCAGAGTAAATGTTCCTCTATTTCTTTTGTTGTTCTCATCCTCTTTACTGAGTTTCAGTTACACATTGGAATCATTTTCTTTGAAGACTGTTACCCAGTTAGCTGTCTACATATTTTGAAAGAAACCTGTAATTTTTACCTTGATCTACATATACTCAGGGAATTGCACTTTATTATTTACATTTTAAAATACAATTTAAAAAATTCTCCACTTGGAAAATTTAGAAAAGTATTTAAAACAACATAATTATTTCAGAGGAAAGTGGAGGAAGAGGAGCAACAAAAAACATGCACATATATAATATAATTGTGCTTAAGAATAAAACAACAGTGGATTACCACAATTCTCAGAAAGCGCAAGAGGATTACACAATGTCATATTTATGGTCATGAAATATATGACATAAGTATATTTTATACATTTTAGTAAGGTAAATGTTATTAGCAAACACAATGAGATCAATTTTGTCTGGTGGAGAGAAAAAATATTTGGTTAAAAAAATAGGCAATTAAAGAATAAATAGGATTTAATTAGATAAGTCAAATAGGCAGCTTTGAGGTAAAGTTTGTATTAATATGTTTTCATATTGTTAATAGATTGATACCTGAGAATGAAAAATTTAAAAAAGAAAGAGTTTTAATGGATTTAGTTCAATATGCCTGGGGAGACTCACAATCATGGTGGAAGGGGAAAGGCACATCTTACATGGCAGCAGACAAGAGAAGAGAACTTGTGCAGAGAAACTCCCATTTATAAAACTATCAGATCTCGTGAAACTTATTTACTATCATGAGAATAGCATGGGAAACACCCAATCTCATGATTCAATTACCTCCCACTGGGTCCATCCCACAACATGTGGGAATTGTGGAAGCTACAATTCAAAATGAGATTTGAATGGGACACCACCAAACCATATCATTCCACCCCCTTCCCCTCCCAAATTTCATGTCAACCAGTTATGCCTTCCAAACAGTCCCCCCAAGTCTTAACTCATTTCATCATTAACTGAAAAGTCCACAGTTCAAAGTCTCATGTGAAACAAGGCAATTCTCTTCCACCTATAAACCTGTAAAATAAAAAACAAGTTAGTTGTTTCCTAGATGCAATGGGGGTACAGGCATTGGGTAAATACAGCCATTCCAAATGGGAGAAACTGGCCAAAACAAAGGGTTTGCAGGCCCCTTGTAAGTCTGGAATCCAGCAGGTCAGTTAAATCTTAAAGCTCCAAAATGATCTCCTTTGGCTCCATATCTCAAGTCAAGGTCACACTGATGCAAGAGGGTGGGTTCCCATGGTCTTAGGCAGCGCCAAACCTGTGGCTTTGCAGGGTACAGCTTCCCTCCTGGCTGCTTTCGTGAACTGGTATTGAGTGTCTGTGGCTTTTCCAGATGCATAGTGCAAGCTGTCAGTGGACCTACCTTTCTGGGGTCTGGAGGTTTAATGGACTTAGTTCTATGTAGCAGGTGGGCCTCACGATCATGATAGGAGGTGAAAGGTATGTCTCACATGGTGGCACACAAGAGAAGAGAAATTGTGCAGGGAAATTCCCCTTTATAAAACCTTCAGATCTCATGAGACATATTCACTATCACGAGAATAGCATGGGAAAAACCTGCTCCTATGATTCAATTACTTCTCACCAACTCCCTCCCACAACACGTGGGATTTGTGAGAGCTACAATTCAAGATTAGATTTGGGTAGGGACATAGCCAAACCATACCAACTTCATCTGAGCAGCAACTAAATATACTTTATTCACTATACATCCCCAGTACCTATCGCAAAGACTAGTAAAGTAGAAGCATATTAATATTTGTTGATTAAAAGAGTAAGAGAAAGAAGACTTTCTCAGGAATTTTATGCAGTAGTTACCATTTTTATTTAATAACCTGAGAAATTTCGGGACTCTTAAGTCTTTGTCTACCTTTAGAAATAAATATCTCTTCTGCCAATCACTCATTGTATGTTTGAGAGATCAAATGTAACTTGATGTTTTGTATCAGAAAGGTGTCTTTGAAAATATGGCTATTTAACAAATATAATATAACATGATAAATAAAGTAAAAATAACCAATCAAAATAAATACTGTTAATGTTAGTATATTTTAGCCTTAGATATTTGAACTCACAAAAGGTATTTTCATTTTTAGGACTAAAGTAAGTAAATAAAATGAAACAAAATAATTTCTATCCATTTATAAATTCTAGTCATGTTTTTAAACAATATACAGTTAATGCTAACATAATGTTTGTAATTAATTTAGATAAGCTATTAATCAAAAACCGCCTGTGTCATTAATATATGTTTTCTTTGTTGTTAATTAAACCCCTATCAAGCACTAATTGCAATTACTCTAGAGAATCCTCAATATATTTATACTTGTGTTCTACTAGAGAAAATGTGTCTGAGTAGCAAAATTATTTAAAATAATAGTAGTAATACCGTAAAATATATTTAGTAGGCAAAAATACTTTTGAATAAATTCTCTTGAGCCATTTTGGTAACAAGTTTTGATCTCTTCTGGATTTATCAAGCTTGTTTCTGAATTTTGTAGTCACTAAAAATACAACATGATTATTTTGAAATAAAATAAAAATATTTTCATTTGTCTAATTTATCTGCTTTCTGGAGAAAGATTATGCTCATCTCTATTTACCAGTATGCTTCTTAAATTTAGGTTTTGTAGCAGTGAGTAACTCATCTAACCAGAATCATATTTTAATACTAAATTTTTGAAAACCTACTCACTGCAAACTATAAAAGTGTACTCCCTACATAAGGTAGACATATTTACTTGGATTACTATGTGGAAAAATTTTAGATAATAATGGAATCATTTCATTGTATTTCCACATAAAGTATAATATGGACAATAAAATTATCCACAGGTGGGACTCTTATCTCAGTCACATAGAGCAGATGGAAGAATAGAAATTCTCTGACCATCCATAGGTAATACTGCTACTTTTCTTAACTCTTTCAGAGTTATATATTACATTATATTCAATTACATTCAGATCTTTGGACACTGATTCTAAAATAATACCAGCTCCTTGATATTCCAGAATTTACATATTGTCCATGGATCAGAGTGAGCATTATGGAATGAGGTGATAAGTGGAGTTTTGATCAAAACAAGGTAGACTAGATCATATGTATCACCCATGGTCTATTTATTTCCCCATACCTTGGGTTTATTGTTATAATGAATATTTTTACTAACTGGAAGAACATCTACAATGTAATCCTGACACAGAGATAATGGTTATGGTGGTAGAAAAAGTCAAGACGAAAAATTTGGAACGCCCACTAACTACCAAAATAACAGATAGCAAATCAATTCTAATGTTCTAACTTCAAGGGAATTACAAGAATTAGTGTCACGTTGAAGGATTGTAAGGCTCAAGGATATCGACTCTTCTAAGATCCACATTTCCACTGTCTAGGGATAGATTATTTGAGAATGGCAGTGAATTATTTTAATATTAATCATCTGCAAATGCAATTATTATTTGTGAGGTGAATTTATTTGCTTGAACAAATTAAACAGTCCTTGGCAATCAGTATGCAGTTTTTAGGATGGAAAATACTGTCACATTCAGTGCAAGAAATAGAGAATATTATAAGAGTATCATGACATGCTGGCTTTTATCTGGAATAGATAGCAATACACATTTTCCACTTTGCGACAAAGTTCATTTGGCTCTATGCTATTATAAGTTTAAGGTGCCTTTCTCATATCAAAATTACATAAGACATTACTACAATTCATTATTGAGGTATTGAGATTAAATAATGTTATTTGGATCTGTATATCAGTTCTTAATTTCTTTTACAAGATATATGCATGCTAAAGGTCTGCTACAAAACTTATAATCTGCCACCTTGATGAATTTAGTTGTTTCTTTGCTTAAGAGATGCTAGATATCCCCTCTAAAGTGAAGAACAGTTCTACACCTTGAATCTTTTGTCATTACAAAGTTGGGACATAGGAGGTGACTTTCCTTGGATTCTTGAAGGCAAAACATTTCTGATGCTCTCATTATCCCCTAAATGGCCTAAAAGATTGGCTGCTTTGAGTAGGTTTTAGAGCAAGACAAGGTTTTCCAGCTGGTTTGGGCAATACTGAAAGCATCATTGCCATGCAGTACTTATGGCTCAGAATATCAAAATGTCTGTAATAGAAAAGGATGTTGTAGAGGCCATAAAAATCCTTGATAATATAATTACAGTGAAGGTCCCTGGGTTTTGGAGTCAAGCATCTAGAAAATAGCTTTAAAAAAGAAACAGTTCTGGGCGCCTGTAGTCCTAGCTACTCGGGAGGCTGAGGCAAGAGAATGGCATGAACCTGGGAGGCGGAGCTTGCAGTGAGCAGAAATAGCGCCCCTGCACTTCAGCCTGGGCAACAGAGCGAGACTCCATCTCAAAAAAAAAAAAAAAAAAAAAAAAAAAAAAAAAATCCAAAAAAAACACCAAAAACAAAAAAAAGAGCCAGTTCTTGTCCTAGTTATAGAGCTTAAAGACTGAGTGAATAACCATGGAACATTAGGGGATATGGCATCTGATCTGCTAGGGTGCTATATAATCTATCTAATATGCTTTGTACCTCTACCTGCATTCTAACATCTGCTTGATGCATATTCAGTCATATAAGCAGCATCCTTACTCTCCCCCATGTGATTTCAAGTCAATGACTTAGAACCAGTTTACCAATTTTTCAAATTAAAAAACTTTTAATATAAACTATTTAAAAATAAAATTTCAAATACTATAATCTGGTTTTCAGATTATTCTTAATGGCATTCTGAAAGTTGTGGGAAGAATAGCCGTGTGTCTATGGTTCAACTTAATGCAAATGTGATCGTAAACCTAAAGGGAATAAATTTGTAAAGAATATATTATTGCTACTTTGTGTGGAATAAAGAGATGGAGAAAAAAACTGTGATAAATTCCCATGTATATTTTTGTGTAAATAGGTCCTTTAACTGAAATGCTAATAGAGAAAAGATAAAATCTATAAATTATCTGATTCATAATTCTTAAAAAAGAGATTAAGATAAACATCTGTACTAATGCATCAGAAGTAACTAAAGCCTTCGAACAAGAACTTGAAAGAAATAAGACTGGAAGGCTGGTGAGAATGACATTGGAATTTTTTGAGGGATAGCTACTCAAAACAGTCTTGATTTGTAAGAGTATTTTTACCCACATGAATTCTCTCCATAGAGCCTTGCTGTGGAACTAGATCACTGAAAAGACGATGTCAGTAACCCTCAGCTTCCAGCTTGTTTTGATAAGCCTATTCACAAAAGTAGGTAGAATGTTGACAATGGAGACTATGAATTGAGTAAACAATAGCGATTGTCCATATCAGGGCCAATCAAGTTAAAAGTTCTTCTCAGTGCTCAAGTTGCGAATGGCAGGAACAACCTGATCACCTGATATGGTACCATAAACCAGAGTGGACAAATCAACTCTTCGGTATCAAATTGATTATACTGAACCTTTTCTTTGGTAAAGGGTCAGTAATACCTTCTCATGGAAAGAGATACTATATTTGGATATACTATACTATATTTGAATTGGATATTTGAATTATCTGTATAACAAAATCTCCCAAACTGGGCAGTTCATTTCTAAGTCATGTGGTGTCTGCTTGGATGGGCTTGACTGGAGTGTCCACTACAAAGTTGACTTCTTTATTCACATATCTGTTTCCTTGGTGTTCCTTAATGTCTCTCTCCCTCTCTCCCTCCATCTCTCTCTCCCCCATCCCCCTCCCTCTCTTTCAATCTCTTTCTCTCCATGTAAAACGATTGAGAGAAAAGATCCCGTATGAAGACAGGCATCTATTCTCTAGATCCTTTCTACATGCTTTGGGCTTTTCACAGTTCAGCAGTTTTAGGGTTTTCAATCTTCTTAAAGGTGGTTGATTGCCTAGATCAGTTAATTGTTCCAGTGTTCCAAAAGCATACACTCCATGAATTCTAAGCAGAAGCCGAAGGGCTTATTATGAACAAGTCTCAGGCATGCAAGATATAACTTTAGCTGATTCTCCTGGAGAATCAAGTTCCTATGGACACAAAGTGGAAGAAAAGAATAAACCCCTTCTCTTAATTGCAAAACAGTATCCACATACCAGAAGGGAAGAAATTATTTGTGGCTGTCTTACAGATGAGCTACCATAACCTCTTTTTTCTGCCAACAATAGCATATGTTATTCAACATAACGGTACCCACACAGTCCATCAGTGAAAAACTACTATTTTTATTATGTACAAAATATGCAGAAGATAACCTTATTGAAATGAGAAATGTCTTATTGAAGATACAGCTATGGTTTTAGATTTTTTTTCTCAAAATTGAGATTTTATGCCTCAATTATTTTTTAAAATTGAGATTAAAGCACCCCCAACGATTTATCAATAGTGAGCTTCCTTATATAACTAGAATATATGTGTTCATATATCAAGAGACAGAAAATAGAATGGAATCTCTCATTGTTGCATCCACTAAGCCCCTCATGAACACTTGGTTTCCTTTTCCTAAAATTCTGCATTCTGCAATTTTGAAGATATAATATTCAAAAGAGAAATGCCCTGTCCAGAGATATACAATAATTCCATTTAAATGGAAATAAAACTGCCTCCCAGACTTTTGGTTTCCTTCCATCTCTGAGTGAGAAGAAATCAATAGAGGTTATACTTTTTGACTGGGGTGATTGATTTTAATCATCTAAAGCAAATAAAGTTGTTTCTATACAACAACGGGAGGAAAAGAAATATAACATAGGAATCTCCTAATGAAAGTTAACTTTAATTTTATACAAGTGTGACCTCTAAAGGTTTATAATTGCTGAAAAATCAAAACTTCCATATTCAAAGCAAATTATCGTTTTTTTGTGTGCTATGTCTTAACATTTTTCTCTACATGCTGAAGAATATAATGATGGTACCAGAACTAAAACCGGAGGTGAGATAAGTATCACTTAGAGATCCTAAACTTCAACCTGAATGCAGCAAGATACATATTTGTATATTGTTTGTTTGCTTGCTTGCCTATCTTTCCTTCCTTCCTCCCTCCCTTCTCCCTCCTTCCTTCCTTCCTTCCTTCCTTCCTTCCTTCCTTCCTTCCTTCCTTCCTTCCTTCCTTCCTTCCTTCCCTCCCTCCCTCCCTCCCTCCCTCCCTCCCTCCCTCCCTTCCTTCTCTTTGGAAAGGGAGTTAATTCTTATTCAGTTTTGTGAGGAATCATTGCAAAGAGATTATTCTCTTTTTTTCTTGTAATTGACAAATGTTCATTGCATGTATTTATGGGGAACAAAGTGATATTGAGATTTACAAATGCAATGTAGAATATGTCAAGCTAATTAACATATCCATCACCTCAAATGCCATTTTTTAATGGTGAGAACATTTGTAATTTACTGTTTTAGTTATTTTGAAATGTGCAACAGACTGTTATTTACTATATTCAGCATGCTATGCAATAGATCTCAAAAAAAAAAAAAAAAAAAACAAATTCCAAACTATTCTTCCTTTCTAACTGAGGCTTTGTGCCCTTTGGCCACCTCTCCATTCCTCTGTCGACCACCACCCCTTCCCTCAGCCTCTGCCTCTAGCAACTGCCATTCTACTCTTGCCTTCTAAGAGTTTGATTGTTTTAGATTCCACATACGTGAAGACATGTACTATTTATCTTTCTGTTCCTGGCTAATATGACATAGCATATTGTTCTCCAATTCCATCCATACTGTTGCAAATGGCAAAACTTCTTGTTCAAGGCTAAAAAGTATTTCATTGTGTATATACAGCAGATTTTCTTAATCCATTTGTCTGTTGATGGACACTTGATTTCATAACTTGGTTATTGCTGATACTGCTGTGTTTTATTAGGAATGCATTTTGTTTGCTTTTATAATTGGAATTGAAATCTAGAAAGAATGATGGAAATTGGTTTTGGCATCCCATAATATGGAACAGACTGGATATTTCTCTTCATTTTGGTGCAAAACAACTGAATCCTCTTCTTATGTATGGAGACTCTCCCCACTATATAAGTTTTTGTCAGACATACATGCACACGTGGAGCTTTGAATCTTTCTTAGGGATTAAAATAAGCAGGCAAACCTGCACATATACCCAGTGAATCTAAAATAATAGTTAAAATTATAAAAATAAAAATATGCAGGGACAACGAAGATATTCAACAGTGGCAATGATGGCGGCCACATCAATTTTGAGGGACATCTGTAGCAAAGGTACCAGCATAGGCAATTTATGCTTGGTGATATTTGCAGTGGTGATGAAAGCTGAGGCAACCTGCATATATTTGTGGAGAGACAGTACTCATAGATTGCTTCTAGCATGAGATTGTGACAGCAGCCCTTATTCTCTAGATTCTCCATTTCCTTTGTCTTTTTCTAAGCCTTGTCTTCCTGTTTTACTGGTGACTTTATGAGGTACTCTGTTATCAATCAGCACAGTCTCCCAATGTTTACATTAATCTGAAACCATTTCTGTTGCATGCAACAGAGAATCCTATCTTGTAAACATATACTCACAAAGACATATATTTTTTAATGTATGTTCTGTATATAAGATGAATAAAGTAAATGAACTTTAAGAATTTTTGGTGTATTCAAAAACTTTTTTACATCAGTGTGATTGTTGTTTTTCTCACACAAGATATGCAATCAATCATATGCATATGCAATCAGAAAGAATTACAATTGACTGAGGGTTATGAAATTATATCAATTTTTAACAAAGTATAATAGAATATTTTTCCATTGTGGAAACAAAGACATTCATTGGTATTTTCTGTGAAAGAAATGCAGGTGTTTTATAGAATACCAAACAAGTATTGATCTCTAGCAGTAGTATGAAGAATGCAAGAACTGGTATTATATCAGTGTTGCTTTACTCTGCAGTATTGGTAGTATATTTAGCCATAAAAAAATTAGATCGCTTTGAGTTGTCATTTACTTGTTATTCAAGGATAATGATATATTTTGAACACTTCTATGCACAAATTGATAAAGATGTGTCTTCAGATGATATCGTGGCCAAAATGTTTTACAAGTACTTGGTTTAGTATAATACTTATACTGATAATTTTACCCTTTACAGCTCAGAGGAAGTTCACTTTATTTTAAGGTTATGTTAACTGGAATTTTTTTTTAAAATTACTTAACCTAGGGAAAAAATCTGTATTATAATACAAATAAAAATAGAATTCAAAGTTGGCAATAAAAATACCTCTATTCAAGTGTTTTACTTTTTAAATCTCAAATTTTTTCTGTATGCAAGAACTTTATGCATATTTTTGTATGTGCGTCCAAAATATAAGATAATATTTTGAACTTTGTTGCAATAAAAATTCAGCTCAATTTAGCTATTCCACAATGTATATATATATTTCAAAACAGCATGTTGTGCGTAAAAAAGTAATTTATATTTATATATTAATTAAAATATACAAAAGAAAACAGTTAAAAATTACTGAAATACTATGTCAAATAAGTGAATTTCATGAATTTAGTGTAAAATAACTCACTAAGAAAATGATCCAAAAGTGATGTGCCATTGTTTCAGCATGGTTTAGAAGAAACTTTGTAAAAATAGACGATGCACACTTAGCATAATGACTAAAGTGTTAATGATGGTAAAACCCTCCACATTGAAGGGTGGATAATTAATTCCCACCAACTAAAATTTTGTGACTTGTGGTTTTGTTTTTTAATATATGAAACATGTCATATAAGGGTTTTTGCCTTGATAACAATTTCTAGTCACTGGAGATAGACATATATCAATATCTCTATCATTATCTATCTGTATTTACTCAGATATTATATGTTATACTAAGAACCATGCTAAACAAAATGATGCACATGTGATTGCAAACATTTATTGAAAGAAAAGTCTTTTAAAAACAATCAGAAAATAAAATGACTAACAGAATCTCAATATCTAACATGTCCATTGTTTTTATATATAGATATTATATCCTTAAACATATCTTAATTCTTCAGCTACCCTATGTTCTTTGTTCTAGCAGAGCATTGGGATAAGAGTTCAAAATTTTGTCTAGTATTTTTATTTTTCTTTAGTTACTTATAATTTATGGTAACATTGATCTTTCACCAGTGTAGTACTCATTTTATTGACAGAAGATGACATATAGCATTCTTTATTCCTTTGAATTTTTATAAGCTTCAAAGGGACAGAAATATGCTATGATAACTAATATTTATTGGATAATAACTATGTGCCAGATACTGAATATTCTACTGATTATAACCCATTTAATCAATAAAACAGTGCTATTATTGCTTGAGATTATTATTCTGTTTGTTTAAATATTAGGAAAGGAGGACACACAGTGCAAATGGCTTATGAAAGATCGTAGAGTTAGTGTCAAAGCTAGAATTTACCAGGCAGTCTGACTGTGGAGTTAATATTGTGGTTGATACCCTTAAATGAGGAAAGATGATGGCTTTACTTGGTAGATCAGGAAAATTGAGTTTTCATGATTTTACCTTAGTTGTTCCTGATAACTTTAAAAAGTAGCCTTAAAAAAAAAAAATTATGATGCTTTCCAGCAATTTCCATTTTTCTTTTATCTTTGTCCCATTTTCTTCTCCTCTCCACTGGACAAACTATCAGTGTAACCACTAAACAAGCGTCTTACCAGTATAGATCCAGTAGCTCCTTGTAAGCAAAATCTGCTTATTTAATAGAAGTCATATATGTCCCAGCTAGAGGTGTTTTACTCATCTTGAAAAATATGGTACAAAAGAATTCTTCTTGCATCACCCACTTCCTCCCAAAAAGCTATTTACGGTACTGAGTGCTGAAAGTTTCAGAAACCGAGCAAGAAAGACAGAAGGAATTGAAACGCTGAAAGTCAGACTCAAAACTGGAACAGGTGTCAGCAGTTACATACTTATCTGCCTTTAATGAACTGAACTGAATGTCAGATACTACAGTTTATCATGAGCCATTTAGCTATGTTTGCACCAATATCTTAAAAATATTATATTTAGTAATCATTCAAGGGCAAATAAAAGCTATGTTTAATCAAATGAAATAAATTTCTCCGTGTACCTCAACAGTTGACTAAAGGCCAGTCTTTTTTGTACTGAGAAACATACAACTAAAGGAATTCAGTCAAAGCTAAAAGGTATATAGAGGGAGTTAGATATATTCTAAACCTATTGAACCCTAAGACAAAAAGCAAAATATTATGAAAAATGTGCAAAAGTAAATGAATACATTTTCCATGACTTAAATATATTATTATTTTACATATTACAATAAAGAGTATTACCCTGAGGAAGAAAACAATTGTCCTATCTTGGAGGAATTAAGCATTTCTTATATTTTTAACCAAGCAAATATTTATATCTAGAGGCTCTGAGAATACTATTTTTAGAAACCCATGGTTCATACATAGTCGAAAAATTAAGACGACTATAAAATACATATTATAATGTTGTATACCATAACATTATGTACTATAATATTAACCATGTATTTGAATTGTTATATCATAGGTAATAGATAAATGTATAAAATGATAATATAAAATTTAGAGACCAAATACTTCCATTAGCATAGTATTCAAATATTTTTGGGCATACTTTGCTCAGGTAAACAGTTTCAAAATAGGTAAACAAAATATACTCTTTTTAGTTTCTTAGTTAGACTTTTATTATTTGCTGCTTTGCAAAAAGTTCCAGTTCTTTATGATTTTATAATGTTTTCAGTAATCTCATAATAAGAATTATATTAACTACAGGCATGCTATGCCTTTGCTGAATGCCAGAAATAAGCCTAGATATATCTATCCACTGAGATAAAACTCTCTTTATGGCATTCATCAGAAGCATAGGAAATGTAAGCAATAAATAATTTGCAGTTTATTTAACAATAGGTCTTCCCAGTGGATTATCTAGGGCTTATTAAATAATGTGTTATTTTTTCATCTAATAGGACTCGTTTTGATATGGATTTTGTGTCTGAGAAGAGCTAATGAGCACATCTGAGTCTCCACTTAGAGATAAATGTGATGGACAATAAATGTAAGTATTTCAATGTTATTTTTTAAATTCAATGAATTGAATTGTTTGGTGAATATGTTTGTTTTTCATATGCTTTATGTATATATATATGCTCATAAAATTCTCAGATAATGCACATATGTGTGTATGTGTGTGTGTGTGTGTATATATACACATATATACATATACATACAAAATTTCAAAATCTGAAAAGAGGTGTGAAGGTGTGGATAACAGTAAAGTAACATATACAGAAATTCCCTCTGTGTGTGTATGTAT
Organism: Chlorocebus sabaeus; assembly: GCF_047675955.1. NCBI lineage: Eukaryota > Metazoa > Chordata > Mammalia > Primates > Cercopithecidae > Chlorocebus > Chlorocebus sabaeus. The sequence goes on along the minus strand of NC_132906.1, from coordinate 34,272,447 downwards.
GTGTGTGTACATATATATTTTATATATATATGTTATATATATAAAATCTCAAAATCTGAAAAGAGGTGTGAAGGTGTAGACAATAGTAAAGTAGCATATACAGAAATTCCCTCTGTATAGTTTCCCCTATTTCATGGTTATTGAATTATTTGTTTATCATTATAGGGGATTTTCAACAAGAATCCATTTTGTATTATCTGCTACATTGTCTTTTCAGACTGACATTGAAATATCGTAAAAGAAATAATCATAGACAGCCTTAGAAGTTAAATATTTATGAAAATTAAAAATAAAAATTTGAAAACTCACCATGCAATTTTAGAAAATACAAAGTTTACTCAGTGAATATACATTAACTAAAACATAGATTGTTAAGAGTAGGTAAAACACACTTAAATTTTATTAAGTTAAAAACATATTTCACTGATGATGTGGTTAGGCTTTGTGTCCCCATCGAAATCTCATCTTGAGCTTTAGTCTGCATAATCCCCCCTTGTCTAGACAGAGACCTAGGGCGAGGTGATTGGATCATGGGGACAGTTTCTCCCATGCTGTTCTTGTGATAGTGAGTGAGTTCCTGTGAGATCTAATGGTTTTATAAGGGGTTCTCCTTCTTTTGCTCTTACTCCTCTCTCCTGCTGCCTTCTGAAGGACATGTTTGCTCCTCCTTCTTCCATGATTGTAAGTTTCCTGAGGCCTCCCCAGTCATGCAAAATTGCGAGTCAATTAAACTTTTTTTCTTATAAATTACCCAGTCTCAAGTATTTCTTTATAGTAGTGTGAAAACTGACTAATACAACTGACAACTATTCAAAAGAATGTAAATAAAAAAACAAAAAGGAGAGGATGAAAATTACTGAATATCTGGCCATATGACAGATTAACAAACATGAATTAAACTAAATAAGTAGACTTTTTTATGAAGAAGAAATTCTACTACATTAACAAATCTAAATAGTGTGGAATAATTTGGTGTTAATTTTTCAATATGAAAATGTCTTTTGCACCTCCATATTCTGTAATGTGGTTGCAAATATCAACAGACTTGAATTATCACTTGGCAGTTTTGTTTAAGGGTATGCGATATTTTGTGACCAATTTGAATTCTTACTTGTCCAAAGATAGAAATGGTGACCTAGTTGTACATATGTCCAGTCCCCAAACTGAATCCTGAGTGGTGTTTCATTTGAAAGCAAGCAACATTCATGCTTCATTGGATGAGTGTTTCTATATTCTTAGGGAAAAAAAAAAATGACATTCAACTATTTCAGCAACTAAATGTAATTTAGTTGAATAAACAACTAAATTGTCCCTTAGATTTCTCAGTGACTTTTGTTTCCCCCTCCATGTCATCTCTTTCTGAAGTATTTAGAAAAGACTCTGGCTAATTAATGTATACAAATGCAAAACAAAATGTGATTCATCTCTAAAGTTTTTCCATTATAATTGAGGTGAAGCTCTAAGCTTAGGACTCAATGAAGAGAATAGCAAAATATATCTAATACTATGAGCAACTTTTGGAATCTCAGAAAATATCCCAAAACAGCTGGGTACACCAAGACCAGAAGAAGATGTTCCCAAAGATGAGACAAAGGGCCAGCAGTAAAATTTGCAGAATATGGGGTTTGTTCAAAATCTAAGACAAGAATGCAAGAAACAGGAAAGAAGGGATAAATTTATTTTACATGTCTAGGGGTGAAATTATATTGAAAAAAGAATGATTGGAAACAGGAGAATAGATAGCATAAAGTAGTCTCAATAATTTCAACCCATTCTTCATTCACACAGTCATTTATTGACCATATTCTGAATAGAACATCCATGATTTAGGCATTCTGCCATTCCTAGATACACAAATATGAATACATTATTACCAGCCCCTTCCCTCATGGTGGTGATGGCATACCTTAGTGTGGAAGACAAATAATAATGCTGCCTCTAGTCTGCGTAGCTTATACTTGAATCTTTCTATGACACTTGTTTTCATAGAATGTTCATTAAATCTAATATCTACTGTTATTATCTAGAGCAACTCACCATAATTCTTCTATGAAAAGAAAGTCTAAACACCTAACCTCATTTTAAAGGTATTTTCTAACTGTTCTCATTTGTAAGGAATGTATTAGTGAAATATAAAAATCTTTCATTTAGGACTAACATTTCACTCTTTTCTGACCTATACTTTAGATATTAAGTAGCTTCTAATTATTCTCCAGCAGTTACATCTAAACCTACAAAGTATGTTTTTTCGAGGGCAAAGTGTGGGTATTTTAAGTTATCGCGCTTCTTAGGAAGTTGCTGTTGGCATTTAGTTGGATGGAAGCTGATAAAGCCAGGTGATATGCAATATAAGACAGTCAAAACAGTAAAAGATTTTTTATTCTTCTTCAGTCCGGAAAAAAAAAATTAAATAAAAATATGCATATAGCAAATCATTGTCATATCCAGAAGGCTAACAGTGCCTCTGTAGAGAATCACATGCAAGTTTTTGCTTCTCAATGAGTTCCCCTTTGCTCTCCTTTGGGAAGTAATCCTTTGAGATGCCCCACTTTCCAGAGGGATTTCCTTCTCTTTCCACCTGTCAACACATCAACAAATCCACACTCTTTATAACAATTATGCTAGATATAATACATCTTAGGAGGCATGTTTAAAATAATTAATTTATTCTCACTCATTTCTAATTATTCTCACTCATAGGCATAATTCTCAAATCCTACCATATATGTAAATCATCTATAATTTTCCTTGTCTGCTAATATTTTAGCAAAATATCTTTTAATATCTTAGTTGAATTGAGCACATATTTTCAGAACTGGTGTCTCATAAGAAGCAATAAGATAGGTTGTGAAGACTCGAAGTTTATCCCCAAGGACTCATTAAAAACTCATTAACAAAACCACAGTAAGACACCATTTCACTCTTACTAGGATAGTTATAATAAATAAAAACAGCAAATGACACGTGATGGCAAGAATATGGAGACTTTGGAACCCTGAAAAGTTGATAGTGGGAATGTAAAATGGTGTTTCTCCTGTGGAAAACAGTTTGGCTGTTCCTTATAACACTAAATATATAATTGAAATATGACCCAGCAATTCTAGTCACATAACCCCAAGACTTTAAAGTAGGAACTTGAACAGATACATGTACGCCTATCTTCATTGCAGCATTTTCATAATACTCAGAAGGTAAAAACAACTCTAGTATTAACCAATAGATGAATGAATAAACAAAATGTGGTACATGCATACGATTGAATATTATTTTATTTGGCTAGGAGTGAACTTTAGATACATGCAATAACAAGGATGAACCTTGAAGACATATGATAAATAAAATAAGCAGACACAAAAGGAAAAATAATGTATGATTTCACCTACATGAAATTTCTACAATAGACAAATTTATAGAGATAAAAATGTAGATTAGAATTGACCATTGGCTAGCCAGAGTGAAAGGAGAATGGGGAATTATTTCTTAACAGTTACAGAATTCCTGTTTAGGGTGTTGAAAAAGTTGGAAATAGATAGTGGTGATGGTTGCATAACATTGTGAATGTAATTAATGCCATGGGATTGCATGCTAAAAAATGGTTAAAATGGAAAAATTTATGTTATATATGTCTTACCACATCTTTTAAAAAAAGTAATTGACAGATTCATTAACAATTTACCATATGTTGTGACAAATATATCATTTACTTATAAATCATTTAAAGTGTTTGAAAATGAGTTGAAACATGCTTCTTATCTTCTTGTGTGACTTTGCATAAGTTGCTTAGCATCTCTAGCTACTAAAAAGTCTTTAAAAAGAAGTATGTAAAATTACCTAAGAAAATATTCAGGAAATAATTGTTTGGTAAATTACACTTATTATGTTTAAGATTATATGAACATTAGGACAAAGAATGTTCAGATGATTTTCCACCTGCCCTATAATTGAATTGTGAAGATGAATATAGCCTGGGTTTCCTGGCATCTCTATCACACCGCACTACTGTTAAACAAAATTTTAGATGACGAGAAATACATGTGTACTAGGCTAAGTGTATTAATTGAAAAGATCCTCTTATATAGATGCTGTTTTATCTACATATTACAGTCATGGAAACATAGAATGATATTGAAAAGCATACAATATGTTGCAAAGGCACCTTTAGTCCCTAAGAATTGCAAAATACTTTATTTCACTTGATGGCTTAACATATAGATCAAAGAAACACTTCATTATAGTTACTTTTGGCACACTTCTTTTCTTGGGGTCCTGAAGTTCCTCTAGATGTGTGTTTCCTTGAGCTTTTAGAAATTCATGAAATCATCCTTGCCATTGAGGTAAGTCAGCAACAGGGAATGATTATCTTCAAGAAAGCTCATTTTTACAATACCATCTTTAAACAGGCCCTTACCTTTTATCTCCCCATTAATTACCCTGTTAACTCCACAGTTAACTTTATGTATAACCAGCTTGCAAAATAACACTGAAGGTTAGCAATAAGTATACTTATAATACTTCATAAGCATCGTCATGAACAGTTAGAATAAGTTTAGGGCCAGTTAAGGTGGTTCATATCTGTAATCCCAGTACTTTGGGAAGCCTAGGGAGGAATTCAAGGCCAGCCTGGGCAAGATGGTGGGACACCTCCATCTCTACAGAAAAATTAAAAATGAGCCAGGCATGATGGTGTGGACCTATAGTCCCAGATAGTTGGGAGGCTGAAGTCGGAGGATACCTTGAGCCCAAGAGTTTGAGGCTGTAGGGAGTTATGATAGTGCCACTGCACTCCAATCTGGGAGACGGAGACCCTGTCTCTAAAAAAAAATAAGTCCATTAAAATTTACCATAAAAGGCACTTGTATCTCACGTTTATTGCATTGAGAGCCCTACAATTACAGCACAAATCAAACAAGAGTTAATTATATAACAAAACAAAACTACCTAGAATATTACCTGTAAATTATGATATAAAATGATCCTGTTTAATTTTATGAATAAAAAAGTAGCTGGTTATGAAAAATGTTGCATATATTTATATTATTAACTGTCCACTGGAAATTTTCATTAAGAAATAAAACAGACTGCACAAATACAGTTTGTTTTCTGCCTACTTTAACATAACATTACTATTTCACTGTGCTCATTGATAAAACTTTATTATTTCTGAAAACATTGGCACAAAAGATTAACATTTCAAATGACTTTGTTTTTCCATAAACTTCTGGGAAAAATAAAAAAACACACTTAAATGTATATGAAACCATTCAACTTCTTTATAAATAACATCAAAGGACTGTTTTCTTACCAAGAGTTTTTCAACCCCTTGATTAGAACAAAAAAGTGAAAAAAAATCCTACCAAACATGTGCATTTGTATTTGTTTGCGAAAACTTCCAGAAGAAATTTGGGCGTAAAAATTACTGTCTTAAGCTATTCCTTTGCCGACTCAAAGGGAAACTAAACAAAACAAGATGAACAAACAAAAACAAACAAAATATCTCTGTTTTAAATCCTCTACATAATAATTACTAGCTACATTTCTTTATCTTATTAAACTTTTTCTGCATTCTTTGCTTGTACATTTCCCTCTGCCCCTAATCCTCCCTCTGAACTGGCCTCTTTCCCTTTTGACCTAGCAAAAACCCGAACACTCAGTTTTTCAGTAAAGTTAAAACATGATTAGAACAAGGAAGAACCATTTTAAGACTTGGTCTTGTTCTGAACTGGAAGCCATAAACAAATATTTTTAAAAACCTATGAAAGGTAGAAAGAAATTATTCAGAGAAATACAAATTAGTTGTAAGAATATATAAAGCAAGGCTCTTGGATATATACCTGTTAATTCATATGTTAATGGAAATCTCAGTTGCAAAAATTGAATGGAAAATACAGAAGATTCTAGGAGTCACTTTAAAAGGCTACAAACTGAATAGAGAGCATCAGTAGTGGTTAACAAAGAACTGATAATGTTAGATATGATATTTCAGATGTTATCTCCAAAGTCTTTCCCATGAGGCAGTTTTGCCATGATTAAGTCCTATAAGCAATAAAAGGTTAAATATGCTGAAGACTTTAGGGGAAGGTCTTTAACATTTTTGAATAGACACTGCTCAGGAGTAAATCCTAAAATACGTATGATCTGGTGCTTTCCTCAAGTGTTGCTAATAGTTTTAAGTAAGAAACGGAAAATGTAATACGGAAGAAAAACTGAAATCAGAAGTCATCTCATTACCAATCTTCCAATACTTTTCTGAGCTTTCTGAGAGTCCTAGAACCAAAACAGGACACAATTCAGATAGACTGATGGCTTTACAGAGGAAAACAAAATGAAACAAATAAAATTCTTTCACCCTAGTCAATAAACATTTTCTCTAGATACTGTAAATGGGATATTGATTTTAAAAAAATAGTGTAAAGTACTGCCTAAGAATATAAGAGAATTCATGGCCAATGAGGATGGTAATAAGGAAATTAAACACCATGCTTTCCTGTTCTCTCAAACTTAAAAAGACAATCTTCTCAAAATGTTTCAGGACATTAAAAAATTAACTTCCAGAATGGCTGAATGAGAACCTCAGTGAACTTGCAATTTTGCTACAACAACAAAAATGTGGGAAAGGCAATTAAATTAATCATATCACAATTCTGGCAATAAATCAAAGCTATAGAATGAGCTGAAAGTTATGTGTGCAATAAAAATTACTAAATCTCTGTAAGACAGTAGGTTCTATAAAAATTCTCTTGGGGCTATCCCCAGATATTCTTCCTACCCAGCTCAATGATGTCATCGCCAAAAGCCAGTAGCATTGCAGAGAACAAATAGAATTTTCTTTTTAGAACTTCATTAAAGACACTATACCCAGAATACTGTCAACATTTTGTCTGAACTTGCAACCCTCAGGAAAGTCTCTACCTTGAGAATGTGGGAGCTATTTGATTTGACTCAGAGCTCAGCACAGTGGGTAGTAGGAAGGTGGGGCAGAGGTAATTATAGTCTCTGGGTATTACCTAAAATCATAGCAAATTTACCTGCATCAGGCTGTGATTTCATTTGAGGAAAAGAAGAATCTGTGCAGAAATTTAAAAGGAAATCCTGATGACAACAGGGAACCTTGAAAATCTCTGACATATTTCTGGGGATCTCATGTTAAGTTGTGTTCTTTTGGTTTTTTTTTTTGAGGCAGAGTCTTGCTCTGTCATCCAGGCTGGAGTGCAGTGGCACGATCTCCTGCCTCAACCTCCTGAGTATCTGGGACTACAGGCGCCCACTAATATGCCTGGATAATTTTTTGTATTTTTTAGGAGAGACGGGGTTTCACCATGTTAGCCAGGATGGTCTCCATCTCCTGACGTCTTGATCTGCCCACCTCAGCCTCCCAAAGTGCTGGGATTACAGGCGTTGTCAGGCCATTAAGTTGTATTCTTACACATATAAGACCTGGGAAAGGAAAAGGCACCAGTTACTCACCTCTAGTTGGCTTCAAAGTCTTGCAAAAACTGCAAGTAAAAGCTAAGACTATCTTGTAAACTGAAGTTTAAAGAGGTATCTTTGCACATAGATCTCCACTGCAAAGAGAGTAAGACACATAATCATTTAAGAAAGATTTGATCAATCATTGGCTGATGATTGATCAAGGCAGCCTTAACATTTCCTTCATCTTAGCTACACTAAGATAGAATTCTTTCTCCCTCTAGGTCCCTGTCCTGCCTTCACCCCAGCCTGTATATAATCTTCATGGCCTAACAGAGGGGCCCCTCCCCTCGTATTTCTTAGAGCTTTAACCTTAGAAACATTATAATTATTAATTATTCCTCTATCAGTTTGAATTGTAAATCTTTTAAATACCTTCTTGCCAGTTTTATAACCAGGACTGTTTTGCGACGACCTAGGAGCTACGTCTTTGAAAGTAGTCATCAAGAAAGATAGCACTATTTATCAGTTTCTATGGGACAGTGGAAGCCTAACTTCAATAGATACCTTGATCCAAGCTGTAAAACTACCCACTCCCGTAAAGATATGAGAAAGTTTACTTTACCTTTGTGTAAGACCAATTATCAAATACAGCCTATGATCCACCTCATCCCCAGATCTTAAAACTCCTCCTGCCTCTTATTTTTATCAGAGTTGAGTTTAGACTACATTCTGGGTCTCTCGCTCCTATTATGGTAGCCTTGAATAAAGTATTTCTTACCTGTTTTACTTTTTCTGAGACCAAAGAAACAAACAGAAAGTGCTACTGGGGAGGTAATATTTTGGACTCATAAATCAGCTGTTATGGATATGTCAAAGAACTAAAAACTGTCTATGGAATGTATTATTACAATATCTTAAAATAGAAAAATATTTTAAAATTTAAAAAGTTAAATTGTTTAAGAAAAATCAAATAGAAATTATAAAGAAGAAAAGTAAAAAAACAGAAATGAAAAAAAATGCATGAGGTTTAACAGTAGATTTTTAATAGTCAGGGAAAGAACCTGGAAGCTGAAGATAGTCAGAGAATATCCAGTCTGAGAAGTAGAAAGAAAAAACAGTTTGAGGTAAAATGTACACAGACTCAGAGAACTGTGGCACACCATCAAATAGAACAATGGAATAGAATAGAGAACCCAGAAATAAATCCACACATCTACAGCTAACTTATTTTCAAAAAGTTACCAAGAGTATACACTGGTGAAAGGACAGTCTCTTTAACAAATTGTGCCAAGAAAACTGGATATCCATATGTAGAAGACTAAAACTAGACCCCATCTCTCACATATATATAAATAAAATAAAAATGGATTCAAGACTGAAACTTAAGACCTCAAACTATGAAACTACTAAAAGAAAACTTTGCGGAAACTCTCCAGGATATTAGTCTGGGCAAAGATTTATTGAGTAATGCCTCAAAAGCATAGGCAACAAAAGAAAAATGGACAAATCGGATCATATCAAGATAAAAAGCATCTGCATAACAAAGGAAACAATCAACAAAGTGAAGAGACAAACCACAGAATGGGGGGAAATATTTTTAAACTATCTGACAAAAGATTCATAACCAGCATTTATAAGAAGCTCAAACAACTAATAAGAAAAAAAAAATAACCTGAATTAAAAATGGATAAAATATCTCAATAGATATTGCTCAAAAGAAGCCATACAAATGACCAACAAGTAGACAAAAAAAAAAAAAAACTTCAACATTATTAATCATCAGATAAATACAAATTAAACAACAATGAGGTATCATCAGAACTCGTTAAAATGGCTTTTATCCAAAATACATGCTATAATGAATGTTGGGTGGAGAGAGGGGAATCTTCATACATTGTTAATGAGAATGTAAATTAGGAGAGCCATTGTGTAGAACAGTATGGAAGTTTCCAAAACAATGCAAATACAACCACTATTGACACAGCAATCCTACTGCTAGGTATACATCTAAAAGAAAGGAAATCAGTATATCGAAGAGATAGCTGTGCTCATGTTTATTGCAGGACTGTTCACAAAATCCAAGATTTGGAATCAGCCTAAGTGTCCATAAACAGATGAAAGGATAAAGAAAAGGTGTTACAGACAAAGGAATATGATTCAGTCATGAAAAATAAAATTCTGACAGGGCGCGGTGGCTCACGCCTGTAATCCCCGCACTTTAGGAGGCCGAGACGGGAGAATCACGAGGTCAGGAAATCGAGACCATCCTGGCTAACACGGTGAAACCCCGTCTCTACTAAAAAATACAAAAAACTAGCCGGGCGATGTGGCGGGCGCCTGTAGTCCCAGCTATTCGGAGGCTGGGGCAGGAGAATGGCGTGAACCCGGGAGGCGGAGCTTGCAGTGAGCTGAGATCCGGCCACTGCACTCCAGCCTGGGCGACAGAGGGAGACTCCGTCTTAAAAAAGAAGAAAAAGAAAAAGAAAATTCTATGATTTACAACAGCATTAGGGAACTGGATGACATTATATTAAGTGGAATAAACCAGACAAATTTGCATGTTATCACTCATATGCAGAACTAAAAATTAAAACAATTTATTTCTTGGGCATAAAGAGTAGAACGATAGCAGAGGCTGAAAGAGGTAGGGTGTGGGGGCGCTCAGGGAGGGAGTGGTGATGGTTAATGAGTGTAAAAATATGGTAAGATAGAATGAATAAGATTTAGTATTTGATAGCAAAACAGGGTGACCTTAGTCAAAAATATTACATTGTATATTTTTAAATGACTAAAATAGTGGAATTGGAATGTTCCTAACAGAAAGAAATAATAAATGCGAGTTGATAGATACCTCAATTACCCTGATATAATTATTACACTTTTTATGCTTGTATCAAAACATCACATGCCACCCCATTAATATATACATCTATTATGCACCAATTGTAATTAGAAAATTTTAAACATTAAAATGCAAAAAAAAAATTGCTGAACTTAAAATATGTATCAACAAATACATATTGCAATTCTCAGAAGGAGAAAAGAAAGAAAGGGGGATGTAAAACATATTTGAAAAAAAATTGATGAGTATTTTCTAAATATGACAAATATTAATCTACACATAAAAGAAACCAACCTCATAGTAAAATAAACTGAGGCCAGGTGCAATAGCTCATGCTTGTAATTGAGATAGCTTAGGCAGGAAGATTGCTTCAGGCCAGGAATTCAAGACAAGCCTGGACAACACTATGAGATCCTATCTCTACAGAAAAAAGCAAACAAAAAACAAACAAACAATAAACTGACAGAGTGTTTCACATGGTGTCATAATATTCTCATTAACAATAAAGACAAAGGAAAGTATTGCAAGATGTAAAAAGAATGATTTTTCATGAATAAGATCCCCAGTCAAAAATTCAAAATTCAGCTGAACTCTCCTTCAAAAATAAAGGGTATATTGAAATATTTCCAGATAAACAAAATGTGGGATAAATATTTACTGGTAGATCTGTCCTACGAGAAATACTGAAAAGAATTATTTAGGTTACAGGAAAAGCTGCTATACAGGAAGTCAAATCCACATGGAGAAATAAAGATCTCCAGTAAAGGTAACTACAAAGAATTTACAAAAGAAAATATAGACATACTTATAGTCTTAATGATTTCCTTTTCTTTCTATTTTAAAAGACAGCTACATAAATTTCGTAAAACTGCACTGATAGTCTTAAAATGTATACATATACAACTTATATGGCAATAAAGAATAAGAAGAGGGAGAGAATGAAAAAATATTTAAGCAAAGTTCTTCTACATTATTGAAATTACGTTAGTATCATTCCAAAGTGGATTGTTTTAAGATGCTAATTTTAATTTTCAAGGCAACCACTAAGAAAATAACTCAAAAATATAAAGGAAAGAAAACCAAAATAAAAGGATGCACTTGAAAATATCTATTTAACACACACAGAGAAAGAAGGGATGGAGAAATAAAGGAACAGAGATGACAGAAGACATTGAAATCATTAACAGAATAACAGACATAAAACCTACCTTTTCAGTAATTACATTAAGTGGAAATGGAATGACCACTAAAATAAAGATAGCTTATCAGAAATAGAATGAATAAAATAATGAAATAATGTATAACTATGGAAAGAGTATTTGAAAGAGAACCGGGGTGGCTATATTAAAATCAGATAAACTAGACTTCAAGTGTTAAAGTTCCCTTAAGTAACTAAAAGTGTTATTTAAGTAGTTACAGAAAGTGTTACTAGACACAAAAAAGGATAATTTATTATAATAATGTCAATTGATCAAGAATATATAACAATAAATTATGCAAGCCTCTAACACAAAGACTCAAAATACGTAAAATAAAACCAGACAGAATTAAAGGAATAAATAAACAATCAAAAGTAATCATTGGAGACTTAAATGCCTGATTTAAATAATAGAACAATCAGACAGAAGATCAAAAAGGAAATGGAAGACTTGAACCAACTAAACCTAACAAACATCTTCAGAACACCCCACCCAGCAGCAGCAGATAATACTCTTCTGATGTATTTATGAAACATTCTCGAGAATAGACCATATAATGTACCATAAAACAAGCCTCAATGAACTAAAACACATTAAAATCATATTTATTATGTGTTCTGACCTCAATAAAATTAAGTAAAATATGAAATGACAGGTAAACTTAGGTAATTCACAATACAGTCATGTATCACTTAATGATAGGAGTATGCACTGAAAAATGGCTCATTAGATGATTTTGTAGTTGTGCAAACATCATAGAGTGTACTCAAACCTAAATAATACAGGCTACTATACAACTAGGCTATATAGTATAGCTATTGCTCCTAGGCTGTAAACCTATATAGCATGATACTGTACTAAATACTGTAGCAATTATAACAATGCTATTTATGGACTAAATATCTAAACATTATAATACAAAGGCATTTATGTGCTGAATGTCTGAATATAGAAAGATAAATATATTATGCTACAACATTATGATGACTACAGCATCGCTAGGGAATATAATTTTTTCAACATCATTTTAATCTTATGAGACAGCAGTAATATATGAAGTTAACCACAACATTCTTATGTGACAAGTGACTGTATTTAAAAAATGAAAATACCCTCCTAAATTGCCAGTGAGTCATAGAATAAGTCATAAGGGAAATTTAAAAATACTTTGACATTAAAAAAATAAAACCACAACATATGAAACCTTAAGATATGCAAAAGTAAAACAAGGCATGCTTACAGGAAAATTTATAAATATAAATTCTCTTGTTAAAAAATAAGGACAAAAAATTAATAGTTATGCTTTCACCACAAACACTAGAAAAAAGAGAGAAATTTAAACCTAAAACAATCAAAAGGAAAAAAAAAACTTTAAAACTGATATTATTGAAATTGAGAATAGTTTAAAAACTTGAGAAAAATTAATAAAATAAAAAATGTATTATCTGAAAAACTAAAATAAATATAATACTTTTAGCTAGACCAAGAAGAAGAAGAAAAAACAAAAAAACAGAAGATTTGAACCAAAATCAAGAAAGACATTTTATTGCCTTTAGAAAAATACAAAAATTATAGTAAAATAATACTATCCATAATTCTATATTAACAAGTTATAACTTGGATGCAATGGCCAAATTCCTAGACAGATTCAAACTAGCAAGTCTTCTGAAAAATAGATAGATAATCTGAAAAGATTTAAAACAAGTAAATGGTTGATATAATAATTTTAAAACTTCCAAAAACAAAATAAAATTTCAGGGCCAGATGACTTCAATGTTGAAATATACAAAACATTTCAAGAATAATTAGTACTAACATTTCTCAGTTTGTTTCGAAGTATAGAAGAGCAGGGAACGCTCTAGAGTTCATCCTATGAGGTTGTTACTACCCTGATACCAACACCCAGTAAAGACTTCACAAGAAAAATACAGACCAATATCATTCATGAATACAGACATAAAAATCCTCAACTAAGTGCTAGCAAACTTAAACCAGCAACAGTTTAAAACGGAATACACATAATGATGAAGGGACAATTCTTCTTGGCATCTAAAGGTACAGTTAACATCCCAAAATAAATTAATATAGTACATAATATGCAGAATTAAGGACAAAAATTGACATGATCATTTCAATGGAAACAAATATCATTGCACAAAATCCATCACCCTTTTAGGATTAAAAAAATTTAGGAATGGGAACAGAAGGTAATTATCTCAACCTAGTAAAAGGGCATCTACAAATAAGCCACAACTAAAATTAATTATACTTGATAGTGAAAGACCGAATGTTTTATACCTAGATCAGACATCAGGCAAAATATCCAATCTTACTATTTCTATTCAGCAATAAATCTGAAGTACAAATTCAACACTAGCCCTGTCATACTTTCTCTAGTTCTTATAGAATTCCTGCTTTCCCTGTCAAACAAACAATGGGAAGGGCAGAGATATAGATTTGTTTAGGACTCGAGGGTCATAAATAAATATAATGGTCATTTTGTTTTGCTGTAGTACAGAACCAGAATTTGAATATTGTCAGTACCTCCTGACTGTGACTCTGTATACTTTGCAGTTGTAGATCTCTGTGCTGCTTTTTGGAGTATCTCTTTAGAATTAGATCAAAATAACCAATATTTCTTTGCCATCTCCTGGGGGTGGGCCGGGGTTGGGGGTGGGAAACTAAAGTAGGCTATTATGTCCCATGAGTATAATAAGAAATCCTCCCTTTCACAATTCCTCAAATAGGAAATAATAATTTCCCTGTGTTTCTGCCGTTATTCCATAGGTGTATGACTATTTGTTGTTTTAAAGATAATGATAGCTCTGCAAATGTTTTTTACATATGTATTTAGTATTTTAGTTTAGAAAGATCGTAAGATTAAAAAAAAAATCCTACTTTTTCTAAGTAAAGTTTATTACCTAGGTATGATATATTCCAAGGAGGTAAGTCAGTTACTTAGACTATAAGCTATTCATAACTTCCTCAAGCCAATAACAGGGACAGTTAAACAAATCCTAGATTTTATTTTCTACAGCAGGGAGTGGGTCTAAATTTTTCTCAATCACCAAAATCTATGTGGCTTATCCAAGTCCTTGGTATCTGAGATTCTTCCTTGAAAATCTAAAGAGAGACAGATTATGTATATATGAAAGAGAGCTAAAATTAGTTCTTCAAAACATCAGATATGGACTTACCTAATCATTGTAAACTATTCTATCTATTCATACATGAGAGTTTCTTTGGATGAGCCCTTAGTGTTCTGGATTAATGATTTGGGAATGACCAAAAGCAAACTATAGTCTCTTTCTTGACTCTGTGGCAAAAGCCAACCAATTGTGTTTAAGGGTAATAATCATGGCAGACAAATTAGCAAAGACTTCTGACAATATTATTCCAGAATCTTCTTTATACTTGATTGTCCTTTATATTTTACATTTGTTGATTGCTGAAAATACACATTTATCAACAAGTAGGCTTACCTCCTGTAAAATTTGATCATTATGTTTTCTCACACATTTTCATTCCTTATTGTAATACTCAAAACTCCTGCTACTTTTATTCCATTATAAGAAAAGGAAACTTAAGATTATCTAACCTTTATTCATGAACTATTATTCAGTTAGATTTATTTTAAAACATCTTTACAATGTTTATATTATTGGTTAGTTAATCATAACTTAAGACTTAAAAAAATATCTGTGGGTACATCCTTTGACAGATCCTCCTTCATCCCTAAAATATGACTCTCTGCCAGAGGCAAAATCTGCTCAGAAAGCTGAAATCGACACATTTGCCAAAGCTTGTCAATTAGCTGGAAACAGAAGGGTTACTCTACACAAAAATAATAGATAAACTTTTTGGTTGGGCAATAATTTTAGAATTGCTTTAAAATCAACACAGGTTGTTGATCTCATGTAAGAACAGTCAATGCGTTAAAGGACTTTGTCTGCTCTAATGCTTCATTAAGAGGTTGAGTATAAGAAAATAACATGAGGTCGGGCCTGGTGGCTCATGCCTGTAATTCCAGCACTTTGGGAGGTCAAGGCAGGTGGATTACCTGAGGTCAGGAGTTAGAGGCCAGGCTGGCCAACATGATGAAACCCCCATCTCTAATAAAAATACAAAAATTAGCCAGGCGTGGTGGTGGGCACCTGTAATCCCAGCTAGTCAGGAGGCTGAGGCAGGAGAATCACTTGAACCTGAGAGGTGGAAGTTGCAGTGAGCCGAGATCACGCCATTACATTCTAGCCTGGGCAACAGAGCAAGACTCCAATCTAAAAAAACAAAACAAAAAAAAAAAAAAAAAAAAAAAAAAAGAAAGAAAGAAAGAAAGAAAAAGAAAATAACATGAAGAGTAGAAGAAATGCCTAGGCTGCTCATCTTGCCAGACAGCCCTTCATCACCAAAATCCTAGCCCTCCTGATAACTAACAAGGAAAATCCTTGAAGAGCTCAAAAAGGCAGTTATAATTGACATGGTTTTGCTCTGTGTCCAAATCCAAATCTCACCTTGAATTGTAATCCCCATAATCCCCAGGTGTCCAGGGTGGGACCAGGTAGAGGTAATTGGATCATGGTGGTGGTTTCCCCCATACTTTCCTTGTGATAGTGAGTGAGTCTCACAAGCTCTGATGATTTTGTAAGCATTCGGCCTTTCCCTTACATGCCCTAGTTCTCTCTCATGCTGCCTTGTGCAAAGGTGCTTTCCACTGTGATTGTAAGTTTCCTGAGGCCACCCAAGCCAAGTGGAACTGTGGGTCAATTAAATCTCTTTTCTTTATAAAGTACCTAGTCTTGGGTATTTCTTCTTAGTAGTGTGAGACTGGGCTAACATATTAATATACCAGCATTTGGCTCCAGAGTCATAAAATGGATACTGGGAAAAATACAAATGCAGGTCCCATAAGAATAATCTTCAAAGATGGCTGCTTAAAAACACAGGAGTATCAAAAATGAAAGTGTACAACTCTAAACAAAATTGCTCACAACAGTCAAAGTAGCTATTACACTCAGTAAACATTGGTGGATACACTTTGTTATGAGGCTGTGTATGTTGGATATTGCATTAGTCACTAACACAATTTTGTAAAACTGTAAAGGTGGGATGTAGAAAAACCTCAAACTTAGTTCCCCCTTGATAACCTTCAAATAGAGTTCATGTATCTTGAATGGCTTTTGTACATGTGCCTGTCATTGTTTCCTTATTTTTAGGATAAATTGAAGCCTTTCATTGCCTGAGAGTTCTAAAGTGATAAACAATATGGTTGTATCTGTATCCGTGGGTTCTGCATCTGCAGAGTCAAACAACCATGGATCAAAAATATTTGGCACAAAATTCTACAAAGCTTCAAAAAGGAAAACCTGAATTTTCCATGTGCCAAATATTATGCCAAATTCATGTGGATGAAATGATGTGTAGACATTATATTAGGTATTATAAATAATCTGGAGATAATTTAATGCATACAGGGGGATATGAATAGAATGTATGCAAATACTACATGATTTTATATCAGGGACTTGAGCATGCATGGATTTTGGTATCCACTGAGGGTATTGGAAGAAATCTGCCACAGGTATACCAAGACTTGGCTATATTTGATATTTTGTTACCAGTCCAAGGAATTTCAACCTGTCCCTTGGGTACCCCTAGTGAAAGTTACCCTTTTTTTATTGAAATGATGTAATAAAAGCTTTGCAATTTTGAGAGAAGTAGAAAGATCAAATATAACTCTACAATGAAAATAGCAAAACTCTCAGAAATTTTCCAAATTTCACGCATTAAATTATTATTGGATTAATAACAACAAGAGCAGCTCCTTCTGGGTATCATCAATTCTCTCCTTTGGAGATAGTAACAGGCAAGATCATATGTCTTGTGATATCATCTCAATTTTTATATACCACATTATTGCAAGACCTGGCTAAAATTTGCAGGGTACTCAAGCCATGTACTCAGGGCTGTTATCAGCAGATATGAGAAGGCTTTTCTCAATAACTTTTCATGACTTAAAACCTGGAGACCTCCCTTACTGAATGAGGCATCAAAGATGGACAGATCTTACCCTCTGATGGAAAAACTCCATTACATGTAATTAACAATAAATACAGCAGTAAGTTTTCAAGGTGTTATCATCTCCCAATCAAAAGGGCTTAAACCTTCTTTGAATCATTGGAAGATAATTTCTTCTGGAGTCTTCAAGCTGAGGTTGATTCAAAAACCTCTAGAATTATATGGTCTTCATAAAGAGATACACTCCATCCAAGACCCCTGGACCAAGTCAAAAACTTTATGAGATGTAGATGGCTTCAACTTAAGATTCACAAACTAAAACTACCAACTGTCACATTTTATTCTGCATTCTTTGGCTTTTTATTTTCCTATTTTTCTCCTTTCCTTTCTTCTTGTGTTAAGGGAAACTTTTATTTTGTTAACTATAAAGCTAGCCTATATTCCTAATATCGCCTTTTTTGCCTCTTTAAACACTCTTTGATATGAGTTCAGTACTTGGCTACAGCTGGCATGTGAACTAGCTATCTCATGCAAAAAACTGTTGAGTTTGTACACACGTTTTTGAGAAACACCAGCTTTCTTTCAAGTAGTTAGTTGTAATAAATCAGTTGATGTCCTGGTTAACTGGATTCAACCTATGCATAAGTTTACAGATGGAAAACACAATAGGCTAATCATCTATATATCAAAAAATTTTATCACATTACTTATAGAAAAGTAGATGACTTTCCTCAATAAAATATGACTTGAGGACCTCATGTATGAACTAGCTTTTGTAACTGAACTTTTAAGAAATAGAACTTGGAAGAGAAAGAGAGAACAGATGGTGTATATTTGGAGCCTGTCTCATTTTCTCACAGATCTCACAAGTAAGGCTTCTCTTTGGCTTTAGATCTTCCTAATGATCTCTCTATTACAAGTTTAATTGCCTGGCACAGGAACATTTTGAACCAGTGGTGTCATAACATCACAACACTGTTTAACAATCCTACAGGGAGTATTTGACCAATTACAGATCATTGTATGATTTCAGATGCCCAATATTAGACGTCTGACACAAAAGCCGACTGGCCTCTACTTGTTTTTGGGCACAAACTTGGGAATCTAATTTCTTTCCTCAAGACATTCCCTGATATCAACCAGGGTACATTTTACACCGTCAGTTTACACTCTTATTAAAAAGAAATTATTAAATAACTTATTCAGAAAGACAAAAATGGGTCTTGATTTGCAAATCAGTATCTAACAATTCACGAGATTTTGGATTATTTTTTGTTCTAATCAAGCTCATTATTCATGCTTTGCAAGAGGCTCACAAGGTAGGATGAATCCCATGTGTTATGGTTTATGAAGATCAATGCCACCAAGACTATAAAACACCTTTTCTGGGAGATTTATGAAGTTGAACAAGCAGTGGTTCATAGGACAGTCACTTTAGGTAAAATTTCAAAAAGATCTAAAAGGTAGATCTTCAGTATCTTCATTTGTGCTGAACAGCAGCTGTCATAGTAATGCAACTAAATGAATAATTGTGTGTATGTATATGTACACAATAAGGAAACCTGGCACATGAAAATTTAAATAATCACACCAAGAAATTTGATGTGAGAGCAGGACATTTCATGTAGTAAATATCTGGATAACTCATAATGCTATATGTTAATGATACATAATTTGCTTCAGGTTCTAGAATGATCACAAGGGAAGACGACAATGTCTGAATCTATCTAAAAGCAAAGATCTTTTTGTATTAACGTAACTTTGCTTTTCTACTGTCTCTATCAACATGACTGCATTATTGCCAGAAACTCATACCAAGAGTGAAAAAATGTTGAGAATAATTTTACTGTTTGTTCTATAAATTCTGTCCCCCTACGTAATCAAACTGTTCAACTCTGAAAAATGTGTTATCAAATCAGTGTTTTCTTTCTGAGACTATTTAAGCCATCAAAATAAAATTCTTCTTGTGCTGTACCCTTTTAATTCTAAACCATTATATCATGATTCCTCCACAAACTCCTAGAGTGAGTAATTCACTTTAAGTCAGACCACAAAACCTCATAAATATTCCAACTTTATTCTCCCTCTCTCTGAGATGCTACTAAAATCTGAAAAAGTAGTCCTGTTTCCTAACTCAATAATAATGAACTCAAGGTTTTCCTATCATTTGGCTATTGTGCTTGTATTATCATAACTGGTATTCAGCGGCATTTAGCTGCCCCATAATGAAAACAAACACATTCATCCTTGATGCTAATTTATGATAAATTCTTTATTTTATGTTTCACTAATTTAGACCAATTGTCTTACATGTAGAGTAACAGAAAAAAAAAAAAAAAAAACTCTAACAAGTTGAGCATTTACTATGTTCAAGACTCTGTTAAGCACTGTGTAACACATTTGTATATCTCACAAACACCTTTGTAATGTAGCTATTACTTTACTTATTTATAGGTATACTAACTGAGGCTTTGGAATAAGTGAGTAGATCGAAGTTAGTGAAAGCATAAGTATAGGGGTTGGAATTTGAATTCTATGACTTCTAAATTTCCATGGATCTATAATTTAAATATACTGAATAGAAAATAAATTCACAAATGGCCCTCAGTGTGTTTTTTTTTTATTCATCAGGGAGGAGGAAAAATTGAGAAGCCCCTCAGGGAACACTTTTCTGAAGAGAGATTGTGTTTGAAAAGAAGGGCCAGAACTTATGTGAGAAATTTCATGTGTCATCTTTTAAATATCATACTTGATATAGTTTGGATATTTCTCCCTGCCCTAAGCTCATGTTGACAGGTAATCCTCAGTGTTGGAGGCAGTGCCTGGCATATGGTATTTGTGCCATGGGAGGAGATGTCTCACACCTTGATGTTTTCCTTGCAATAATGAGCAAGTTCTCCTGAGATCTGTTTGTTTAAATGTATGCGGTATCTTCTCCCACTCTTCCTGTCCCCACTCCTACCATATGAGACACCTTCTCACCCTTTATCTTCCATCATAATATAAAGCTTCTGGAGGCCCTTACCACATACTGGACAGATGCCAGCACCATGCTTCCTGTACAGACTGCAGAACCATGAGCCAATTAATCTCTTTTCTTTTTAAATTACCTAGCCTCAAGTATTTCTTTGTAGCAATTCAAGAATAGCCTGACATAGAAAATTGATACTGAGAAGTGGGACATTGCTATAAGATACCTGAAAATGTGGAAGCAAGTTTGGACCTGGGTGATGGGTACAGGTTAGAAGAGTTTGGTGGGTTCAGAAGAAGATAGAAAGATGAGTGAAAGTTTAAAACTTCTTACAGACTTGTTAAATGATCACGACCAAAATGCTGATAGTGATATGCAGAGTGAAGGCAAGGCTGATGAGGTTTAAGATGGAAATGAGGAACTAGAGCAAAAGTCATGTGTATTATGCCTTAGCAAAGAATTCTGCTGCATTGTGTTCATGCCTTAGGGATCTGTGGAAGTTTGATCTTAAGAGCAATGACTTAGGGTATTGGGAGAAAGAAATACCTAAGCAGTAAAGTGTTTCAGAAGTGACATAACTGCTTCTAACAAGCTATGTCAGATGTGGGAGCAAAGAAATGATTTAACATTGTTTAATATTTAAAGAAGAATAAAAATTTGGAAAATTTGCAGCCTAGCCATGAAGCAGAGTAAAAGAAAGCATTATCAGGAGAAAACTTCAAGTGGGCTGTGGAACATTCCTTAGCGATATTAGCATGACTAAAAAGGAGCCATGGGCTAATATACAAGACAACAGGAAAAGATCTCAAAGACTTTTCACAGAACTTCTAGGCAGCCCCTCCCATCACAGACCCAGAGGACCAGGAAGAAAGAATGGTTTTAGAGGTCCGGTCTGGGGCTCTGATGACTGATGCAACCTGAGGACACTGCTCCCTACATACAGGCTTCTTTGGCACCAGCCTTGGCTCAAAGGGTCCCAGGTAGAGCTCAGTCCACTGCTCCAGAGGGTGCAAGCCTTAAATCTTGGGAGTGTCTATGTGGTGTTAACCTTGCAACTGCATAGAGTGCAAAGGTGAAGGAAGCTTGTCAGTCTCTACCTAGATTTCAGAGGATGTATGAGAAAGCCTGGGTGCACAGGCAGAAGACTACTGTGGTAGTGGAGCTCTCACAGAGACCTCTACTAGAGTAGTTAAAAGAGGAAATGTGGGGTTGGAGTCCCCACACACAGTCTTCTGTATAGCACTGTCTAGTGGAGCTGTGGGAAGGGTCCACTGCCCGTCAGACCACAGAATGATAGAGCCAGCAGTTTGCAACCTCAATGTGAAAAATCCACAGAGGCAAAGCTGCCCAAGGGCTTAGGAGCACAACTTTTACACCAGCATGCCCTGGATTGAGACATGGAATCAAAAGGTGATTACTTTAGAGCTTTAAAGTTTAATGATTACCCTGCTGGGTGTTGAACTTGCATGGGGCCTGTAGCCCATTTCTTTGGCCAAATTATCCCTTTTAGAACATTCATGTTTACCCAATACCTGTAATCCCATTGTACCTTGGAAGTAAAAAAAAAAATGTTTTTTATTTTACAGGCTCATAGATGTAAGGAACATTTCTCTAGATGAGACTTTGGACTTGGGTTGGTATTTTGAATTAATGTTAGAATGAGTTAAGACTCATTAAATTTGGGACAAAAATGAGGGACTCATCTCGGGGACAATTGGAAAGGTATGGTTGTATTTTGCAGTCCTTATGTCCTTATGTGAGAAGGACGTAAGATTTGGAGAACCAGGAGCCAATGATGTAGTTTGGATATTTATCCCCACCAAAACCTCAGATTGAAATATAATCCTCAGTGTTGGAGGTAGGGCCTGGTAGGAGGTGTTTGGGTAACAGGGGTGAGTCTCCCTTGGCTTAATTCTGTCTACATGATAGTGAGTGAGTTCTCATGATTTCTGATTGTTTAAAAGTGTGAGGTGCCTCCACCTTCTCATTCTTGCTTCCATTCCTGCCATGTGAGATGTCAGTTCATCTTTTGCCTTCTCCCATGGTTGGAAGCTTCCTGAGGTCCTCATCACAACTTAAGCGGATACCAGCGCCATGTTTCCTGCGCAGATTACAAAGCCATGAGCCAATTGAAACTTTTTTCTTTGTAAATTATCCATCCTCAGGTATTTTTTGTAGCAATACAAGAATGGACTGATGCAATACCCAAAGCAAAACATACCATAAATCATTTTATATGAAAATGTTAAGTGGGCAGGATTCCATCTTTTAAATCTATGGACATATAAAATTGAATGTTACACACACATATATATATATATCCATGTAATGTCATATATATATGTGTGTGTGTGTATATATGTGTGTGTGACACACACACACAGAGAGAGAGAGAGCA
Source organism: Chlorocebus sabaeus (assembly GCF_047675955.1). Lineage (NCBI taxonomy): Eukaryota > Metazoa > Chordata > Mammalia > Primates > Cercopithecidae > Chlorocebus > Chlorocebus sabaeus. Next base: position 34,249,612 of record NC_132906.1, on the reverse strand, counting down.
AGAGAAAGATACAACCATTGGCTAAACAGTAAAATGTTTGTAACTATCATGGCAATTAGTTTAGTATAATTCATTATATAAAATTTAGCCATATGTAATGTTCTTAAATGGTTAACTGGAAAATATTTGCTAGCAATATAAATATATACATATATGACCTTTAAAGACATAACAGTGTGAAACAAATGGGTCCAGAACAGTGTTTGTTCTTCCAATCTATCATAAGATGATGAATTTCAAATTAAAATACTCACTTTTATCAGGGGGAATAGGGAAAGCATGGGTCAAAAAACAATGTTGATAGCTTTGGCCTGGGGGTGGGAGAAACAGGCATAGACTATAAAGTAAGTGTTAAATAAAATACGAATTGATTTCCTAAATGAAAATAACTTTTAATGAATCTTCCAACTGATTTAGGATATAAGACATGAAACTGGAAAGTGATAAATTGCCATAGAAGAGTATATGTAAAATGTAAAATGACTAAATATAAAAATAGCATTGATAGTTATATACACGTTATAAATATTAAAAATAGTATACACTTAAAAGTGCGATAAGCTTGCTCCACTCTTTCCTGGTAAAATACTCTTCTAGGATTTTTTAAGTGAGAGGATTGAATCGATCCAAACACTGAGAAAGGACAGCATTTATCACACTCTTTCAGACTCCCCAGCTAGGATAAAGCCAGGAAAAAGTTCAACAGCCAAATGGAGTTGTTCCCTAGTGTGTGCTCAAGTCAATACTGTCAAACCTCTCCTAACTCATCCCCACTTCCTATGACACTAGAAGATCTCATGCACATTTGAAGAAAGGTGAAAGTCCTTCTTATCAGGTGCCAGCATAGGTGGATGTAGCTCTGACTGAAGGAGATTAGACTCTTCATAACTGGAAAGATATCCAGGCAATGACATCTCCAAAAAAAATGAGTTACTCATATTTATGTTCTGAAATATCGATTTATTAAGTATCATTCACTGAAAATCAAGTTTTTATATTTTCTGTGACCTTCCTTAAAGTTTACAATTGCCAAGCACACATAAAAATACATTTTTAAACTTGAAAATTAAAACAATAAAGTGGATTTCATATGCTATAATATATGACAAGAACCAAGCAAACAGATGGAATAAACAGTAGGCAGATAGAAGTTTAAAAATCTTATTTGATTAGTCTAAGTAATGCCATCTGACATCCAGTGGCAAAACTATAGAAAACTGTATTTTCTGAATATCTCCATAGCAAATAACATATTTATATATGTTATTTATAGATATATATGGCAATAACATATTGAACAATGAGGTTTTCTTTCTGATTCTGTCAGTTCCGACACTTTGGTCGATACCTACTTCTCTTCACCAGAAATTAAGCCCAGTAATGTAAACAAAATGTCTTACATGATAACCCCTTGTTAAAATTATGCTTAGAAAAATAAGGCTAATGTTGGCACAAATCAACTGTAAAAAGAGTAAAAAGTGAAACTCCCATATGGTTACACAGACAAGAGTAAAACCATATCATATTATGCATTCTTTAAAATGGTTTCAATCTGATACTAATCATTAAAAGAGTCCTAATTATCAAATCACTTTTGCAATTCCAACAGAATATCAAAGTTTAAAGCAAAACATGTGCATATTTCCAATGTTGTTAATTGTTCTCCTTAGATTTAGTAGTAGAAACTGAAGAGATGGAATATTATATCTTAGGAGTAATTTTAATTATATGTGTTCTGTGATATGCTGAAATAATACAGTTAATTTATTAAGGATATATGAGTTATTTTAAGGATTTCATAATGTCTATCTCTAGATTATAGTAATTCTACACTACTTAAAAAGTATATCTAGTATAACTCACTTGAGTCTCCAACTTTATAAAATTCAGTCTTTAGCCTGATATTCAAGGTTGATTAATGTTTCATCTTACCTTTATTCTCCAAACACAATTTTAAATATTCTGTTCCATAAATCTGGCAGCGAAAAAACCTACGAATGTTAAAAAATACTGAGCTTGCTATATTTTTTAATTAATAGAGGATATGATTATCATAGTAGTTATATGTGTGATCCATGGTATCTAATCTGTAGCTTCATGTATGTTATGATCCTACCAATCCATAAAAGACTAATTAATTCAGAAGTTACTTCTAAGAAACCTACAAGATCTTTATCTCCTACATGACTCCCAACCACCAAACTTGAATTTTCTGCCTTAAGTTCCTGGATTTCAATATGACTTTTACATGTTTTCTTTATAGCATTTTAAATAGCACATTAAAATTATTTGTCATATATCCATGCCTCAAAAGCCTATGAACTCCTTGAGATTTATATTTCTTTTAAACCCAGCATAATGTAATGCTGCATTTTGTAGATTTCTAATAAAATTAATTTTCTTTTTCTACTTCCATATTCAGGTAATATTAAAATGTTATATAAAATGAGAATATTAGGTAAGAATCAACCACATATCTCCTACAATTTTTGTATAAATGTACATCTTTAATAGTCTAATAGAAATACATTTTAACTGAAGCTATGATCTACCAACTCTCAGTCTGTTAGACACATTTCACTGAAATGAATTTTTGGAAAGTTTGTATCAAAAGGGCAAAAATAAGTATCTTCAGAAGTAGGAAGAAAAAGAAGGAAGACCACTAAAGACAAAAGTTATCTGAGTCTACTCTCTGGCTACATATAATTATCCTGCAAGTGACTAATAAGTTTTTTATACTGCAACCAATTATATATTTTATGCATAATTTTTTTCATGTTTGTCCTAGATTAAAATCTCCCTGTTAAGAAAACCTCCTGAAAGTGGAACAAGGTCAATAAAATAAAATTTTTGGAAAAAGAGACCTAAAAATTAGAGAAGAAAAAATTTACAGAAGAAATAATACAGGATAATTTTAATGAACCCAAAGATAAAATTCTATATGTTGAAAGGGACCAACGAGCACATAGAACACAAAGACACATGCACACAACCACATTAAAAAAACTCTAATCATATATAGTGACATTGCAGCACACAAATAAATGATTATAAAAGCTTTTATAAGGAAAACGTTTTTTAAAATTATAACAAAAGTAATAATTCTACTACTAGATTAATGCAAAATTAAATGATGACCAGACTTGAATTATACTTCTCATCAACTACACTGTATACTACAAATCATCAGTAAACAGGAAAAAAGAAAAAAAAAATCATAAAAAGTTTCATTGTAGAATTATAAAATTAAACTAAATTACTGAATAATAATGAGGACAATATAAAGACATTTTATGTACATTAAAAAATTATCAGGCTGGGCACGGTGGCTCAGGACTGTAATCCCAGCACTTTGGGAGGCCGAGACGGGCGGATCACAAGGTCAGGAGATCGAGACCATCCTGGCTAACCTGGTGAAACCCCGTCTCTACTAAAAAAAAAAAAAAAAATACAAAAAACTAGCCGGGCGAGGTGGCAGGCACCTGTAGTCCCAGCTACTTGGGAGGCTGAGGCAGGAGAATGGCGTAAACCCGGGAGGCGGAGCTTGCAGTGAGCTGAGATCGGGCCACTGCACTCCAGCCTGGGCGACAGAGCAAGACTCTGTCTCAAAAAAATAAAATAAAATAAAATAAAAAGTCCTCAAAGACTCGAATTTTCACAGTCTGTTTCTTGGCATGTCATGCATAATATACTTAAGCAAAATAAGGGTTTACTTATGGAATTGAGTTAATAAAAGATTCCCAAATCAGGAAAGCAGTGTAATGTACGTACCATGGAGACATCTCTGCTGCTCTCCTATTAAGAAGTCAGTTAAGATTATACCAGTATAATGAAAGATTTACAGGAGAAATATATCCAAAGGAAAGGATATTATATTCAGAATTTGAAATAGGTTAAGAAGGTTTTTAAAAATATAAGAACAAAAGAAAAGACATTTTAATCAGTATTTTAAATAACTTTACATTAACCATATTTACATTGATATAATATTTATACCATTTCTGTTTTCAAATTTAAGATTCAAACTACAGGTTTAATAACATCAGGAATAAGACAAAGAATATTTTATAAAATCTATGATTTAATTCAATCATAACATACACCATTATTTCATTTACCACAAAGAAAGAACACTAACAGCCATAATATGATTAACAACCCATAGTGGAATAATGTGTATTAGAATTGATGAAGAAAAAATTAATAGCACTAATTAAGAATTTACTACATGCCAATGTCTTCTAAGTTTTTTCTTAATTTATTAATTAATTCTAATATTCACTCTATAAGTAATGTTCTATTTTTTTTGAATGATTTGTGTGTAATGAATTGTGTTAAAATAAGCTAAACTCTTATTTATTATAACAGAATCTCCAATGGCTTAAGCATATTATTTAGTAAAATGGAAGTAATGAAAAAATACTGCATAAAAAAATCTAAAATCCTTTTCTCTGAAGAGGAGAGGTACGATAGATGGGGTAGAATACTATTGATTATCACTATAAAGCTCTTTATTAAATCTTTATTAATTTTCTAATATTTTGGGGAATTGATTTCATAACAACTAAAATATATAAATTTTAAAATATATTCATTATAATTAAAAACAAATAAAATTGCTAAAACTCTTCTAGAGTTCTCATTTATTGTCAAAACTTAATATAATTACCTAGCCTTTTATTATTTGATTCTTATTTATTTTTCTTATTATTTATTTATTTAATTTTGGAAATAATGTTTTACTGTTTCACACAAGCTGGAGTGCAAAAGCTAGGTCATAGCTCACTGCAATCATGAACTCCTGGATGTGACCAATCGTCTCACTTTAGCCTTCCAAGTAGCTAGGACTGGGACTACAGGCCAGCACCACCATGCCTACTTAATTAAAAAAAAAAAAAAAAACATTGTAGAGATGCGTTCACCCTATATTGTCATTTGATATTTTTAATTCTCTACCCTCATTATTTTGTTGATAATAACCCAAATTCCTAATGAACAAATGCTTAAACAAGGTTGACAAAGCTATGGTAAGAATTAGTTACAATAATATCAATTCCATCATTCCCCTAAAGAATTTTCAAATCTTGTATACTGCTCTGCTTCTTGTATCTCCTTATGAAAATTTCTCACCTTGGGTGTTTAAATTTCTTAAAATTATTTTATAACAGATTGACTCCTTGATTTGATGAATGTTTATTCATCTCTAATTTAATTTCAATTTTCCTTTGCCTCTTAAACCCTCTCTCATTCTCAGCTTATGTTTTTTCCCAAGGTTAGCTGGGCATAGTGGCACATGTCTGTAATCCCAGCTACTCGGGAGGCTGAGGCAGGACAATCAGTTGAACCCAGGAGACGGAGGTTGCAGTGAGCTGAGATCGTGCCATTGCAGTCTAGCCTGATCAATAAGAGCGAAACTCTGTCTCAAAAAAAAAAAAAAGAAATAGAAAACAGTTATATTTTTAGAGTTGTCAACTCACCAATCATTAGGGAAATGAAAATCAAAACTATAATGAGATATCATCTCTCTCTAGTTAGCATGGCTAATATTAAATAGCCAGAAGAGCTGATTATATAAATGTTGCTAACAAAAAACAAATGATAAGCGTCTCAGGTGATAGATATGCTAATTACCCTAATTTGATCCTTATATATTACATACATATATCAAAGTATCACCCTGGACCCCATAAATATATACAATTATTATTTGTCAATTAACAATAATAAACAGAATAATAAAAATAATCCTTGTTTGAAATAATGCTAAATATGCTAATTGATAACTTTAAAATCTAACAAGTGATCACATTATTTCCAGCTTTAAATTCCATCTCAGTTCTTAAATCAATTTAAGAGAAAATTATTTATTTTGTCCAATCTATAATACAATTTGAATATTCTCAGCTGTTAAAGAAATTGTGAGTGTCTGACATGAAGACATGTGAGGATGTGAGGTATTTTTATTGAAATTGAATATGTTATGTATGGTCATTATTCTTTATATGTATCACCCACTTATTTATGTGTAACTGGATAATCCTAAAGCTGCTTTGTTGAAATCATTTAAAAATATGTATTAAATACAACAAGCATCGTTTTAGAGTGTAAATAAATAGCAAACACTGCTGCCTTTCCTGAGAAAAAATAGTATCTTTTCACTCCTTGTATTTAATATTAAGTATAATAGAAAAGGTAAGCAAAAAAAGAAAAAGAAAAAGAAAAAAATTCCTTTACTTTTAGGGAAAATGCAGTGCATCATAACATACTTAAAATAGTTATCTTCTTATTGCTTTATTTAATGAGATCTGAACTGCTTCACTTTGTCTCTCCGGGCAACAAAAAATAGAAATTGTTTATTATGCTCTAAGCCAAGAAAAATTATGACTTGTGGGATCTAAATAACAATTGCACTTTAAATTTTTATTTATATCATGAAATAAAATATAAGTTTCTTTTGAAGAAAGAAAAGTTTTACTAATTTACTAGAAGTTTCCACATCTCTCTGTAAGTCAAGTATTCAAAAATGTTGAAATATAAAACATGAAGGTGATAAACAAGCTATTGAGACTCCTGACTTCATTCTTCAATTTACCAATTGACAAAACTTAATTCATATTTTGAACCATGTCTAAAAAGCATGTATAATTGCTGTGCAGTATCACTTTTTTTAAATAGCAACTTCAAGTTTTAACTGGTAATAAACCTAATAGTTGCAGTGCTTACTTGCTTTTTATAGTCTATACAGTTTCTATAGTCTATATAGGATAGTTTTATATGTGAATGTGTATTTAGAAGTTGTATACAGAATAATATGATGAAATCCATACTTCAGGTAACAGGAAATTTCAAATATCCGTAAACCCGTCTATGATTGTAGTCCCTGGATCAGCTGATATCAACATATACCAAATACATTAGGAGAATTTTCCAAAGATACTTCATGTTTTGCTATAACAAACAATGTTTCCTACAAATACTGACAGGGTATTTATCTCTCATTGCTCACATGTAATTGAATGTATTGCTAGTTGTTGGTGTAAAATAATTTTGTGAACCGTTTCTTACTTTTTATTATTTTTATATGAGGTAATATATACAATGTTATAGGATAAACTATGTGAAAGAAAAGTTCTGATTTTAGTATTAGATATGTTAACAATTCTGTGTGTGGCTTTGTCAAACTCATGGCACTTTTCTGGAATTCAGTTATATAACGAACTCCAAGGACTTTTTTATATCTAAAGGTAAAATACAGTTTTAATAGAAACAAATAATTTTTCTAAAAATTTTACCCAACTAAACTTGTTTTGTAAAACTGATTTCAAATTTTTTTAGAAAGACATGATTTAAATATAATTTGAAAATAGAAAAATAGGAAATAAATTACCTTGCAAATAATATGAATTTCATTTGTAATTGATCAGCACTTAAGAATATATTACTATAAAGAAAATGAAGAATTTACTCAATCAAACTCAATAGCTTTTAAGGATTGAATAACAAAATAACAAATGCTGGTAAGGATGTTGACAAAAGAGAACCCTCATGCACTGTTCAGTGGGAATGTTAGTATAGCATTTATAAAAAACAATATGAATATTTCTTAAATAAGAAAATATAGAACTACTATATAATCCAGCAATCCCGCTGCTTGGTATTTATGGAAAATAATGAAAATCAGTATATCAAAGGGACATCTGGACTCCCATGTTTATTGCGGCACTATTCACAATAATAAGACAGAATCAACATTAGTGTTCATCAGTGGACACAGACGGGTAAAAACTATAGTATGTCAATTTGTGTGTACGTATAGATAGATAGTAGATAGATAGATTGTATATATACATAGTTCTCTATCTATGTCTATATCTGTATCGATATAGATAGTTTCTTGTCATTTGTAGCAACATGGATGGACTGGAGGTCATCATGTTAAGCAAAAGGAGCCAGGCACAGGAAGACAAATATCGCATGTTCTTACTCATATGTGGGAGCTAAAAATGTTGGCCTCTTGGAATCAGAGAGTAAAATGACTCCTACTAGAGGATGTGAAGTGTGTGAGAAAGGGAATTAAAAGAGATTGGTTAATGGATATTGGTTAATGGACAGACAGAAGGAAAAAGTTCTAGTGCTTGATAGTTTAGTAGGGTGACTATAGTTAACAACAATACATTGTACATTTTAAAATAATAGTTAACAACAATATATTGTACATTTTAAAATAAGAAGAGATTTGAAATGTTCCCAAAATAAATGATTAATTTTTGAGGTGGTAGATATCCTGTATACCCTGATTTGATCATTACATATTGTATACAGGCATCAAAGTACCAGAGTTACCTCATAAAATGTACAAATATGGTCAATAAATTAAAAAAAATAAAGTGTCAATTTGATGTTGACTTTGGGAAACCATTGATTTATTGTCAACCTAGCTGTGCAATTTAAATAAGAATATAGCAGTTTTAGGTTAGTTTCAGACATCAGTTTGTTTTATGTAAAAATAGAAACATGACATGAAGAATGCAGATAGTGAATATAGATCAGTCTTGTCAATAAGAGCTCTAACTCAGAGCAAATGGGTAATTCCTCCCTTGCTACCATGCCTTAATTATAATTGTCACATGTGACAACAAACTGTAGTCTCACTGGCTTTGTCTTGCCTGTTTTTAATTTAAGCATCCCCAAGGTTTTTTTTTTTTTTTTTTGGCAGCACCTGAGTTATATTAAACACTAGGCAGAATCTGATTGAATAAAATAATTAAATAGGATTACACTTTTTTTTTTTTGAGACAGAGTCTTGCTGTTGTCGGCCCAGCCTAGAATGCAATGGCGTGATCTTGGCTCACTGTAACCTCCGCCTCCCAGGTTCTAGCAATTCTCCTGCCTTAGCCTCCCGAGTACCTGAGATTACAGGCACCCGCCATCATGCCCAGCTGATTTTTGTATTTTTAGGAGAGATGTGTTTTCACCATGTTGGCCAGGCTACTCTTGAACTCCTGATCTCAGGTGATACACCCGCTTTGGTCTTCCAATGTGCTGGGATTACAGGTGTGAGCCACCACACCTGGCCCACATTTTTTTTTTTTTTTTTTTATAATGGCTAATTGAATTTAAGATGCATTTAAAATTATATCTATCAGATTTTGGCAAAAAACAAAAAGCACAAAGAGGATAAAACTTTTATAGGCACACCTAAATTAAAATATCTATATTTGTTCTGATAAAAGCATTCAGAAAAAATTTTAATCTGCTCTGAGTTTTTACCATTAAATAGAAAAAAGAAGTTTAATTGGCTCACAGTCCCATAGGTTGTACAGGAAGCATGGCTGGACAGGACTCAGGAAACTTATAATTGTGGCAAAAGGCAAAGAGGAAGCAGGCACATCTTACATGGACAGAACAGGAAGAAGAGAGGGGGGTAGGTGTTACACACCTTTAAATGACCGGATCTAGTGAGAATTCACTCGCTATCATGAGAACAGCAAGGGGGAAATGTGCCCCCATGATCTAATCACATCCCACCAGGCCCCGCCTCCAGCATTGAGGTTTGTGATTTGATATGAGATTTGTGTCGGGAAACAAATTCAAGCCATATCATTCTACCCTTAGTCTCTCCCAAATTTCATGTCCTTCTCACGTTGTAAAATATAATCATCCCTTCTCAATAGTCTCCAAATTCTTAACTCATTTCAGTGTTAACTCAAAGTCCATAGTCCAAAGTCTCATCTGAGACAAGGCAGGTCCCTTCCACCTATGAGCCTGTAAAACCAAAAGCAAGTTAGTTACTTCCAAGATACAATCAGGGTGCAGGCATTGGGTAATTGCTTCCTTTCCAAAAAGGAGTATTGACCAAAATAAAGGGGCTAAGACCCTAGACAAGTCTAAAACCTAGAAGGGCAGTCATTTATTCTTAAAGTTCCAAAATAATCTCCTTTGACTCTATGTCTCACATCCAAGCCACACTCATGCAAGTGGTGGGCTCACAAGACCTTGGGCATCTCCACCCCTGTGGTTCTGCAGGGTATAACCCCCCATGGCTGCCTTCATGGACTGGCATTAAGTACCTGTGGGTTTTCCAGGTGGATGGTGCAAGCTGCTGGCGCATCTATCATGCTGGGGTCTAGAGGATGGTGGCTTTCTTATCAAAGCTCCTTTAGGCAGTTCTCTAGGTGGGGGACTTTGTGTGGGGACTCCAACCTCACATTTTCCCTCTGTACTGCCTTAGTAGAGTTTCTCTGTGAGGGCTCTGCCCTTGCAACAGACTTCTACCTAGACTCCAGGCACTTCCATACCTCCTCTGAAATCTGGACAGATGCTCTTGATCCTCAACTTTTACACTCTGCACTTGCAGGCTTAAACCCATGTGGAAGCCATTAAGGCTTACAGCTTGAACCCTCCGCAGCAGTGGTCTGAGATGTATCTGGGGCCCTTTTAGTCATGGCAAGAACTTGAGCTGCTGGGAATCAAGAAGTAGTGTCCTGAGGTTGCAGCAGAGCCCTGGGACCTACTTTTTCTCCTAGGCCTTTGGATCTGTGATGGGAGGGGCTGCTGCAAAGGTTTCTGAGATGCTTTCAAGGCATTTTTCTAATTGTCTTGGTTATCAATGTTTGGCTTCTCTTTACTCATGCATATTTCTGTAACCAGCTTGAATTCCTCCCCAGAAACGGGTTTTTCCTTTCTACCACAGAGCTGGGCTGCAAAATTTGCAAACATTTACACTCTACTTCCCTTTTAAATGTAAGTTCCAGTTACTGGCCATTTCTTTGCTCATTAATATAAGAATAGGTTTCTAGAAGCAGCCAAGTCACATCTTGAATTTTTTTCTTGCTTAAAAATTTCTTCCACCAGATACCCTGAATCATCACTCTCAAGTTCAAAGGTTCACAGATTTCCAGGGCAGGTGGTGGGCACAATGTGTCCAAGCTCTATGCTAATGTATAACAAACGTGACCTTTGCTTCAGTTGCCAGTAAGTTTCTCATCTCCATCTGAGACCTTCTCAGCCTGAACTTCATTATCCATATCACTATCAACATTTTGGTCATAAAAATTTAACAAGTCTCCAGGAAGTTCCAAATAGTCCCTCATCTTGTCTTATTCTGAGCCCCCCACACTTCTAGTCCCTTCCTGTTACTCAGTTCCAAAGTCGCTTCCACATTTTCGGGTATCTTTATAGCAATGCCCCACACCTGGTACCAATTTTCTGTATTAGTCTGTTCTTGTATTGCTATGGGTGATTTATAAAGAAAAGAGGTTTAATTGATTCATGATTCCATAGTTTGTACAGGAAGCATGGTTGGGAAGGCCTCAAGAATCTTATAATTATGGCAGAAGGCAAACAGAAAGGAGACACGTCTTACATTGCCAGAGCTGGAGAAAGAGAGAGAAGGAGAAGGTACCACACATTTTTTAAACAACTAGATCTTCTGAGAACTCATTCACTGTCGTGAGAAAAGCAAGGGGAAAACCTGCCCCCATGATCCATTCACCTCCCTCCACACTCCTATTCCAACACTGGGGATAGCAATTCTACATGAAATTTGGGTAGGAACACAAATCTAAACTGTTTCAGGGCTCATTTTACTATAAAAAGTTGTCAAAGTTAATTTGACAGCTTGATAAAATGGAAATGATTAAAATTCCATTACTTATATTGTGAGTTAACCAAGATTAGCCAAACTGCAAAGATTGGTGGCATAGTACCCCATAAAACCAACCTCACTTATGAGATTTATGACACTATTTGCAAGTTTGGGGGGTTTCCAAAACCACCCTCAGTTTTGATAATTCACTAGAAGTTCTCACAGAATTTGTTAAAAGCTGTTATATTCATGATTGCAGTCTATTATGGAGAAATGACAAAACATAATTTTAGCCAAGAGAAGAAATGCATGGGGCAGTCCAGGAAGGGTCCAAATGCACTTTCCAGTCATTCTTTTCCTCTGGAGTGATGGAGGTGATAATTCCTCCTGGCCACAATGTGTCACAATACTCACGGAATATTGACAACCAGAAAAGCTCACCCAAATCTTTTGTATTAAGATATTTTATTAGGGATCAGTCATACATCACATGCCCATATGGATGATCTTTAGCCTCCATACCCTTCCAGAGATCAGGCAAATATATACGATCATTAGTTTCTTTGACAATCAGAACTCTCTGGTGGCCCTATGTCCCCAACATAAATCATGGTCTTGGACCATGTAGTAACCAACACCCCCAGGCAAACAAAGAACCTTATATCAGAGAGATTGGAGAGGATACTCTATGGGCCTAGAGATCACTTATCAGTGACCATTGATAAAGACCAAATTTATCCTTGTGTAAGGCTAGTCACTACACAAGAGTCAAAACTGTTTCTACGGTGATAGAATATTATTAGATTAATTGCTGTTAAGCAATTTTATACTTGTAGGAGCAAGAAAAAATATTTGATGAGCATTTTAACAACATAGTCCCAATAGAAAGAAAAAGAAACATTTAGATGTGATATGTCATCAACTATTGCCAAGAAAGAATAATTTAGAAATTGATAATCAATATAAATCAAGAAAATAGTTGAGCTGAGCCAAATTTATTTTATGAAATTTCAGGAATTTTCCCACAATCATCTAAGCACTTTTGAAATTCTAATTGTAGTTGCACACATATAACATTTCTGATATCTTGCCTAAAAATATGATAGCCAATAAAAGAAATTATCTCATGTGTAAAATGATGTACAAATCTTGCACTGCTCAGAGCCATTCAAATTCAGAGGCAGCCTGTTCTTCAATCATTCCTTAGTACCTAAATATGCAGTGCACTTCTCTGGACCTCAGAATGCTAATTTCAGAAGTATGGCATAAAATGATTTGTATATAGAAATATCAACATCTATGATAAACGGTTATGGCATAATTCATACTAATAGTATAAATTTGAATAGCTACTTTCTGATAAAATTTTAAATTCTTTTTTTATATAAAATTTTATTGTTTATTTAGACAATAAGTAAAAACTACTGTAAGAAATAGATTTTATATAAAAATTGAATTAAATTTGTTTCTGCCTAAATAGTAAAAATGTGAGTTAGAATGATCAGATATTGGTTACTGATTGCTAATAGCTGATCATACATAACTAAGTAAAACTTTCTAAGCCTCATTTATATTCATTTTCTAAACCATTACTTTGAAACAACATTATTATTGGGAAAACTGAGATTGTACTCCTCATTTATTCTATCAGAACCTCAGTTGAGACCCTGGACATTTTTTTTTTTTTTTTTTTTTCCCCCCACCAAGATTGACAAGCCTCTTAATTTTTTTTTTTCCCTCCCAACTCAGTTCTTTTCTCTGATCATTACTGATATTAGAATAGTATTATTTCACTGCTTCCACATTGTTTTCAGGTTAAATTTGAAAACTATTGGCTTAGTTTCCTAGTAGCTTTAATATCTTGCACTCAACTACTCCCCAATTTACAAATCAATCTGCATATCTTGTGGGAAAAATCTCACTCATGGAAACTATCTAGATATAGTCCCTGTTTATTTGTTTGATTCTTTCTCCATCTAAGTTGTAGGTTTCTTTAGGACCATGGTCTATTAGTCACTATGTTTTTGCACTTGGTACACAGTTATTGAAATACAAATTCTTCATATGTATTAAAGCAATTAGCTTTTATGTATCTAGCACAGTTCCTAATACATATTACAGTCTCAAAGCCTTCCTGTTTTGTAACTAGGAAGATTCAAGTGGCCACTGTAAGTGAATCAAGGGTTAGGAATTATAGTAAAGCAATTTCTCTTATTTGATCTTTCTAGCAGTCTTGTAGGTGAAAAAAAATGTTTGCTCCTTTGACTCTGGACCATAGTACATACTATTCCCTTTGCTAAAGCTGCTTGTTCATCTCCATCTCTCTCTTTCTCTCTGTTCTTTCTTCACTACTTTTCTGTCTCTTCCTTTGTCTTTTCTTCTTCCTTCCTTTATTCCTTCATTCTTCCTTCTTTTCCTTTCTTCTTTCTTTTTTCCCTTTCTTTCTTTTTTCTTGTTTCTTTCCTTTCTTTCTTTTTTTTTTTTTTTCTGTAGGGGAGAAAATATTTGTTTTCTCACCAATCACTAGGTTCATGGCTGAGACCCCTAAAACAAAAGACAGATTAACAACAACAACAACAAAAAAAGCATACAAATGTATTTAATATAAGTTTTATATGACATAGAAGTTTATGAAATAAAAACCCAAAGAAACAGGAGAACCTGTATTTTTATGGAGTCTCAGGCAGTAATACGATTATTGTAAAATGGAGTTTGATCTAATGGTAATTAAGGGGGAACTTAGCAAGTCCTATTTGTTCACATTCTTTTCTGTGTCTCTGTGTCTCTGCCATAAGAAGTAAGGACATTCCTTCCTACCTGGGAGAAGGAGTGCTACTCTGGAATGAGAGTCTTATGACATACTTCAGGGTAAAGTCAGCCAGGTTTTATTACTCATTTCAGGGGAAAAGGGGTAAAGGGGCTTCTTTCTAGTTCCTACGTATGTTCCGTTTTAGGAGAGAAGGGCAGGATAAGGTCAGAATAACGACTTTGCTTCTGCTATTTTCTCAAATACCAATGAGCTGTATTTTGGATTAGCATATCCTAAGTTCCATCGCGTAACTCTTTTCTTTCTTTCTTTTTTTCCTTTTTCCTTCCTTCGTTCAATCCTTCTTTGCTTCCTTTCTTCCTTCCTGACTTCCTGTCTTTCTCTTCCTTTGTTGCCAATTTTATCTTTTCCATTATACTGAAAGATGTTACCTTATCTAGGAAATTACCTCTGACTCTTCAAACTGGTACTGCATGCCCTTTTTATATAGTCCTATAGTTGTCCCCAAATCACGATGGTTCATCTTACCATTTTTCAACTTTTCAATGATGCAAAAGCAGCAAGCATTTAGTAGAAACCATATTTCAAATTTTGGATTTTGACATTTTCCCAACTATAGACTATTATGTGTGTTCTGAACATGTTTAATGTAGGCTAGGATGAGCTACAATGTTCAGTAGGTTGGTTGCATTTTCACTTACACTGAGTTTATCAGGATGTAATTCCATCGTAAGTCAAGGAGCATCTGTTTTTTTCATTAACTTGTACTTTTTCATATTTGTTTTGTATTTATTTTTCCCTATTAGAATGTAAATTTCTTCCAATATTAATTATTTACCACAAAATCCACACTCTTCCCCATGACATCAGTCTCTCCAACATAGTTTTGATCCGCTAATTTCCCTGAGCACCATGCTCTAGCCACACTTACCTTCCATTTATTACTGAAAAGAGATAGGCTTGTTTTAGCCTCCAAGTCATTGGCTTTTTGGATGACTTTTTTCTTAAGTTGTCCTTTTAGCCCTCATTCTTACCTTTACTTCTTTTTTTTTTTTTTTCTCCGAGACAGAGTCTTGCTCTGCCATCCAGGCTGGAGTGCAGTGGTGCAATCTCGGCTGACTGCAACCTCCATCTCCTGGATTCAAGCAATTCTCCTGCTTCAGCCTCCCAAGTAGCTGGGATTACAGGCACTCATTACCATGCCCGGCACTTACGTTTACTTCTTATTTCAAACATCACCTCCTCTTAGAGGCTTTGCTAGATGACTAAAGTAGCAGCTTCTTTAACACTTCACCTAACTCGTTTCATATTTTTTTCAAATTTATGTGTTTTTCTTCTTCTAGTCATGTATTTACTTTTTAATTTTTTCATATATTTGCAGCCAGTAATTTTCCTCAGAGCATGAACTTATTTGTCCTACTTGAAATCATAACTTCAGTGCCAAGGCAATGCTTATATACAACTTCTATTATAACAACATTTTTCTGAATACATAAATTAATCTCTGTGTAATTCTAAATAAATAACAATATGTTAGCCCATTTTCTGTTGCTGACAGAACACAATAGGCTGGGTAATTTATAAAGAAAGAAGTCTATTTTAGTGTACAGTTCTGGAAACTGGAAAGTCTAAGAACGCAGCACTGGCATTTGGTGTGGGCCCTCTTGATGTGTCATAACATGGCAGAAAACATCACATAATGAGAGGGTAAGAGCTTGCCAGCTCAGGTTTCTCTTTCTCTTCTTATAAAGCCACCAGTTCCATCATGAGGGCCCTAGCCTGATGACATTATCTACCTCCCAAAGACTCCACTTCTAAATACCACCAACGTATACATTTGAAGATTAAGTTTTCAATATGTAAAATTTGGGGAACACGTTAAAACCATAGCAAATGTAGGGACTAAAAGAAATGTAAAATTGAAAGCAAGTTTATATGTATACCTTATTTCTCTGAACATGATATCACTATTGCAATGCTGTAATAATGAAGTATCCTGCATTGTTGGGACTTACATACTTTATTATGGAATCATGGAATTATAATTAGAAATCATTTAGAGAAATGTTCAGTATAGTTCCTAATGAAATTAATCTTGTTTATAAATCCACAATTAGCAAGGCCAACACTATAACCCAGGCTTTCTGGCTTTTATGTTTGTGATCCAACAACAACATTTATAACACCAACTAAAAAATGATAGAGTAAAAAATGTAGCTCTTACCATCATCTTGTTTTTGTTCTCTGTATTAATAACTGAAATTGTGGATGAAGAACCAAAGGGTTAAACAGTAGCCCACCAGTTCCAGATATTTGATATTTTAAATTATGTTGCTGCCCTTATAATGTTTAGGCCACTTTTCCACAGTAGTATATTTTCTATTTCATTTCAATTTTTCATTCCTTTCCCTGTTGTAAACGTCAAACACGAAAGGAATGCATAATCCTTAATAGAAACAGAGAGTGGGAAAGTATTACAAATTTATCTTTACAAGGATCACTCTCCATTCTTTTCCTTCTTTGTATCGTTGGCAGTTTATGAATTGTAGTGCTGGTGATTAGCAATATATGATACTAGGTTCATGTGAATGTTTTGCTCTCTTGATAGCCTATATGCCACTTCTATTTTAATTTCATTCCCTGAGAAAATCTTTTTTATCTGACCCAAGGAAATGTACTTTGTACATGTACTATAATCCTTTAAATCATATGTCAAATGCAAAATATGGGCATTCACTTATCAATTGTTCATATGCACGATGATTATTATGAAATCAACGGAAAAACATTTCGTGTATTAGCTTTATGGTACTGCAAGTCAGTAACATATGTATTTTGACACTGTTGGTAGAGTAGTGAGTTACAATGAAATTCTTTGTGTATTTTACTGCATTTTGTTCTTTAACTGTTACCAAGTAGTAGAAAACCATTCTAAAAGTTTAAGCAGTGATGACAAAACCCTAGAGTAAATCCAAGAACTAAAAAGATTTGTCAGAAAATATAAATAATGAACTTTAATGATTTGGGCAATCTTTTAGTCTTAATTTAGCTTTCCTTTTAAGCTAGTCCACTGTGTGTCTTAAAGTAAAAAGGAAAAAGAAAAAGAAAAGCTAAAAACATATATGATATTCCAAAATAATACTGAAGTAAAAATGAGTATGCACTCTCTCTCTCTCTCTCTCTAAGAACAGAACAATGATCTGTCTCCCACCCCACTCCAACCATAGGAAAAGGCATTGTTTGGCTCATTTTTCTATCATTAGTGTTTTAGAAATGCATTGTGCAGAGAAGTAGCAGATTGCTGGTAATCTAATCACAAAGAAGGTTATAGCAACCTCCTAGAACTCCAAGACTGCCTGCAGGCAGTCCTCTCTTTAGATAAAGGAAAATGCAGAACTCAAAGAAAGGTATTCTCCATTACAGAGGCTTTTAACAAAGAGTACAAAAGAAAGAAAAAGGTCTATTAGGTTTTGGATGTAGAAATGTTGCCTTAGAGAAAGTATTATTCATTTTAGAGGATGCTGGAAAAGAGAAAGAAGGAAAAAGAAACACTTTAAAAAGCAGGTTTGAACCCAGAAATCACCACTCTTCAACAAAGTAGTTTAAGTCACTTTTGACCATTTAAACTAGAAAATTGTTAATTTGGGATATAATTATATAAAACTAACAACATGTAAATATTGTTTATTGTTAATATAAATCTTATTTCACTAGGAATAGTGATTGTTCTTAGTGTCATTTCAAAAAGGTATTTTTTTCTACTTTAAGATTAATATAAAAAAGGTGATTAAAAAAAAAAAAGGGGGACTGAGGTTCAGGAGGTAAAGAGGGCTAACGGCATACAGTGCTGAAGATGTGCCCAGAGAAGAATAGACTGAGAATTTCACATTTTCAATTCTCATAACACTCCCATGTAGAAGGTATGTTGCTATAATGTCCATGTGCAGAAACTGAGGCATAAGGAAGTTAAGTAAAACTGGTATAAAATTGTGGTAGGGAATACTTTATCCTATAAGTAGAGTCAGAATTCAAACGCCAGCAGATTGCCTCCTTGCATTCACTGTACTCTGGAAATGCACTTGTGTTGGCCTTTAGCTAGCTGTGCCGTCTGGCAACAAGTCTCATCATTTTTTTTTTTTTTTTTTGCTTCCATTTCTTCATGTATAAAATTATAGGGTTTAAATTAACATATCTTTTTCTTAAATTCTGTTTGTCTCCATTTTCTCTCTTTCCTCCTCCCCTTTTTATCTGTGTCTCTAAAACAGCGCTGTGTAATTCTAATTAAATCACTCCCTCAGTATACATCTATGCTACATGCATATGTATGCAAGTATATGATATTTATATACCTATATTCAATTCATGTCAAAAACATATATGTATATCATCTGTATCTATATCAATCACCATTATATATTTTGTGCTTTAGTCACAGAAATCCCTAACAAACAGATGTTATTTCATCTGATTCCTCTCTACCCTTTCCTGTTCTCCACTGAGAACAGAAGCTGAATGTTCCATCAGTGTAAATTTAATGAACACGATGTTTTATTTATTCTGTTTAAAGGCAGACTTAACTTGACCTTTGTGTTACTAAACCTTTTTAAAAAAGAAAGTTGCCATTTTAACTGTTTCCAAATGACCCCAAAAGATTCCCAGTAGTAGGGCAGAGTGAATTTGGCTTTTCAAAGGAAAAGCTATCCTATGGCATGTCTTGACCTATAGGTAGAGTACCTGTGTATGCCCCCCAGAAACATCATGTTATCCTATGTGCACCACATAAGGTAACTTAATGAACTAAATATTTTGGAGAAAGGAACCTTAATAAATTTTATATCGATACAAATAATCAAAAGTATTAGCAGCTCTTCCCTAAAAAGTGAATATAATTCCTTGGAAATGATTAAGATTATAAAATAATTTGGAAGACAAGGCTGCCAGTGACTGTAAAGCATTGTTTCGTTCTTCTGAATAAAGAAGATAAAAATATAATCCATTAATATGACTGTGGAGAGGGAAAAGGAAAGGAACAGAGAAGTCCAGGTATAATAAGTCATTATAATATTTTAAATTGGAAAGTAGGAAAGAAACTCATGGGGCAAGATGAGATAGGTAGAAATAATCACCCAGGAGGCCTTAACATTCAGACTGACCAATTCAAACCTGATTTTAAGGGAGAATACAAGTCACTGTAAAGATGTGTGTAACACAGTCAGTGTGATATGCAGTAATGATTAATTTTCCCGTTGTGAATGGTTGGGTGGGGGGTGAAAAGACTGCAGGATAGAAGGCTAATAAGGGGAGAGCTGCTGGTTCACAAGTTAAGTGTCTTGGGATCAACTGGTTAGTAGTGTCACAACCTTCTGAACATCAGGAAACAGTCACCCAGGGAGTGTGCAGAAATCAAACTGGTTGATCATTATCTGTACTACCTATAAAGCACTTTTTAGACAAAGAACAGTATGTGAAAACACTTGTCAGTGCATTTTCTTAAATGGCTGATTTTGTGTGTCTGTGTAATATGGAAAAAATGTAAAAAATAACTAAGTTGTTTTTGGAATAATAAAATTGAAATCTTCTGTATTTATAAGTAAAAATCGATGTTCATTGGCACCTTTCTCAGCCATAAACATGAACAAAAGTCACTTGTGAGGAAGGTGTTGATAAGACTGCCCTGGATCCATAAGACATTCCTCTCCAAGGATGTTTATCTTGCATCTATCATATAACTAGTGCTTTGAAATTTTCTTGATCTGATCTGGGTTCTTGCCCAGATTAAGAAAATGCCCAGAAAAGGGAGAGATTGAGGTGTACAGTTAATGTAGGAATAAGCTACATGTTCCTGGTTAACTGTCATAAATATTGTAAAGACAGAATGAAAGTAAGTTAATATCAAATATAAATATTTATCTACCTAATAATTAAGAAGTTATAAAGTAATATATGTGTTACATATATAACCTGAATAATTCACACAAATGCATATGATAAAAGTAGATAACTGATTGTACTTGGAAGAATCCAAGTATCTCTTAACTAAAATTGACTGGATGTTTGCCTTTAAGTTCTAATGTATAATTTATTTCTGGTTTCTTACCATTTTCACCTCACTTATATTTTGCTAAACAAAATCAAAATGACAACAACACTACCTGCACAAATAAACAAAAAACACTGAGTTTATTTTAATGTGATTTTTAAGGAAAAATATTATTACAACAACTTTATCTGTTCTTATTGTGTATGAAAGACTAGAAGCAATGCACTTTATTTTACTCCAGGAGATAAAGGCAAAATAATAAATAACACAAAAAATGACAAAATGCCCAGCTTGTTATCTAAAACTGCCTAGGACTTCTAGGCATACATAGTTCTCAAAACAAATTTTAATTCTCCACAGATGCCAAGGAAAAATGTGTTTCTGAATGGATGGATTTCATTATTAAAATAAAGTGTAGTAGACAAAGAAGGAAAAAAGAATAAAATTAATGGATAGATGTGACTAAGGAAATTAAAGTTTGTTAATAATTTTTTCAAGTCACCTATGACCTGAAAGAATATAGTATTTCTTTTCCGTTATCAATGGCATTTTTAAAAGTTTGTAGAAAGATTTTGAAGGAAGGCGATTTATACATGTATTTATTGTTTTCTCAACACCTCATCAGTTTTATAGAGATAAAATTAGATTAATATGAGCTGTATTATTTTTTGCCAAACCAAACAAAAACAAACTGCAACATCAGAATATGTGGGCTCTAAACGGTGTTTGGTGGAAGTAAGGAAAATAAATTTAATGCATTTTTAAAAGTCTAATAATATTTTAAAACAGAAGAGAGGTTATGAATTCAATGTTGATATCTATATGCATTTTAGATCGTTTGTTAGTTATAATTAATTTTTGGTATTCATTTATTTATTTAGGTGCATAGCAGGAAGTAACACGGTTGTATCACTCTCTTCTAGATGGTTGTTCTGACAGTGCAGTAAAATGAAGCATCCCAAGGCAACTCCAGAGCACAGAGCTCCTTGTGTTAACCCCTAATATCCAAGCTCCTTCTGCCTCCATTTCCCTTTGTTACTTCCTCTTACTACAATTAACATGGCTATAGGTTTTACGACTGTTTTCTGAGGACACTTCCTACAATGTAGAAAAGCAGAAATACTAACCCAGAACCTTATCCACCATTGTACCATCCCAGATATTTGGTAGAAATTTTTGGTAACAGTAATTATGATAATAACATTTTACCAAAAAGTGTAAAGGAAATATGACTGGTTTAACAAACTGTTTTATAAAGTTTTTGTACTAAAAATGTATCATGAAATTCCAGTTAAAAATTTGCTTCAAATTTTTACAAAAATGTTTTATGTTCTACCATAGCCTAATGAGTATATATTATTGCACTGACATTTTTGATCATTTAAAGACCATAAAGAAGAGAGTTTAAAAAACATCATTACATAGGCTACCATGAATGATATGGTTTGGACTTGTGTCCCCACCCAAATCTCATGTCAAATTGGCGAAGGTGTCTTGTGGGAGGTGGCTGGATACTGGGAGAGAATTTCCCCCTTGCTTATCTTATGGTAGTGGGTGAGTTCTCATGAGATCTGATGGTTTAAAAGTGTGTGACACTTCCCCCTTTGCTGTCTCTCTCCTGATATCATGTGAAGAAGGTGCTTGCTTCCCCTTTACTTTCTGCCATGAATATAAGTTTCCTGAAGCATTTCAGTCAAGCTTCCTGTCAAACCTGTGGAACTGTGAGTCAATTAAGCCTCTTCTCTTCATAAACTACCCAGTCTCGTAGTTCCTTATAGCAGTATGAGAACAAACTAATACAATTATATTGCACATTTTCAGTTAATTTTTAAATTTTTAGTTTTCTATAATTTTTGGTATGTATTTCTTTGTTTTTGTATTGATTTCAAGAATCCTTCATAAATTAAAGGTTTCAGTATCTTATCTTTCATGTTTGCTTAAACTCTGCTTCCCATGGTGATTTGTGCCTTTTAATTTTGGGTATGAATGTGATTGTCTAAGTTTCTTTCTTATACATTCTGTAACTTTTCCCTTTATAATTCATTCAACAAGTGGTAGTTTTAGAACATTCTGCTCTATCCCCAGTGTTACAGATATATTCTTGTGCAGTCCTAATTATTATTATTTTTCCCACACAATACTTTTCTGGTGTTTATTTTGAGATTTTACATGATGTAATAACCTGGCTTATATTATTTTATTCTAAGAAAGTGTAACTTGCTCAATCATTTATTTTAATACTCTACATGTCTTCAGTGGTTTTAAAATCCAACTCCTTTATGCCTTAAATATTATATCCTATACCATGATTATGTTCTTGAGAATTTATAGCAGGCAGAATAATGTCTCTATGAAAGATATCTACAGTCTAATCTCCAGAATTTGGGGGTGTACTAGGTTTCATGGCAAAGGAGAATTAAGATCACAGGTATAATTAAGCTTGCTAATAGGGGTACTACCTTGTATTATTCAGGTGGGCCCAATGTCATCATAAGGGAAGTAGAAAGGGAGTTGGAAAAGAGAATAAGGGAAAGTGTGACTACAGAAAAGTAATAAAAGAAATGAAATGTTGGTGGCCTTGAAGATGAAGAAAGAGCGCCATAAGCCAAGGGATGTGGGTGCCCTCAAGAACCTGGAAAGAACGAGGAAACAGATGCTCCCCTAAAGCCTCCAAGAAAACGTAGTAATACCTGATTTTATTTCAATGAAACCTATGCTAGACTTCTATCCTATACAGCTATAAGATTTAAATAATGTGGTCTTGAAGCTGCTAAATATGTGATAATTTGTAATATCAGCATAGAAAACTGATACAGTATTGCATTCAATTAATCTTTGTGTTGTGACAACGTCATTAGTATTATTTATTCTCATTATCATTCACTTATTCGTTCACTGAGAAATGTGCACCAGGCTCTCTTCTAGGTCCTGTGGTGAAGGGGAGGTGGTCAAACCAACACACATACGTGTTACCTCAGATGACAACAGCTCTGACGAATCAAACAAAATAATTGAAAGTGGGTAAAGTTATATTTACTCAGTTTTATATGAGTGATATATAAACAGCAAAGGCAGGATTTTGGGGGTAGGGAATAAGGATTTCAGTTGGAGACATTAAAATGGAGATGAGATTATTCAGAAGCGAAATCTGGTCTGGAGATATATTAATACATTTTTGAATCATTAGTGTATTAGGAAGTGTCATAGGTCTGGGTTAGTCCTATGAAGTAAAATAATCCTGGCACACTTTTGAATTTAGAGTTCCAGAAAAGAAAGAATAATTGACAAAAAAAGAAGCAAGTGAAAACAGAGGTAGAAGGGGAACTGAGATTTTACCATAGTAGCAGTGGATAATCCAAGTAAAATGGTTCATTATGATTGCTGTGAAAAATATGCCCAAGTTTCTTACTTTGTTGGAGTTACCGTATGGATGGATACAGTAATAAAAAACACAGGAACAATTGGTAATCCCTTTTCTTTCTATATCCATCTCTCAAAATTATTGGCTTATTTTTTAGGAAAAGTACTATTGCTATTTTCATGACCCATGGCATTAATGTGACATATTTTAAATTTATTTTTGCATAGTAATAGCATTCATAGAATCCAAAATGCCAATGTTAATTCATATTATAAAATCTAAATTAATCCTGAGATGCACCTTTATTTTAACAATCTATAGACATCGATGTATATTTAAGCTTCATGTCCCTATATTTTAGGTCAGCTTGATATGTTAGTTTTAATAGATTAGTAATGATAATTTCATATGTGCGTATAAAATGTACTAATATGTCCAATGGCCCATGTGATACTACACCTGAATTTTCCACAAATAGTTATTTTGTGTTTTCAGAGCTATTCCACAATATAATTTATTGGAAGTGTATTTTTTGCCAGTATTGAATATGGTAAATCTGACAAGCATAATCCTTATTGTTTTTACATACACACACACAAACACATACATGTGTGTATAATTAAAATACAAAATTATTTCTAGAAAATGACACCAGCCTGTGAGGCTGAGACTACATTTTAGTGCCATGAAATAGCTTCATAAAATTAAACATCTGACATGGGAAGTTAAATATTTGTTTATTATTAATAAAAATTAAGAAAATGTAGTACTGACATTACAAAGAAACTTGCAATTTTAAGAAGGTTAAAGCAGATGGCTTATCTTTTTAAATAAAATTGTAAAGCAAGAAAGGCGAAGAATATACTTAGTTCCTGATTTCCCATTGAGGGTCTTAATGATAGCATCTGTTAGTGCTGCTGTGAAAGTGGTTGGGCAGAGGAGGACAGGAAGTTACATTTGTCCAGTAATTGAGCAATGCAGACAGCATGCTGATTGGGACAAGGAGAGAGAAAGAAAATGAGGGAAAGATAGACAGAGAAGCCTTGAAGCCAGTTTTAATAATATCCAGAAGCAAAGAGTAAGAGACATCTGGCATTTTGACAGAATGGATCAACTGCTCTGCAGTAACCTTTTATTTTCTTCAATATTTTTTTCTTATAATCTTTAAAGTTAACTGTTGGTTTGCCGTATAGATGGTACACTTATATATTTAGAAAACTGACATGCATGAGTGGTCAAAAACAGTGTGTGTGTGTGTGTGTGTGTGTGTGTGTGTGTGTGTGTGTAATATGTATTGGAGAGCTTCATTTAGAATTTATTCTGTTAGGAGACTTTCATTTAACATTCAACCAAATGCCACCTATATGCCAGGAACTAATTTTGAAGAGAAAAATAAATGCTCAGCTTCTTGGTTGGGAAAATAATAATCCGATACAGTCATAATATACTTAGAAATTTACAAAGCATTTTCATTTATGTTGTCAATTTACTTCTTAGTAAACCTTTGTGAATTAAGTATTATTTTATTATTTTCTAGGTCAAGAAGATGAAGCTCAATGGTTTGCAAAATGTCATTAATAAGCAATGGAGATAACCCCCTTGAATTCAGATTTCCAAACTCTAATACTATTTTTGCTCAGACTTATTTTTGGGATATATAGGGATCTTACAGTATAAAATTTACTCATTCAGATACAATAATCAGTGCAATGTTAGGTTTATGAAAGTATAGTATATTATATGAACTAATCTTACCATGAATTTTCTTACATGGTAGTAGAATATGTTGAGCACATATTTAAACATAAAGTCTTTTTTTAATTAAAAACACACTTGACAGTTAAGTTTAAGATAGTAACCATGACAATAAGTCACTAAGAAGCGTTTATTTAGATTTCATTAACTGAGAAGTAAGTGGTAATTTAAAGAGCATCTGGCTGAAGTTTCGTTAGTTAGCTAAATAGGCCTTTTGTGGTTTCACTAAATAAAGTAAGTTTGCCAGACAAGATTCTGATATTTAAGATAAATATATTTTGAAGATTCTAATTGTTTTGATTATGCTTATAAAATCATTATGTGCTAATTTATTGTTAACAGTTTTTACAGTTTATATCATCAAGAGGTTCTCTCAAGTATCATACTTTGAGAAAGTTACAAAAGAACATTGATGTAATTCATATTTTATTTTTGTTATGTCAACTTGTATTTTCCTAGGCCAAATGCATTTTCTTTAATAAATAAATGATGTAATATTTTGTAATCCCCAAAGAAATTAAATTATTAATTCATTTCTTAATTCATTAGATAGTATGGCAGTTTAAAAAAATACCATTTTTTTCTTTACAGATGGAAATAAAATAATACTTTTTTCCTTCTGTCATTAGAAATCTAGCAATGAAAAAATAAGTAGAACTCACATTTCTCCTTTTTCTATCCAGTGTGCTAACATTTAAACTGAGTTTATTTAAACAGTTCAAATCTTACTCACCTCTATGTAAATGTTAAGTGGGATTTTTATTTTTATATGTGTACTACTATCTAAATTCATGGTGATTATTTTCCAGCTCAGATTTTCAAAAGACTTGTTCTGATGCTTGTGTTGATAAAATAAAATGAGTTAAACATTTAACTGCAGAGTAAAATGAGACTATTATATTAGCTTTGAAAAAGCAAGGTTAAGAAAACTCTTTTTGAATAAGCATTGACAATTTCAAGGCAATTATGGATCAAGGCTAAATGTTCATGTAGTAGATCCCATGTAATGCTACTACTTACCTTCCCTCTTCTAACCACCTGTGTGCCTTATTGCCTTTGCCCTAGTTTTGGTCAATGCACTTATTATATTCCTTACTCAAAGAAGTTTGGTCCTAAGGCTCAAAGCAGTACTTAGCTCTTAGGAGCTCAGTTTCTGTTTTTAAATAAAATGTTAAATGAATCCAGTAATATTCTACAAAACAATATATGTTCTGCTTTCCTTCTCTTGGTTTATAGATAGGGAAGGTCAGAATGCTACTTTTCTTCTCAGGAGGCCTCATGCTGGAGAGATAGGTCAAGGAGAAAGTTTGAGGCTTCCAAACTGGGAGATCCACATTTATGTAGTCATTGAATAAACACATATTCACATACAGTATGCCAGATGAAATTATAAGCACTGAGCATACAGATTTTAGAAAGCACAGTTCTTGTTTTGAGGAACTAAAAATGTAATGTGCTATTTAGTTAAGAACATGGCATTTGGAATCAAATTAGACTGCGAATCTTCAGTCTTGCTTCTAGTAGCTACGAACTTTGGCAAGTTAATAAAACTAAGTTTCAGTCTTCCCCATTCATTACATAGGGGTAATAAAATTGATCTGATTGAGTTTCTGTTTAAAATTGGATGAGATGAAGTCTATAATACACTGGACATGCTCAAAAAAATCAGTGAATTGTAATAGCAACTGTCTTTGTAGTAAAATTTGTTGATTAGAGATTCAGTAGTTCCAACAGATTGCTTCTTATTTAATTTTATTTTTTTTTTTCTTATACATTATCAGACCTACTTGGTCTGTCAGTATCTTCTGTAGGATATACGTTGGTGATCCTCAGATATTGTCTTTTGCATTTGAAGCTCTTACTTGTTTATTATTTTCCCCTGGGAACCATTTCCTCAAGTGACTATGAACTGCACAAAGTTAACATTTGCCCAGGATTTCTTCTTTTAGAAAATTGTACCTTTTCTATTTGTAGACCTGGTGGAGCATCATTCAGACTACTCTGTTCTCAAATACATTCAGTGAGTAAGCACTTAACTCTACTATCTAATCATGGTTTCATATGTATTGGATCATAGTGATTTGTTCAGATAAAGACATAACTATTGCCAGGCGAATGAAAATTCCTTCCAATTGGTTCTGCTGGATCCAATTAACAAAACATCTATTGCATTTGAGGATCTATTATTGGAAACATGTATTGACTTCACCTAGAGGAGCTTCAAGTAACTATCTCCATTACAATGTAGATGAAGACACAACACAAAAACATGAAACTAATATGCAGAAAAAGGCAGGACCAAAAGATGACAAAAAAGCAATGGCAAGAAAGTCCTGATCGTATCATTTGTTCCCTATGGTTGAACAATGCCTGAAGCCTTCCTTAGGCATCCTATTTAATAGTTGTATGAGGCAATCTTGATGTGGATTTCTGTTACAGAGATTTCTATGACAACACTGAAATTGTCTTGAAATTTTCTAAGAAATCACTTCTCTCCAGGATCTTGCTCTTCAGCTGATAACTCTATCAATGTTCATTCTACCTCTCTTCTACTTTAATATCAAAACAACATATATCCGCAGCTCAGGATGTCTTTTCCTCAGAAGATTGCATTATAAAGACATTCACCCATTAGTCAGTCTCTCTTGAAAGTGCTCAAAAGTAGTCATTTAATGTATTTTCCCTCAATCGCTAAGGTATTATTAAACAATCAGTTTTTATGGATGATTCTACCGTTTCCCTGGGATAATTAAAAAATGTAGAAACTCCTTGCAGACCATCACAAATAAAATGGAAAGTTCTTTTCCAAATTCACAATTTGTTTTCTGCAGATCAGTTTTAAGAAAATTTTGCCCTGCTTCCCTTTTTTGCTTTGGATGCTTTTCTATTTAATATTCCTTAGTAAGATATGTACTTTAATACTTATGTCAAATTCAGGAGACATTAACAAGAAAACCTATTTTCATTATGTAAACTGCACACATACATAAACACAGAGACAGAGCTGTATATTTCTCTCATTTTGTTCAAGAAAAAAATGCTTAAGTTTTTCTTGAATATTCTCACAATGAGAAACAATTATGCAAGTCTCTGGAAATTCCTGCAGTTATACCCATGAGATCTACTGAGTGATTCAGGACCATTTAATCTCGTGCAAGATTATCTGATTGTTGCTTTTTTGTGTTTTTGTGCTCTCCTATTTTTGTTGCCAATGCTCACATTCATGATATTGTTATTTTGTACTAGCATTTCTTGCTTTTTTAAAAAAAGTGTTCCTATCATGCTTATGTGATTGGAAATCAAATTATTAAACTTATTAGAATTCTCTTCAAATTAAAAAGAAAAACTTTCAAGCGAATGATGGAGGAATAATGTTACAAGAAGATTGTTTATGTTATAGTAAAGGGATATTAAAACAATTATTTTCACTATCTAGAATTATTTTTAAGCTGAGTTTATGTGAGTCATGTGTTGCTATATTTAATTTCTCATGTAATTATATACATTCAAATATATCCATAGACATTACTATAGACATGACTCCCTGCTTATCATCCCAGGAAATATTTCTCTCAACGCTAGTGCAAATTATTGTTTGACCTCTAGCGTTAAAAAAAATAGATTTTTAGGAATGCTGACATTTACTCATCCTTTCATTACTGAGATCAAGGATCCATTATGAGTGCTGTCAGTATTTGGATTTATTTTTGGATGCACAGCAAAATCTGCAGG
This sequence comes from Chlorocebus sabaeus, assembly GCF_047675955.1. Classification (NCBI taxonomy): domain Eukaryota; kingdom Metazoa; phylum Chordata; class Mammalia; order Primates; family Cercopithecidae; genus Chlorocebus; species Chlorocebus sabaeus. The sequence continues at coordinate 34,220,370 of NC_132906.1, read as the reverse complement.
AGTATTAAAACTCAATTCTGTTGGGAAACACAGGAAAAAGCCACAGGTTCAAACCTTTTAAAGGTGTTCCCCCTTTTAGTTTCATCATCCCCTTAAAATGCATAAAAATTATGAAGGGATGATTTGTCCACCATGAATCTTAAAGATAAGTTGTATGCTTAATGAGGGGTAGGGGAAATGAAGACTCATGAGTCTCATCACGTTTGGGCATTACCATTTACATGACAGTCTGAATTCTGACACTCATGTGTAATATTAAAAATAAAAAACAAGCACCAGCAAGAATCAAAAGTTAATGCTGCTATGGGCATACTGCCAGTTTGAGCCAGATACTGCTGAGCCATTCGTCTCTGAGGTTTTGAATGACTGTAGTGTAAGGCATTGCTTGAAGGAAAGTACATCTAGGATAGATCTTTACTCTCCACTGATTTACTTAGAATTGGAGATATTGAAATTCAACACAGGATTATTGTCATTCACTGATACATAAGGAATTATCTAGTTGTGATGGCTCTGAGAAATGTAACAGAAACATAGGAGCACTACCAGTCTGAAGAAATACTGTCTTTACAAATCAGGTTCTACAGAAAAATAAGGATTAAGTTAGATATGTAACTACTAATAATTATATTTCTGACACTGATTTAAGAGATGTCCTTATATCTATAATGTCTGTATTATTTAAGAATGAATTAAATATTTCAAATCAAACTGCAGTTTAGAATGCAAAATGACAAATTAGATAAGTTTAACATAGAAAGTGACACTTGAACAATTGTTTATAAATGGTTTATTTACATTAACTAACCAAAATTTATATTTTAAGAAGCCCATTTAAATTTTCTACATTTTTAGTATTTTCTTCAAAATCTGAAAATATATTTTTTAAAATTTTCAAAAAGCTGAGAGATGCTTATTTTAAAACACACACTGTTTTTATGATTGCTTAATAATTGTTAATTTGTATAATTATATCTTTAAAGAACGTATTGCATATATGATCATTTGATTTGTATCAAACGTCATTATTTGTATACATATATATTAAAATAACTATGTGAGAAAGATCTTTGTTCATGGGCAATTTTCAAGCTCATTCTTTTGCCAGTTGATGAAAGTGCTTTATATGAACAAGTTCTTCTCTTTTGTCACTACCTTTCTTAACCTCCTGGGATGGAAAGCGAATACCACCTCCCACCAAAAGTATGTTCTTTTGGTACCCTAAATTTCTCACTTTAAAAAACATAACAGTAATAACTAGTAAGTCACCATCCCTTTTTTTTTTTTTTTTTGGTGAGATGGAGTCTCACTCTGTCGACCAGGCTGGAGTGCAATGGCATGATCTCACCTCAGAACAATCTCTGCCTCCCGGGTTCAAGAAATCCTCCTGGCTCAGCCTCCCATCTCTACTAAAAAAAAAAAAAAAAAAATCTATTGTTGTTTAATCCAACCTTAGATGTCACTTTAAAAATTTATAATTATCTTTTTTGACGATATTTTCATTATGATCAGTCTTTAAATATTCTTGGTATTTCCCACAATACAGATTATTGCATAAAAAAAATCCCATTTATAACAAACATCACTGAAGATGAGATGTTACACTAGTGTACTCACTCACGTCTGCATTTAATCTACTGCTTTTCTCATTGTCTAAGCATTAGAGTAAGTCCTTTATATTCTCAAGAGATTAAAAAAAAAAAAAAAACTTCTATATAGTCACATTTGAAGTTATTGCCATACAACAATCTCTAAAACTTTCTTGAGTCAGTTTTCCTTCTTTTCTTTTAGAGCACAGAGTGGGTATAATCATAATATGCCATACCTCTACCAAATGAGAGATTCCATTCTCTAAATTTTCTGCCATGTGCTCATCATGTACATTATCAACATTAATAATGGACTTTCTCTGGGAGAATATGTCTTAACTAAAAAAAACTCAATTGTGTTCACTCTAAAAAGATCAATGTCAATGTAAAAATAAATACACTTCATTGCATTATATGAGCTATATAATTAGCTGGTTACACAAAACTCACATTCATCTCTCAGTAATATACCAAATGACTATAAGCCATAAACATTTTGGGGCATTAAAACTGAGTGTCCAGTCCCAAACTGCCAAGATATCACTATATCTTTTTTTTTAAATATACTACCATAATCATAAAAGGAAAATTACATTAGTATTAGCTTGCAAGAATCTGAATTAGATCTTATTATTCTCCATTGACTACTTACCAATTATATTTTCTGCCGAAAGTATAACGGCTCTCGGAGACAGCTAACAGCAAAAGAAGCTCAAGAGTGAGTGCTTATTTCAGCCTACAGTGAGCCATGGAACAGTGAGTTTTGGGACTTGTGCTTTATACTATCTCTACTCTGCTTTGAGGATTATATTCTTGCCATCTTCTCAGTGGTTGCAGAAGATTAAAAGAGCTCCTATGAAATTTGGCTCCAGTACAATAGCTGAGCTACATGAGCTGGAAAATTTGTAAAACAGCATCAATTGTAAATTTGGAACTGCCTTTGTTGGTTTTAAGGCCTTATTTTTTATAACTCAGAATAAGAAAAAAATAACAGTTCCTTATTTTATTCCTTCCCTGGTTCATGCAGCATTATAGACATGTTTATAACATATTATATAAAACAGTTAATATTATATGTAATATTTTTTAATTTAAGATCTTAAACATTTACTAATAATCATTGATTTTAAATCACAATAATAAAATTTTTAAAAATAGGTTAATAAAGGATGCAGCAGACCAATCTTTACTCTCTGAATTGAAACAACCCAAAATGGATTTTTTTAATTACGCCAACCTTTTCATCAAATTGCAAAGATTAAATCTTATTACTGTTAAACAATTCTTATTGTCTAAATGTACAGAAAATATTCTCTAGGATATGAATGTAAGAAAATTTCCTAATTGGAATATGTCCAGAAAATACATTAATAAAATTGATGAAATAAAATCTAGTCCTAATATTGTAGACACTTCCTCTCTAGAACAATTCCATTTGAAAGTAAACCTGGTTTAAGCAATAGAAGATTTTCTTGATAGGATTAAGCAACAAACTCAATTAGTTTTAATCAGTAATGCAAGTGAAACAGATTTTAACTTAATTAAAACTAGCAGAAGTAAAATGCCTTGTAAGATAACAGGAGATAATGGAATTTGAATTCCCCTTCTTGGCAATATTATTACTAGGACTATCTATTTGGAAGAAGACCAGTACAAAGGCTTTAATAGTTACTTAGATAGTTTTACTGATTAAAAGCAAATGGGTACAATGAACATGTTAAAGAAAGAGATAGCTACCTTCTAGTTAGTACTTAAAAATCACCAAATTAATCTGATTGCTCTTGTCACATTTTTACAAAAAAAAAAAAAAAACCCTTTTGTAACTAAAATATTATAATATTAAATGTATATACTATTAAACATATCTTCACTTGTAGATATGGTTAGGTAAAACTATAGCAGTTTTGGATATGTTATCATTTTCCATAAAAAAAGTTATAAAGACTTAATTCTCCTATTCTTATTTATGAAAATAAAGTAATATATAAATAAATTACAGTCAGCAGTAATGTTTGATCATTAACGAGATAAATAATATAAATATATTACAGTTATTTGACAGATTACAACTTTCAAACTTCAAGGACACAGAATTGATATATATATCTTCATTTTACATATAACAAATTGAGAGTCTTTGAGAGTTTGATTCAAATTTTATATAAAAATAGAACAAATAAGCATGGAAAATGGAATTCATAACTAATTTCTGACTTGAATTTTATTTATTATTTTATCTCATCTACTCCAGCTGATTAGATTGTGCCCACTCAGATTAAGGGTGGCTCTGCCTTTCCCAGCCCAGTGACTCAAATGTTAATCTCTTTTGGCAACACTCTCACAGACACACTCAGGATCAATAGTTTGTATCCTTCAATCCAACCAAGTTGACACCAAGTATTAACCATCACAGGGGGTAAGACAAGAAAACAGTAATTATAATATTAAAAATAAAGTATCAAGTGATGGTTACAGACTGATGGTTGAACTTGAAATTTCCAAAGGATAAGATGCTCAGGAAAGATATATGAAGGTATTAAAATCTAAGTTGAGTCAAATGAAAGAAATAATCTAATAGAAGCACTGAATTTTTAAAATGTGACAATTTGCATAGGCAGGAAACTATAAGGGATGTTCTAGCACAAAACACTGCCATCGTGCACAAAATTAATAGATGACTCATAAACCAATAAGCATGGCGATGTTCCAATAACATTTTCTTTGTAGACCCTGAAATTTTACATTTACATAAGTTTCACATTTACCATAATTTATTCATTTTTTGGTATTTTTTTCAACCCTATAAAAGCAAAATCACCCTTAGTTCATTAACCATACAAAAATAGGGAGAAGACAGTAGTTTGCTCGTGGTTGTACTTTACATGCTCTGTTTCAAGGACTAGAGTAAATCAGGAAAACCAGTAATGCAATTCTCTAGCAAATTTACCGAAATTTTAACAATTGAAAAAATAAAATGCATGTATTCTTTTTCTATAGCAGTATGATGCTTTTCCAGAGAATTAGTGGTTTAACACTATATCCTTGTATTATTTCACGAGGAATAAGTTTGTAAGTAAGTTTGGCACAGCTCAGCGGGTTTCTTTATTCACTATCTCCTAAGACCAAAATCAAGATTTTGGCGGCATAAGCTCTTATGTTGACACTTGGGGTAAGAATCCACTTCCTGGTTTACTCAGGTTGCGAGAATCCTTACTGATTCAGGAGTTCCTTACTGATGCAGGAGTGAGTTTCCCAATTTCTTGCTCTGTTAGCCAGGAGCTGCTCTTAGTGACCACCTGCATCTCTTCTTATGCGGCCATCTTGAAACCACCAGAGCTGTGTAAAGGCCGTCTCATGCTTTGAATCTCTCTGCCTTCTTCTGCTTTCCTCATTTCACCAGCTATAAAAAGTTTTCTGCTTCATAGGATTTATGTGACTGGATTATACCCACCAAGATAATCTCTCTATTTTAAGGTCAACTCTATTGTTTAACAAACAATCGTGAAAGTATATGTCATCCTATTGACAAGTTTTGAGGATCTGAGCATAGAATCCAGGAGCAAGTGAATTTTAAAATGTTGCCTCCCACAGCATGTATTTCAGAGACATACATAGAGGGAATATAAAGTAGGCAGACACATTGACAGGAAGGATTAACACATGGAAGAAGCCGAAGTGCACCATTAACACAAAGGATATTACACATTTTTGTCAGTTGTCTAATGTCAAAAGAAGAAATAAAAATATGAGCAGGTGAAAAGTTCTTGATGTCTACAAATTAACACAAATTTATGGTTCTTTTTATTAGGGCTATCGATTAAATCACCCTAAAACTTATGGGTGTAAAAACAATCAGTTGTTACGCTCACGGATTCTTTGGGTCTGGAGTTCTGACAGGCTGTTTTGGGGATAGATTGTGTCTAAGCTATGAGATCTGAGGCCTCAGCTGCAAGATTTGAAGATTAGGGTTTGGAATTATTTGAAGATTTGTTTACCAATGTGTTTCATGTTTGATGCTGGCTGTCAGCTGGGACTCTTGGCTGGCGACCTATATGCAGTCTCTCCATTTGGCCTGAGCTTCCTTACAACATGGCAGCTGTGTTTCAAAAGTAAGCATGTCAAGAGGGAGACAACTACATAAAATCCACATTGCCTTTTATAACCTAGCCTTGGAAGTCACACTGTGTCGCTTCCCCTGCAATGGAAAAATGAGTTGTTTCACTGGGGCAAGAGAAGAGCAATCATATTCACTTCTTAAAAACCAGATGGCCAAGTTCTGGAAGAGCACAAGGGACCAGGAATATTGCAGTGGGCACTTTGGAAAATAAAATCTGCTACATTTGTTGTTTGGGAAGCAGCAGTATTTTTTAATCACACTAATATAATTTGAAAAATGATAAACTAATAAGAACAAATTTTACTATAAAATAGCAATGTTTATAACAAAAGTGAATGATGAATATATTAAAAGTTTTTTGAAATGTGTATGAACACTAGAGCATTTGGTGCAGCCATAAAGATTACAGTTAAGGGAAAGTTTGAAAAGAGATTCTACCATTAAAATAAATGTCTATAATAACAACAGATTTGTTTATATGGTAATGCTTTTAATGTTGATCATGGGACATATTTCTAGATTTTCTCATATTTTAACTAAGTGTATTAAAATATACTATTTTTATTGATATAAGTAATAAAATTTTTGAGATTCTGAAGACACAACATTTTTTCTTCCCTTTTTGTGTAGGAAAAGTTCTTCCCCAAATGCATAATTCTTTTGATCAGAATTACTCAACAGGTGTGTGACTTTTTTTTTCTTCTTCCTTTTATGTAGAAAATCCTTGAAAAAATATCTTACATGATGAGCATGCAACAGCTAGACTATAAAAATCTTAACTTGTTATAGCCGATAGTGTTTGCTACTGGCTATAGAAGGACAATTCATCCACTTTCTGTTCAATGGAACTTTTACTCAGTCTTCTAAGAAATTTTCCAATCAAAGAGGATAATATATTACCCCATGAACCAAATGTAGAACACAAATTGTTTAGAGGAAATAGAACCCCACAGCTCTAAACAACTAGAAAATAATAATTTCTGGTTTAAAAGAATCAGTGGAAAGACAATTTTTATAAATGAAACAGTGTCTAGGACTGTCGTTTCACTTGGTATTTGAAGAGAAATACAAAACAAAAAAATAAAGTTAATTCATAGTGAATTCAAAACATATCATGAGTTGTAAATTTTACATACATAGTAGACATTTACTTAAGTGTACATTTATATAAGAAGTTCAATTAAATAATCAATTCAGAATCAAATTTTAGTTTAACTCACAAAGGAATTGTGGAAAGATTTTTTTCCTTAAACTGTAATCTGTGTTCCTATTTCTCCATATGTAGCAAATTATTTTCTGTTCATCTGCAACCATTATGACCTTGAGATGTCTTTTCCTTGTTTAAGACTCTCACTTTTAATATTTATTTAGACAAATAATAAGCATAGCACTTAAGAACATGAATTATGTTCATTAAAACTGTTATTGTTAAAGTTGTTCCTAACATGATCTGTAAGGTGCACTCAACCTGTAAAACTAAGTTTGGTTGTGCTTAGTCATGGTGTGATAAGTATCTGTTGTTTTTACACACTAATACACTTAAACACCAAATCTTCAGATAATTAATATTAATCTATTCATTAGAATTGTCAATTTTGTTAATTATCACATAAAGTTTTTTACCAGTTATCTATTTATGATCGGGGCATTTCAATTTCAGGCGTCTCTGGAATTCTCTTCTGGTGATTCCCACCTGGCTCTTCTAATTATATCAATCAAGTTTGCTTAAAAGTATTAAGACACACCATGTATCAAACTCCAGTATTTTTAATCCTTTCCATTTATTTTTCTTCATAACACTTTTTTCTATTTCAAATATTAGATAATCATTTATGAATTTATTTATCAGTCCTTCCTCAACCTATAAGGGAAAGGTCAATGAGAGCAGATAATTTGGTTCTTATGTTTATTGGTCCTCCTGTTCCTCCAATGACTTTAAGAGTGGCTAGTAAGTAGAGGGAATTCAACAAATATTTGAGGAAGGAAGGAAGGAAGGAAGGAAGGAAGGAAGGAAGGAAGGAAGGAAGGAAGGAAGGAAGGCAGGCAGGCAGGCAGGCAGGCAGGCAGGCAAAAAGGATGGAAAAGAAGGAAGGAAGGAAGGAAGGGAGGGAGGGAGGGAGAGAAATTCATACCTCAACATTGTGGGAAAATTTCAATGACAACTGCTGTGTAATTGTGTTAATGATAAAGCTGCAAAAAACATACATAAAATTAAATATATATAAACTTACACATACACATACATACATTATACACATATGACAATACACATGCATACATTATAAATACATTATATGTATGTATACACTATATCCATAATATGTACATAAACACATATATTAAATCTACATATATAATAAATAGAATTTTAGTAAAGTATATAAAGGTATTGTATAGTATATGGGGACATGGGATTTAAAAAAAAAAAAAACATGTAATTATAGGGTTCTGGGGCTCATACCTGTAGTCCCAGCATTTTGGGAGGCTGAGGCAGGTGGACCACCTGAGGTCATGGGTTCAAGATTAGCCCAGCCAACATGGAGAAACCCCGTCTCTACTAGAAATACAAAAATTATCCATATGTGGTGGTGCTTGTAATCCCAGCTGCTCTGGAGGCTGAGGCACGATAATTGCTTGAGTCGGGGAGGCAGAAGTTGCAGTGATCTGAGATCGCTCCACTGCACTCCAGCCTGGGTGACAGAGCAAGACTCCCTCTAAGAAAAAAAAAAAAAAAAAAAAAAAACAGATTAAATTATACACAAATAATTGACTTTATTTACATTATTGTCCATTTTATTACATAGACATGTAATCAGTCTGAAACAAGAAATAGAAACATGTTTAAACCAGACTAATATAGGTGAAAGGCATCATACAAAAGACAAAAGATTATATTGGAAACGTACCTGGATGTTTCACAGAACCCAAATCAGTGACAAAAAGAAAAGTCCATTACACATGATTGTGAACCAAGAAATGGGAAGAAAGTCAAGAACCAAGATAGGAAAAGAAAGAGCTGTATAAAAGACTACTTGTTTTCCTATTAGATTTTTTCTTAAACAATCTGTAGTCTGGCTTCAACATAACCTTTCATTTGTAATTATGCTTTCCATCTGTCTGAGGCAACAAGGGATAGGTTTACTTCCTATTTCTCTCTTTGAGCAAATTTGTTATACTTCACCATGCAGATAGAATAAAACTGTCCCAGAGAATGGCCCTGACAGATTCAGTCTATGGTACAGCTAGAATATAAGCAGGCAGAAAAATGTGAAGAGAGAGACTGGCCTAGTCTCCCAGCCTACAGCTTTCCCCCATGCTGGATGCTTCCTGACCTCAAACATCAGACTCCAATTTCACAGCCTATTGTGGAATCATGTGATCATGTGAGTTAATACTTAATAAATTCCCATATATACATATATATATTCCATTAATTCTGTCCCTCTAGAGAACCCTGACTAATACACTCCCTCAACCAAAATACAAATTTTGGGAAATCAAGGACTATGCCCCAATTACAATAACTATAGTGTCTAGCAATGTGTTATGTACATAATGTTGGCAATGATAAAATGTTCGATTTAGTTGTTAAAACTTTTTAAATTAGCACCAAATCATTTTAATTTCTGTCTCTTTATGAAAGAGATAGTAATTTAATATCTGAGCTTTTACAAATTTTGTTTATTGAAGAAGTAAAAGATAAAAAATATTTTCCTCCAAATGAAGAATCTTTCTATTTTACATAAGTATGTCTGGTCTTCCTCAACAATTCTGCAAAAATAAATTGATTATTCTCAAACAGGTTCGTAGGTAAACAAATGAAATTTATTTGTCATGTAACAGTTTAGATATTACTGTTCCTATATTTTAGGTGCAGTTAGCTTGTGCTATATATAAGAATATATAGTAAGGCATTGGGGTAAAATCAAGTTAAGGTTATAATTTTAAAAATGCATCATTTCTCAGTGTAAAAAATATTTTTGACCTAATTGAAGAAAATATGGTAATTTAAAACAGCAATATTTGGAACTGGAATACGTTGATAGTAATAATTTGGTTACTGAAAGGTACAACACACCTTGATTCTTTGAGAATGCCAAATGTTTTCCCTCCACCATCCTCCATTTTCTCCCTATATTTAAGCTGTTGATCCACCCTGGAATACTAATATAACAAAATGGTAAATGCAATTTTCCTGTCTTCTTCAGAGTTCTGAAAAAGGCTCCAAAAATGAAAATATGAGTACCACATGCCAACTTTTTCAAAAAAAAAAGGAGGAGGGCTGCACCCACCTCCATCTCTGAAGGATTTGCTCAGAGACAGCCTAACTGAGCTTTCACCCATTCACCTGTGGCCTCTTCTCTTGTCCTGTCTCTACATATAAGGGGAAGCAAGTGGTTCATTTAGAAAGAAGAAACTTTTTTTTTTTTTTTAATAGGAAACTTGTAGAAAGAGAGAGCTCCCTATTAGGGACAATGTGTTTTCTCTTGATTTAAGCCAGAGGATGCTGTTAGGAAAATCCTTTAAAGAAAACAATGGGAATGATCTGCAAGAGGGGCTGGCCCCTTTTTCCAGAAAGCAGTCCCATTGGGATTGGGGCTGGGCAGAAAGATGCCGCAGAGCCAAGAAGAGACCAACTGGGAAAATGAGAAGCTGTTTTCTGATTTTGCCCTGTATAGTTCAATCTATTCAGCAGACTAGCTATTGAAAGCAGAAATCAGAAATGTTAATAGACAGTAGTAATATTTAGTAATTAACTTACAGATTCCAGATGCTTTATTTCATCTGTTGAATAATACTTCTGTGTTTCAAGAGTGACTGACTATGTGGGTTTTATATTTTGACATTAAACGTCAAATAAGATGCAGTCATATTTTTACTAAAAGTTTATTTCTGATTACATATTTCAAGACTGAGCCCTGATTAGGTTCCTTTTCCACCCTTGCCCAAGAATGTTGATTAGAAAAAAATATATTTTCCCTCACCCTCTGAGTTGGTATCTTGGTAAATGGAGAATGGGTTTCTTATTTATAGCTGGTGATATAATAAGCAGTTTATATCTTTCCATGTATGTATTGGTCAGTGCAATATGTCTGCAGGAATAGTTAGAGAAAAGCACACATATACATTCTGTGTTATTTGCTTCATTCACAGTCCGTGCTATGTTGGTCATTTTTGAAAAAATTAAAACCAAGTTTAAGATCCCCTGGTACAATACAGGATAAATGCTATCATTATTATTGATAACACAGAGTCTATCTTATTTTTAAATAAGCCTACATCAGACAACACATTTACAGAATAGTCGAATCAGCTCAAATCCAGGTTTATGGACAGTTAGGATTTTAAGTAAAGGTTTTTTTGTTTTTGTTTTGTTTTGTTTTGTTTTGTTTTAGTAACTAAAATATTGCAGAGAAGACTTAAGTAAATAATATTTTTAAGTTTTTCATGAGACAGATCTTGTTCAGATTCCTTTTAAATGTCAATATGACAATACATGGTGTAGAAAAAGTACATAAGTGATAAAAGATGGCATTATTGTGTTTAGTGCGAAAGTACAGAAATCTTGGAACTGTAAATGGCCTTTTCTTCTCCATAGTCTTTATAGGTCTGCAGAATAGTTCTACTTATTTCTTCATCCAAAGAAAAAATGTTATAATGAGTAATTAGTTTGAGTGAATTTCTGGTGGTAAATAATAACAATAATAATTCACACCTCTACATACTGTTCTTAGAATACAATAACCACTATTTTCTCAAAAAAAAAAAAAAGTAATAGTTTAGAGATAAGTAAATTTATTAGTGTAGCAGATACTCTCCCAGTTTTACTTTTGGAAGTCTGAGGATAAGATTGGGTATAGATTTCTTGAAATTATAATAGACTTAATAGCTGTATTTGTATTTTTGAAAATTATGTCTGTTGGTAAAGGGAAGAATCTTGAGAAAATAAAAAAGTACCAATTATTTAAAATAATAAATTCTAAAAGGAAAACAAATACAAACTTAACTGTATATTATATCACTGTGACAACTCAGATAGTGCACATATGAAATATTCTGTAGATCATTATTCCGGTTTATAGTTACTCTCCTAAATTAGAAGTTTGGTACTTGTCACTGGTTCTATACTTGGCACAAATAAAATGCAACTTAAAAAAATTGGGTGAACTGTTATTACAGAGAATTTAAAAATAATTAGTAGTTTGTCAGATTTATTAATCTGTGGCCATGACTTTGATCTCCTTTGTATAAATTATATGGTGTGTAACATTAAACAATTTGAAGATTAAATATGATGATTCAAATATATTTGTTTCTGGGTCCATTATTTTGCATTCTTTTAAAATAGGTTTACAACAAATTTTAAAACGTAAAAGTTTATATGAAAACTATTAAATGTTTCTTTTAGTAAGAAACCACATATTAAAACCTCTGAAGAGCACATCATATTGTCAAGATGATACAGTTTATTGATAAACTAACTCTCAAATAAAGCTAAACACAAGAGAGGTATGTCAATGTTTGTTCATACAATTTTTATAAAATTACAATGCCTTTAAATATAAATTTTACTTTTGCCCTAATATTAATTCAAATGCATATTAATAAAATCTTTGCATTTCTAATTTTTGTTAAATCATTTGTCATTTCGTGAACATTACTTTTGTTACCATTGCTTTTAATTTCTGCAATATCATGTGTTGTTCTGGTAAGAGCAATAGAAGGGAATTTTTATTAGTGTAAGATACAATTGCTTTGAAGTGAAATGACTACAAAAGTATAAAATACCTAGCTACATAAAAATTGTCTGAAAATAAGGCTGAAATTGCTTGAAAATTTTTTTCTTTCTTTCTTTCTTTTTCTTTTTTGAGACAAGGTCTCACTCTGTAATTCAGGCTAGAGCACAGTGGAACAATCATAGCTCACTGCACTCTCAAAATCCTAAACTCAAGCAATCCCCCCACCTTAGCCTCCCAGGTAGCTAGGACAATAGGGGTGCACCACCATGTCTGGCTAATTTTTAAACTTCTTATAAAGATGGGGTCTCGCTATGTTGCCCAGGCTGGTGTAGAATCTCTGGCCTCAAGTGATTCTCCTGCCTCAACTTCCCAAAGCATAGGCATTCCAGAAGTGAGCACCAAGCTGGTGCTTGAAAGTTTCAATAGCAATTGCCTCAGATACCTATTACAGAGTAATGAATCCTCCCATCATTTTTTTTGTTGTTGCTACATTTCAATTTCCTTAGGGTATATTGTGCTCTGCTAGTGAGTTTCCCCTTAGTGTTTGGAAATTTAAAGTTTAGAGTCAGTAAGAGCATTATATTTTACATCTATACATACATACGTGTGTGTATATATATACACATATATACATGTATATATATATACACATATATACATGTATATATACACATACATACATGTGTAGATAAAATGTGGCTTCTGCTTTTATTGACTCTAACTTTTAATACTGGTAAGAAGACATTTTGTACATTTTGTAAAATCCATCTACCAGATATATTTTACATCTAAAAACAGAGAAAATAGCAGTTTGGCCAAATGGGCCATTAAAAAAGCAGATGAGATTTCATGAAAGACAGAACTTGAAATTAATCTGAATCTTAAAGGAATTTTATAATTTAACAAATATCAAAAGAGAGTAACCCAAAATTAAAAGAAATGTGACCAGGATGAACTCAATGTATCCAGAGAAAATTTGGCTACAGAATACCTTGTATGGAGTGACAGAATGTAGATTTATTTCACTGTTTGAGAGCTGTCTTTTGAAAAGTGTTCAAATCAGGATAAGAATGTTGGAAAAAGTCTTGACAGCAGTGTATGCCAGAAAAGAAGTACTGAGAAGCAGGCAAGAGATCAGAAAGATGAAGCAGCATCTCATTAATTAAAGACAGCTCCCCCCACATCCCAGCTTTGCTGACACAGTACCAGAGCCGTGCAAAATGAGAGTTCTCTGTGTATTTTTAAAACATGTTCACAGTTGTTTTTACTGTTGCAGCTTTCTAGAGTGGTAGTTCTTTCTTTAGTTGGGTTTGGTACATCTATTTCATGATGCAGATTTTCCTGAAATATTTTGTTAATCTGGACTATGTGTACAGCCAAATGTTTCACATTCATTTTTAAAAAATTTTTTTCTGATGTTTATATTTACTTCTACCAATAATCTGGGAATAAGAATGAGTAAGCAGCTGGGTCTGTTATTCCAGCAGCTCACCTACCCTTTCAGAGTAATGGGTAGGTAGGTTTAAATCTGTTTGAAAAGATATAGTCTCTTATTCATGTCTTAGAGATGTAAGGGTCAGACAATGTTTTGTGTGTTGTTTTCATCTTTAAAACATTTAAACATTTCAGTTTATCCTTCTTTATATTAGATTTAAATAAAATCATTTGGTTTTCAACAGACATTTTATTACTGAAATTCTTTTTAAAATAACATAATCAAAAATTGATTTAATTACCTTCTTGAGATTAATAATGGTGTGCTTTTATGGTAGAAGCCTTGAAAAACATAGCATCAATAATAATATGTTTTTCTTCAAGATACTATAGTTTTCAAGATGCAGTTCAAAAGTTCATTACCATTTGTTAACAAAACTGACTTTTTCATATTTAATCATTTAACCAAGCATAAATTAACCAATAAAATGAAGGAGGGTATTTTTTCTGACAGTTTTGTTTTATACTTTTAATCATTCAGTTATAAAAAAATATCATTATCATTTAGCTCTCATAAAAATTAGCTCTTTTTTTTCAGATAAAATAAGAGGTTGTTGATATGATTGCCTTAGATCTAATGTTTATTAACTTTTTGATTAAGCCCTTGTTTTTTTCTCTGTTATCAGATTACTCTTATTATTGTCATTATTAAGGAAATTCAACTGATTAAAAATATTAAAATCTGTCATTAATACACAAGGATAAATGAAAGTGAATAAACTCTGCAGTGCCTTTGCATTCTTCTTTATCATCATTATCACCATCAGTACTTCTTGCTCCTTTTCGGCATGCTCAGTATGTAGGGTTTTTAAAACACATGGAGTAAACTTCCTAGCTATCATTCATTTTGCCTTATTAATTATATAATGATATAACTTTCTTTATGATGCCATGAATAATAATAATATTTCTGAAATACGCATCGTGAATTCAACCAGTTTCTCTGCTCAATGCATATAATTTACTCCTTCACGGACCTTTTTTTTTTCTGTTCTTTTAACCATCTTTCCTTCCAATAGGTTTGAATAACTAGATGACAGCAAGATTCATATTACTTTTGCTTGTATAAATGAAACAGAGTGTGACTGACTATACTGACATGAAATGATACAATCATTATAAAAAAATTCAAAGCTAGGTTGGCATGACTTTTGATAAATAGTCATCTATTTTATTTATGCAATAATACAAAAATGCTATGCCTTTTACAATAACTTTCTGTAGAGTTAGAATTTTTCAAATGTATTTATAATCATGTAAGTTTTATGGCTGAACTTCTAAAGAATTAATGTATTTAAGATTACAAATAAAAATTAAATAATTTAATAAAAACATAATTAGTCTCCTCTAATTAATGCTACATATTAAGACCTCAGGAAATGTTTGCTGGGTATTATCTGTGCTATTTTAAATTATTCATCAATTTCTACTTTATCCTCAACAATATAAGAAATTTTTCATAAATTCATTATTAGAATGATGGAGTTTATAATGACATTGAAGATTACCAACGTCAATATATTTATATTACAGAGTAGGGAAAAACTCTAAAATGTAATGACTATTGAGGTAGTAGCAGTAAGTCTCAAATGGAGTCAAGTTCTTGTACCACTCTTAGTTTTTCTCTCTCCCTTTGTTTGCCTGATACTTTACTGAAATAAATACTCAGTTACTTTGTTGTGTACAGAGGAGCTGAATAAATAAAATATCTGACAACAAGGTATGCAGTCATTACTTTAGAATGACACCATTTGATATAAAAAAGTCTGTCTATCACAAATTTAAGACAAATATTCAGCTAAAGTTAGTTATTTTATGAATTAAATTTTGTCTAAAAATGGAGAAAGGTGTCAGAACAAAATGTAATGGCATTTTTATAAATAAAGAAAAATGGAAACACGCAAATGTCTTACCAACAGCAGATTAAATGAAGTTTTATATGTAATTATTGAGGATTCATGGCTACAATGCATTAGGGAGACCATTACATTTTTAGAATTTGAATATCTAGAAAAACTTTTATATAATATCATTGAGATAACTCATTTTTAATCTCAAAACAGGGAAAACATTTTAATAAGACGTAGTACCAATGTAAATTTAACAAGGTTCCTGGTTTTCTGCTTACTGTTTAGTCCTGTTATTTAAAGAACTTTGTCTTCAGTTTTATCATAAAGGATTTTAATTACTACTCAACAGAAAGTATCTGAGTAAATAAAATTATCTTAGCAAGGAAATGCTTCCTGGATGACTGTTAATTAGAGTTGCACAGGCTTTAACTCCAGTTCATATTTATCAGTAAACTCTAAAACAAAAGGTTATTTGTATGACAAATAAAAAGTGCTGATGAATAAAGGGATTCAGGATTACTCTTTTGATACTAAGAAAATGTGGATAACTTTTTTCTGCTTCCACATTTGTTATTTTAGGAAAAAAATTATATGGGTAATATTTTTTCCCAAATGATTTTGGCTTTTTTCCCTGATATTTACATTTATTTTACTGACATAAAGTAAAACCAAGCAAATAAACAAAACTCAGCAAGAAAAACTCTGGTTTATGTAGAAAAGAAAAGGGAAAAAAGACAAACATCCAACATTTTGATGTGTATTGGAATGTTTCTCTGTGTCTATTTATATAACAAAATGGAACACAACCTACAGTATTATGTATGTGTGAAGTTACAAAATTGTATGCTAGATCTATTTATGTTTATTTACCCCAAAATATAATAGGAACCTATTCCCATATGTGGAACTTTAGAGAAAATATTTCATGTTTTTACACGTTGCAGGATTTCTGAACAAAAATTGCTGGAACCAGGAGTAACTTAAGAAAGCAACACACAGAATTAATTGAGGATTTGGATTTCTCCATATTCTGAAGGCAATAGCAGCATTATTACTTATAACAATTGTGTGTATATTTGTTGGGAGGTGTTGGGGATAATCTCTTGTATGCAGTAGTATTATCATTATGAAAGTTTTAATCAGTGGTAGATTGGTTTGAGATACAGATGGAAGGTGAAGTAGTCAGGTAGGTACTGGGTATGACACTTATTTGGTAAAGGTACGATCATAATGATAAAAATTGCAATGTGAGCTTGTTGCACTGAGAATCTTTGTAATAATATGATTAGAGGTAATTCAGGGAATTTAACCATCAACATGAAGCATGCTATGATAGGCAGAGATCCTATGTAGCATCTTTATAGAGATTCTTATTTCTTGAAGCCACGTTGTAAACTTTGCTCAAAATTAGGACTATGACGTACGTTTGAAAGTCGGAAAATGACAAAGGAGAGGATATGTTTAACTGAAACAGGTCCTCTTTGCTAATGTCAGGTTTCAAAAGACAAAATAGAAAACAGCAATGTGAAATAAGGAATTGTCCATTGATGAACTTAAGAATGAGAACCACTAAATTTCCTCAGTCCCTCAGTGTATCTCTTTTTCAGATCTCCTTGTCACCTCAATTTTGTCTTTCTAGAAAACCCATTTGTCATCATTTATGAATTAGTAAAGATTCATACCACTATGTGAATAAAGCCATTCACAGAAAGTGGCAACCAAGAGTATTTCCCAAAGTTATGCCCACTGAGATAGTTCCCCTTTATCTGTCCTTTATTTATTATTTATTACCTTCATGGCCATTGGTAAGTGGAGCTGTAAGGTAGCCTACATTATTTTAATACCTGAGTCAAGGTCAAGGATTTTATTTAAAAATATAGAGTTAATTAGTGGAAGGTCAAAGGCCATATCTAAAGGTAGACAAGTTAGAAGTCAATTTTCTATTTCCATGTATATT
Source organism: Chlorocebus sabaeus (assembly GCF_047675955.1). Classification (NCBI taxonomy): domain Eukaryota; kingdom Metazoa; phylum Chordata; class Mammalia; order Primates; family Cercopithecidae; genus Chlorocebus; species Chlorocebus sabaeus. The sequence continues at coordinate 34,202,623 of NC_132906.1, read as the reverse complement.
TCTATTCCTCAGTTTATGGGTCTTCTCTCTCCTAAGAGATGTAGTAAGGAAAAGGTGGGATAAAGTTTGTATTTAAGAAATCTATTTTATCAATCTTATTATTGTAAATCTTTAAATTTAAATGTCTACATTTTGCCAGAAAAGTTATAGCATGTATACTTCATTAATAAGTCACTATTTTCAGGCTTTGTTCATCTGATCAAGGAATGTATGTGATCAATTTTAAGACGTGCGAGGTAGCTTATATTAATTCCTGAATCAAGGACAGTGGATTTTATCGATAAATGTGGAGCTAATTAGTGGAAGGTTGAAGACCATATATGATGGTAGACAGGATAAAAGCCAATTTTCTGTTTTTATGTATTTTTGTCTTGTTGTCCAATTAATGGGACTCAATAGGTCAAAGAGTAAGGCCACCACTTCCCAGGTCTTCCTCCAGTTGTAAGTTAATCATAGTTCTATGTAAGTTCACCTTTTTTCATTTCTAAACTAGATATCATTTTTGTTATCTACTCAAACACATTATTCAAGCAATTTTCCTTTTTATCTTTCTTTTTTTCTCTCTAACTTTTCCATTTTTCTCCCATTTAAAAAAATAAAAACGTTTTTGTGGTCTCACAAATTATCTTAAAATCTCTTTGCTGTTTACGCCAAAACTCTTCCAAAAGATCATTGCTTTCTCTGTCTGTAATTTATCTTGTTTATTCCTTAAGCTCACTTCAGTCTGGATCTCACTCCTTCTCACTCAATGCCTTTAAGAACAACAGTCTCCTTTTTGTATACGGAACATGATATTATGGCTCTTACTAAACCGGGTTCCTTTGAATATATTTGTGACTTGCACCTCACCTCTTTCATGTCCTTACTCAATGTTATCTTCTTATCGAAGGCTTCCCTGACCACCCTTTTAAAATATTAATTCGTCGTTCTTTCTCCAAAAATGCTACATAATTTCCTTAATTTTTATGTTGTACGTTTTTGCTTAATAAAACATGTTCTATTAAACAAAGTTTTTTATCAATTTATGTTTATTGCTGTATCTCTAACACTTAGAATAGTTTCTGGCACATGAGAAATTATCAGTAAATATTTGTTGAATCAACTTCAAAATGGTATATTTCTAATAATAAAATTGTGTTAATATATCATAAGAAAGTTCTAATATTATTTTCAAAAATGTAACTATTTCAATGGCTTCACAATATTCTGTTATACATGTTTACTATTAGATATTTGACTACATAATAATTGTTTGATATTAATTTTACTATTTTATCTTATAAAATAATATATGTATTTTTTTTGCCTATGGTCTGTGCTTTGACATTTAAGATTTGTAGAACTCTACATAACCATGTACAATTATTTTAAAAATTAATAAATATTGAAAACATTGGATTATTAACAGAATACTCAAGAAAAGCTGATCAATTAAAAATAATAAAATAAAAAGTTGATACAGATTTTTATATCTTAATACTTTTTTCTTACTAGTATAATCTAAAATGTTTTTAATGTTAAAATAAATGTGATGTTTTGGTACAATATCTATATTAATAATTGGCAAGAGTTTTCAGTTTCCTTTTTTTTTTTTTTTGTTCAATGTTTGTGTGTCATAATCACACCAAGAGCTTGGAGTTCAGTAAAAATAGAAGGTAGTGGAAAAACCCATTGTATTGCACACATTTTACCATTTGTAAAGGCCTTTGAAAATCAATTTATCTAATTTGCATAATGGAACTTAAAATTAGGATTATATACTCTTTCTTGTAGTTGATCAAATAAAGCTCTAAGATGATAAGTGGAATTTGTACAAAACATAGTGGTACGCCATTATAGAGTACAAATACTCTGATTGTAATTCAAGTATTGTTTGAGTTCATTTTTGAGAGCAGTATTTCATGTCTAAGGACCAATATTTCATATGCATGATATAATATTCTATGTTAGAAGAAAAACTGCAATTCTTTCTGTTCACAAATATAGACATCAGTGACTCAATTTTTCACTTTCAGTCATTTAAGTTTATGAACATTGCTTATTTTGTGATAAACTGTTCCCCATCAAAATATTTTGTGCTATGTGAGGTGATGCATTTGTAATTAGCTAAATTTAACCATTCTACAATGTATATGCACTTTAAAACATCATGTTGTGCATTATAAAAACATGCACTTCTACCTGTCATTTTTTAAAAAATTAATTTTGTGTTCCAAATTTATGTTTTTATTTAGGGCTTATAGCACGATCAGTCTTTATAACAATTAATGTTGAGTCTACTTTTGCAGTTTAAAGAGCTAGTCTGTTATGATATTCATAATATATTTTATTTGTATTATTTTGTCTAAGAAACAATTTATCATGAATTTTAAAACTTATTATATAACGGAAATCACATAGTCAAAGTGTTAAAGGGGTCATTTTTGATACAAATTAGCAAAATATATAGAAAATAAAAATAGTAAGTTGTGGTGCTTCATCTAAATGGACAACTGCTACTCTCCTCAAATGGATTCTTACTCGTGGAGATCGTAAGCCTATTTTTGCCAAGTATTCTGAATTTTGGAGAGAAACAAAAAAGCATGCTTTTATATGAAATATCATAATTTTATGTGTGTTAATTAAGTTTATTTTTAAAAATACTGAATGTCAAATAGATTACTTACTGAAGCGCCAGTCTGGTTCTGTTCACTGGCAACCAACTTGCAAAATTGTCATATAAGAAATTAAGATGTTCGTTCTGGCCTATGTCATTTCTACAAGTATGGTAACAACATTTAAAACATCTGCCAAATGATAAGAGCATATCTAGTAATTTCAAATTGAATGATATAGTAATTGCAATGTTATCTCAAAGAGATAGGATACTCTGTTTAGAATCTCACTAAACATGATGGAAATTTAATTATGGCCAAGTGCTGTAAATACAAAGTCACAAGGCTTGACCCTGGATTTCTTCAGAAATTCAAGTAATCTTTTACTCTTCTACAGTAATCTTATTTGAGGAGGGTTAAAATAAGTAATGTTTAATATTTCTAAAGGACAAATTAAAACGAGTAGTATTTTTGTAGCTCACAATTTAAAACAATTATGTTCTTTTTTATATATAAACATGATAGTGTTAAATGTTTTTTAAAAATTTTCAAAACAGTCTCACAAAACTGTTTTTCAGTTAATTCTCAATTCTCAATGTTTTCTTTCTCTTTCTTCCTTTTGCTTTCTTGTTTTCTTCTTTCTTTCTTTCTTTCTTTCTTTCTTTCTTTCTTTCTTTCTTTCTTTCTTTCTTTCTTTCTTTCTTTCTTTCTTTCTTTCTCTCTCTGTGTGTGTGTGTTTAATTACATTCATTCTATGAGGATAGTAGAAATTACACTGAAAGAATACCATTGATATTGATAATCAAAAAAATCAAGCTTTTTGGAATTAAATAATTATTCTCAAAATATAATCTCTAATTTGGAAAAATATAATTTAATATTACACTTTCTTTGATTCTCAATCATTTGTTTTGATACAGCCAAAACTTATGCTTTACTCAAATAAGAATTATGTTTGGACTGACATCATGATGGCATCATATCCTATTGAGAGACAGGACTAGATGGATTTCCTAGACCTACTAAGAATTCCTAAGCCTAGCTAGGGAAGGTGACCACACCCACCTTTAAACACGGTTTGTAACTCAGTTCACACCCGACCAATCAGGTAGTAAAGAGGGCTCACTAAAATACAAATTAGGCTAAAAACAGGAGGAAAAGAAATTGTCAAATCATGTATCACCTGAGAGCATGGGGGAGGGGCAATGATCAAGATATAAACCCAGGCATTAGAGCCGGGAGCTGCAAACCCCTTTGGGTCCCCTCCTATTGTGTGGGAGCTCTGTTTTCACTCTATTAAATCTTGCAGCTGCACACTCTTCTGGTCTGTGTTTTTTACGGCTTGGGCTGAGCTTTCGCTTGCTGTCCACCACTGCTGTTTGCAGTCTTCACAGACCCTCCGCTGACTTCCACCCCTCTGGATCTGGGCAGGGTGTCCACTGTGCTTCTGATCCAGCAAGGCTCCCATTGCCACTGCAGATCAGGCTAGAGGGTTGCCATTGTTTTTGTATGACTAAGTGCCCAGGTTTGTCCTAATCTAGCTCAACACTAGTTGCTGGATTCCACGGTTCTCTTCCGTGACCCATGGCTTCTAATAGAGCTGTAAGACTCACGGCATGGCCCAAGGTTCCATTCCTTCTAATCCGTGAGGCCAAGAACCTCAGGTGAGAGAACAAAAGGCTTGCTGCCATCTTGGGAGCGACCCACCACCATCCTGGGAACTCTAAGAACAAAGACACGCCTGTAACACTGTTTGTTTATTTATTTATTTATTTATTTATTTATTCCGAAACAGGATCTCACTCTGTCTCCCAGACTGGAGTGCAGTGATGTTATCTCAGCTCAATTGATCTACCTCCTGGACTCAAGTCATCCTCCCACCTCAACCTCCCAAAGTGCTGGGATTACAGGCATGAGCCACTGCACCCAGACCCTATATATATATTTTATATTTTTATAATTCAAACAGTTCTTTTAGATCACACAAATGAAATATTTTGAATGTTTTCCGTTGACTCAGTAGCTTGATTCTAAACCTACTGTTCACTGCAAGCCTTGTCTTTACTTCTAGGATTATAATAAGAAATTAATACATAAACAGGCATTTTGTTCTATAGAGTAGCTATAAATCCTAATCTTTTAAAAATTATTTTCAATGTTTTCAAGTTATAGCTACTTAAATACCAGGCATGTCAAGTGTCACTTAATAGTCTACACAACAGACATATAAAAGCAGTGCCATCTAGGGTAATACCATACAAGAGCTTTAACATATTTCTAAATTTCTGAAATATTATCATATATTGATTTGACAGTGGTTTATATAGTTAAGACATACCAGAACATTTTTAATTTTGTACATAGAATATATTATTCATTATGTGAAAGCGTAGACTAGAATACTACCATTAGAAAAAATAATCCAAAATTATGGTTGCAATTTTATTAACTAGCTAATTCAAAGGATGTCTAGTATATAATGAAATATACTATATACTTCATGTAAATGATCCCCCTTTTAAAAGTTGCAAATCATTTGTACAAAATGGCATTTGCGTGACCATTGACTTTAAACTCAAAATTCCAAGTGAAAATAGCTTGTGCATAAAAGAGAATTCACTGACCCATAGTCAGAAATTACCCCAATATTGTGTGTTTAACCCAATACACATACAGGATTGACATCAAGAATCTCCCTCTCCTTTTTCTTTTAATGCTCCTTTTCTGAATGTTGGTTTCCCCTCCAGTTAGATTTTATCTTTTGACCAATGACAGCCTTTGAGGTATGAATCTGACATACAGCAAAGATAGATAAATTTTTTTCTCCCAATTCCAGTTTAATGAAAAAAAATTCCTAAAACTGGAAACTGTTATGACTCAGCTCAAGCAGGATAAAATTTATGAGTTACCAGGTCACTGGTTCTATCCATCTTATACTTTATGATGCTTCAAGATGTGAGATTTAGTGTTTCCGGGTAGTCCCACTTGGTGTCATGCATATACTTGCCCATTTCACTGAGAGAGACAACAGTATTTTCCCTCTTAGGAATAAGTGACCTAATATGCTAACCACACTGGCTTCCTCTACACATGAACCTACTGTTCCTGAAATCACTATAAAGCATATCTGAAAGAGAAAAAATGAGAAAATACCTCAAGGTATTTTTCCACTGAATGACTAGAGCTGCTTTGTTAAAATGAATACAGGTTGGTTTGCAATATCTGATATTTCAATCAGATGCAATTGGATAAAACATTTTAATATATTTTGAATCTATAAGAAACATGTAGATATCATAATAACCTATCTGCTAATTCACACTGAAGCGTGAATCATGGAGCAATCTTCATGTGGCCTCTCTTCATGACTACCAACATCCCTCAACAGTTCCATTGTTTTGCTTCCTAAATCTCTTCCTAATGTAGCTAATGTTATTCGATTTTCATGGAAACAATCACTTTTATTTTTCATGAATACAGTAAATATTTAATTTGTCTTTCTATGTCTCTTTCAACTTAGTCTCCATGTTGCTAGTAAGGTGATTTTTGCAGAAAGGAAATTTGATAAGGACAGCTTGTTGATATATTTTCTTTAAATTAGACCACGTTCTAATCATGACTAAATTAATAATCCCAGCCTAGTTGTTTTCAGAGCCTCAGATTAAATATACTCTACTTCTAATATTTCTCTCCCTTTAAATATCATTTTGGCATTTCTGAGTTAACGCAAACTTTCTAACACAATTTTGTAGAAGATTTCCCTTTGGAATAATTTGGGGCATGCCTAATTTTCAGAATACTTCAAAACATATAATGGTAGGTGTTTATTCCAATTACATAAGACCTTGCTAATCACAACTTGTCAATAATAAATTGGAACATACAGAACCATTGTTGTATTAATGTAGAATAAAAAGTTATTAGTTACAATAAAAATGATTATGGGAGGTTCTACCTTCAAAAAATGAATACGTGATTTTGTTTGTGGGAAAATAAATACTTTTTTTTTTTTTTTTTTTGCTCACTTTCATCTACAAGAATCTAAAAGGGGAGGAAATATTTATATTGCCAAATTTTTCCAGTTCTTTTAGACATGACTCTAAATATAGATAACTCTGATTAACTGATTCTGTTCAGTAGATCCCAATATAGTGTCTGTAAACAGAAACCCACAGTTGAAGAGTATGGGGGTATCTTATTTTTTATAACTTTTGGGTCCAGGGATACACGCGCAAGTTTGTTACATAGGTAAATGTGTGTCATGGGGGTTTGTTGGAAAGATTTTTCATCACCAGGTATTAAGCCTGGTATCCATTAGTTATTTTTCTGGATCCTCTCCCTCCTCTCATCCTCTACCCTCCAACAGAGCCCAATGTGTTTTGTTCCCCCTCGTGAGTTCAGGTGTTCTCTTCATTCACTCCCACTTATAAGTGAGAACATGCAGTATTTGCTTTCTGTTCCTGCATTAGTTTGCTAAAGACAATATCCCCGAGCTCTATCTATATCCCTACAAAGGACATGATTGCATTCTTTTTATGGCTGTATAGTATACCACGGTGTTTATATATCACATTTTCTTTATCGAGTGTATGATTGATGGACATTTAGGTTGATTCCATGTCTTTGCTATTGTGAATAGTGCTGCAGTAAACATATGTGTGCATATATCTTTAACATAGAATAATTTATATTCCTTCGGGTATATGACCAGTAATGAAATTGCTGGATCAAAAGGTGTTTCAGAAACCTTCAGTTTCTGTCTTTTGGTATTTATGAAACTGCCACAATGTCTTCTACAATGGTTGAACTAATTTACACTCCCACCAACAATGTATAAGCATTCCTTTTTCTCCACAGCCTCAACAGCATTTGTTATTTTTTGACTTTTTAATAATACCCATTCTGACTGGTGTGAGATGGTATCTCATTGTGGCTTTAATTCGCATTTATCTAATTGTCAGTGATTTTAAGCTGTTTTTTTTTTTTTTTCATATGTTTGTTGACTGCATGTATGTCTTCTTTTGAGAAGTATCTATTCATATCCTCTACCCACATTTTAATGGAGTTGTTTATATATATACACACACACACACACACATACACACACACACACATTTGTTTAGATTTCTTGTAGCTGTTGGATATTAGACCCTTTGCAGATGCATAGTTCACAAAATTTTTCTCCCATTCTGTAGGTTGTCTGTTTACTCCATTGATAGTTTCTTTTGTTGTACAGAAGCTCTTTAGTTTAATTAGATCACATTTGTCAACCTTAGCTTGTGTTGCAATTGCTTTTGGTATTTTCATTGTGAAATCTTTGCTCATACCTGTATCTTCGATGGTATTACCTAGGTTGTCTTCAAGATTTTTAAATTCTAGAGGAATGGAGAATGTAGAAGCAGATTAATCTCTTGTTCAATTGCAGAGCCACTTCAGGAGGGAAAATGTTAGGAAAATACATAATGAGAACTTCATCATGGTAACATGGCTGAATGACTTGACAATAGTTTGACTTTTAAGAATTTTGATATTGGAAACCATTATGATCCTGTATATTTCCCCCAAACCTTCAGTAATATCTAATACATACAAATACATATTTTGTGTAAGTGTTGTGTGAGAAAACACAATTACAGGAGTTATGTTCTTTGCCTAGTTCTGAGTGGTTAGTTCAATTAGGACAATTAATTGTTGTCATAAAATTACTTATTAAAAACAACCACAGAATCTCAGTGGCATACATAATTTAATATTTGCTTCTTGGGCATAAGCAGTACTTAGTTGATGCAGACTTACTTGTTTGTATTTGAAGTATATTTCATCCTTCTGGATCAGTGAGCTAGCTTGGACACATGTTTTTAAAGATGATAGTGAAAACGTGAAAAAGCAAAGAAAAACATGTCGTAATTCTTAAGGCGTAAGGCTGAAACTGGCATACCATCACTATTATCTATACACTATTTCAGTGGCCAAAGGAAGTAAAAAACATGATCCCAGATTTAACAGGCAGATATCTTCACCATTTTAGAAAAAACTACAATGTCCTATGGAAAAAGCCATGAAGAAAAGGACATTAGAAAAAAAGATGATGTAATCTGTTCCACATTCAACTCTCTTGTCTCTACATGGAAATGAAAGTAAATATACTTTGTTCTAAGTTCTTCTCCCTCGTCTCCCATAGAATGTGCAGAGGCCCTGAAAAAGGACGAGGCTTCACAGCAAGCGATAATGAGTCTAGATGGTTTTAAAATAAACCTTAAAGATGAAAGTGACCAGGAATTTCATTTTAAATTACATCTGAAAAATAGATTTCAAGTGTTTATGAGTTTATGTGCAGCCCAATCTGTTTCTTAAACCAATGATTATCTAAATAATTGAAGCAGCCATGCATGCATCTTCAGAATACCTATTGGTAAAAGAATGGTACAGGCTATTGAAGCATGGCTCTTGTTTTAACGTTACATAATATTCATAGATAGCTATCTGAAATCATTTTGAGTCTGAGATTGCATTTTCGACCCTTATCTTTTAGACAAGAAGGGAATACCAAAATTATAGTATAAACTTTTAACAGTACATATATTCATTTTTTTAATATTACAGGCAAAGAAATGGTCTACACGTTTTTATGTAAATCAACATCAAAAAGATATGCCCAAATATATGAGTGGTTACAAGCTTGTTTTAGCTAAGAGTGATTCTGAAAGGGAGCTGTCTCATATGTTGGGACATTTCAGTATAGTAGAGACTCCATTTAAAAGAATTACTGGAAGTAGCTTCAACAAATGCCAGAGAATGAATGGGAACTGTAGATTTGTAATAATAGTCGGTTTACCGTAGCAAGATGTAGAAATTTTTAAAAAGGACATGAAAGGTGTCAGACGCATAGAAATCAAGATATTATTTGAAATTTCTGAGGCTGTCCTCCAAAAGTCATTAATAGTTTACAATTTCAAGTGTTTCAGAGTATGTTACCATTTGTATAACAGCTCTTAAATATGTATGAGCTTGTAGGTTGAGTAAAGGAGAATAAGATTTCGGATTTCTAAATGTTTAACTAAGCAGTAACAAGAAGGCACAGATGCTGCTTCATGGATATTAATATAACGTGTTCTGCAAAAAAAAAAAAAAAAAAAAAAAAAAGGAGATGCATACCACTAAATGAACAAACGATAAACAGGAAGGATCTGAGTAAGGTACCACAGAAGCTCTGAAGAGTGTCATGTCATTTTGGGAACAGCATAATATAATAAAGCACTTTCTTTCAGGAAGTTAATTAAGGAAGAAGAGAGACAGTAAACCATTATTGCTCTCTTTAAGAAACAGCACAAGAATGAAGTATGCTGGAAATTGCTGCTCAGAATAAGAGAGCTCATGACAGATGACTCAACTATATAAGGTAGTGTTCCCAAATCTCAAGGGGAAGGCGTTTACTTACCCCTAAATTAAGTTATCTCCAAGTCAGGTGGCTAGTTGATGAATATGTTCACTTATTTGCTGCTACTTTCCAGGGACTGTCACAAGTAAGAGATTTGTAAGCAATACCCGCACCTCTACCATTTAGATAAATTTAACATATACAGGTGAATCTAAGGCTCAATACCTTTGAGTCACATACTGCCAGAAATTCAAATCTCTGGTTTAGAGTTGGCAAAGAATTTTCGACGCCATGAAAACAATAATGTAGAATTCTAGATAAATTAATCCACATGACAGGAAGCTAGAGCCTTCAGAAAGCTTCCCAGTGAGAAGCTCTGGATGGCAGAGTGCAAGACATTTTTAAGAGGGGAGATGGCTAATAAGACACTTTTGCTTTATTTGACAGTTATTTTGAAAAGCTTAAAGAAAATTAGTTTGGCTTTTGTCTGATTCAAAGCCTGAGTAAGGAGATTAAAAAGTCATGGGATATTAGATATTAGTAGGTGGATTGGGAGCAGGAAATTGGATGGAGAGGTGACCATGATTTTGTAAATTTGTGGTAATTAACAAATATCTTGTAGAAGACATCCATTTCATCCTGATTGTGAGATAATGGGAACTGAGCCAACTGTGTTCATATCTTGAAAGTCAGGGCAAACTCAGCTAATATTTGCTTTACAGAGCTTAATGTAATATATGTTAACTCCTTAAATATTAATGCAAAGAAATATATTATGTGTTAAATTACATCTTAATTACATAGTACTCAAAATGTATTTTTAAAACTGCAGTGTGTTTTTTTAATATATAACTTGTTTAATATTGTTTTTCAGTACTCAAACAGCATTCAGTAACCAGTTTTACAGCTAAAGAGACTCTCAGTATTCTAAATGCCTATGATTCATTTCATAAATAAGAAAATGCTTATAGACATTTACAGCCTTTTCGACCATCATGTTGAAGATTTTATGTTTTTGAATTAAAAATAACTAAAAATGAATGGAAAAAAATTATGGAATTGGCGAATTCAGGTGGAAAGATTAAAAATTATATATATTGTATTTGCACTTGACTGCCTGTTTGATGTTCTTACTTGAAAAAAATAATTGTTTAGATGTAAGCTAGTAGTCATTTCTATTATATCAGATTCAGATAGTATTTAGTGTAGAAAGCCCAAATAGGCAGTCAAGGATTTTTTTTTTTTTTTTTTTTTTGAGACAGAGTCTGTCTCTGTTGCCCAGGCTGGAGTGCAGTAGTGCGATCTAGGCTCACTGCAAGTTCCACCTCCCTGTTCACGCCATTCTCCTGCCTGGGCCTCCCGAGCAGCTGGGACTACAGGTGCCCGCCACCACGCCCAGCTAATTTTTTTGTATTTTCAGTGGAGACGGGGTTTCACCATGTTAGCCAGGATGGTCTCGATCTGACCTCGTGATCCGCCCACCTCAGCCTCCCAAAGTGCTGACATTACAGGAGTGAGCCACAGCGCCTGGCCAATGTGATATTTTTTAAATGATGTATTACGAAGTTCTCTGCATTTTTATATTTGTTTAAGAGTAATAATGTGCTCATAATCTATAATTTCTGGTCATCCATGTTGTTTTGTCAGTATAGTAATATTCTAATTGAGGTACATAATGGTTGAATTAGACCCTCATTTTAAAAAGAACAATTATTAACATACACTAAACTACACACATTTATGTCTTTAAAAACGGCATTATAGTCCAGGGACAGTGGCTCATGCCTGTAATCTTAGCACTTTGGGAGGCTGAGGCGGGAGGATCACCTGAGTCAGGCGTTCAAGATCAGCCAGGCCAACATGGTGACATCCCATTTCTACTAAAAATACAAAAATTAGCCTGTTGTGGTGGCATATGCCTGTAGTCCCACCTACTCAGGAGGCTGGGGCAGGAGAATCACTTGAACCTATGTGGCAGAGGTTGTAATGAGCCAAGATCACCCCACTGTACTCCAGCCTGGGTGACAGAGTGAGACCCCATTTAAAAAAAAAGAAAAAAAAAAAAAGAAAAAGCATTGTAACTTTCATTTGAATTACTTACCTTTGTTACTAGCATATCAATGTTACTAAACACTAGTTCTTGAAACTTTGTACATATTTATTTTTCTACATTGCTAAATATTTCCTTAAAAAAAAAGAGAAAGCATTAAATCTTCCTTTCCCATTTGGATTCACAGCTGTAGATAGGTGTTATACTTTCTTTCCAGTGTGCTGCATAGAATCTCTAGTGCAACATTAAACAGTGAGAGCTGACATCCTCAAGTTATTCCTGACCTTAGGAAGAAAGCCTGTAGATTTTCATCTTTAAGTATAATGTTAGACACATTACACTTAATAATATATATATACTTAAAAATTGTATATACTTAAAAATAGATATATTTAAAAAATACTTAAAACTATATATACTTAATATATTTTATACTTCAAAATATATATACTTAATACATATATATGTCTATATATAATATATGTCTATATAATTTTTTTGTATTTTCAGTGGAGATGGGGTTTCACCATGTTAGCCAGGATGGTCTCGATCTGACCTATAGACATATATAATATATAGACATACAAATTGTATACAATATTGTATATAATATAATATATTATATAGACATTTATAATATATAGACATATATAATACATTATATAGATATATAGATATATTATATTATACATAGACATATATTATATTATATGTAGGCATATATTATATACATACATTATATTATATTATGTATAGACATACATTGTATTATATTATATATAGATATGCATTGTATTATATAGAGACATATACTACATTATATATAATGCATAATATATAGATGTATAGATATATTTTGTATAGATACATAATATATAGATATAATGTTATATTTGTATATAGATATAAGATATGTATGATATATAATCTTATATAATATATAGATATATATAATATATAGACAGATTCTTAGAATTTTGTTTAGATTATTTGCATCTATGCTCATGTGGGATAATAAGTTGTACTTTTCTTATAATATCTTTGTCTGGTATCACATCATGGTAATTCTGGCCTCAGAAAATAATTTGTATTATATTCTCTTTATATTATTTATATTCTCTTTAGATTTCTGGAAGAGTTTGTGTACGTTTATATTATTTCTCCCTAAATGTTAGGTAGTATTCACGAGTAAAACCTTCTTGACCTACAATTTTCCTTGTGGGAAGGCTTTTAATGAAATATTTTAGTCTTTTTTTGTGCTGCTGTAACAGAATACCACAGACTGGATACTTTATAATTAGCATAAATTTATTTCTCACAGTTCTGGAGTGCAGGAAGTCCAAAGTCAAGAGGCTAGAATCTGCAAGGCTCATTTTGCTACATCAAAATATGACAGAAGGCATCAGATAATAAAAAAAAATAGACAGGGCAAGAGAGACAGAGAAAGAGTGTGCAAACCCACTTTTGCAATAACTACATTAGCCTACTCATGAAGGTGAAACCTTCATCACCTAAACTCCTCTTAGATGTCCCACCTCTTAATACCATCACAGTGGCAATTAAATTTCAACGTAAGTTTTGGAGGAGACAAACCATGGCACCATGAATTTGAGGTCTGAATAGGACATTTTTATTCAGGTTATCCACTTATTGATTAGTTTAGTAGTTTCTGTCTTTAAGAATTTATCAATTTAATGTAAGTCCTGGTTTTTTGAGATAAAATTAATTATGATCATTACATACCAGCCTCTTAATATCCATAGAATGTGTAGTAATGTAAATTCTTTCATTCTCAATATTGTTAAATTGTGTATACTCTATTTTATTAACCTGGTTAGATTATTATTTTTTTAAAAAATCTCAAAAACCAGGTTTTGGTCTTACTGATTTTTCCCAGTAGTTCTCTTTGGTTTCTCCAATTGACTGGTAAAGTCTACTATTCTATTTTCCTTTTTTCTGTTTACTTGGGAACTAATTTATCCTTCCTTTTAATTTACACTTACTTTATAGTTTCTTAAAGTAGAATTTGAGTTTGAGACCTTTCTTTTATTTCAAGATACATGTTTACATCTACAAAATTTCCCTACTATTATTGCATTAGCAGCATCTCACAAATTTTCATACACTTCATTTTAATTTTCATTAATTTCACTTCCAATTTTTGGATAGATTTTTTTTTTTTTTTTTTGATGTTTCAGTCATTTGGAAGTCTGTAAATTTACTTTCACATATTTCAGGATGTTTCAGAGATATTTCTATTATCGATTTCTAATTTAATGCCATTGTATTTGATAATAGAATTTGTATGATGAGGATACATTTAAATCTAATGAACTTATATTATTATCCCAAATATATGTGTCCACAATTTATAAATTTTGAGATGACTTAAATGAGTTATCATTTTGAATTGCATTATTTTTAAATTATCTGATCAAAATTTATATGAAATTTAAAACGTTTTATTATATGTCACAATCTTTATAAAGCTACTGAATTTTAGTTATTTCTTATGAAAATTGTCTATGGAAATAACATTGCATGTTTTCATTATTCCTGTAATACAGATTTGTTATTCCTATCTACTTAAAGAAACACATGGGCTCACGCCTGTAATCCCAGCACTTTGGGAGGCCGAGGCGGGCGGATCACAAGGTCAGGAGATCGAGACCATGGTGAAACCCCGTCTCTACTAAAAATAGAAAAATTAGCCGGGCGCGGTGGCGGGTGCCTGTAGTCTCAGCTACTCGGGAGGCTGAGGCAGGAGAATGGCGTGAACCCGGGAGGCGGAGCTTGCAGTGAGCCGAGATTGCGCCACTGCACTCCAGCCTGGGCGACAGAGCAAGACTCCGTCTCAAAAAAAAAAAAAAGAAAAGAAACACATGAATACATTTCCTAAATAAAGTCTTCTTTCTATATGAAAATCCTAACTATATCTCTTTTCTTTTAATTAAGGTACTTGCTGCAAGCAAAGTTATCTCTCCATCTTTCAGAGAATTTCTTGAATGGTATTCATGAGGGAGTGAAAAATTTTTGTTGTCAATTAATATTCTTCTGGTAGTTGAGTACAGTTTTATTTCTCTCAGTTGCTACCAAGTTGATCCTGGTTTACTGCAAAAACCTTCTATACGCTCTCCCTACTTATGTTCTTGGCCTTACAATGTATCCTGTATACAGCAGAGAGACTAATAATTTAATACCACAACTCATATTATGTTATTCCTCTGCTTTAAACTCTTTATTGGCTTCCCTTGCCCTCAAAGTAAAACATAAATTTTTAACCTGAATGTACAATCAAAAAAGCCAATTTATGTCACTCTACATTCAAATATATTATTTTACTTACTTCATATCATTTGTCATGATCAGAACTTATTTATATACATACATATGTTATTTACTCATTTGAACATGTTTCTATTGCTATACACAAGAACATATCTCTTTGTCTAACTTGTTTACTTCTGTATCACGTACACCCACCACTGTCACATCGTATAATTTGATTTATATATGCTGGATGAATGAATGAATGAAGAATGGTAGATGGACACAAGACAAGAGCGAAAATACACTGGGGAGATAGTAAGAAATTGACCCAAGACATGAAATAACAAGAGTTTTGTTTCTACTGCCTTGAGATTATTACAGGAATTAAAGTTGTAATTTTTCTACTTAAAAATAAAATTTGTATTTAGTAGAGATTAGGCCATTAGATTATATATTGGATTAGATGATTAGTTAGATTTTATAATTAGATTTGATGGTCTATATTTATCTGATATATAAATAAATTATATTAAATTATTAGATTATTAGATTATTGGATTTATATAAAATTATTCCATCAACTAAAAGCCATTTTATAATTGGTCCTAACATATAAAAATGAATTTCTTGCTGGGCATGATGGCTGATACCTGTAATTCCTGCTACTTGGGAGGATGAGGGAGGAGGATTATTTGAGGTCAGGAATTTGAGATTAGCCTCGGTAATAGTGCAAGACTCTGTTTCTAAGAAAAAAAGAAAAGGAAAAATACATTTCATCCAAGTTTTGGAAAATCATATTAAATATAATTTAAGTATAATCCTTTGGAACATAAATTGAAACTTATCGGATGACTCTATAGTGTTCAATTTGTTTCCTATTATTTCCTACCAAATTTCCTAATACTTAAGAAAACCTGAACTCTGACTAATGAAGAAAAAAAAAAAAAGAGAAATATTTGTTTATTATGTCTGACAATTTTAAACATTCCACTAAAAAACAATAAACATGATGGTTGGTGACTGTTTCTTTTTTAGGTGGTTAACATGTATTATGAAAGTGAATGTATCCAATCTTAACTCCTTAGGAGTCGATAATATAGAGAGAATGTTCTCACATGTGGTCTTAAATGATTTCTGGGTGCAAAATGAAGTCACCAATGTTCTGGCTAAGAAGTTCAAAAGCTATCTGTTACAAATAAAACAATGCAGTTGCTTTCTTTGTATTTAACTATTAAAAAAATACTCAGGAAAATTTCAACTAACAATACTCTGTACACTCAGTCTTATCCACTTAAATTTTCTTTGGTTCTGCAAAAAAATTAGTTGCAAACATACACACATACACAAACACATATATATTTATTCCAGTAGTTTCAATAATAAAGACTTATCTGTTCCTCTTCAGTGTTTCAAACAGTATATAGCACATCACTTTTGAGGCTACCCTATAACTTAGGCGGAACATTAAGTAATATTTTGTGGACTCCCTCTAACTTATTGTTTACAGTGCCTCATAGAACGTTTCTTTTTAATGTAAAGTGGATGATACAGAACTGAGTGTCAACTTTCACTTAAAGAGTCACACATTTACAGTATTTCTAAAACCTCTCCGTGAACATGAATTTTAATAATTTCAATCTAAAATGCTAATTTTGCTTGTTTACAACATTGTAATTTACTCTAATGGGTATCCACTTCTCTTTTTTTCCTCGGCAAAGTAGTTTTTTGTTTGTTTGTTTGTTTTTAAGGCAAAGGCTTCTGTCCTGTAGAATCTCATGTCTTTTTATAAAGAGATGACATTTTTAAACCTCAAACTGTGATGCTGTTAAATGGAACTTTAAAAATTGCCTTTTGAGTTTTCAATTTTTTATATAGGTTTCATTTTACTTTGCATGGTGTGCGATATATAACATATTGTCTGAGATCAGAGCTAAAGAGAAGTCAAACTGAGATTATAATGCTTATTAAAAATGACAACCTGTGTTGATTTAGTACTGTCATAAAGCAGTAAACTAATCAAATATTAATTCCATCCAACAAATATTTACATCTATATTTTAGTAATTTTGAAAAGGTGTATGATGATGTTTAGCCTTACTGTCTATTTATACACACAAAAATGTAAATCATTAATGAAAATATTAGTAATATTGTCATGAGTCCATAACATAAATAAAACCAAATAGATATAAATTCAAATAAATTAGTTTAATTTTAATATGCATTTTGGGAAAAAGGTATCACAGGTGAAGGAGCATTTAAGTTAGCACATAAAGGAGGGGTAGAATATTGACGAATCAAGGAGTGGAAGAAAATAACTTCAACCAAGCAGATCGCATGATCAAAGAGGTGGTGTCCAGTTTTAAAATGATAATTAAAGTTTTGATAATTATATTTTCAAGGACTTTGAATGTGATACTAAGATACTAACACATTTTCACTTGCTTCTTTTATTGCTTCTCATAATTATTTTGTTAGAGGAAAGGTATTTGAGAGATTATATGATTAGAGTTGAGCTTTTTGCAGCATTTCCTTGTTGCAATGTGAAAGATGGAATAGAAAGAAAGGAAGTTGATGCAGAGAGGACAATTCTAATATTATTATTATTATTATTATTATTTTAATTTTTTTTTTTTTTTTTTTTGAGACGGAGTCTCACTCTGTCACCCAGGTTGAAGTGCAGTGGCATGATCTCGGCTCACTGCAAGCTCCACCTCCCGGGTTCATGCCATTCTCCTGCCTCAACCTCCCAAGTAGTTGGGACTACAGGTGCCCGCCACCATGCTTGGCTAATTTTTTTTTTTTTTTTTTTTGCTTGTTTGTATTTTTAGTAGAGTCGGGGTTTCACCGTATTAGCCAGGATGGTCTCAATTTCCTGACCTCGTGATCCGCTTGCCTTGGCTTCCCAAAGTGCTGGGATTACAGGCATGAGCCACTGCACTTGGCCCAATGTTACTGTTCTTATTAATGATAGAAATAATGAAGCCATATTTTGAACTAAGAATAACAGATTTATTAATGCTATTACATTTGTATCATTATTCAGAATAGAGAGCAAAAATAATGTATCTATAAGTCATGTAAGGTATATAAAATCTGATAAAGAATTACAATAGTATTTATTTCCAGTGATAGATACTATTTCTTCACTTATTATGTTAATACATGTTTTGGTTGCAAATGATAGAAATGCAAATCTAACTAACCTACAGGCCAGTGAGAAATGTATTAGCTGATATATACCAATTGCAGGAAGTACAAGAATGGGGTTAAACTTGGTTATGGTTGATCAGGGACTGAATATCATCAATACATTTTATTTGTAATTTTTTACTTTTGCTCATTTCTGTGCTTTGGTTTCATCTTTTCAAACTGTGTTTTCTACAATGCTAAAACTATAGCTATTAGCTAGTTTAGTTTAATGATGTCATTGTTTCATATTAGTGAGAAAAGAGCACATCACCACATGTTGCATTTTAAACTAGAAAGGCTGCCTCAGCATGGGTCACAGTCACTGTGACCGGGGACATGGAGTGATGTATAAGGACAGAAGCTCTCATATGATCTTATATATAAAGCAAGGGAGACAGTATTTTCATAAAGAAAGATATATTTCTTCTCTATTCTTTCTGTAACAGACTTTCAAGGTTTTCTTTAAAAAATTTTTATCGGGTATATGGACATAAGAAAAATGTTGGAGTAGGATTCTCCATACAGACACCACCACAGAAACATCAATTTGAATAACTATCCATGCATTAGAGTACCTTCATAAAGTCTAAGGAAACCAAATGAGAGATCACAGTACCATACCTGAGTGTAGCACAGAAATAAAAAAAAGATGCATTGAAGAGGATAGAAAGGGCAGGTTTACATTACCCATGTCACACCTCTGCTAACCCAGGCAGTACAGAGTAATGAGAGATACCCTACACATGTGGGAAGAAAAAGGAAGTAAACATAGGACTTCATTTCAAACCCCAAAACTGAGACACCCACAGTAAAACCCAGCACTAAGCAGGTCCTCATGACCCCAGCTCCAGTTTAGCACTCATAGACTCAGCCCCTGGTCAAATTTTGAACCTCCATGCTGCAGGACTGCTTGACAGTCAGTTTCTGTGCTGGCCCACTGCCAGGCTGACCTCAGTAGTCCAAGGCTCAGTACCACTTTCAACTTCAGGCTAGGCCTACTGCCTTCTGTCTCCCTTTGCCTTCTGCCTTAGACTCTGGAGTGGCCCCACTGCCTGCCCAACCTCAGTCACCCCAGGCTCAAGACTGCTTCTAGTACCCAGTTGGACTCCATGATCTCAGGATCCAGGCTAGCATCAGTGATTGCAGGTATCAGGCCAGTATCCGTGACTTTAAACTCCATACTAGATTCAGAGGCCAAGGTTCTATGTTAGCCCCAGTACTAGGCTGTCTCCAAGTACCAGAGAGGTCCCCATGGCCCCAGGCTGTAGAGGACCCAGGTTACAACTTACTCAAGTAGACCCAGGGTCTCGACCTTGGTACCAGGCCAGTTTCTGTGACCTGAGACTCTGAGACCACCATTGCAGACCCAGGCTCTAAGTTAGACTCTGCAAACTCAGGAGATATATACATAATGCAGATTCAGGCTCCAGGCCTACTCCAGTGTCACGTTAGTGTCCATGGACTCAGGCTCCAGGCACATTTCAGTAGGTCTACAAACCAGGCTTGGCTTAATGCTTGACCAGTCCCTATAAACTCATGTTCAAGAGTGGCCCCAGCACCAGTTCATCCCCTGTGGTTGCAGAATTCAGGCTAACCTCATGGGCTGATATTGTTTTCATATGTATCCCCACCAAAATTTCATGTTTAACTGTAATCCCTAATATTGGGATTACAATATTAGGTGATCCTTAATACTGGGATTACCTGGTGGGAGGTGATTGGATTATGAGGGTGGATTTCTCATGAATGGTTTAGTACCATCCCTGTGCTGCTGTTCTTGTGACAGTGAGTTCTCATGAGATCTGGCTATTTAAGAGTGTATGATACCTCCTCACCCCCACTACTCTTACTTCTGCTTTTGCCAGGTGACGTGTCTGCCTCCCTTTGTCTTCTGCCAAGATTCCGAACTTCCTGAAACCTCTGAGAACCCGAGCATACATCAGCACCATGCTTCCTGTAAATCATGCAGAATGATGAGCCAATAAAACCTCTTTTCATTATAAAATACCCAATCTCAGGTATTTCTTTATAGGAGTGCAAAAATGGTCTAATACATGGACACAGGCTCCAGCTCCAGCTCCAAGCTTGTGCACCCAGACTCAAGGCCCATCCTGTAGACCCAATCAACAGGTCTAACCCAGTGGATTAGGCTTCTGACCCAATGCCATGGAATTAGCATCTGACCTACTGTTCTGCTGACTCAGGGACCAGGCCAACCTGCCCAAGGACCCCAGCAGCAAAACTGTCCTTGTACCACAACAAACAGCCTTCCCAGAATTTCTGGATTGGCTGACTGGTGAAGAGTTTTCACAGAAAAAAACTAGTTTACAAACCTTTGAATAAATCCCTTCTGCAAATATGCACACATCAAAATAAGGTAGTAAAGAATACCAAAAAAAAAAAAAAGAAAAAGAAAAAACTAATGAGACGTAGTACCACCAAAAGAACACAATAATCTCCCACTAGCTAGCACCAAATAAATAGATATGTTAGAACTGCCAAATAATTTAAAATAATTGGTTTATGGAACCTCAGCAAATGTGAAGAAAATACAGAGAAACCATTCAATGTAATCAGTTAAAAAATAAATTATAAAAACTAGAAATTAGAGATTGAAATTACATTTTAAAAAATCAAACAGAAATTCTAGAGCAGAAAAATATAGAAATGAAATATAAAATGCAATAAAGAACAGCAACAAAAATTGATCAAGCAAAAGAAAGACTGAATTAAGACATTATTTGAAAATATACACTACAAGGAGAAAAAAGAAAAAAATAATCAAAATGAATGAAGAGAATGTACTGGCTTGATGAAACGGCATCAAAAGAACAAATGTTCCAGTTATAGAACTTCCTGAAGAAAACCAGAAAGATACAGGAGTAGAACACATTCAAAGAAATAATGGAAAATGTTCCAAATTTGTGGAAAGATACAAATATGAAGATACAAGAAGGTCAAAGTTCTCCAATCAGAATCAATCCTAACAAGACTGCATTAAGTAGAATCAAACTGTCAAAAATCAAGGACAAAGAGAGGATCTTGAAAGCAACAAGATACAAGAAACCAATCACATATAAGAGATTTCCCATATGGCTGGCAGTAGATTTCTCAGCAGAAATCTTACAGGGCAGAAGAAAGCGATATGATATATTTAAAGCAAACTTGTCCAACCTGTGGCCCGTAGGCTGCCTGTGCCCTAGAATGCTTTTGAATGCGGTCCAACACAAATTCGTAAACTTTCTTAAAATATTATGAATTTTTTTGCTTTTTTTTTTTTTTTTTTTTTAGCTCATCAGCTATTGTTAGTATTTGTTAGTGTATATTATGTGTGGCGCAAGACAATTCTTCTTCTTCCAGTGTGGCCCAGGGAAGCCAAAAGGTTGGACACCCCGACTTAAAGTGTTGAAGGAAAAACAGTAACAACTGCCGAGCAAGTATACTGTCCTTGGCCACCCAGCAAAACTGTCCTTCAGAAACAAAGGAGTGTTGAAGGTTAAAGACTTTATCTGACAGACAAAGCTAAGGGAGTTCGTCACCATCATACCTCTCTAAAAAGAAATGGTAAAGAGGGTTCTTCAATCTCAAATAAAAGAATGCTAATTAGTAACACAAAAACATATAAAGTATAAAACACACTGGTAAAGATAGTACACATTCAAATCTTTCTCTCTGTCTCTTTTTTCCTTTTTGATATTTACAGTAGCTTGGCAGCAAGCACGTTGCCTTTTATTAGGTGAATAAATAAACTGTGATGTATACAGTAAATGGAATATTATTCAGTGCTAAAAAGAAATGAGCTGTCAATCTCTGAAAAGACAGCGAAACCATAAATAACATATTACTAAGTAAGAGAAGCACATATAAAAAGACTACATTTTGTATGAACTAAACTATATGGCATTCTGCATAAATGCTAAACTACAGGGACAATAAACAGATCAGTGGTTGCCAGGGTGAGGCTGAGAGAGGAGGAATAAATAGGCAGAGCACAGATAATTTGTAGGGTAGTAAAAATACTTCATATAATACTATAAGGGTGAATACAGGTCAATGATGAATGTAGGTCTTGAATGTATATATTTATGTCTCTCAGCAAATTTGAAAAGTCTGCAGGCGTTACTTATTCAAACATTCTCTTTGACACTTTCTATCTTTCCCCTCCTTCAGTTTGTCTTGCAAATCTGCTGTCAGACTTTTTGAAAGACATTTTATCCTGATTTATTTTTATGCTTTGACTGGACCATATGTTCCTGTTTCTTTATATTTCTTGTTATTTTGTGGTTGTTGTTTTGCTGAAAACTGGACAATGGAATCTAATAATGTGATAATTAGATTCTGAAAATTAGTTCTCCTTCTTCCTCTGAATTTTCTGGTTTTTGTTATTGTTTCTGTTTTTAATTGTTTTAGACTGTCTCTGTACTAAGGATCAGACTGAGATATAAACTTAAGTTTTTTTCCTATCTTTTCTGAGACATTGTCTGGGCATGAATGCTCATTTTCAATTTTCCAGTATATGTAATTGTTTTTGAATGTTTTATTACTTAATTTCTGGCACCCCAAAAGGAAAAAAAAAAATGAAATGGAAGAGGACATTTAGCATTTAAATCTCTTGGAAGTTACATTAGGTAGAGAAGAGTCTTGCAACAGTGGGAGGAGGTGCATCAATGGTTGCCTGAGTTTGTGTCTGTGCCTTTGTGATCAGAAGCAGCAATCAGCAGTCAGACCACAGATCCCAATGTTTGAAGGACAGAGTTCTTTTTTTGCCTACTCTGGCTCCCACAAGCTGTGTCCAAGCTGTTCGAGAAATAGGGGTATAGCTGTCTATCCTGTGGTTGAAGACTGGGGGATGGGTGGCTTTTAGCCACTGTGCTATCAGCTGAAACTGACTAAAAATAATGACAATTTATCATCTGAGTCTTCACCTGGAAGTTGCAAGCCTTCATTAGCCTCTAGAGTTCAAAATAGTTTCATCAGACAAATTATGCCAGTGGAATTGTTGCCTAGGTGAGAAACAAATTCCTGGTGCTTCTCATTCTTCGCCTCTTCCCAGAAACCTCAGTGATTTACATATTTTGAAGCTACATCCTTTTCTAGATGTATGCTTTTATTTTTGTTATTTTAAATGGTGTTATGTTAATTTTTTATGTTTCAATCATTTATTGCCAATGCATAGAAACATAATTGAAAAGGTCAAAATATATTGACCTTTTATCCTAAAACTTGTCAAAGTCATTCAGTTTGAGTAGCTTCTTTGCATATATCTTGAGATTGTTAAATGTAACTGTATATGTCAACTCTGAAAAATGGGAATTTCACATTTTTTGTTTCTAACACGACACATAAAAATTTTATTTTCCTGACTTAAGAGACTGACCACTCTTGCCTTACTCTCAATTTGGGGAGAATAAATTAATACTTCAACCTACTGCTTGATATTAACTATAAATTTTTTTGTGGCTGCTGCTTTTTCTTGCTCAAGTTTCCTTTTATTTCTAATTTAATGAGAATTTTTACCATGAATGGGGTTATTTTTGCAATTGTTTTCATGCATTTTTGAGATAATCATATTGTTTTTGTCCTTTATTCCGTTGTTAATTATATTGGATCATTTAAGTATGAATCTACCTCTCATTCCTGGTATAATACTCCCTTGGTTGTAGTATGTTTTCATTTTTATATACTGAATTAGATTTGCTGATATTGTTAATGATTTCATCTATGTTCATCAGGGATGTTGATATATTGCATTTCTGTTTGAAAGATCTTTGATCTTGGCATAAAATAACTTTGACCTTACAAATGTGTTGGAAAGTATGTTCTCTTATTCTCATTTTGTGTGGTATTGGTTGTATTTATTTATAAAGCATTTCACAAAATTCCCTTGTGAAGCCATCTTTAGCTGAAGGTTAGTATGACAACCGTTTTAGGGAGTTATATGCACTCGTGGGTCCTGAGCTCTTGTCCGGTGTCCAGGAAAAATGAGATGAATGAAGAAGATTTTATTGAACAATGAATGTGGCTGTCACTGGGAAGAAGAGCTGGAAAAAGGTATAGAACGGGCAGGTAACCTTCCCCTCAAGTCCAACCATCTCTGGCCAGACTCTTCTCCGAACTCAAGCCGTTGATCTGTCCCTCTGAAGTTACATTGCCTCTCTCTGATGTCCAGCCGCTTCTCTACTTCTCTCCGACTGAGTCTGAGGTCTTCAGAAGTACAGACTAGGGGTGGGGTAGGCCATGGGTAGCTTAGAAAAGGCAACATTCAAGAGGGAAAACAGGGATAGAGGTTGTCACATTGAGCCGTGGGTTTCAGTTTTTTTGGCTTGAAGGTTAGGTTTTGTCAGGGACTCACCATTGTCTGCCTAGAATTTCTTTGCCTCCTGCCTCTAACATTGTAACAAAATAGTCTGCTGATTTTTTTTTTCTTTGTTGAAAATTTGATTAGTAGTATATAGTTATTTAAGTTTTTATGGGGAGCCTTTTTTAGATGCATCTAATTATGTGTTATTTGTGGGTTATATTTTAGTTTACTTTGATCAAGATTCACTGTACTTCAGTATCTGAGAATTCTTGTCTTTCATCAGTGCAGAGAATTCAAAATAATTGCCATTTGCACATAGCCTCCTTCATCAATTCTTGTTTTATTAAAATTGTACTAGCTGTGATTGTATACATGTTTCTTCTCTCACTTACACATTTTCTTTGTTAATGGTCCCTAGAAATTCTTTTATTTGATATCCGTGTATGTAAATATGTGTTTATTGTATTTTAGTAGTTACTTGCTTTGGGAAAGTTTTTATGTCATCTAGACTGCCCTTTGGGCAAGAATGCTATTCAAAATTTTATGCTCATGTATATTTTTGTTTAAAAAAATACAATATTTTCATAATAGACAAATGTTTGATTATATTCAAATATTTTATGAGTTCTTGTCATTTTCTAAAAAATGTAAATATGATCAAAACATTCTAGAGGTATAAAAAGTTTGAAACTTTCAAAGTGAGCAGTTGTTTCAATCAATCCATATATGGGACCTTCAACCATATAGTTAAGAAATTCAAAGAAAATTAAAATGTAGTAATCAGTTTGCAATTACTCAAAAACACTTATCCATCTACTATGTATAATACACTTTGGTTATTGATATAAATGTTTCAAGTGTTTTAATACTAAATCCTTGCCCTCTTTCTCAGTGAGATCATGGTTAAAATGAACTAATAAAGTAAATACACACCTACTCCTCTCCCACACTTATGCACACAAACAGCAATCTGTGAATGTCAGTCACATAAAAAAAACTGATCATAAAATATATTCAGTATTGATTTATAAACATTTTCTTATTATTGATTTATAAACATTCAGTAATTTATAAACGTTCAGTAATGATTTATAAACATTTTCTTATTATTCACTCTATATATTAATATATATTTAGGAAATTAAAGATTACTTGATTTGCATTTCTACAGTCATACTTCTTTATCATGAGAAAAATAGTTTTTAGTTCACTTAGCAAATATGTAGGGAATGACATCTTTGCATGAATTTCTAATATAAGATTGTAACAGTAAGGAGAAAAACAACAAGCATAATAACTGTGTATTTTATTTCTTTTTCCAAAACTAGTAAATTAGACCAGATTTTACCAAAAGTACAGAGACACAAATGATTTTATCAAATGCAATTACATGATAGAAATTTAATATCCCACTACATAATTTTACTTTTAATTGTAAATGGTATAAAGTTCTGCTAGATTTTAACCTAAATAGAATCTAAACCTTTATTCTGATAGAAGACCTTTATAAAAGGACAAAAAAATTCCTATATAGAGCTTTAGGCTTGTCAGGAAAAGATTTTAACATTGTAACAAATCAGATAGCAGGTAGAGATTTATTGTCCCGGGGGACCTACAGCCTTTTCAGGTGACTTTTAAAGGTCTTTTTTGAGTGGAAGATGTAGAAGACTAAGAAATAAAGTAACGACTGACTGCTCATGATTCATAATAATAAAATAGTAGAGTTGGAATACATACACACATTACAAATGCACAAAAAGCAGCTCAGCTAATTCCTCCAAGGTGAAATTTACACATTTCTTTGCTGCAGAAGTACAGCTAAGGGAGTGATAAATTGCAATGCTCCTGGAAATGAGAATAGAGTCCTGGTTCCACAGTCTACTGCCACATCTTTTAAGATGTGTAGGGATTAGTGAAGGCCCCTGAGCATTTTTCTGTGAGTGGATTTCCCCTTTATAACTTTATAATGATTAACTATAAATCTCAGAAACAGATAGTGCTGTAATTGGATGTCCTGTATAGATCCCTATAACTGACAACAAAAACCTAAGCAGAATCTTGAGTTTTGGAGGATAGTTATGAATGGATGTTCAATCTCTCACCACATCCTCATACCTCACGCACACCTCCTAACTGGCAAGAAGCCAACTGAGTAGCCCAAAGAATCAATTACACAAATGTCATTAGTTCCCTAATTTTTAGGGTATTGGTTGAGTTATTGACTAATATGAGTTGATACTGTCAAATATGGGGCTGAAATAATTTTTATATAAGCATTTTCAGTTTAATAATCTAATGTTTAATAAAATTGCACTGAGAACAACAAAAATAGTATACAGAAAATTATTGCTATAACTTTGCTTCAAATGATAATTAAATGCAAGGAAATTAAATAGATCAGTAATTCTCAAAATTTTGATTGCAAGGATTGGAAATGATGAATAGATGCTCTTTTTAGGATTAAACCTACTGATATTTACCTTACAAGAAATTAAAATGTAGTATTTTAAAGTGTTTGTGTAGGAACTCATTAGCAAAATAATCATTTCCTATGTTGATAGAACTGACAGATTGAAAAATATATTTTTCTCTCCCAAATTGTGGTACGAGTGAAATTCTTTTATATTTTTCCAAACATTTTAAAAATATGTGCCTTCATAATGATAATTCTGCCTCTGGATTTAACTTGCTGAGATACATTGTTTTGGTTGAGGTATAGGGAAATTATTGCCTTTTGTAGATACATAGTTAGAAATGACGACAGTATTTCAACAGGCTTTTCAGCAAATTGTAGGTATTCTTTGTTAATACATCCAAGTCAGGCACATTGGGTGGTATTCTTCCTTGTTAACACACGAAAAAATGGACACGCAAGGGTTTTTTATGATTAATTGAATACACCAAATTATATCAATAAGCTATTTAGACTGCTTCACTAAAATCAAGCATTCAATAAGAAACAAGTTTTCAAATATTTGAAAACAAGCAGCACAAGACATTGATCTCTAGGTTAATGGAAACAGTTAAGACAACCTCATGATTGCACAAATTTTCTATCTGAGGAGACTTTGTAGGTTTCAACAAAGAGATAGAGGGACCAAACTAGAATCTACCTGTAATAAGCTACCTTAAGGAGACAAATTTCAGAAACAGTAGAGGCCACGGTGGCTAGAATTATTAAGGCTGAGTGAGAAAGAAGAGAGAATTACTCTGGGAGGAATTATAGAGATCTGCTTGGGATTCTCTTGAGTCTTTCGCTGAATACTGATGATATAATTCAATGTGAGGATAAAATCTGAATCTGGGGAATAATCCACCAGAAATTAGCAGAAAAAGCAATCCAGGAATTGACACATAGCCTAGAATAGTTTGTGTTCCCATCGGCCAGAGCAGAAAAACCTCATAATATATGAGGTGCTGGTTGATGTGTTCAGTATGTTTTTGCCTCAGTGATGAGGAAAAAGTAGTCCTGACTAAAAGCTATTCTGATCCAACCTTACAAAAGTAATAGCAAATATTTCAAAGATCAGTTTCTAAGTAGCTTAACTAAATCCCAGAACAAATCTCAAGAATATTTGAAGATATATAAAAGTAACCAGCACCCAACAATTATAAATGTTAATGTCTGACATCCAATAAAAATGTGAAGACATGCAGAGAAGCAGGGAAATACACCCTTTAAGAGAGAGAGAGAGAAAAATAAAAGAGTACATAGAAATAGACCTAGAACACAGAGGAAAGGATACTTTTAAATAAACTACAAGTCAAAGAAGTCAAAAAAATGAAACTAGAAAATATTATGAAAATGAAAATTAAAACATATTAAAATCCTTAGGATATAACTAGTACAGCACATGGAAGAAAATTCATAGCATTAACTACCAATTTTTTTTTAGATTGGTTCACAAGTATTTACTGTTTTTACCATTAAAAGTAATGTAGTCCCAGCTACTCAGGAGCTCAAGAGGCTGAGGCAGGTCAACAGCTTGAACTCAGGAGGTGGAGTTTGCAGTGATCCAAGATCCAGCCAGTGCACTCCAGCCTGGGTGTCAGAGCAAGACAGAGCAAGACTCTGCCTCAAAAAAGGAAGAAGAAGAAGAAGAAGAAGAAGAAGAAGAAGAAGAAGAAGAAGAAGAAGAAGAAGAAGAAGAAGAAGAAGAAGAAGAAGAAGAAGAAGAAGAAGAAGAAGAAGAAGAAGAAGAAGAAGAAGAAGAAGAAGAAGAAGAAGAAGAAGAAGAAGAAGAAGAAGAAGAAGAAGAAGAAGAAGAAGAAGAAGAAGAAGAAGAAGAAGAAGAAGAAGAAGAAGAAGAAGAAGAAGAAGAAGAAGAAGAAGAAGAAGAAGAAGAAGAAGAAGAAGAAGAAGAAGAAGAAGAAGAAGAAGAAGAAAAGAAGACCCTTCACAAAATCAGATGCAATTTTCTTTGCAATAAGCAAAGATTTTTATGAATCAAAATAGGAAGGAGAAACATAAAGGATCGGAATGAGAACCAAGAAATACAAGGAAAATAATTCCACTAAGCCAGGGGTTTCCAATCTTTTGGCTTCCCTGGGCCGTATTGGAAGAAGAATACTTTTCTTGGACAGACATAAAATACACCAACACTAATGATAGCTGATGAGCTAAAAAAAAAAAAAAAAAAAAAAAAATCACAAAAAAAGGCCATAGTGTTTTAAGAATGCTTACAAATTTATGTTGGGCAGCATTGAAAGCTGCCCTGCAACCTGCGAGCTGTGGGTTGGACAAGCTTGCATTAAGCAATGTTCAGTTCTTCAAAAGATGGTCAAAATTCCAGAAAAGTGCATTTATGGAATTAATAATTTTAAGTCCTCAAAAGATAATCTAGGGTTAAGTAAAAGTTCAGAAAAGGGACATTGCAGTTTTGCATTTATCTGTCAGTTTAGGTCAGTCAGTGAAAAATGCATTCTCTTGTGTCTTTGTTACATGATGGTTGCAAAAAGGTCTTAGCTCCTTCCACTTATAAATTTTAGTTTCTGCCCATTATTTCTACAACTTTTTTTTTTTCTATACCAGTGTTTTTCTTCTTTCCTTGTGATAATCAAATGACTGGACTAGTAGATCTTTTTGATATTGTTCCACTGTTTCCAAGGCTTTGTTTATTTTTTTAAATATTGTATTTTCTCTCTCTGTTTTTCAGGTAGGATAATTCCTACTCTTAAAGGTTAGTGACATTTCTCTGTCATCTTCATTATTCAATTGAACACATCCAGTGAATTTTTATGTCAGATCTTACAGTTTTCACTTTTGAAATTCCATTTTTTTTTTTTAACAGCAGTTGGATTATCCTCTTCCCAGAGAGGATTTATTTACCTTCTTAAATCAAGGTTTGTTTATTTCTTTGCTTATTTTTCCCTCTCCATATCCCTGAAAGGATGATGGACAGATGGGCAGCTGCCCTATGTAAACTTTGGGTCTGAATTTCAGTGTTCCTCCCTGTAATGCTAACCCTGCTGCACACACGGGCATGTCTGGCCTTCATTACATTGCCTCATGAGGAATCCGTGTATGGGAAGCTGGCGCTGCTAAGATGTTCCGTGAGTAAATACAAGTTCTGTTACCGTCTCTGAGAGCTCTTGTTTCTTGTCCCAATAAATAAATATGGATGTAAAAACTTAGCAAGTGGTTCTAACCTATGAATCTAGGTTACTATTGTAGGAATTGCCAAATGTTAGCTTCAAAAATGATATTCTCTGCCAAAACTCTAAATTTGAAGTGAGAAGTGTGGATATTAGAAAATGCTTATGAAATTATTTTCAACCCAACCTGGTAGACATTAAAGTGCATTATTGTTCTACCCAGCTTCTGGCATCTCCTTGAGCAAATTTTGTTTGCTTACTTGTTTTTGTTGTTGTTGTTGTTGTTGTTGTTTTAATCTGCCAGAGTGTTTCCATAAAATTACTTGTAGTGTTCTTTTATCAGTAGCAGTGTAACTCATCTGTCTTATATCAGGGCCATGTCAACACTTTGACTCTCTCCTCATGTAGTTTGCAAAGATTTTCATAAATGGACTTCCTACAAGTCACCTACATTGATGATATTTTGGTAAACCAGAGATGGAAATTTCTCTAAATCTTCACTTCTCAGAGTTTGGACAGCAGCCCTCAGCCTCTCTTGAAAGTTTGTTAGAAATGCAGAATTTGAGGCCCCACCATAGAATTTCTGAATCAGAATCTGTATTTCAATAAAATCATCACATTACTAATATGCCTACAAGATTTGAAAAAGCATTGACTTAGATGACCCAGATGTCAGAGTGTAAGGATAATATAGAGTTATAAATCATTATGTTTTAACAATAGGAATACACAAACCAGATGTATGATCTACCCTATCTATGGCAAAGTGGCCAACTAAAGGAAAAAGAAAAGTATATGGGTGATGGTCACACTAAAAACCTAGACTTCACCACCACACACTCTATCAATGTAACAAAACTGCACTTGTATCCCCTAAATCTATAGAAATAAAATAAAATAAAGATAAAACATGATTTACATATAGTTCTGCATGATATGTTTCTTTCACCTGGAAGCAGATGGGTGTTGCATTACAGTCCAACTCAGGGTTAGCTCAGAAAGAAATTGAAATACTGCTAAAATTTCAAGAAGTACATTTGATTATCTCCCTTGTGTAAAGAAAAAAAAAGTCACCTGAGATAAAGATCTACATTTCCTAGATTACAGATTAGGAAAGAACAAGATTAAAATATCTGTCACATCGAGCTCTGGGGAAGAGTTATGTATGGAATCGTAAGTGTAGGCACGGGGTGTGAGGATATCTGTTTTTCATGTAACTTCTCATCTACTACCAAGGAGACTTTCAATAATCAAGTGGACAAAATGACACATCCTATGGATATTATTCCTCCTTTGTGCTTGGCTTCCTCAATCCTTTGTTCATTTGGCCCGTGCACAAAATTACTCAGTGACAGGGTTTGAATGTTGAGGCCTTTAATGTCTTTAAAATAAGATTAATTTATAATTTAATTTTCTAGTTATTCTTGGGGTTGTTCTGCCATGCCATCCTACTCAGTAGCCAAAGTCTTACCCACCTCTACTATTTATTATATAAATATTAGAGGCACATTTTCTTATCTGATGAAAAGTCTGATTACCATCTGGAGACCCTGAACTTTGAAATGGTTGATAATTGAGAACATGTGTCTTCTCTTTCTGAAGAAGATATGAATGTCTTTATATGTTGAATGGTCGCTTCACATTAGATGGAGGGATAAAAGATAATTTTATTTGCGTATAAATATAGGAAAATTGTTATATTAATGCTAAATAACAATATAGGAGGATTGAGCTAAATAACAATATAGGAGGATTGAGATAAAGTCCCAGTATCTATTCCTTGCCTCCCTAAGGCACTGTACCAGAATATGCTAACAATGCAAATTACGTTTCCCAGGATTTCTTGTGAATGTGCTTCCGGCTAGATTCAGCCACAGGGAAAATTTTACCAGGGAATTAGAGTATATTAAAAGAAAAAATATGACATATTTCTTTGCTTATTCTGCTTTGGATGGTGTTTCTAAGCAAGGCTGTACCTCTTCCAAAGTATCGAATAATGACTTTCATGGGCACTATGCACTTTTGCTTCTGTGAATCCCTTTGTCCATAAGAAAAATAAATAAGTAAATAACAATTATATTTTCTGACCAGGTTTGTTGTCTCACACCTGTAATCCCAGCACTTTGGGAGGCCAAGGCAGGAAGATTGCTTCATGCCAGGAGTTCAAGGACAGCCTGGGCAATATAGCAAGACTCTGTCTCTACAAAATATAAAATAAAATAAAGAATTAGCTGGGCATGGTGTCATACACCTGTGAACCCATCCACTCCAGATGCTGAGGAAGGAAGATTGTTGGAGCACAGAAGGTTGTCTCTCTCTATAAAGGTATCTCTCTCTCAAAGAGAGATACCTGTAATATTATATTTCATTGTTTGGATACAAAAGCAAATTGTGGGAAAGCACTATGTTCTAGTGCCTAGGCGAATGAGCCCTGTGTAGGAAAGAAGAATTATTCTATGGTAGGCACTCAGTAATAACTTTGAATAAGCAATTGAGTATATATGTCCACTGATAATCCGTGAATAACCAGAAATTCTCTTGAGTGATAACATCTATTATGTTAACTTCGTGCGTGTTTTAGCCTTATCCAAACCTAGATTCCTGTCGCACACAAAAATTTAATTTTTATAAATTTTAGTTGGTATTCTGGCCACTAGCAGCACTGCAACTGGATCCAAGAATTCTTAAAAATATAAAGAATTCCAGTGCTCAATTGAGCTGCGCAAGTGTTATGGACTCTATATATATTTGGTAGATTGGTTGTTATGAACTCTCTATGTTTGGTTGGTTTGCTTTCAAAGTACTGACTCTCTTTTTCTTTTTCCTTGAAATGTCATGTCCAATAAAATTGTTTTAATGGCTTTTGGTATAACTCAGATGATGTTGGTGTGTCTAGAGGTGGTATTATAAATGACCACCTCTCACTTCTACTGTTTATTGCTAACTGAAGTCTTTCATTCATCACTTGTATTAATTAAGATCATAACTGCCAGTTTTTAAAACTTTTTCATCTGATAAAGGGATAACAATTTTTTCTTCATGTTTTTAGAGAGAATACATTGGTTGTACTTTAACTTTAGTATACATTTTCAGTTTATTTTAATTTTTTATAAAAAGCTGAAATACAAAACTTAGATTAACTTATTGAAAATGTGTGTGTTTGTTGTTGGCATTGCTGTTTGTTTCCTATAAATAGATAATAGATATCCTGATGAATTTTTAAAGTTTATACTAAAATGTGGATTTCTGTCTGGGGAATTTATATTGGCATCACCCTCCAAACAGTCTCTTTCTCTCTCTCTGTCTTTAACTCAATCTTTCTCCCTTTTTTCCTACAAATTTTCCTATTTTGAAAATGTCCAAAATAAGGACATTTACGAAGTAAAGAATCTTTTTTATATATCTCAGTACTGGAATTTCTACTCAAACTTGTCTGTCAGCTAAGGATTTTTCTTCTTTGTTATCTAGAATTATTATTATATATATTATCTTTTAATAGATTTATCCTATCAGATATTCAAATTATTCTGTCTCTATGTATATAGAGTATGAAATGTCTATCATATTTTTCATATTGGGTGAATTAAAAAATAAAATTATAAAATTATTGAACATGATCAAATTAATTACTTATTAAAAGTGAACAACCAAAATATGAAAATTTGCTCATGAAAATAATACTTAAAATATTTCATTAGAATGAATAAGAGAAAATAAAATGCATATTTAATACCAGTTAATTACCCCCAGTCAGCAAACCCATCATAAAATTAATAGCATTGTGTTTGGGGCTTTTCTGTTTTAGGTAATTTACGAGAGAAGTTGTCATTTTATAGAATAATGTTTAATCTTCTATCAGATCTTTGCTCTTTAGAATAGCCCTTGCCCTTGAAATAAATGTTCTAAGACCCCCACGGGATGCATGAAACCACAGATGGTAATGAACCTGATTGCCGTCAGTCAGAACACTTTTCTGTTCATATCTTCCATTCCCAAATGTACTGCCTTTTCCTTCTTAACTAAACACTTGTCACACATTGTGGCTGTAACTTTTGCAGTTTGAGGTGTGACAGCAAAACTAACACAATTTTTTCCTCCTTCTCAATTTCACAAATAGAATATTTATTTTTACCCTACATCTTAGCAAAAAGTACAACCTTTTCCTTTTTTTTTTTTTTTTTTTTTTTTATTGAGTTGTGAACTTTCACTTTCAACTTTATGTACTTTAAGCACCTTATGGCCTCTCTTTGGCATAGCCAAATTGCTGGCATCATTTCTCTTGCACTTTGGGGCTATTATGAAGTAAAATAGGAACTACTTGAATGCAAGCACTGTGATACTGCCACAGTTGATCTGATAATCGAGATGGCTAAGTGACTTATGGGCAGGTAGCATATATACCATAGATGTATTGGACAAAGGAAGGATTCACATGCCGGTGTATGAGATTTCATCATGCTACTCAGAATGGTGCCCAATTTAAAACTTATACAGTTTACTTCTGGAATTGTCCATTTAATATTTTCTCACCGTATTTGACTGTCGGTGACTGAAACTGAGGAAGGCAAAAACGCAGTGAAGGTGTCTTCTGTACTTACATTTCATAGCATTATACCAGTTAACTGGATAAGGACATTTATGAAATAAAGAATCTTCTTAAGTTTGGATGATTGAAGATGAGAAAATTTCATCTATTCTCGTACATTTTAACGTTTAATTATATCTGTAATGATAGAGACTTTTGGACCTATGTCATTTAGAGGCTTTTCACTTATTTGCAGCTAGAATACTATAAACTTAAAAAGGAGATGTGATTGCTGTAGTTTTAGTAAAGTACCTACTGTTTAGGGTGGTATCATTAGTAGTGGCCTTTGCATGCGTTTGTTCATTGCTTCATAAAATCAAAAATAATGTGTCCATGATTATTTATCCTTTCTCCACAATATAGATTAAACAGATTAGCGAGTGCTCCAGAAATACGTTTATTACAGAATTATTACAAAAATGACCAGGCGTCATATTTTCAAATTAAATTGTTCTCTATTACTTGAAAATTAATTTACTTTTTATTTATACTAAGGAAACACTTGCTTTTGCTTTTGTATTTGATTGTGTGTGTGTGTTAATCATTAGGAAGGGTACAGGGCTGAAAGCAATCATATTTGCTTTCAGTGGTTAATCAAGATCTGAAAATTTTTAAAGATTTGATGTTTTATTCTCCTCACTCATTACACATCTGATTA
Source organism: Chlorocebus sabaeus (assembly GCF_047675955.1). NCBI lineage: Eukaryota > Metazoa > Chordata > Mammalia > Primates > Cercopithecidae > Chlorocebus > Chlorocebus sabaeus. Next base: position 34,167,000 of record NC_132906.1, on the reverse strand, counting down.
TGCACATTTTCTCTGGCTTTCCATTCAGTCCAGGCTCATCTTGTATAAATACTGCCCTGGGTCCAGAATCAGCAATTTTGCCAAGCAGCACTGGTTCCTTTTAGTGAAGAATGATAATCAAAATCAAGAACTAAGAGTCACTTCTGCTTATTTCTTTTATTCATTCTCAGCTATCAGAGCAAGAAAATAGATGTGTATAAGCTAACACATGTATATACTCATATCTATAAACATTTCTACATGTAGACATATGTCTCTATATTAACATGATTTTTTTATGTCTTCAACTTTAATTTATTGCCACATGGATCTTTTTAAATTTCTCGTCGTACTAAGCTGTAAATTCCCACACCATTGGTAAGAAACAAGCTTCCCATCATCTGTCACATCCATTTACTGTTTTCAATTCTATACATATATACATATTTTAAATATTTCATACTGATATATATATATATATGTATGTATGTATATCTGAATTGTTTACCCACACTCTCATAGGACACACTATTATCAACTATAGTACAGTGTTTATGTGAAGTTCCTTTTGTATTTGGTCTTATAGGCCTCACACATTTTCAAGTTACTTAGGTCAGCAGCTTGTTCTCCCACGCCCGTCACTAAGGTTTTTTCATACATTTGCAATACAGTTAGATTCTATTATTACAGTCTACATTCCTTCTTGGGATCTTTGGGTCTCCTAAATGATTTTTAAAAATTTGCACACATTATTGTTTATTTTCTGTTTAGTAAAGTTTTAGGTGTATTATCAAATACACAGTGCCAGGTATCCACAATTATAGGACCATATACACTATTTTTACTGCCTTAAAAATCCTTATACCTCTTAATCAATCCTACTCTCATTCTCATAATCTCTGAAAACTACCAATCTTTTAAGTTTATATAGATTTGCTTTTTCCACAATATCATGTGATTGAAATCAAAAAGTATGCAAGATTTTCAGACTAGCTTCTGTCCCTTAGTGATATGGTTTGACTGTGTCCCCATCCAAATCTCATCTTGAATTGTAGCTCCCATAATTCCCACATGTTGTGGGAGAGACCTGGTGGGAGACAATTAAATCATGGGGAGGGTTTCCCCCATGCTCTTCTAGTGGTAGTGAATAAGTCTCATGAGATCTGACGTTTTTATGAGATTTCCCCTTTTGCTTGGCTCTCTCATTCTCTCTTGTCTGCTGCCAGGTAAGATGTGACTTTCACCTTCCACCATGATTGTGAGGCCTCCCCAGCCACGTGGAACTGTATGTCCATTAAACCTCTTTTATAAATTACCCAGTCTCAGGTATATCTATCATCAGTGTGAAAATGGACTAATACAGTAAATTGGTGTCAGGAGTGGGGTGCTACTGTAAAGATACCCAAAAATATGAAAGTGACTTTGGAATTGGGTAACAGTCAGAGGCTGGAACAGTTTGGAAGGATCTGAAGAAGACAGGATAATGTGGGAAAGTTTGGAACTTCCTAGAGACTTGTGAAATTGCTTTGACCGAAATGCCGATAATGATACGGACAATGAAATCTAGGCTGAGGCAATCTCAGGTGGAGATGAGGAACTCGTTGCAGACTGAAGTAAAGTTGACTCTTGCTATGTTTTAGCAAAGGGAATGGCAGCATTTTGCCCCTGCCTTAGAGATTTGTGAAACTTTGAACTTGAAGGAGATGATTTAGGGCATATGGTGGAAGAAATTTCTAACCAGGAAAGCGTTGAAGAGGTGAATTGAGTGTTGCTAAAAACATTCAGTTTTAAAAGGGAAATGGAGGGTAAAAGTTCAGAATTTTCAGCCTGACAATATAATAGAAAAGAAAAATCCATTTTCTAAGGAGAAATTCAAGCTGGCTGCAGAAATTTTCATAAGCAACAAGGAGCCAAATGTTAATCACCAATACAATGGGGAAAATGTTTGCAGGGTATGTCAGAGACTTTTCTGGCAGCTTCTCCCATGGCAGACCCAGAGGCCTAGAAGGAAAAAAAAAGAAAAAAAGAAAAAAAAAAGGCTTCATGGGCTGGGCCCAGGGCCCCCTGCTCTGTGCAGTGGCTGCTTGGTGCCCTGCATTCCAGCTGCTACAGCCATGGCTAAAAGAGGGTAAGGTACAACTTGGACCATGGCTTCAGAGGGTGCAATTCTCAAGCCTTAGCAGTCTCTATGTGGTGTGGAGCCTGTGGGTGCACAGCAGTCAAGAATTGAATTTTGGAAACTTCCACCTAGATTTCAGAAGATGTATGGAAAATCCTGGATGTCCGGGCAAAATTTTGCTGCAAGGGCAGGACTATCTTGGAGAACTTCTGCTAGGGCAGTGCTGAAGGGAAATGTAAGGTTGAAGCCCCCACACAGAGTCCCTGCTGGGGCACTGCCTAGTGGAGCTGTGAGAAGAGGGCCACCATCCTCCAGACCCAAGAATGGTAAATCCACCTATAACTTGCACTGTGTGCCTGGAAAAGCTACAGACAATGCAATCCTGAAAGGAGCCAGGAGGGGAGCCTGCAAAGCCACAGAGTCACAGCTGCCCAAGGCCATGGGAACCCACATCTTGCCTGGATGTGAGACATGAAGTCAAAGGAGATCATTTTGGAGCATTAACATTTTACTGCTCCACTGGATTTCAGACTTGCATGGGGCTTTTAGCTCCTTCGTTTTGGCCAATTTCTCCTATTTGGAATGGGTGTATTTATCCAATCAATGCCTATACCTCATTGTATCTTGGAAGTTTTTGATTTCACAGGGTCATAGGTGGAAGGGAATTGCCTTGTCTCAGATGAGACTTTGGAGTGTGGACTTTTGAGTTTATGGTGAAATGAATTAAGATTTTGGGGGACTGTTAGGGAGGGACGATTGATTTCAAAATGTGAGGATATGAGATTTGGGAGGGGTGGGACAGAATGATATGGTTTGGCTACCCAAATATTTTTTTAGAGATTTGTCCCTACCCAAATCTCATCTTAAATGGTAGCTCCCATAACTCCCACATGTTGTGGGAGGGACTGAGTGGGAGATAATTGCATCATGGGGGTGTTTTCCTGCATACTGTTCTCATGGTAGTGTTAAGTCTCATGAGATCTGATGTTTTCTAAGGTGTTTCCCCTTTTGCTTGGATCTCTCATTCTCTCTTATCTTGCTGCCACCTAAGATGTGCCTTTTGCCTTCTGCCATGATTGTGTGCCTTCCTCAGCCACGTGGAACTGTGGAGTCCATTAAACCTTTTCTTTTTTATAAATTACCCAGTCTTGGTTATGTCTTTATCAGCAAGGTGAAAACAGACTAATACACTTAGCAATGTACATTTTCATTTCCTTTATATTTATCAAGCCATAAAAAATGTAAAGGAAATATAGATTACTTATTTTGACCACTGAATGATATTTCATTGAATGGATATATTGGAGTCTGATTATTTATTCATCTATTGTAGCTTTTAGTTACTTGAAGTTTTTTGGGATTATGAATAAAGCTTCTATAAGCATTTACGTGCAGGTTTTTGTTTGAACATAAGTTTTGAAGTTAATTTGGCTAATATCTATGTGCACAATTACAGGATCTTATGATAAGACTATATGTAGCTTTGTAAGTAATTGCCAAACTGTCTTCCAAGATGACTGAACCATTTGCATTCTTATCAGTAATGAAAGAGATTTCCTATTGCTTTGATTTATTCCCAGAATTTGGTATTATCATATTTTTGGGTTACACCCATCGTAATAGATATGTAGTGCTATCTTATTGTTGCAGTTTTAATATGCAATTCTATCATGGCACGTAACGTGGAACAGTTTCATATACCTATTTGCCGTCTGTATATATTAACTTATGAAGTGTCTGATTAGACATTTTGTCTATTTTTCAATTGCATTATTTATTTTTATTATTTAATTATAAAAGTATTTTGTATATGTTTATACAAATTCTTTATATGTTTTGCAATTTTTTTTCTACCAGGGTGTGACTAGCCTCTTAATTGTCATTACAGTGACTATCACATAGCAAAATATTTCAACTTCAATAACCCTTCACATCAACTCTTTTTCTTTCAAAGACTGTGACTTCAGTTTTGTATTTAACATCACATTAGCTAAACAAAAATCACATATTTTTGCCGACGTTTTCTTCTGGGAGTTTTATAGTGCTGTGTTTCACAGTTAGTTCTATGATGTACTTTTGACTATTGCTTGTGAAAGGTGTGAGATCTTTCATCTATCCCTAGGTTTACTTTTTGGCAGGTGATGTCTAATTTTTCCTGACCATTTGGTAAAATGACATTCATTTCTCTACTGGATTGTCGTTGCTTCTTTGCCAAAGATCAATTCACTGCATTTGTGTGATTCTAGTTAAGGGCTTGCTACAATTAATCTATGTGTCTATTCCTTGCATCAAAACCATCGTATCTTGATTACAATAGATTTACAGTAATTCTAGAAATCAGATAGTGTCAGTTCCATGCTTTTTTTTTTTTTTTTTTTTTCCAGTTTGTTGTGAATTATTCTGGGGCTCCTGTCTTTTCATGTAAATATTTGAACCAGTTCGTCAATATGCACAGGATAACTCACTTGGATTTCTACTGGAATTATATTAAATCTGTAAATCAATTGAAAAATAATTGTCAAAGTGTGGTGTCAGATATCGCGGTTGAGGTGGATGGAAGGGACCTGCTGCAGGGAGATGAAGCGGCTGTAGGACGGTGACTGCAGCTCCAGAGCTCCGGGAGTGGCTCCGTGCAGATACTTCTGCCCCAGAGAGGACAAATATGAATGCCCAGACTAGAGTCTCATCTGTCTATGTGCTATATGAGGATCGAGGCAACAGGAAAACACTGTGGGGCATCGAGCTGTGGTGGGTGCAAGGGCTTCTTCAGATGCAGCATATGCAAGAGTCACGTTTATTCTTGCAGGTTCTGTCGGCAATGTTTTGTTGACAAGACCAAAAGGAATCAATGTATATACTGTCGATTAAAAAAGTGTTTTAGAGCAGGAATGAAAAAAGAAGTTGTGCATAATGCATGCAACGGAACAAACACCAGAAGAAGCACATGTGATGGCAGCGATATCCCCTCCATTAACACACTGGCACAAGCTGAAGTTCTGTCTTGCCAGATCTCAGTCTCAAGCCTTGAGGCATGTACTGACATATATGTTAAAAAAAATAAAATGAAAAAAAAAAAATGAAAGTGTTGATGATGTCTGTGAATTTCTGAAACAGCAGCTCTTAGTCTTGGTGGAATGGGCTAAATATATTACTGCCTTCTGTCAGTTACCACTGGATGATAAGGTGGCACTGTTGAGATCTCATGCAGGGGAACACTTAACTGCCTGGAGCTATAAAGAGATTCATGGTGTATAAAGATACTTTGCTTTTGGGAAACAACTATATTATTCACTGCAACAGCTGTGAAGTTGAGATTAGCAGTGTAATCAATCGGGTTCTAGATGAGCTGGTTCAACCATTTCAAGAAATCCAAAAGGCAATTGTATTTTTTGGCCCAGATGCGAAAGGGCTACACTTAAATGGGCTACACAGATCCAATAAACATTAAAAGCATGCAATTCCAAGAGTGGATGGGTTTGGAGAACTACATCAATGATCCGCACGCAGTATGGCTCCCTGGGGGAGGTTTGGAAAGTTGTTTCTGCTGCTGCCCGCACTGCCGTGCATCATTTGGCAAATGATTGAGCAAATACAGTTTATTTATTTTGGGGATGACTTCAATTGTCCACCTACTTCAGGAAGTGTTAGATGGGGCTTCCAATGGTAGTACTCACCTCCATCATCCAATACATCCACATTTATCTCAAGATCCATTGATTGGACAAACTGTACTTTTAGGTCCCATGCACACACTGGTTCATACAGACCACATTTGAACTCCTGAAACCCCACTCCCTTCCCCACCACAAGGCTCTGGACAAGAAGATTACAGAACAACTACAAATCAAGCTTCAGTCATTTCACCAGCCTCTCTTCAAACAAAAACAATAGCGAAAATGTGTTTATTTCTGAACAGCGCTGCATAAATGTGAAAAGCTGTTTGTCTTAAAATATCTCAAGATAGTACATTTGGCAAACTCTGATCCAAGGCTTCTTCACGGTACTGTTACAAGATGGTATCCTATTTTCTTTTTTACATGTTCATTCTGTTTGTTGTTGCCACTGTGTGAAACTTTCACATGAAACCAATGTATATTTGAGTTTGAAGATGTTTATACAGTGTATTTGTTATGCCCTTGCATTCTGCCTGCATCTGTTAAGTCTAATATGTGCCTTTGATTTGTTTTCTTAATATTGATTGAAATGCATAAGTAATTGCTTTATTGTGATGTGATGCAGAACAAAATGTAGTTTTTAAACTTAGAATAGTGGATCAGAAATCTCAGTTTAATATAAAATGAAGGTTTTTTTTGAATAAATTACAAACTTGCAGATTAGAAAAATAAAGCAATTGCTGTAGAATAACGTATACCTTTTTGAAGAATCTCCTCTGGGTGTTCTGTGGCAAAGAAGCATCTCTTTTGTCTACAGTTAAATATACCAATCCCAAATTTAGGAAATTATAAAAAGTCATTCCAAGAAAGACTGGATATTTTTTGAAATGTGACTGTCTTTGAAGATTTATGTTAAGCTAAGACATGTTCGTTTTATCAGTTAAGATACAGGCTAAACAGGAACAAAGAAACTCCTAAAAGATTCACTCAAATTAGATAGACATTTATTTCTTTCTTCTGAAACAATCTAGAAATAGTTCTCCATTGACTAGAAATCAGCACATGCCTGCAGCTGGGTCCCAGGGCGACCAGGAGAATCATCTATGGGTTCAATTTCTGTGTCAGCCAAAAGCATGCCACTCTAAGAAAGCTGATCGTGGGGACAAATTAGCTGTCTTCCACCAATGTGCCTTATTTAGTCCTTACAACACTACTTTAGGAGAGAGAGTATTATCTCTCTTTTATCAATAAAATAACCTTAAATTGAGGGTTTAAGAACATAACCAAAGTTCTTAAATGCAAATCTAGGTCTAGTTGACATTAATGATTATAAATTTTTGTTGTGCAATAAAAAATGCAAGCTTCTTACTCACAGAGTGTTTTTTAAATATATGCAATTGAGTGGTTATTGGATATTATCTATCATGTTGCCTATAATATATTTAGATGTAAGCAATGAGTGTAAAATTGTTGCAGTTTTAATAAGAAACAACTTTTGTAGTTTTAATAAGACTTTCTTCTAAAAAAATTAAAGAAAATAAAACATTCACCAAGTAGATTTGATGAAAACAAAAACAAATTCAAATAATTGACTTAGAATACTTTTTGAAATCTAGCAGCTGAGGGATGTACCAATTGTCTAATTCCAGACAGAGGAATATACTTTGTTGAAGCCTTAAACTACTTGATATCATCTCCAAGCTAGAGCTTATTTTAAAACAATTTAATCATGAGCTACCTCATGAGTCAGTGGTTCCTCTCTGGTTCATAAGAGGGAAAACTGTCAGAGTAATTATTAATATCAATGATATATTTTAGAAAAAACTATTCCAACCTGTAAAATATTGAATTAAATAAACTTTTTCAGGATCTTTAAGCAATACTAAGACTATGATGCCTTAAATCTCACTTACCCTACAAGTGAAAAGATTATATTAATGTTAACTTACTGGCTGCTGAGGTAAAATTCAACTCAATGTAGAAAAATGATTACTTAAAAGCTATAATTGGTTTAATAAAACCAATATAATTTCTTCAAGACCTGGTACCCTTGTGAAATCATAAAAGATATCATTGTTTGATGGAGGTTAACTCTTCTTTTTTGAAAATTTACTCTAGTGTCTGCTTCATAAATAATAATGTTTTTTTTTTTTTAATTTTTATACATACAAATATCCTTTTGCAGGTTTTTGTTGAGTTTGCAGGGCTTTCTCTTAGAAGATATAAAAAAATGCCATCTTGTTCCATGTAGACTGCTATAACAAAATACCATACCTTGGGAAGACCATAAACGACCAGAATTTATTTCTTATTGTTGTCAAGGTTCGGAAGTCCAAGATCAAGGAATTGGAGAAATTGGCAAATTTGGTCTCCGATTCATACCTGCCATTTTCTAACTTTGTCCTGACACATGAAAGAAACAAGGCAGCTCTGTTGGGATCTCTATTATGAAGACACTAATCCTCATGACTTAATCACTTCCCAAAGGCCCCTAATCACCTTCCAAAGACCTCCTAATAACATCACCCCGAGCAATAGGTTTCAACTTATGAAATTTTAAAAACACAAGCATTCAGAACATAGCAAATAACTTTAAAATACAAAACATAAAGTTCATTTTTAATGAAACTTCTAATTTATTCATATATGTTTAGTAAACAGCTATGTTTTAGAAACTATTAGTAATGATTTGGTTTCAACAACTATAATTAGGAAATTTGTAATAAAATATTTTGTATACTGAACTGTCAAAAATGCTGAACAAAAAGGAACTAATGTTTTTGACATACTTTCAAAATATTGATAAGGAAATGTATTCCTTTTGTATAGCATACAACTGTTTTCAGGTAATATGAATGAATAATATATTGTGAAATAATGATTCATTTTATAAATGTAAAATTATTTTTATAATTTTTTGTTGAATATCAAAAATTAGTAGATTTTTAAATGTCAAATCATAGTGAGATTACAGTTTTTCTAAACTGTGATGCCATATTGCTTCACTGAACTTTGTAAATAAAAACAGAAAAAATTAAAAATAGTATTTGTCTTCTTATAAATAGTATTTTTATCTGTAAACATAGAATTAATGTCTATTTAGATGCTCTTTGGTTTATTTTATGGTTCTAAAATATTCTACATATATATTCTTTACCTATTTCATTAAAGACATACCTACAGTTTTTTGTGCTGTTGTATTGCTATACCATGATATACCACGATAATGATAATAGAAGTCTAACATTGCTATATTAATTTCAGATAGAGTAAACCTCAGAACAACAAAAGAAAATTATGAGGGATGCAGAGGGGAATTACTAAATGAGAAAGGAGTCAAGTCAAAGATCTGCAGTATGGCATAACATTTTAAGGACATAATATTTTAACTTGTATTTTCTTGGAGGCCACCTTTTCCAGTTTAAACTATTACTGATTGTACTCTGGAACACTAACATGGTATATGAAGATTACCAAAGGATGAGTATATTGATAATTTAATCTAATTTATTATCTATATCATATTATTAATCAAATAATTAACATATAGTCTTAAATAATAGTGTGGGAGCTAAGCTTATTGAACAGAATTTTATTGTAATATTAATAAATAGGAGACATTAGATAGAATCCTTGAAACTTATTAAATTTCCCATTGAATAAGTAAAAAATTCATAAAATCACTTCATTTTAAATGTTATAGATAGAGCCACAAATACAGTAATTTTGAAAACATGTGTTGTATACTATCTAATTCAACTGTAGTTAAAAATGGGTCAAGATATATCTATATTCATGGGAAAATTATTTTTGTGAAAATTTGTTGGGATAATAATGACAATTACTTAGCAGAGTGCCTGATGCTTCAGAATCAAAAAATATTTTAAAACAACAGAAATGATGTGTTTTTTTCTTAAGATGCCAATTGATATACAGTTATAACTGTAACTGTATTCACAGTATTATTTACAGTATCAGTATTAACTCTATTTGGACCACTCTCTGAATTATGCATAGGTACAACCAGGCTTATTGAGAAACACATTTAGTTGTTTCTACACTTGCCTTTTTCTGGTTCTAGATGTTTTTTCAGATTGTCGATTAAATAAAAAATAAGTGGAAAACTAAAATAATAGTGACAGGAGTTATTAGTACAGGTGACTTCAAACCAAGAAAGGTATATAAAGCTTAATATTCAAGTTGAAAATCACAGTACAAATCCAGTTATATCACAGGAGTAAAGAACACATTTTACTTAAAGAAACTTGGAACATAATGTAGTTATGAAAATATAGTAGCTGTTGTACCCAAAGTTGCCTCCTACAATTGCAATTAAATTGAGCTGCAGTGACATTTGTGATCCCAGACAAACATATAAATGTTTTATAATTTCCTACTATGTCTGTTGTGTATTTCACAATGTAAATTTTAGAAATGTCAGGGAAACCTTCTAAGTTTGAAAAGTAGGAAGTACACATTGACCAACTCCATCTAAAAGAAAGTAAATATATTGTTCTCAAATTGAGTTACTATCTTGCATGTAACATTTCCACAGAGTGAGTCTTCGATGAAAGGCTTGAATTTTTTCCTGCATAGCTACTACAGAATAATGCATTAAAATCACAAAAGGATGCACACAACGAAGAGTCCATTGCCCTGCACACAACAGGTACAGACAGTCCTGTGTAAGAGATTCAGATCATAATGAGATAATGAAAAACCCTATAAAATGTAGCTCTAATTGAACTCTTTACTTTTGTATAAATGAATTTGGAAAACTTCCCAGACTATTATTGTTTTTATAAGGAAACATCTGTTTGAAGGGAGTGGCTGAATAAAATAGCTTAGTCTCATCATCAACACAAAGGCTGAGGACATTGATTTTTTTCTAGGGTTGTCAAAGCATTTTCAATTTTTTTGCACCTTTTTTTTTTTTTTTAGTCCACTTGAAAAACTATTTGCCTGATGTCTTACTCAAAATGGACACCTAAAGGATTCATGATTTCAAAATAGTTTATTAAAAAGGCAATCTCTCATTCAAATCTAAAAAGAATGAAATAAATTTTGTGACATAGAGTTAAATACTTCTTCAAAACTTTGCAATTACATAAATTAAAGGGAAAATTATCACTGGTCTTTGACCCTAAATTAGATTTCTTTTTTTTTTTTTTTGACTTGATTCTTGAGCATTAGCAAGAAAATGATCAAATCACCTAATAATGTGTTCTTGTAGTTTGTATCAGCCACATAAAATTTAATTTATACATAAAAATAAGCTTAAAAATTTAGGCCGGGCGCGGTGGCTCAAGCCTGTAATCCCAGCACTTTGGGAGGCCGGGACGGGCGGATCACGAGGTCAGGGGATCGAGACCATCCTGGCTAACGCGGTGAAACCCCGTCTCTACTAAAAAAAATACAAAAAAAGTAGCCGGGTGAGGTGGCGGGCGCCTGTAGTCCCAGCTACTCGGGAGGCTGAGGCAGGAGAATGGCGAAAACCCGGGAGGCGGAGCTTGCAGTGAGCCGAGAGCCGGCCACTGCACTCCAACCTGGGCGACAGAGCGAGACTCTGTCTCAAAAAAAAAAAAAAAAAAAAAAAAAAAAAAAATTTAGAAACACACACATTTGTTTGGCATATTTACATTTAGCCTAAGTGTTATAAAACAAAACCTTAAGACTATGATATACTTTCTGGTCAGTTTTGCATTTTTGGCTAGGTTACATTACAAATATTGGATGATCTTCATTGTAAATATTGGTGAGCAGTTTTTTTTTTAATTATCAAATTCAGCCCCATATAATTCCTAGATAAGAAAAAAATATTTACTGTGCAAAAAATATGGAATATGGAATTTACTTTCAAATTTGAAATGCTATTATTTTTCAATCAAATTATTGTTTTCTGCACAACAAACCATCATGATTCACATTTACCTATGTGACAGACCTGCACAAGTACCCCTGAACTTAAAAGTTTAAAAAATACATTCTGTTCTACTATGCGCTAACCACCAATGCGGCATACATTGTGTATAATGATGAACAGGGTCAAAACTCTCCTTACCTCATTACATTCAGATCCTAGAGAAGGTTCTGATCATTTTTGTTGTTGTTGTTTAAAAATATTGGTCATAGTTGCCTGAGTTTTCTTCAGTTTTAAGTATTAAGTTTTTTCCTTCCTAAAGTGGTTCAGAGACCTGAAAATGAAATGTCGGTTATTTTACTCTAGTGAGTGAGACTCTAGAATTATGTTGGCTCCAGGTAAGTCAGAGAATAGGAGGTTTGCCTTGAGCATACGTAATAATTTAGGCTTAGCTCCTATGGCCAGTGGTTTACTCCCTCTTGACAGAAAATCTATGAGAACCTTCCAGGAAGACAAACTCTTTGGATTAAGATCAGAATCCAGACTTTTCCCTGAAGACCAGATATACAATTAAATTAAAATGAAAGATACATCAGACCCACAGATATAAAAATATTAAATGATATGTATATTAAAGATATATATAGAGATAAAGCTTTAGAATCATAGCACAGAGTGATTTATTTAAATAAATTGCTCAGTATATACCTCTAATAAAGTAATTTTGTGAAATATTATTTTAATTCATAAAGTTCAAATTTATTTCTAAACTGTTTAAAACTTAAAGTGTTATTTTTATGGTACCCAGAAATAGATGTTACTGAAACTAACTGTTATTTCAAATTTTGAGAGGAAGCATAAATCTTCCAAAGTGAAACTTTTAGGAAAATATGTTACATGAGAAATGTATTATATTACAGTCATGCAAAGAAATGTTGCCAACAATATATAATTTTGCATTAGCCACCTATAGAAAAATGCAATGAAGTTTGTAATAAAAATAAATGTTATTGTATATATTTAATATATACAACATGATGTTATAAGACACACACACACACATTATATATAGTAAAATGGTTACTATATTGTTACAAATTAAATTATCCATCATCTCACATAGTTACTAATTTCCCACCCTTTGGCAAAAGCAGCTATAGTCCACTAATTTAGCAAAAATTCTGAATGCAACTCTCCATTATTAATTATAGTCCTCATTTTGTACATTATATCTTTTGACTTGGTCACACTAAGTATTTACTACTTTTTGTCCTTTGACCCTATTCTTGACACCACAGCTTAAATGACAGTCTTTCCTGATCAACCTAAAACACACTCAAAAACACATAGAAAATATTGAGTAGTGCTTTTCTTCTATATGTACTCTCATGATATTCCCTACTACCCCATCCCTAGCTCTAATTGCTTCATTATTATTTTCTGCTTACTCATCTGGAACCTTCTCTAGGATCTGAATGTAATGAGGCAAGGAGAGTTTTGACCCTGTTCATCATTATACACAATGTATGCCGCATTGGTGGTTAGCGCATAGTAGAACAGAATGTATTTTTTAAACTTTTAAGTTCAGGGGTACTTGTGCAGGTCTGTCACATAGGTAAATGTGAATCATGATGGTTTGTTGTGCAGAAAACAATAATTTGATTGAAAAATAATAGCATTTCAAATTTGAAAGTAAATGCTAAATGTCTATGTCTACTAAGTATTTTTAAAGAACCCTGGTGTTTAATCTTGCTCATTTTTGGTATCACATTTTGGTAATCATGATAAATATTTGAATGTTTAACTTTACTCATTTATTCTCTTTTAAAATTACCCTATTTGGAAGAATGATGTTCTAAGTAATGATGTCATTGTATCAGCTAATAGTGATTAACTAACATTTTGACATTATTCCCAGAAATTCTATTTTTAGTGTTAATTCTTCCAGTAAATATGAAGACAATGTTCACGTATTTATTGGAATAAAACATTTTGTAAATATTTCAAGGTCACAGCCAACAAAAGCAGGAAATCAAAAACAGAGTATCCTACTTATAACATCCAAACAATTATATCTTATTATTTTCCAGTAAACAAAATAAAACTATAAGAAAGAAAATAAGCTCACTAAAAACATCAAATACTTGTATTATATAATAAAATTTTGAGTATTATATTTTTGGGATAACATAATCTAAGTTGCACTATGGAATTCCATTTTCCAATGCATGCAATATCATCTTTACCTTAAATATGTCTAAATAATATAGGTAGTTTGAAAGGACAGAGAAATAAGTAAATGAAGGAAAGGAAATATATTAAAAATTATAATCACATTTTGGAGAAATCCCCCAAACAGGCTCATATGCTACCAGTTGGGAAACTAATTATCTCTTATGTGTTTGTGAATAAGAACATTTTAGCCTTAAATCTATGCAGGCTGGGGAAAAAGACCAAATCTATTGAACAACAACAACAAAAATCTATCACATTGTTACTCAATTATATTTTCATTTAATAGGATTCCATTACTTATTGCCAATGGTTTGAGTATTAGGTTTTAACAACATGCCTTCAATTTTCCATTGCATTTTTTCATCTATTATAATCTAAAAATTACCATTTCATTATTTAACTTCTAATTTTCTCATAAAGATTTCTGTTTTAAACTTTCTGAAATTAAACCTAAACCTCCCTTCTTCAATTTGTTCTCTGTTAGTATATACTAAGCTTAGAGTTTTACAACAGAGTCATATGTATTTGGTTTTCTACTCTATAACAACCCTTCATTACTGAAGACACATTTCTTATCAATGATTTTGTATTGTGCATCTTGTATCTATTATACATAATTGTATGAGTTAACCCTTAAATTAAAAAAGACGATTTTTAGCTGGGTGTGGTGGTGTGCACCTGTAATTCCAGCTACTTGGGAGGCTGAGACACGCTTGATCCCAGGAGGAGGAGGTTGCAGTGAGCCAAGATCATGCCACTGCACTCCAGCCTGAGTAACAGAGTGAGACTCCATTAAAAAAAAAAAAAAGACCATTTTTAATATACTAATAAAGCCAAGAGCATATTTCATTGACTCCATTAGTGATTATTCATATGGCATAACACAGTAATAGATCTGTATGGATAACAAGGAAACATACAATTTAGGATATAATATTAAGTAAATAAAAAATGAGAAGGAAAAAGTAATGTGGGAAATCTAGAGACATTAGCAGAAAAGTTGAGTCTTTTTGTGAGATGGAGCCTCACTCTGTTGCCCAAGCTGTAGTGCAGTGGCACAATCTCAGTTCACTACAACACCCAGGTTTAAGTGATTCTCCTGTCTCAGCCCCCTGAGTAGCTAAGATTACAGTTGCATGCCACCATGCCTGGCTACTTTTTTATATTTTTAGTAGAGACGAGGTTTCACCACGTTAGCTAGGCTGGTCTGAACTCCTGACCTCAGGTGATCTGCTTGTGTCAGCCTCCCAAAGTGCTGGGATTACAGGCGTGAGCCACTGTACCCAGCCAGATTGAGTCTATTTTTATTCAAATGGTATATTTTCTTAGCTCAGTGAAATTATTGTTGAAGCTATTTGTTTTAATTTACTCATATTTAATGCTCTGTACACATTTAAACTCTATCATCTTTTTAGTATAGTCTACCTATCTGTATATAGCTATGATTTTGAAAGATAATTATGTATATTTCCAGGTAAAAGTTGAACATATTTGGATTTGCATTGACTCAACTATGAACTAAATCAGTAACTATTAAATAAGTATAAATATACAGTTTAGATTCTAGAAATATGGCAAATTTGAAAAATTTATAGAAAATTCTGATGATAAATGTAGAAATGCTAGAAAAAATAGAACACTTTAAACGAATAATTTATACTGAAAAAATAAAGAAACAAATGTGAGTTGAAATAAAAAAGGAACTCAAAGTCATAAGAGCTTGTAGCCCCATTTATCTACATGATCCATTTTTAAACTAGTCAAGACAATCCTAAGCAAAAAGAACAAAGCTGGAGGCATCACTCTATCTGACTTCAAACTACAAGGCTACAATAACCAAAACAGCATGGTACTGGTACCAAAACAGATATATAGACCAATGGAACAGAACAGAGGCCTCAGAAATAATGCCACACATCTACAGCCATCTCATCTTCAACAAACCAGACAAAAACAAGCAATGGGGAAAGGATTCCCTATTTAATAAATGGTGCTGGGAAAACTGGCTAGCCATATGCAGAAAACTGAAACTGGACACCTTCCTTACACCTTATACAAAAATTAACTCAAGATGGATTAAAGACTTAAACATAAAACCTAAAACCCTACAAGAAAACCTATGCAATACCATTCAGGACATAGGTATGTGCAAAGACTTTATGACGAAAACACCAAAAACAGTTGCAACAAAAGCCAAAATAGACAAATGGGATCTAATTAAACCAAAGAGCTTCTGCACAGCAACAGAAACTATCATCAGAGTGAACAGGCAACCTACAAAATGGGGGAAAAATTTTGCAAGCTACTCATCTGACAAAAGTCTAATATCCAGAATCTACAAGGAACTTGAACAAATTTACAAGAAAAAAACAACCTCATCAAAAAGTGGGCAAAGGATACGAACAGACACTTCTCAAAAGGAGACATTTATGTGGCCAACAAACATAAGAAAAAAATTCTCATAGTCACTGATCATTAGAGAAATGCAAATCAAAACCACAATGAGATACCATCTCACACCAGTTAGAATGGCAATCATTAAAAGTCTGGCAATAACAGATGCTGGCGAGGTGGAGAAATAGGAATGCTTTTACACTGTTGGTGGGCATGTAAACTAGTTCAACTATTGTGGAAGACAGTGTGGCAATTCCTCAAGTATCTAGAACCAGAAATACCATTTTCCCCAGCAATCCTGTTACTGGGTATATACCCAAAGGATTATAAATCTTTCTGCTATAAAGACACATGCACATGTATGTTTATTGCAGCACTATTTACAATAGCAAATACTCGGAACTAACCCAAATACCCATCAGTGATAGACTGGATAAAGAAAATGTGGTAAATATACACTATGGAATACTATGCAGCCATAAAAAAGAACGAGTTCATGTCCTTTGCAGGGACATGGATGAAGCTGGAAACCATCATCCTCAGCAAACTAATACAGGAACAGAAAACGAAACACCACATATGCTCCCCCATAAGTGAGAGTTAAATGATGAGAACACATGGACACAGAGAGGAGAACATCACACACCACAACCTGTCTAGGGGTGGGGTCAAGGGGAAGGAGAACATTAGGACAAATACCTAATGCATGTGGGGTTTAAAACCTAGATGACTGGTTGATGGGTGCAACAAACCACCATGGCACGTGTATACCTATGTAACAAACCTGCACATTCAGCACATTTCCCAGAATTTAAAGTTTTTTTTTATTTTTTAAAAAAAAAGAAAGAAAGAAAAGAAAATGGAGAAATTGTATGCATAATAAATGGCAAAACTGCTGTGTAAATGCACTTCATACGCACTGTGTAGATACAGAATTGTAGAATAGATTAGTGAGATATTGAAAGGGAAATTAGTAAATCATGAGAAAGATTTGGAGAAAGTACATATAATTCCAGATAGAAGGAATAAAAAGCAATGTGAAAGAAAATGTAGACTGCACATTTAAAGGAAGTATTATAAAGAAAGGCTTGAGATAATGAGGAAAATGTTATATTTAAAGAGAACTTGGCAAAGACTTCTCTAGAAAAATCAGAAGTTCTGGTGTCTCAGATGATTCAAATTCAATAAATTAAGGATAAGATGAATAAAAATAAAACCTTAAATAGCTACTTGGTAAAAATCATGCATTAAAGAGCAAAATAAATAATAAAAAAAAAAAACTACAGAGAAAAGACAGAATAAGTATAAAGTATTTACACTAGTATTTACACTGATATTTACAGCAAACTAGAAAACAGAAAAGTAGAAGTTAGGAGGTAATGAAATGAGGAAATATAACCATCAAACAAGAAAATAAGCAAAATAGTTTTTAAAAATTAATGATATATTCTTGCTGAAAGAACTGCTATAGGGTAGTCTCCAGTAATAAAATTAATTCCCAACACAAAGAATTGATAAATGCTTGAGGTGACAGATACCACACTTACTCTAATTTGAACACTATACATTATACATTATATTCCTATATGAAAACGTCATACATATCTTACAAATAGTGCTACACCAACTTACATGATCACCAACAGTGAATAAGACTTCTCTTTTTTCTACATCTTCACCAATACCTCTACATCTTGGGCATTTTGATAATTGCCGTTCTAACAGATGTAAGGCAATATCTCATATCTCATTGCGGGTTTGACTTGCATTTCCCTGATGATTGGTGGTGCTGTACATATACCTGATGACCATTTGTATGTCTTCTTTGAGTAATATATTCAGGTTCTTTGCCTATTTTAAAAAACTAGATTGCTTGGGCTGGGAGTGGTGGCTCACGCCTATAATCCCAGCACTTTGGGAGGTCGAAGTGGATGGATCACGAGGTCAGGAGATTGAGATCATCCTGACTAACACAGTGAAACCCCGTCTCTGTTAAAAAAAAAAATAAAATAAAATAAAAAAAATAAAAAAAGCCAGTCGTGGTGGCGGGCACCTGTAATCCCCAGCTGCTTGGGAGACTGAGGCAGGAGAATGGCATGAACCCGGGAGGTAGAGCTTGCAGTGAGCCAAGACTGTGCCACTGCACTCCAGCCTGGGCAATAGAGTAAGACTCCATCTCAAAAAATAAAAATAAACAAACAACACAACTAGATTGTTTGATTTTTTTTTAGCTTCTGAGTTGTCTGATTTCCTTATGTATGTCTGATGTTTATACCTTAAAGCATTTGACAAAATTAAGTGTCATTTGTGACTAAAGTTCTCAGCAAATTAAGTATACAAAAAATGTGCCTCAACACAACAAATGGCACTTATGACAAGTCCACAGTTAAAATCACATTTAATTTAGGAAAGACAAAAGCGTTTTTTGAAGGATCAGAAATAAAATATGAATGTCCCCTTTCACTACTTCCATGCAACATAGTATGTAAAGTCTTAACCAGAAAAAATTAGGCAAGAGAAAAAAATTAAAGGCATCCAAATCAGAAAGAAAAAACAAATATTGTCTCTGTCTCCAGACGACATAAACTTATATGTAGAAAAATCCTAAAGACTCCACCAAAAAAACTGTTAGAATAAAGAAACTCAATAAAGTTGCTACATACAAGACCAATGCAAAAAAAAAAAAAAAAAAAAAAAAAAATCAGTTACATTTCCATATACTAATAACAATCTGAAAATAATTTTAAAAACATTATTTTAAAAAATATATTTAGAAATGAATTTAAGCAAGACAGCGAATAATTTTCACACTGAAGATGATAAAACATTGATGAAAGAAATTGCAGAAGACACAAATGGAAAAATATCTTATGTTCATAAACTGGAAAAATTAATATGCCAAAATGTCCCTACTACCAAAAGCAATCTACAGATTCAATACAATCCTCATCAAAATTTCAATATATTTTCTTAAAAAATTACAAAAGACCCCAAATAATTTTGAACAAGAAGAATAAAGATGATGGCATCACACTTTGATTTCAAATTATAATACAAAACTATTGTAACTAAAACAATATAGCCAGAGCATAAAAGCAGACACATAGGCTACTGGAACAGAATAGCAAACTCAGAAACAAACAACACATATAGGATCTTCTATTCATTGACAGATTTTCCAAGAATACACAATGAGAAAATAGTAGTCTTTTGGACACATGGTGCTGAAAAAAACTGGATATCTACATGTGAACAAATACTAATTTTTCCATTATTTTCTGATACACATTTAGCATTTATAGAGTGTGTTCACTTTGTATTTATATTTATGTAAAAATAAAAATTGTATGATATCAGATATATCTATTCTGAACAAAATACAATAATAATGAAATTTTTGAAACAGAGTAATGTTAGTTTCTTAAAAACTATTAATTTAGAGGTTAAGTCTCCAAAAAAAATGAGATAATTTTTAGATCAGAGTGACAAAAATGTCACTAAATATTAAAACTTCCGATTGTCACTAATAATTACTTTGAATATTTAGGGATCAAATCATAAAAGAAAAAAGAAAAAACTGAAAGTTAATAATTCACGTATAAAACTCAAGAATATTAAGAAAAATATATTCATCCCAAATACAGACAAAGTATGAGAAAAAAAGTTGAAGAAAACAAACAAAAATAAAGCCAAAAACATATTCTTTAAACAGATTAGTACAATAGGAAACTCATCAATTAAGAAAAGAAACAATGCAAAAACAAATATTTTTTAAAAGTTTATACTGGGATATGATAATAAGACACGACAGAAAAATATGAATATCTTTCTGTATATTCATTCAAGAATATTTTCTATACGTACATATATATGTATTTACAAAATATATATAACTAAATACATTTACAAAATGTGAAAATGTGAATGCTTTGAAGAAATAGAAAATTTTCTAGTAAGGTAAAACTATAGTCACATTTAGTTCATTGAAATTTGAACACATAACCTTTCGTTGCCAGTAATTGGAATTTACCTACCCTCCAAAATACAAAAATAAACGAATATACTACTTTTTGATATGTTTAAAGTAGCCTTTTATTTTGAGAAAAGGTGATCATAATTTTTACAACATTCTAAGGAATTCTAAAAATTTTTAAAAACACTAAAAATCACATTAGTGTCACAATGTCTATACAGCAAATCAAAATCTAAGTATTTGCACAGTACTTAGTGTAAAAACACAGTGCAAACAATTTGCTATTGTTTCAGAAATACAAATGTTATTAAACTTTACAACAACTTTTAATATTGCTATCAGTTTAATACCTTAAGAAAATAAAAGTTTTAAAACATCTCAATGCACAAAGATTATTTTTCAAAACTCCACTTCAATTTATGATTATACGTCTGGGAAAACAAAGACTATTATAGTAAATCTACCCAAACTTTCATAATGCGGTATCATGAATGGTAAATTCTTAAAATTTTCTTTATATTTAAAGCAAATGCCAAAAATGTGCTCCATGATGATTCCAATTGAAATGTAGTTTCTTACTAGCACTATATAAAAGAGAATAGTAATCAACTTTTAAATGTGTTTTTTTACTATGTTGAGAAGAATAAAAATTAATATTCATAAATTTATTAGATTGTATATTGACTATCAAACAAATATAGATTTAAGGATTAGAATGTCTAAGAGAATCCAGCAGGGTTTCTAGGTGCAATATAAATGAACGACATTTAATGAGTGCTATACATGAATAAATAATCAAATACTTATATTTTACGTGATCCAACTTACAATAGCACATAACAAGACACACTGTATGGTAGGAGTAAGTACAGAACATTCTATATTTGTAAAAAAAATTCAATATATTATGGCAGCTTCATTCATATGTTTTTAGAATAACAATATAATCTTTCCTAAGGATTCTACAGGGTTCTTCACAAACTTTTTTAGTCCACATGCGTACATTTTCCAAAAAGGCTAAGATAATTTTGAAAATTAAAAGCAATAAATGTGTCATGTGCACACAGATAATAACATGCTATAATGATGTAGCAATTTGTATGTGTTCTATAGGTTTAGGGATACAGCTTATACCAAAGATATGGAAGACAGAGACAGGGGACTGACACTTATTAATCTGGTACATAAGATATCACTGGAGACAGGTTGATTCTTAATAAATAGTTCTTAATAAATAGTTTCAGGTCAAATAGCAATCATAATAAGAATATATATATAGAGAGAGACCACGTGTCAGATGGGTAAAAATGCTAATATATTAAAATGCAAATATAAACAATAAAATCAACTCAATAGAAATAGAGACTATGTACTACAGTAATGGAAAATATATATGCCCTAAAGCATACACAGATATCAGGCAGTTAAAGGAAAACGCACATCTTAATTCATTCTATATAGCAATATTATTTATTTTTATTCATTTTTATATTAAATTTTATTTTATTTTATTTTTGAGACAGTGTCTCTCTCTGTCACCGAAGCTGGAGTACAGTGGCACAAGCTCAGCTCACTGCAACCTCCACGTCCCAGATTCAAGCAATTCTCCTGCCTCAGACTTCCAAGCAGCTGGAATTACAGATGCCCACAACCATGCCTGGCTAATTTTTGTATTTGTAGTAGAGGTGGGGTTTCACCATGTTGGCCAGGCTGGTATCGAACTCCTGACCTCAGGTGATCTACCCTCCTTGGACTCCCAAAGTACTGAGATTAAAGGTGTAAGCCACCTTGTCTGGCCCTATATAACAATACTATAAGGAATGTTCAAGACAAACCTTAGACTGAGTCAATGTGTTTGAAAAAATTTCAATCACAAAAATACTAATTATGGTATAGACTATAGCATTTTGAATAATCAAGAAAACCTGCTGAACATGGTGGTATGTGCCTCTAATCCCAACTCCTCGGGAGGCTGAGGCCCGAGAATCACTAGAACCTAAGAGGTGGAGGTTGCAGTGAGCCACGATTGCTCTACTGCCCTCCAGCCTGTGCAACAGAGCAAGACTGTGTCTCAAAAAAGGGGAAAAAAAAAAAAAAGAAAGAAAGAAAATCACAACCACTCACATTCCATTTGTAATATAGACACTAAATTGGAGGAAGTGATTTTAAAAGTTGAATTCCAAAGTACTAATACAGTTATGAAATCATGCATAAAATAATAAAATCTCAATTAGGGAAATGGAAATTCTAAAAGAATAAAATTTAAGTTTTACATCCAAGAGACTGGAAAAAGAATGAAATGTGACATTAATTGTAGGTGATCACTGTTGCGAATGTCAATTGTTATATCTACTTAGCCATTTGGCAATTCCTAGAAAATTTGAAGGTAGTTGTCTTACATGATCTATTAATTTTACATCTGATAACCACACAATGGAGAAACTCTCTCACACATATATAAAGATACATACAAAAGTGCTTTCTGTATTGTTAAAAGAAACAGTGCTAGGAAAAAAAATGTCCTTGGTATATGATACAACGCAGCAGTTATTAATATATTAATTGTATGATACATAATTTTAAATCAGTGAAGTATATATACATGTATCAATATGTTTTATTTCATAATAATTTTGAACAATAAATGAAAGTTTAAAAAGACTATAAAATATAATACAGTATAATAGAAATGTTATAAATTTTACAACGCAGTAAACAGTAGTACATACTGGAGACAGAATTTTTGTATTTATAAGGAACTAATGTTAATTAGAAGGAAAAACTTACACTTCAGAATAATAGTAAGTTGTATTGGAAAAATAAAGGGGGAGTGATAGGTCTGTTTATAGCTGTATCCGTTACAACTTATACTTTGAAAATTACAGTACTGTAGCAAATGTGGCAAAATGTTAACATCAACTATATATCTATACATATGTATATAAAGAGAATATGTTTATCTGTTGCATATCTTTTGAGCCTTCTGCATATTCAGTAGATTTCACAACTTGAATAAAGTGGAATACGATGGCACATATCTTCAGGTTGTTGTATTCTTTGAATATACTCTTGTGTACTGTTCAACTAAAATAAAAGAAAGAAATATACTATAAAATCCAACTCATCAATGAACTTATTACACAATATTAACTTTGATACTGAGAGCATAAATTCCTAGACCCTGGAAAAATTAATGTGAAAAGTCTAAACATATTAATTTTAAAAATTAATTTGAAACTCAACCCCCCATTCTCCAGTTCAGACATTCTCAGAGCATTGAAATCACCTTAATGGCAATTTTCAAATAAGAACTAAGTGAATTACAGTATATCAAAATGATATAATACTATGTAGTTTCCTTGCCCTGAATAGAGTAAAACCTTCTCACATACTACATTGTAATAATTTTCACAATATACTGAATTTATTTTTAAAAGGCAAGGTGCAAAATAATGTTTTGGATACATTATTACTTTAAGTAACTTCATATTGACTGAGAAATAAACTATAAAAAATAGGTATACAAGTTGGTTTATTTTATTAACATTTTATTGAAGCCTGACTACTTGAGTATAAAAAAATTATGAGATATGTTGAAGCATGAAACCATCTGCTATTGAAAATCTATCTTTGATTGGTAATTTCCTGGTGTCAATGTCTCTGGTGATGTACTAAATTATAGGAGATCTGAAGTATGGAGATTTAACAACTCTCTAATTAAAACTGCAGCATTTGTTCAACAGATGAAGACTATTTCAGAATAAATTAATATCAATAAAAACCAAGAAACTAGCCAGGGTATTTTGTGGGAAGCTGCCAGAGCAGTCATGAGGGGTAGAATAATTTGTTTCATGGCAATAGCAGCACAAAAAGTATACATTGACTACCAGTATCAATTAGAAGAAGTTAATGAGATGTAAAAAGCAACATAAAAAACAGGTATCCTAGGACCCTCCAACTTTTGATTAAACAGAGAAACTAAATTCTTTGTGGTGAATAACACAGACAACGTGTTAAAGCTTAATGAACAAACGCACTATTAAAGGGAAATAAATGTAACAACTTATTTACATATGATTAGAATGCAAACAGCAGGGAAAATGTATCTAATAAGGAGAATCTTTTTACTTCTTAAATGCTGAATATCAATAAATATTTTGGAAATTTGGCATATAGTAAATCCATGCATGCTGAAAATTATTCACAAAGAAAGTTCATGTATGAATGCACATAGATTAAAAGATAATTTGTTTCATCTCAGACTCTGAAATATAATGAAATACTGAATTACATACTTTGCTTCAAAAACATTACTATGAATTGAATATGTAGATTTAAAAAAGTTGCTTGTAGTAAAGTGATACCTTGGAAACTAAACATGAATCTTGCACTATACTTTAAAAACTTTAAAATTGATGAACTGATAAATTTAATTTTCTCAGTTCTTTGTTTCCTGAGTGATACTTCATAAATAAATATATTTAAGTGAATACATGCTCTTAAAATAAGCAATTAATACATTAGTTAATAGCAGAATTTAATGATTGCCTATAACAACTGTCGTAGAAAGCATTACGACAAGGAACTTAACAGAGCTTCTTTTCATATTGTAACTGAAAACCTCTTAGTGTTTATAAAAAGTGATGAAACAATATGGATGGAACTGAAGGATATGGTGTTAAATGAAATAAACCAGGCACAGAAAGACAAACTTTGTATGTTCTCATTCATTTGTGAAATCTAAAAATAAAAACAAGTGAATTAATAGAGATGGAGAATAGAATGATGACTACAAGAGGCTGAGAAGGGTAGTGGGGGATGGAGGTTGGGGGAGAGGGGATTGTTAATGGATACAAAAATACATTAGACAGAAAGAGTAGGATCTCAACAGGGTGACTACAGTCAACAAAAATTTATTGTACATTGGGGCCGGGCGCGGTAACTCTTACCTGTAATCCCAGCACTTTGGGAGGCTGAGGCGGGCAGATCGCTTGAGGTCAGGAGTTCGAGACCAGCATGGCCAACATGGTAAAACCCCATCTCTACTAAAATACAAAAATTAGCTGGGTGTAGTGCTGCACACCTGTAATCCCAGCTACTCAGGAGGCTGAGGCAGGAGAATCACTTGAACTGGGAGGCAGAGGTTGCAGTGAGCCGAGATCGCGCTACTACACTCCAACCTGGGCGACAGAGCAAGAGTCTGTCTCAAAAAAAAAAAAAAAAAAAAAAGAAAGAAAAAAGAAAAAGAAAAAGAAAAAAAAAATTATTGTACATTTAGAAGTAACTAAGTGGGCCAGGCACGGTGACTCACGCCTGCAATCTCAGCTATTTGGGAGGCCGAGGCAGGCGCATTGCTTGAGACCGGGAGTTCAAAACCGGCCTGGCCAACATGCTGAAACCTCGTTTCCACTAAAAAAAAAAATTACCCTGGGTGTGGTGGTGCAGGCCTGTGTAATCCCAGTTACTCCAGAGGCTGAGGCAGGAGAATCACTTGAACCTGGAGGCAAAGGTTGTGGTGAGCTGAGATCGCACCACTGCAGTCCAGCCTGGGTGACAGAGTGAGACTCTGTCTCAAAATAATAATAATAATAAAATAAGAGTATAATTGGAATGAGTGTAACACAAAGAAAGGCTAAATGCTTGATGCCCCATTTATCCAGATGTGATTATCACATACTAAATGTCCATATCAAAGTATCTTATATACCTCATAAATATATACACCTACTATGTACTCACAAAAACTAAAAATTAAAAATTAAGTTTAAAAAATATTAGATATAATATGGAGGATCTAGAGCTCTCTCACATCTTTAACTAAAAGATAAATTCCTTTAAAATAGCACTCAAGAGACTTTGTCTTTTGGTAACAATAGGCAAAACACAGAGAGTTATCATGGCGGTGAATAATTATAAGGCCAATCAACTGAGTAAAAATGGACAACTAATTGGTTGAAACATTCTAATATGTGAGACAGTGGCATTTATATTTAAACATTGCTTGCAAGTTATCGAGTTTTGCAAAAATATATATCCTTCACATTAGCAGATATGAAATAGTTGAAAAAAGTACATAAAACACATGCGAAATAAAAAAATCTATAATGCGTGGGAATTAAGCACAGCTAAAAGACCAGAAAAGTTTTATTAGAAATTAGAATGAACAAAAAATAAGACATTAGAAACTTTATGAAGCAAAAGAGCCCCATTTTTGTTTTCTTTTCCTTATTTGTATTTTTACAGGGGATGGCAGACATCTTATGCATTCAGTACTTGATTTTGGACTAATAAATTAATGAAAAACAACTTGGTATGGTAACCAAGAAAGCAAATATAAAAGACACTGCACAGAGTAATTGCATGACCTTAGAAAGATTACTTAATTTCTCTGTGACTCCATGAATTGTGCTCACCGACAAAAGAATAAAGCAAATATGGACAAATGTTTTCAGATTTTTCTGCTAATTAAAGGAATAACTCATTTCAGGAAGTTGAAGTTACTGGATAAAATAAATTGTTTAATATTATTTCTTTTTTTTTTTTTGACTCATTCTCTGTTTTCCATTATTACTTCCAGCATATTAAAATTATATCTTTGGGACAGACATTTTCTGAATGCTGCTTCTGTCAAAATTCATTGTTTTAAATTACAGTCATTTTTTTCTTCTTACCTCTAACAGCACCTATTGCCATACAGAGTCTGGAACTGAGATTTGGTTCTGAGAATTAAGAGAGACATGACTTTAGTGATGATAAAAGTTTCAAGTAAATTATTGAATTTTAAATAAGTAGTTTAACACAAATTGTTTTTAGCAATAATTCTCATCATTTTTATAAACAAAGAAACAAAAACCACCACTCTATTGTCTTGTTATAAATTATCCAATAATTTTTTTCTTCTCTTTTTTTATGAAAAGAGTAAATTTTATAGCTGTTTTTCTAAACCACTTATAGGTTTTTAACAAGTCTTCTAATTTTGTGCTTAATCTTTAGGACATTTAATTAGTAAAAAGAAAATCTACTTATTTGAGTTTAAGACTAAAATCTTTTGACTACGAATTTTAAAAAAATATTCCCTTAATTTTCAGTTTCTTTATACTTTTAAAAGTCAACTTGCTTTTCATTATAAAATGCTTATTTGTTATGCCTCTGTTGCCAGACCCAGTCCAGGTGTGCCGCCTTGAATGTCTTCTATCAACTTTGGGTGCTGGCGTCTGGACTAGGGGGATGCAGTGGTGCCCAAAAACTCGGAGATGCCAGTAACTGTGGGGCCTCAAGGGGTGTTACAGCTTTTGTTCAGAGACCCCCAAGGTCTGAGCCCCAGAGAATTGTTACAGCTTATGTTCATTCCTTCTGTCTGTAGCTTCAGGGGACAGGGATTGTTGTAGCTCCTTCAGTCCCATTGCCTAAAGCTTGGTGAATGGGAGCATGTGGCACTATTGCTTTTTCTCCCCAGTTGCTCAGTGAGTGGGAGGGAGGATTACAGTGTTACAGTTCTTTATGCACAGGCTGTTCAGAGGATTCCAGGTTCTTGTCCCACGTCCAAGAGGAATGAGGTACTTGGACACCAGAGAGGGAGTAAGGGCAAGGGTTTTATTGAGTGACAGACATAAGAGCTCTCCACATGAGAGGGCACCCAAAGTGGATAGCCCTCTGTGAGAGAGGGGGATCAGAAAGCCGGTAACCCAACATGTGGCTGAGTCAAGGTTTTTATGGGCTCAGAATGGAAGAGTTTATGCTGATTGGTCCATGGGCAGGCTTGGAAAAAGCACTATTTGATTGGTTAAAAGGCATCGAGGAAGTTCTCATTCCAGGGGTGGACTCTACGGAGAAGGGGCAGTTCAGTTATTAGACTTCAGGTTTTAATTTATCTTTGGTTTGAAGGTCAGGTTTCACCAGGGACCAACCTTTGTCTGCCTAGGAATTTGTCTGCCTCCTGCTGCTATCATTTTCACATGATTGAAATGGAATTACAGATATTTGGAAGGAAGACTACAGACAACGTGTGTCATTCTCATCACATCATGTTATCTCAAGGGTATATACAATCAATATAATTTATTTATCAGGATTTTCCACTAGAAAGCTATATTTCCCCTCTTTCTATATGGCACTGTTTACGGAGAAGGTACCAAGTGCAGGCCACACTTAAGGGTTGTAGTTATGTACCACCTTCTTGAGAGCAGAATACCTGCATAAGTTATTCAGAATTCTTCTTCAAGAGAGATTTGTGTCGTGTCCTCTATTTATTTAATCAGCTATTGATATCAGCATGCATATGGACGCATGGGTATTTTATACATTAGGCTATTACTTTGTCCCGCAAGATATTTCAACTTTGTAAATTCTCTCAATTGGCTCCTGTGTTTCTTTGCTCTAACCCCCATCTCTGAGAAGTTGTTCGGTTTATTTGTTTGATTATTTTTAACACTTCTTTCTGGTAGCATGTGATGCCTCAGACTTTTGCTGTATGTATCCTGCTGCAGAACTATAACCATTTATTTTTCTAAGGAGGTTTGGTTGTTTATACTGTGGAAAGGTATTAAAAACCAAGATTTATGCACAAAATGTAATTTTTTTATCTTATACGAGTTAATTTCTTTTGCCTCTAGTGACCTTTTTCATTCTCTATTCTCTGTGATTTCAATTATTTAATATTCAACTGTTATTATCTATTGAGATTATAAACATTTGAATCAGTAAAACAATAATTTTATATTTACTAAGTACTGCTGCATACAATTGAAGAAACTGTGCTTTATTTAAATGAACTTCAAGTACAACTAAGAGCTTAAGACAAATTCCTTCTCTTCATTTTAATAGATTAGATGTTTTAGAGTGAGCCTCTATTTTCTTACTTATGCATGTATATCAAAAGACTTTAAGAGCTAGTATTTCTGTTCCCAAATTTTCTCCCCTGAATGCAAGCAAAACTCTGTTGTTAAGTCCAGATTCCTAAAGTATTATGATTAATATGTAACCTTAATCAAAGTTTAAAAGTGACTTCTAGTTTAAGTAGTATTTTATTAACACCTGTTGCTTTAACTTCTACCAATTTCCTACTAAAATTAAAAAATATATTGCTGAAATATAAGCAATGTAAAAACTCACAGATAAAGCTGAATAACTAAAATGTACATATAATGTTAAAATACAAAATGAATCTTCACTAAGTGTTAAGGCATAGAAGAGAAGTTAAAAATAAAACAATTTTTTTTGTATTCAAATAAAAGATGTATAATAGCTTTACAATGCTTTCCCTCCTTAGTCAGACAAAAATTATAATGTGTCCATGAAAGATCTATTGTTTTTTTATCAATTGCTCTCATTTTTCTTTCTAAAGCTTTTTTTTTCATTTTATCTACTTTCATTCATTTATTGTTTTGATTTTAATTAACAGCTCAAATTGTATTTCCTTGAGGAGACTTGCCAGAGTATTTTCCTTAAAAGAATAAGCTAAATATTCTGTAATATATTATTCTAAATATTTCCTTAAATGTATATAATACAATCCAAAATTATCACGCTTACTTAGTACCTTTATTCTTCTACTAAATTGCAAATTCACTGAAGAAATAGCATCTATCTTATTCACTATTATATTCCTTGTATATCAGTGTATCCCTGGTATAACTGATAAGTGAATAAACAAAGTAAAATATAAGAATCTAAATATTAAACAGCATTCAAAAATAATTAAAATTATTTATGCATTAATATCAGAGACCTGTTATAAGGTACTCACTGTGATCAGTTTAATGTATGCAAATTTACCCTTAGTAGGATCTCTTTGACTAAAAATTTCAATCACTTTCTACACTTCCAGCAATGGTTAAGCTTTGAAACAAAAACATCGATCCCAGAAAATGCTTCATTACGGAAGGTAGATTTCATACTTTAAATGATTTTTAACTTTTACTTAACATCATTCCCCCATATAGACTTACAGTTGATATTATCAAAAGTAAATTTGAGACTTCATTTAATAAGTACGTTTTTAAAATGTTGTGTGTCCTAGGAGTTCTCAAATATATTCAATCATAAACCATTTTTCTTGCTTTAAGTATTGACTGTAATTCTCACCAAAAAACTGTATTCCAGAATATGAAGTAAAGAGACTCCTTAAGATGAAGACTTTGTACTTATGTGTTGATTTTTTAATTCAATGTAATTTTCTGCATCTATTTCTTTTAAAATTTACCTTATAGTTTCAAGTAGTCTTGTTTATTAACATTTTTAATTTTGTAATCCATTGTACACTGCTCTCCTTCTCAAATCTATATATCTAGCAAAATTGAACAGTATATTGCGTTTAGCTTATTGATATTATTGAGTGGGAAGCTACAAACGACAACAACAAAACAACGGGTCAAATGGCATACCAATAGAGAGCTTCCTCCATGCCTAATTAATTAATCATGAGGAAACTACTCTCTCAGATCCAGAAACAGCTTTTTTTTTTTCTTTTTGTTCTTTTTTTCTTTTCTTTTCTGTAATAAGGCCCTGGTTTTCAATCAATGGACCCTGTAATAAAAATGGAAATAGCTTTTTTCTTTATGTATTTTTCATGAACAATAGTAATTTTTGTTTGTTTGTTTGTTTTGTTTTGTTTTTTGACACAGAGTCTCTCTCTGTCGCCCAGGCTGAAGTCCAGTGGCGTGATCTCTGCTCACTGCAAGCTCGGCCTCCCGGGTTCACTCCATTCTCCTTCCTCAGCCTTCGGAGTAGCTGGCACTACAGGCGCCCGCCACCACGCCCGGCTAATCTTTTTCTTTCTTTTTTTTTTTTTGTATTTTCAGTGGAGACGTCATTTCACCGTGTTAGCCAGGATGGTCTCAATCTCCTGACCTCGTGATCTGTCTGCCTCGGCCTCCCAAAGTGCAAGGATTACAGGCGTGAGCCACCGCGCCTGGCCGAACCATAGTAATTTTTAACCCTAGTGATATTTTCTTTTTCTAGATACCCACTTACCATCGTTTTAGAAACAATATAGTTAAAACTTTTCTATTCACAAATATTAGTTTCAAGGACACACTCACCAGATGTCTACTTGAATGCAGCATTTGAGAATTTCATTTCTGTAAATAGCACCATCATTCACTTAGAAACTGTGCTTCATTATACATTTTTCCCTTTATATTATGTTCTATATGATTTTGCTTATTCGTTTTTTCAAGTCATGATTTTTCTTCAAGTTTCTGCTTAAGTATCACCTCCTTACTGATTTTCCAATATTATCTGGATAAGTAAGTAAACACCACTCTGTATCTCATTGTATCTTTGCTTATCTTTATCTGAACTGATAATATTGTATTTTAAAGATTTACGTATCTTCTTTCTTATTAAACCATGAATTCCTTTTGGGCCAAGCTTGAGATCACATTTTTATGAAAACTGACTTTATGCAAACTATTTTACTCAGCATTTTATCTAGTTTACATTATTTGACACAATGATGAATAACATTTTACCTCCATACAGGTGAGGTATGGGATTATTGGGATAATAAATTTGTTCAAAGACTTGCTGGTCTTTGAACCACAAAGTCTATTTGACCCACAACATGTGGCTCTAGCGATCACATTGTTTATCATTCAGCTGTATTATTTTACAAACAAGGCAAAAAGTATTTACAGAGGAAATTAGAACATAAAATATCAAATCAAATGATATGAGGCCAAGAATGGTTATTCTACTTTGTCCAAAAGTTATGAATAATTCTACTTCATCCAAGAGATAATATGTTCTAGGTCTTTTGTAGGCTCTGTTATTTTTAGACTGAAGGAGTAAAGAAAATGTTAGAAGATAGTGTAGAAATGTATACAGGTACTAGGCAATACTTTTAAGATTTAACAATATATGCATTTGATCCAAAGAAACATCATTTTACACTTAATTTATTCAGTTTATCAGGTGTGAAGCATATACTTTGTCAATCCCACCTGTTCCAAAAACATTAGATTTAGCACTAGTTCTGTCTACTGACCCTACATGCTATTAATTACTCTATGAATTATCTGATTTGCATATCAGTTAACAGTAACAAATATTGAATTCACAAGGTCCTAAACAAATAATTCTTTAGTCATTTTTACAAATTAAGCCAGATTATTTAACAGTACTTAATTATTGCTTACCCTGTATTAGATCTTTATAGGTAGTGACGAAATAGTGGTGAACAAAGAGTTAAGGTGGTATCTGGCTGCCTGAAATCTGTATTTTAATAAAACCTAAAGATATTAAATCTATAAAAATAAATATTATAAGGCTAAAGAGGTATTATTTTTCTTTTTATAATTAATTTTAACTTTTATTTTAGATTCGGGGGTACGTGTGCGAGATTTTTTTACCTAGTATGT
This sequence comes from Chlorocebus sabaeus, assembly GCF_047675955.1. NCBI lineage: Eukaryota > Metazoa > Chordata > Mammalia > Primates > Cercopithecidae > Chlorocebus > Chlorocebus sabaeus. The sequence goes on along the minus strand of NC_132906.1, from coordinate 34,134,467 downwards.
TAGGCCATTCTTACATTGCTATAAAGAATTACTTGAGACTGAGTAATTTATTTAAAAAAGAGGTTTAATTGGCTCCTGGTTCTGCAGGCAGCACAAGCATGATACTGGCATCTGCTTGGCCTCTGGGAAGGCCTCAGGTAGCTTTTACTCAAGTTGGAAGTCAAAGCAGGAGGATGTAAGTCACATGTCAGGAGCAAGAAGAGTGTGTGGGAGAAGTGACACACACTTTTCAATAACCAGATCTTGCAAGAACTCACTCACTTTCAGGAGGACAGCAAGCAATGAGGGATCTGCCCCCATCACTCAAACCCTCTCACCAGACCCGATTTCAACATTGGGACTATGATTCAACAGGAGATTTGGTGGGGACACGGATCCAAATCGTATCACTTGAGTATATTTTGTGATGCTGAGGTTTGGAGTATGATTAATTGGATCACGCGAGTACTGAGCATAGTACCCAATAGGTAGTTTTTTTTTTTTAAACCTTTGCCCCACTCCTATCCTCTTCTCAAGTATTTTTCACTGATGGGATGTGTAGACTGATGATTCATATATGATGCATAGGGATATGTCATGGTAATATCAATAATAAAAACAAACTTAAAAAATAAAGGTTCAGTTTTTATATAAACATCTGTCCATTTCAAGCTGGCTGTGCATTCTGCTTTGTGTTACCTTTACTATTGGACCCAGGCATATGGAGCAGCCACTATTGAGAACTTGTCTGTTCTCTTTGGCTAATTAAAGAGAGAGACAGACTGGTGGAGGATGATAAATTGAGTATTGGCCATTATCACTCATATTCCATTGTCCAAAGTAAGTTTCATGACAACACCTAATGTAAACTCAGTTGAAAAGAAAATTTTAAGATGTGCATCAAAGAGAATCAGACCATTCTTGAAGAGTATTAATGTGTACCACAAAGAGTTTTAATCTGAGCACATGTAAACGATGGGATAGATGAAGTTATAGAGACATTCTAAATGAGAACAAGCTTTGGAACTCAGATCAAAATTCTGATTCATTTTCCTGGTGAAATTTTGAAAATTTTCAATTTCCCATAGTCACTTACAGATAGTAGTTAAACAGAGAAAATAATTTAAGTTTTCTTTGAAGTAATTTTTTTTCTCCTATCTTTTATTTTAGTCCAGGAGTCCCAGATATATCAGTCATGATATTGAACACTAAATATGTTCTGAGTCACCAAATGACCTTGGCAACATGTGAGAAACTTATAGCCAATTAATTGTAGATGAGTTTATAGAAGATACAGGAAGTGATTCCAAGAGATCATCTGTGAAAAACTAATATATTTTACTATTTAATTTTTTAAACATTTATGTTTATGACTTTGATTCATCATCTATTCTGTGCCTATGAAATTTTTGGTAAATAAAATTATGTTACTGGGATACAAATAAGACACACTTAAAAATATTTTGCAAATAAAGAAATAATGAACACACGCATTCCTAGTGGATGGATTTGCCTTCTAAATAGGGGTAAACCATTATCACAGAACCCCAATATGAATTAAAATTAACAAACAAAACAAAAAATAACCTTACAAACAAAAAATGCAAGAGCTTCTGAGGAAAATGGTAGACTTAATGTAATTAAGAATCATTAATCTGATTCAGAAATAGGTTAGAAGAGCAGTTTCATATGCAAACATACACAAAAAAATAACTACATGGCATTCTCTCCTTTATTGTAATTTATTTCACAAGTTAGTTTCATCTCTATTATTAAGGACTTACCACGATCTGTATGGAAAAGTACTCTTCTTCCATTTTATTACTGAGATTGTAACAAATATTTGCATATTGTAAGGACAGAGTTATAGAGATGTGCAATTTTAGTTTAACTAGTTCAGTTTCATTTTAATTCAGTTTTGTTAAAAAACAAAATAAATATTTTCCTACTTTTATGTGGAATGGCATGTATGGGCTTTCTGATTGTGGTGATATTTCCCTTGGGCTTATTTTTTTCTTTTTCATTTGTTTTTGATACTCCCCCATTTGGACTAAATCTCCTTGGAATTCTTTTGGTATAGATTAGTGAAAAGGTCTTGAGGCTGCTTTTGATTTGAGACAGGTTTCCTTGACTGATATATTTATATGACTGGATACATAAGCTTTTCAAAATTTGTATAAATGTAAGGATCTCAAGTGCAATTTTTTTGCATGGATATATTGTGTAGTGGTGATGTCTAGGCATTTAGGATATCCATCACCTAAATAATGTGCCTTCTACCCAATAAATAATTTCCATCACTCATCTCTCTCTCACCTCCCCTAACCCTTTGAGTCTTCAATGTCTGTCATTCCACAGTCTATGTTGATGTATAAACATTATTTAGCTCCCACTTATAAGTGAAAGCGTGCAGTATTTGTCTTCCTGTGTTTGAGTCTCACTTAAGATAATGGCCTCCAGTTCCAAATGTATTGCTGCAAAATACATGATTATATTGTTTTTAATGGCTTAATATCATTCCATTGTGTATATACACCATATTTTATCTAATTATCTGTAGATGGACACTTAGCTTGCTTTTGCATCTTTGCTTGTGTGAGTAGTGCTATGATAAACATATGAGTGCAGTTATCTTTTAGTTGGAATTACTTATTTTCTTATAGGTAGATACCCATTAGAGGAACTGCTGGATTGAATGGTAGGCCTATTATGGTGGAGGAAAATTAATTTCAGCTTTTGCCATTACTTTCGATGGCAAAAACTGCAATTACTTTTGCAGCAACCTAATATTTTGTGTTCTTTGAGAAATCTCCATTCTGTTTTCCATAGAGGTTATCTTAATTTACATTCTTGCCAATAGTGGCTTAGAGTTGCTTTTTTTCCACATTCTGGCAATATCTGTTATTTTTTCATGTTTTACTAATAGCCATTCTGACGGGTAGGATACTATCTCATTGTGTTTTTAATTTGCATTTCTCTAACGATAGTGATATTGAACATTATTTCATATGCTTGGCCATTTGTCTTCTTTTGAACATTTAAGTAAAAATTGTGCATATTATGTACAATATGTCACTTTGAAATATCCATATACTGTGAAATGGCTAAACTGAGCTAAATAACATAAACATAACCTCATATACTATTATTTGTGGGAAGAACACTTATCTATTCTGTTAGAGACTTTCAAGTATACAAGACATTGTTATTAAATATAGTCACTATATTTATGCTGTATCTTAACCAGTCTGTACATTACTGGTTCTTACTTGCGTTATACAATGTGATATTAATCCTGAGTCACGGTTCTACCCATACACACACAAGCACTCACACTCCAACACACACACTCACATTGTAACACACACATGGAGTTAAAAACTTTGCAGCAAATATAATTTGTATGTTAAAGGATTTATAAGTAGACTGACCATATAATTTATTCTCTAAATTGAGACGTTTTAAAGAATAAAAGAGCACCAGAGAAGCAATAATTCCAAGACTACAGGTCTAAACTAGGATTACAGGTAAGGGAGGAGTCAAAAACAAAATAAATGTCTTTGGTATAGTGTTCTCTTGGTTTCTATTTTAATCTTAGTATATTCACTCTAAACCTTTCAGGTCAATACAGAATTGAAATTGCAACTTAAAATGTAGTGTCTTTCACTCAAATATATTCTTTCTCTTTTTTTGGTTTAGCACATAAATGAAAAAAGCAACAACAAATCAACAATATCTTATCACATAAACTCATTAAAATAGAAAATATAAAGAATATAGAAAATGGCAAAGAGTTCTACCAGCTTATAAAAGAAGAAAATAAGTCTGTATCTTAAAAATGCTAGGTGAAACCCTGTCTCTACTAAAAATACAAAAAAGTTAGCTGGACGTGGTGGCCGGCACCTGTAGTCCCAGCTACTTGGGAGGCTGAGGCAGGAGAATGGCGTGAACCCGGCAGGCGGAGCTTGCAGTGAGCTGTGATTGTGCCACTGCACTCCAGCCTGGGCAACAGAGGGAGACTCTGTCTCAAAAAAAAAAAAAAAAAAAAAAAAAAAAAAAAAAAATTTGTATGTCTGTTTTCTTCTCATTTCTTCTCCACATTCATAGAATAATTTCCTATTCGTGGGAAATTTATTTAAATTTAGGTGTTCCATTTGGTTTTATTTTATTCAGCATCTTGCCGTCTTTCTTTTAAGATAAATTTTTGTCAATTGTTCCTATTCTAAACTGAATAAATTTTATTTTAGTCTAGTTTTATTTAGTAAAGATTGCATATCATATTACTATTAGCAATACTGATACCATTTTTAAATTAGTATCACCTCCAAACTCGACGAAATTACTGTTCATAGCAATTCTAGGGAATAATATAGCAACTGAAATCACAATGCCAAACTTTGTAAGAATACTGTTTAATTAAATACGCTTTCTGTTTAAATAAATTTAACCTATATTTTCAGAATATTTTATTTTTCAGCACACATTTAAGTGCATTTATGACTGATTTTTATGTGTTCAATGAAATCTGGCAAGCTAAAATTGTTGGCATATATAGTGAAATATATTCCATGAGTCATAAAAATCACTCACAAACATTTTATAATTTTGAATACAATTCACAATTTCAGTCTATATAATAATGAACAATCTGAAGGCAACTGTTCTATTCTTTTTATCTTGCGGTATTGAGATTCTCTATATATTCAACAACAACTCCCCTTTAAAAATTCTCCCAGCCCTTTTCTAAGAGTTTAATGATTTTAGATACCATATGGAAGTATAACAGGCAGTATTTGTCTTTTTTGTTACTAGCTTATTTCATGCAGCATAATATCCTCAAGTTTCATGCATGTTGTAGCATATAACAGGAATGAGCTCTCTTGGAAGGCTAAATAATATTGCATAGTATGTGTATATCACATTTCACATTTTCTTTATCCATTCATCTGTTGATGGGCATTTTGGTTGCCTATATCTTGACTATCATGAATAATGCTACAATGAATATGGGTTTGCAAACATTTCTTTGAGATTCTGCTTTCAATTCTTTTGGATATATACTTAAAAGTGGGATTGCAAAATTATGTGGTAATTGTATTTTAAAATTTTTGCTGAATGTTTGTACTGTTTTCCACAGTGGTTGCACTGTTTTATATTCTCACCAAACGTGCCCACATATTCCAAATTCTCCACATCCTTGCCAACACTTGTAAGTTTTTGTTTTTTAGATAGTGCCCATCATAAGGAGCATGGAGTAATATTGTGTGGTTTGGTTTGTATTGCTACAGTGATTACTTATGTTGGGCATTTTTTCGTATAATGTATGCCATTTGTATGTCTTTTTTTTTTTTTTTTTTTTTTCTTTGAGACTAAGTGTTGCTCTTATCCCCCAGGCTGGAGTGCAATAGCATGGTCTCAGCTCACTGCAAACTCCGCCTCCTGGGTTCAAGTGATTCTCCTGATTCATCCTCTCGAGTAGCTGGGATTACTGGTGCCTGCCACTACACCTGGCTAATTTTTGTATTTTTAGTAGAGACGGGGTTTCATCATGTTGGCCAGGCTGGTCTAGAACTCCTGACCTCAGGTGATCCACCTGCCTCGACCTCCCAAAGTGCTGGGATTACAGGGGTGAGCTACCATGCTCGGCCTTGTATACTTTCTTTAAAGGAAATGTCTTTTCAAGTTCCCCCTCTTTTATTTGAATTATTGTTTTTCTTGAGTTGTAGAATATATGTAGTTATTAACTAGGTATCAACTCTTTATCAGATATACAGTTTTCAAGCAATTTTTCCCATTCTGTGAGTCACTTTTTCACTGTGTTAATTGTTTTATTCTCTGTAAAAAATTGTTTTTAGCTTGTTGTAATTCCACTTGTCTATGTTTGGTTTTGCTGTCTGTGCTTTTGGTATCACATGCAGGAAATCATTGCCAAATCCAATATCAGGAGGCTTTTACCTTACGTTTTTTCTAAGAGTTTTATAGGACTAGGTCACATGTTTACTTCTTTAATCTATTTTGTGTTAATTGTTATGTATAATCTAAGGTGAAGGTCCAACTTCATTATTTTATATGTAGATATACAGTTCTTCCAACATCATTTGTTGAAGAGAGATGATCATTTTCCCATTATATAACGCTGACATTTTAGTTGAAGATCATTTGACGATACACACAAAGGTTTATTTTGGGGCTCTCTGTTCTGTATGGCATTGGTCTATATGCCTGTTTTTATCTAATTACCAAACTATTTGGTAAATATATCTTTGTGATATCTTTTGAAGTCACAAAGCATAAGACCTTCAACTTTGTTTTTTCTCAAGTTTTTTTTTTTTTTTTTTCTTTTGGCTCTTTCTAGCTGTTTGGGGTCCTTTGTAGTTTTATATGAATTTTAGGATTTTAAAATTTTCTAAAATTAGTGCATTAAGAATTTGCTAGAAATTGTATTGCATCTCTGGTTTACTTTGGGTATGGACGTTTGACAATATTAAGTCTTCCAATCTGTGAACACAAGATTTCTATCCATTTATTAGTGTCTTTAATTTCTTTCAGCAATGCTTTGTAGCTTTAACTATATAAGTCTTTCACCTCCTTTGATACATTTGTTTTTAATTTTTGTGATTCTATGGTAAACATCAAATTTTCTTCTTGGCTTATTCATTCTAAGTGTATGTACATGCAACTAATTTACACATATTGACTTTGTATACTGAAACTGCTAAATTTATTAGCTCTTATAGTATTCCACTGGAAGGGGGTTTTCTACACACAGAATTATGTAATTAGCAAACAGAGATAATTCTACTTCTTTCTTTCTTATTTAGATGACTTTTATTTCTTTTTCTTGCCTGATTGCTGTGGTTGAGACTTTTAGTGTATTGAATAGAAATGGTGAGATTAGACATACATTTATTGTTTCTGATCTTAAAGTTTTTACCATTGAGATTAATATTAGATGTGAACGTATTTTGACCTTTATTATATTGAAGTAATTTCCCTCTATTTCTACATCATTGAGTGTTTTTATTATGCAACATTTTTTAATTTTGCCAAATACTTCTTCTGAATCAATTGAAAATATAATGTGGTTATATTCTTCATTATTTTAATGTGTATTTTATTGACTGATTTTAGTATCCTGAAACATCTTTATATTTTATAAATAAATTTTATTTATTTATAAACATTTTATAAATTTTATTTATTTATAAACATTTTATAAATAAATTTTATTTATTTATAAACATTTTATAAATAAATCCCACTTGATTATAATGAATAATCCTTTTAATGTGTTGGTAAATTTGGTTTGCTAGTATTTGGTGAGGGTTTTTGCATTAATATTTATCTAGGGACATCAATCTTTAGTATTCTTTTATTATGAACTAATCTAATTTAAAAAATATTTTAATTTGATTTTAGGTTCGGGGTACATGTGCAGGTTTCTTATATAGGTAAACTTGTGACTCAGGAGTTTGGTGTGCAGATTATATCATCACCCAGTTACTAAGCATAGCACGCAGCAGTTTTTTTGTTTGTTTGTTTCTGAACCTCTTTCTCCTCTCACTTATCATCCTCAAGTAGGCCCCAGTGTCAATTGTTCCCCTCTTTCTGTCCATGTATTCTCTTTATTTAGCTCCACTTATAAGTGAGAACATGTGGTATTAGATTTCCTGTTTCTGTGTTAGTTTGCTAATGATAGTGGCCTCTAGTTTCATCCATTTTCCTGCAAAGGACCTTCCAGCTCTGAGATGCTCTCTTCAGCTTTGTCTGTTCTGCTGTTAATACTTGAAAATGCGTTGTGAAATACTTGTACTGTGTTTGTCAGCTTTATCAGGTTAATTATGAAAAACAACCTGGGAGTCAGGTTGGGTGTGACTGCCATGTCTGTCCTCTAGATTTTTCCAGCAAAAGAGTAGGCTGCACCCCTTGGAAAATTCAGGCACACATAGGACCACTGGACTGGGAGCTGTAGCAGGTTTTGCCTGCCTGGCTATTAGGTCATGCACCCTGCAATCCTGGTGTTTCCTTGGACAACAGGACTCTCTACTCTCCAGCTGGATTTGTGAAGAAGAAAAGCTGCTGGGCTAGAAGCTCCAGCAGGCGTTGTCTGCCTGGATACCAGTGGTGGAGGTGGGTGTGGTCTCTTGCTCTGCTGTCTGGGTGTTTCCTGTGTCAACAGGAAGCTACACCCTTCTGCTGAGTTCACAGAAGTTGGGCCATTGGGTCAGAAGCTCTAGCGGGCACCTACCACATGACTACCAGTGGCAGGGGTGGGTGGGGTCTCTCGCTTGGACATCAGGATGTTTCCCATTACTACAGGAGACTCTGCTCTCCAGAGGAGTTTACACGAAAGTGGGACTGCTGGGCCAATGGCTCTAGGTAGAGTTGCCTGTTGGTTACCAGTGGCAGGGGTGCAAGGGGTGGCAGGCCAAGTTTGGACCAAAGCAAGACTGCTGGTCTGGAAACTGGTGCAGAGCCCCGGTTAACAAGTGGTGGTGGAACAATGTTAGTTTTCCTGAGCACTACAACTGCAGCCTCTATTGGGGCTGTGGCACCAGTGCTGGTCTGCTCTGGGGCCCAAGCTTTGTGGAGGTCTGCTTGGACTCAGGATTTGTCCTGTAAAATGTTCAGGTGGCTCTCTGCCTCAGTCTAAAAGTGTGGTGGGGGGCCGGGTTCATTCTCCCATTCTCTGTAGAAAGCATGAATCCCTGGGGGCTCTCACTCACTCACCTTTTCCCATGTTGGAGAGGTTTTTCTGGCTCTATGCTGAGCACAGACAGGCTGGTGTCTAACTTTGCTTCTCTCTCTTCTCTGTGTTTCCCTGCTGCCTTGATGGATCCTAACATGGTTTCTCAGATCTTTCCTCTCTACAAGTGGTGCACATTAGCTGCCTCTAGTTCATCATCTCCAGCCCCCTTCCAGTGTCTGATTTTGGTATCAAAGGAAGACTGGCCTCATGGAATAAATGTAAAGCATTCTCTGTTATTTGTTTGTTTGTTCATTTGTTTATTTATGTATTTATTTATTTTGGTGGATGTAATGATTAATATTAAGTATCAACTATATTGGATGGAAGAATGCAAAGTATTGTTTCTGGGTGTATCTGCCAGAAGAGATTATCATTTGAGTCAGCGTACTGGGAAAAGAAGACCCATCCTCAGGAAGACCCACTCACAGTGTGGTTGGGTACCATCCAATTTGCCAGAGCAGCTAGGAAAAGCAGACAAAAGAAGGTGGAAGAAGCTGACTTGCTGAGTCTTCCCACCTTCGTCTTTCTCCCGGACTGATGCTTCCTGCCCTTGAACATCAAACTTCAAGCTCTTTAGCTTTTGGACTGTTGGACTTACACCAGTGGTTTGCCAGGGGCTCTCAAGCCTTCCACCACAGACTGAAGACTCTACTGTCGGCTTCCCTACTTTTGAGGTTTTGGGTCTCAGACTCAGCCACTGCTGGCTTCCTTGCTCCTCAACTTGCAGTCGGCCTATCATGGGACTTCTTGTGACCATGTGAGTCAATTCTCTTTAATAAACTCACTTTTATATATACATAGATCCTGTTAGTTTTGTCCTTCTAGAGAACCCTAATACAGAGGACTTTAAATATTGGTGTTAATTCTTCGTCAAATGTTTAGTAGAATTCTCCTTTGTCTAGGGCTCTTCTTTGATGAGAAGTTTTTGTTTTTGTTTTTACCAATTTTGTCTCAGTTGCATTATTAATTAGGTTTATTCAATTTTTAAATTTTTTTTTCGTGATAAAGGATTGATATGTTGTATGTTTCTATAAATTTATCCATTTCTTCTAGGTTATCAAATTTAGTATATAATTGTCCCTAGCAGTCTCTTATAATCCTTTTTCTTTCTATGAGATCTGGTGTAATATTTCTTCTTTCATATCTGATTTTTGTTGTAAATTTTTTCCCCGTTTTTCCCGAGTCAATTTAGATAAAAGTATGTTAATTTTATTGATCTTTTCAAAACCAAATTTATATTTCTGTTAATTTTTATACTTGGTTTTCTTTGTTTGCTTCATTATTTCCTAATTTGTATCACCTTCTTACTTCTGCTTACTTTGGTTTAGTCTATTCTTGTTTTTCTAGCTCCTTGAATTATAAACATAGGTTTTTGACTTTAGTTCTTTCCACTTATTATTTTTTGCTTTCCAATTTTTAAGTTGAGGGGATACATGTGCAGATTTGTTACATGGGTAAATTGCATGTTGCTGAGGTTCAGTAAACAATTGGTCACATCACCTAGGTGATGAGCATAGCACCTGATAGGTAGCTTTTTAACCTTCACCCCACCCTCTTTCTCTCTCTCTCAAGTAGTTCCCAATGTCTATTGTCCCTATCTTTATGTTCAGGTGTACTCAATGTTTAGTTCCCACTTATAATGGATAACATATGGTATTTGGTTTCCTGTTACTGCATTAATTTACTTAGGATAGTAGCCTCAACCTTCACGTATGTTGCTGCACAGAGCATAATTTCATGCTTTTTATGTCTGTGTAGTATTCCGTGGGGTGTATGAGCTATATTATCTTTATCTAGTCCACCATTGATGGACACCTAGGTTGATTTCATCTCTTTGCTATTGTAAATAATGCTGCTATAAACATTCGAGTTCATTTATCTTATTGGTAGAGCAATTTATTTTTCTTTGGGTGTATACCCAGTAATGGGATTGCTGGGTCAAATAGTAGTTCTGTTTTAAGTTCTTTGAGAAATCTCGAAACTGCTTTCCACAGTGGCTGAACTAATTTATATTCCCACCAACAGTGTATACACATTTAATTTTCTTCACAAACTCGCCAACATCTGTTGTGTTCTGACATTTTATATTAATCATTCTGACTGGTGTGAGATAGTACCTCAAACTTTTCTAAAATTCATATGGAAACCTACAAAAAAAGTGAAATAGCCAAAGCAATCTTAAGAAAAAAGAACGATGCCTGAGGCAATACCCTACCTGAATTTAAATTATACTGCAAGGTTACAGTAACAAGAACAGCATAGTACTGGGTACAAAAATGAATACATAAACTAATGGAACAGGATAGAGGATGTAGAAATAAAGCCATACATCTACAATCATCTGATCTTTGCCAAAGCTGACAATTATTAATGGGGCGATGACTCCATATTTAATAAATGATCCTGGAATAGTTAGCTACCTTTATGCAGAAGAATGAAACTGTACCCCTATTTGTCACCATATACAAAAATTAATGCATGATGGATTAAAGACTTAAATGTAAGACCTAAAACTCTAAAAATTCTAGAAGAAAACCTAGGAAATACCACTCCAGACACGGGTCCTGGTAAATAACTTATGACTAAGTCCCCAAAAGCAATTGCAACAAAAACAGAATTGACCAGTGGGACCTAATTAAACTAAAGAACTACTGCATAGAAAAATAAACTATCAACAGAGTAAATGGACAACTGGGAAGAAATATTCACAAACTGTGCATATGAAGGAGGTCTAATATATAGAATCTATAAGGAACTTAAAAAAATTCAACAAGCAAAAAAAACCTCATTAAAAAATGCACAAAGGACATAAGTAGACAGTTTTGGAAATAAGACATATATGTGTCCAACAAGCATATTAAAAATGCTCATCAAAACTACAATGGTATTCCATCTCATACCAGCCTTATTTTTAAATATAGGCATTTATCACTACCAACTCCTCCATTAGTACTACTTTTGATGCATGACATAAGTGTGTTATATTTTTATTTTCAGTTTTCATCTGTTATTTCCCTTGTTATTTCTCCTATGGCTATTGTTTTTTGAATAATGTTTTGCTTAATTTTGACATATTTGTACATTTTAAAGTTTCCCTTTGGCTATTGTTATTCTAATTTGAGTTACTTATGGTCACAAAGTATACTTAAGATGATTTCAGACTTAAATGTGTTAAACTTTGTTATATGGTTAACATGTAATTTTTCTTCTAGATGTTTTATGAGTGCTTTAGAATAATATGTATTCTGCTGTAGTGGGATAGAGTGTTCTGTATATGTCTGTTAGGTCTGGTTGGTCTATAGTGTTGTTCAAGTCTTCTACCTAACTGATTTTTTTTTTTTTTTTTTTTTTTTTGGGTCCAGTGAATCTATCCATTATAGAAAGTATTGAAATTATCTACTATTTCTGTGTTACCACCTATTTCTCCTTTCAGTGGTGTAAATGTTTGTTTTATATATTTGTTTGCTGTTAGGCACATATATATTTATAATCATTATATCTTTTTATTGCATTTACCTTCTATAGTATATAATGACTTCTTTGTCTAATGTGAGAGTTTTTTACTTAGAGCCTGTCTTTTCCAGCATAAGTGTCACCACTTCTGCTCTGTTTTGGTTAGTATTTCTATGGAACATCTTTTTCCATCTTTCTGTCCTCAGCCTCTGTATGTTCTTATATCTAAAGCTAGTGTCGCATAGACAGCATATATTTAGATCTTATTTTTTAATTCATTCAGCCACCATGTCTTTTGAATGGAGAGTTTGTTCCTTTTTAAAACAGTCATTACTAATAAGAGAAAATGCATTATTGCGATTTCTTAATTGTTTTCTCTAGATCTTGTGGTTAGTTGGTCTATCTTTTCTTCTTTTGATGCTTTATTTTGTGTTTCATTAACTTTTTTAGTGGCATCCTTTGATTCTTTTTCAATTTTCTCTCAGGCATTTCTATAGGTATTTTTGTTTTGATTACCCTGAAAATTAAATACATCATCTTATAACTATAAATATTTATTTTAAACTGATAATAAATTGAATTACATATAAAAACTCAAATATTTTATATTTGTCCTCTATTTTATGTTTTTGATGCTACAAATTACATCTTTTTAATATTTCTATTATTCATATATTTTTATAGTTAGTTATTCTTATGCTTTTATCCTTTATACTTGAATTATAAGTGTTTTATGCATCATTATTGTAGAAATATAGAAAATTCTATTTGTATGTATATTTACTTTTGCCAGAGATCTGTATATTATTGTATGCTTTCATGTTACTGTCTATCATTCTTTGATGCTTCAACTTGAAGCACTCTTTTCAGCTATTCTTATAAGGCAATTCTAGTGGGGATGAACTCCCTCAGCTTTTGGAATGTATTTATTTCTCCTTTATTTTTGAAAGTTTTACAGGATAAAGTGTTCTTGGTTTGAAGTATTCTTTTTTTCTTTTAGTATTTTAAGGATATTACCACACATTCCACTTACGGAAACTCCTTTTGTACCTGACAAGTCACTTTTCTTTTGCTACTGACAAAATTCTTAGTTTGGTAATAAGTCTGTTTGACAGTTTGATTATAATAGGTCTTGTTGTAAGCCTCTTTGATTTCACTTTAGTCTCAGTCCTTTGAGGTTCTTGAATTCAGGTTCACATTTCCTTCTTCAGATTTGGAAAGTTTTTGGCCATTATTTCTTCAAATAAGCTCTTTGCCTCATTTTCTCCCTATTTTTTTTTCTTTCTTTCTTTTTTTTTTTTTCCTGAGGCTCTTGCTGGTGTCCCATAAAATCCTTAGCCTTCCTTCACTTTCCTTTGTTCTTTTTTCATTTTATTCCTCTGAGTTGATCATTTCAAATGATCTGACTTTGAACTTTCTAATTATTTCTTTTGCTTGGAAGTCTGCTGTTGATTCCTTCTAGTGAATTTATCAATTTAGTTATCGTATCCTTGGGTGCCAGAATTTCTGTTTGACTTTATTTTTAATGTAGTTTCTATGTCCTAGTTGATGCTCTCATTGTGTCCTTTCATCGTTTTCCTGCTTTGATTTAGTTGTCTATCTGTATTCTTTTGTAGTACATTGAGCTTCTTTGAGTTGATTATTTTGAATTATTTGTCAAATAATTCATAGATCTATGCTTCTTTGAGATGGGCTTTTAGAGATTCATATTTTTTTTTTCCTTTGGGCCATGTTTTTTGGTTTCTTCACATGCTTTGTCATTTTTTGGATATGATTTGTGTATTTGAAAAAACAAACAAACAGAAAGCAACCTCTTTTAATCTCTGTAGACTGATTTTGTACAGGGGGAAGACTTTCTTCAATCAGACTGCCTAGAGAGTCTGTTGGCCTCACAAACCTTGTACAGAGATACATCTTCTCTGGGTTTCTATGTGTAATTTACCACTTAGAGAGGTTTTGTAGTTTCTTTTCAGGAACTTGTATTCTCTTATATTATTTACTATCTGTTGAACTACAGGTTTTCTAGTACTGCAACAAGTCACTGAGTTTTTTTTTTTTTTATTGCTTTCTGTGACCTCAAGACATCCAAGGTAATTCATTTCTGAGTTAAACTATTTATACACAAAAATGATGAGCTCCACTTTAGGTCATGTTGAGTTTGATATGATTGTGGTTATTCACGTGTAGGTATACATTTTTCATTTTAGAGATATAACAAGGAGATGAATCTGTCTGAAGATAAAAATAGCTTCAAATCAGAAAAATTTCTTCATTTCGTTATTTGATAATTCTTCAGTCTCTAATTGTTTCCATTATTTTGTTGTAAGTGGATAATGGAATCCTTTTATTTTATCCATAAATGATAGATCTCTTGGATTTATCTTTTATTGCAGCTGTTTTGAAAATAACATATTCAATATTTTCTTCCATTTTCTACATGTTTAATTTCTTCAAGTTATCTTATAAATAACAAATTTTATCTTTAAGTCTGTATTTTATATCATTCAGAACAAGTATTTCTTTTATTTTTATTAAATCATGTTTCATATTCTGATTTTTTAATTTTTAATAGAAAAGTGCTCTGGTTTTATGGACACAAAATCATACACACACACACACACACACACACATACACACACACACACACACACACACACACATATATATATATATGCCGTTTGCTCTCCTGATTCTCAGACATTAGGACATGGACTGGAACTACACTTTGGCTTTCCTGGGTCTGCAGTTTTCCAACTGAATATTATGGAACTTCTCAGTTTATATGATCACATGAGTCAATTCCCTCTTATATAACATGCTGAAGAGGATCCAGTTTGATGCACTAAGAAGGATACAACATCAGCTTGAGAAGAATCCCTATCAGAGAAACACAAATTCTGCTACCATTGGAACAAGAAGCAAACATCAAATTTATGGTGAAGCTTGAGTGGAAAAAATAGTGCAATCGTTGACAAAAGTTCACAAAAAGTGTATTAATAAAATAACACAATAAACTAGTTTACAAATGGTTAACTCATTTTAAGAAGTAAAAAGGTGATTTTTGACATGAAACCCACAGTGACAGACAGTCCACATAAATTTGTGAGAAAAAATTAAAATACTTCTTGCCTGTTAGTCTGTTCTGGCATTGCTCTGAAGAAATACCTGAGGCTGGGTAATTTATTTTAAAAAGAGGTTTATAGATTTGTAGAGTGAACAAGAAGCATGGAACTGGCATCTGCTTCTGGTGAGAGCCTCAGGAAACTTGCACTTATGGTAAAAGGTGAAGGGAGAAGTGGCATGTCACATGGTGACAGAAAGAGCAACAGAGAGGGAGATGCCAGGCTCCTTTTTAAACCACCAGATCTCACATAAATTTGTTACCAAGGGGAGGGTACTTCACGAAGGACATGTCCCCAGGATCCAAATACCTCCCACCAGGCCCACCTCCAAAACTGGAGATTGTATTTCAACATGAGATTTGTAGAGGACAAACATCCAAACCATATCACTGCCTTAATGGTAGAGGACTAATTATTAACAGCACAAGCAGTAGCTAACATCATAGACATCTCAATTGATTCCACTTACACAATTGACTAAAAACTTAAAGTTAAGCAAAATTTCCATTTGATGAGTGTCACAACCATTGACAAGTGGGATCAAGATCCTACAACATTCCTCTGAAGAACTGTAACAGGAGGTGAAACAAAGCTCAATGGTGCAATCCTGAGAATTAAACATAATCAAAGCAATGACTACCATGAGGTGGAAGTGGTCCAGTCCAAGCAAAAGTAGACTGGTCAAGAGCAAAGGCCTTGGCAAGAGATTTTGGGTTACTCAAGACATTTTTCTTGTTGATTTTCTGCAGAGCCAAGGTCTGATATTATCTGCTTAATATGAGTGTTTTGAAAATGTGAACCAAAGCTTTAGTTTTCTTCACCATGACAATGATCCTTCTCATTCTTTTTGGAAAATAAGGGAAATTTTGCCAGAGGTTTGATCGGAACTCATTAGGCATCCAGCTTAGATTCCTGATTTGGCTCCTTCTGACTTATTTTTGTTTTCTAACCTTAAAAAAATCATTAAAGAGCACCCATTTTTCTTCAGTTCATAATGTAAAAAAGACTACATTGATGTTGCTAAATTATCTGAACCTTCAATTTTTTAGGAATAAACTAATTGGCTGGTATCATTACTTATAAAAGTGTCTCAACCTTGATTAAACTTGTGTTGTGAAATAAAGTTTATACTTTTAATTTTTATGTCTTAATTATATGTTTACGAACTTTTTGAAGTTTCCTCATGTGAGTGTGTGTATATAATATTCGTGTGTGTGTGTGTGTGTGTGTGTGTGTGGCATTAAATCTGTTTCTCTGGAAAACCCTGAGTAACACATCTGGCTTAGCAATTATTCCTTTCATAGATTATGCCTTAGGTGTTTCATGTAAAAAGTGTTTGCTATATCCAAAGTCATCTAGATTTTTTTCTATGTTATATTCCAGGAGTTTTATAGTTTTAGAGTTTACATGTTGGTTTATAATTCATTTTGAGATAGTGTTTGCAAAGTGTGTAAAATTAGCCTATATATATATTTGCATATAAATCTCTAGTTGTTCCAGAACCATTTGCTAAAATGGCTACCTTTGCTTCTTTGTATTACCTTTGCTTCTTCATAAAAGATCAGTTGGCTAAATTAATGTGAGTCTATTTCTTAAATCTTCATTCTGTAGCAATGACAGATTTGGCTATTCTTTTGCCAAACCATGCTGTCTTGATTTCTGTAGCTTTATAGTAGTTCTTTAAGTTGGATAGTATCAGCCCTCCACCTTTTCTCTTATAATTTTTTTAACGCTGTGACTGTTCTGGGTCTTTTGACTCTACATGTAAACTTGAAAATGAATTTGTCAATATTCATAAAATAACTTGCTGGGATTGTGGTTGGTATTGTGTTGAATCTGTGAATTAACTCGGGAAGAAAAGACATCTAGCCAATATTGAGCTTTCTTACTCAAAAACATGGAATATGTCTTATTTAATTCTCTAATTTTTAATCAAATTTTATAATTGTTTAATATGTATCTTGTGCATATACTTTAAGATTTGTATGTAAGTATTTTATTTGGAGAGATGCTGATGTAAATGGTATGATACTTTTAATTTTGAGTTTCAATTGTTGTTTGCTGGTATATATGGAAGTGGTTGATTTTTATATATTAGCTTAGTATCCTGCAAACTTACTAAAATTATCTATTGGTTAAGGAGGATTTTTGTTGATTCGTTTGAATTTTCTGCATAGACAACAATGCTATCTATAAAATAGACAGCTCTATTTCTTACTTCTTGATTCACATAAATTTTATTTCCTTTTCTTTTTTCATTGTATTAAATAAAACTTCCTGTATAATATTGAAAAAAACGGTGAATGATTGCAGTACTTTTGATGACTCTTCTGCTCTATTTTATGATTATACTCCAGATTCATCTTTTAAATATTGTGTCAGTTTATGTATCAGTCACCTCTGCTAAAACTCCTGTTCTCTTTTAGTTGGAAGTGGTATTTAGATACCACAATTTCAATATTGCCATTGTGTTACTAGGCCTTTTCAGTACATAGTAAATAGTTAATCCTTTTTTTAAAAAAAATGTGCTGCAATTTTATCCTAATATTATTATTCAAACTTAGAGTTATGTGGGTTCAATTAATACATCCTAAATTGACACTTTTATTTTAAAATAAAGCACGAATACAGTAAAGTATACAGAGAAAATGCATAGGTAAATTGGAAAACAACTCTGCAAATAAGGAAATGTAGATTTTTTATGAAGTAAAATAAAATATGTGAGAGAGTAGATTTTGAAGAGTAGATAATAAGTTTCATTGAGTTAGAGTTGTCAATGAGATATACACTTCGAGACTTCTCTTAACAGCAGAATTATGTAGTCATCAGAACAAAGATGCTACAAAGAGAGACATATATAGGGCTAAAAATATCCCTGAAGCTTTGTAGAGTAAGAGAAAAGAGGGTCAAAGGTGAGTTTCTGTGAGTTTGGACTATTTTATGATTTGAAATTTATAAATAAATAAAAGAGAACCAACCATAAAAATTAAAGCTGGCAAAAAGGAGGTATAAATTAGGAACTTGTAGTGTCATGGAAATGTAAAAATATGTAAAATGTAACAAGTCATTTTCTATACATACTTATTAATCGAAATACTAATTTCTCCTAAAATTAAAGCTACTTTTACTTTTCTCACTTATAAGAAGAAAATTTTCTTTCTGCCTTCAAATGCTAAAATATAATAATGTTGAAAATTTCTCAGTTGCACAGATAGTATTTGCTAAATTTAGTTACTTTCAGTCAGTGAAAACAGATGGTATAATTCTCTATCATTACCTCTCACCTTTCATGTGTTCTTTATTCTTTCAATTAAAAGCAAGAAAACATGTGAATTTACATTACAAAATAAGGCAAAATAAATTGATAAAAATGTCAACTAAATAAAAATAAAAACTAGTTAATAAAAATTATTACCATAAAATATTAATTTTAGTGATATGTTTAGATAAGAATATTGTACTATAGAATACTCAAATGTATACAATTTTTGAAACAAAAAGCCTTCTGTAAATATGACATTGATAAGTTGACTTAATTTTCTACCAATATAAAATTTTTCCCTAATCACTATTTAAAAATTCGGTCATTGCTTTGCAAACTATTCGGATGACAATTACTTTTGTTTCTTTATGTTAAATGTAGCAGTTACCTGAACATGTTTTCCTCTGTTTAGTTTTTTTTAAAAGTGTTTGTTAAACAAATACAATACCAAAGTGTCCACTCCCTTCCCTCAACAGATGGTCATCAGCAGATGGCACAGATGATTGTTCATATTTTTTTCCAGAACAAAATCAAGAGAAAACATCCAGGTGTGTGCATTTGTTGGCAATAAACCCAAATTTAACGCCTTAGCAACATTTAAGAGTCTCTTTGAATTTAACTCCTCTTCTGTTACCCTAAGAAACATACTTATTTGCAGTCTCTTCTTAATCAGTTCAGCAAGTTTCTTGTTATTTTCATTCTTAGCAATCTATGACTTCTCTTTGATAATTTTAAATATTTCCATTTTTAAAAATTGACACGGTTTTAACTGGAAAAAAAATCAAAAAACAAACAAACAAAAAAAACTACAAAAAAGACCCCGGTACTTTGGAATATACAATTACACTTTCCATTTTTTCTCTCTCTTTTTCTTTTTTCTTTCTTTCTTTCTTTCTTTCTTTTTTTTTTTTTTTTTTTTTGTTTACTTCTAGTTCTGGGATACAAGTGCAGAACGTGCAGGTTTGTTACATAGGTATACATGTGCCATGGTGATTTGCTGCACCCATCAACCCATCATCTACGTCTTAAGTCCTGCATGCATTAGGTATTTGTCCTAATGCTCTCTCTCCCCCTATCCTCCATACCCTGAGAGGCCCCAGTGTGTGATGTTTCCCTCCCTGTGTCCATGTGTTCTCATTGTTCAACTCCCACTTATGAATGAGAACATGCGGTGTTTGGTTTTCTGTTCCTGTATTAGTTTGCTGAGAATGATGGCTTCCAGCTTCATCCATGTCCCTGCAAAGGACATTAACTCATTCTTTGTGATGGCTGTGTACTATTCCGTGATATATATGTGCCACATTTTCTTTTTCCAGTCTATCATTGATGGGCATTTGGGTTGGTTCCGAGTCTTTGCTGTTGTAAATAGTGCTGCAATAAACATATGTGTGCATGTATCTTTATAGTAGAATGACTTATAACCCTTTGGGTATATACCCAGTAATGAGATTGCTGGGTCAAATGGTATTTCTTTTTCTACATCCTTGAGGAATCACCACACAGTCTTCTACAATGGTCCAACTAATTTGCACTCCCACCAATAGTGTAAAAGCATTCCTATTTCTCCACATCCTCACCAGCATCTGTTGTTTTCTGACTTTTTAATAATCACTATTCTAACTGGTGTGAGATGGTCTCTTATTGTGGTTTTGATGTGCATTTCTTTAACGAGCAGCTTTTTTTTCATGTTTGTTGGCCGCATAATATCTTCTTTTGAGAAGTGTCTGTTCATATCTTTTGTCCACTTTTTAAGGTGTTTTTTTGTTTTTTGTTTTTTTGTTGTTGTTTTGTTTTTTTGTAAATTTGTTATGTTTCTTGTAGATTCTGGATATTAGACCTTTGTCAGATGGGTGGCTTGCAAAAATTTTCTCCCATTCTGTAGGTTGCCTGTTAACTCTGATAACAGTTTCTTTCAATGTGCAGAAGCTCTTTAGTTTAATTAGATCCCATTTGTCAATTTTGGCTTTTGTTGCAATTGCTTTTGGTGTTTTCATCATAAAGTCTTTGCCTATGCCTATGCCCTGAATTTTATTGCCTAGGTTTTACTCTAGGGTTTTTTATGGGTTTAAGTTTTACATTTAGGTCTTTAATCCATCTTGAGTTAATTTTTGTATAAGGTTTAAGGAAGGGGTATGGTTTTTGTTTTCTGCATATGGATAGCCAGTTTTCCCAACACTATTTATTAAATAGGGAATCCTTTCCCCATTACTTGATTTTGTCAAGTTTACAAAGATCAGATAGTTGTAGATGTGTGCTGTTATTTCTGAGACATCTATTCTGTTCCATTGTTCTATATATCTGTTTTGGTACCAGTACCATGCTGTTTTGGTTACTGTAGCCTTGTAATATAGTTTGAAGTCAGGTAGTGTGATGCCTACAGCTTTGTTCTTTTAGCTTAGGATTGTCTTGGCTATATGGGCTCCTTTTTTGTTCCATGTGAAATTTAAAGTAGTTTCTTCTAATTCAGTAAAGAAAGCCACTGGTAGCTTGATGGGAATAGCATTGAGTCTTTGAGTTATTTTGGGCATTATGGCCATTTTCATGATAGTGATTCTTCCTATCCATGAGCATGGAATGTTTTTCAATCTGTTTATGTCCTCTCTTATTTCCTTGAGTAGTGGTTTGTAGTTCTCCTTGAAAAGGTCCTTCACGTCCCATGTAAGTTGTATTCCTAGGTATTTTATTCTCTTTGTAGCAATTGTGAATGAGAGTTCACTCATGATTTCGCTCTCTGCTTGTCTATTGTTGGTGTACAGGAATGTTTGTGATTTTTGCACATTGATTTTGTCTCCTGAGACAGCTGAATTTACTTATCAGCTTAAGGAGTTTTTGTGATGAGACAATGGGGTTTTGTAAATATGCAATCATGTCGTCTGCAAACAGAAACAATGTGACTTTGTCTCTTCCTATTTGACACCCTTTATTTCTTTCTTGGCCTGATTGCCCTGGCCAGAACTTCCAATGCTGTGGTGAATAGGAATGATGAGAGAGGGCATCCTTGTCTTGTGCAGGTTTTCAAAGGGAGTGCTTCCAGTTTTTGCCCACTCAGTATGTTATTTGCTGTGGGTTTGTCATAAATAGCTCTTATTATTTTGGGATATGTTTCATCAACACCAAGTTTATTGACAGTTTTTAGCATGAAGAGATGTTGAATTTTATCAAAAATCTTTTCTGCATCTATTGAGATAATCATGTGGTTTTGGTCATTGGTTCTGTTTATGTAATGGATCATGTTTATTGATTTGCTTATGTTGAACTAGACTTACATCCCAGGGATGAAGCCAACTTGATTGTTAGTGGATAAGTTTTTTGATGTGCTGCTGGATTTGGTAGGCCTGTATTTTATTGAGCATATTCACATCAATGTTTATCGAGGATATGGGTCTGAAATTTTCTTTTTTTGTTGTGTCTCTGACAGGTTTTGGTATCAGGATGATGCTGGCCTTATATATGAGTTAAGGAGGAGTCTTTCTTTTTCTATTGTTTTGAATAAATTTAGAGGGAATGGTGCCAGCTCCTTTTTGTACCTCTGGTAGAATTTCACTGTGATTCCATTTGGTCCTGGGCTTTTGTTGGTTGGTAGGCTATTAAGTAGTTCCTCAATTTCAGAACTCGTTATTAGTCTATTAAACGAACCAACTTCTTCCTGTTTTAGTCTTGGGAGGTTGTATGTGTCCATGAATTTATCCATTTTTTTCTAGATATTCTAGTTTATTTGTGTAGAGGTGTTTATAGTATTCTCTGATGGCAGTTTGTATTTCTGTGAGAACAGTGGTGATATTCCCGTTATCATTTTTTATTGTGTCTATTTGATTCTTCTCTCTTTTCTTCTTTATTAGTCGAGCTAGTGGTCCATCTATTTTGTAAATCTTTTCAAAAAACCAGCTCCTGGATTTTTTTTTTTTTTTTTCAGGGGTTTTTCATGTCTCTGTCTCCTTCAGTTCTGCTTTAATCTTAGTTATTTCTGTCTTCTGCTAGGTTTTGAACTTGTCTGCTCTTGCTTCTCTAGTTCTTTTGATTGTGATATTAGGGTGTCGATTTTAGATCTTTCCAGCTTTCTATTGTGGGTATTTAGTTCAATAAATTTACCTCTTAACACTGCATTAGCTGTGTCCCAGCGATTCTGTTACATTGTTTCTTTGTTCTCATTGGTTTCAAACAAATTCTTTCTGCCTTAATTTCGTTATTTACCAAGGAGTCATTCAGGAGCAGGTTGTTCAATTTCCATGTAGCTATGCGGTTTTGAGTAAGTTTCTTATTCTTGAGTTCTAATTTGATTGTACTGTGGTCTGAGAGACTGTTTGTTATGATTTCCCATATTTTCTGTTTGCTGAGGAGTGTTTTAATTCCAATTATGTGGTCAATTTTAGAATAAGTGCTGTGTGGCATGGAGAAGAATGTATATTCTGTTAATTTGGGGTGGAGAGTTCTGTAGATGTCTATTAGGTCCACTTTGTCTAGAGCTAAATTCAAGTCCTGAATATTCTTGTTAATTTTCTGTCTCATTGATCTTTCTAATATTGACAGTTGGGTGTTAATGTCTCCCACTATTATTGTTTGGGAGTCTAAGTCTCTTCGGAGGTCTCTGAGAACTTGTTTTATGAATCTGGGTGCTCCTGTATTGGGTGCTTGGTTGCATGTGTATTTAAGTTAGTTAGCTCTTCTTGTTGCATTGATCCCTTTACCATTATGTAATGCCCTTCTTTGTCTTTTTTGATCTTTGTTGGTTTAACGTCTGTTTTATCAGAGGCTAGAATTGCAACACCTACTTTTTATTTTTTTTTCTTTCCATTTGCTTGATAAATATTCCCCAATCCTTTATTTTGAGCCTATTGTGTGTCTTTGCAAGTGAGATGGGTCTCCTGAATACAGTACAGGAAAGGGTCTTGACTCTTTGCATAATTTGCTGGTCTATGTCTTTTAATTAGCACACATAGCCCATTTACATTTAAGGTTAATATGTGTGAATTTTATCCTGTCATCATGATCTTAGCTGGTTATTTTGGACATTAGTTGATGCAATTTCTTCATAGAGTCATTTGTCTTTATATTTTGGTGTTTTTGCAGTGGCTAGTACCAGTTTTTTCCTTTCCGTATTTAGTACTTCCTTCAGAAAATCTTGTAAGGCAGGCCTGGTGGTTACAAAATCCCTCAGCATTTGCTTATCTGTAAAGGATTTTATTTCTCCTTCATTTATGAAGCTTTGTTTGGCTGGATATGAAATGCTGGGTTGAAATTTATTTTCCATAAGAATGCTGAATATCGGCCCCCACTCTTTTCTTCTTCTTCTTTTTTTTTTTTTCTTTGAGACAAAGTCTTGCTCTGTTGCCCAGGCTGCAGTGCAGTGGCATGATCTCGGCTCACTGCAAGCTCTGCTTCCTGGGTTCATGCCATTCTCCTGCCTCAGCCTCCCAAGTAGCTGGGACTTTAGGCACCCACCACTATACCCAGCCAATTTTTTTTTTTTTTTTGCATTTTTAGCAGAGATAGGGTTTTATCATATTAGCCAGGATGATCTCGATCTCCTGACCTCATGATCCACCCGCCTCGGCCTCCCAAAGTGCTGGGATTACAGGCATGAGCCATGGCGCTTGGCCAGCCCCCACTCTCTTCTGGCTTGTATGGTTTCTGCAGAGATATCCACTGTTAGTCTGATGGGTTTCCCTTTGTAGGTAACCTTACCTTTCTTCCTTGCTGCCCTTAACATTTTTTTCCTTCGTTACATTCTTGGAGAATCTGACAATTATGTGTCTTTGGGTTGCTCTTCTTGAGGAGTATCTTAGTGGTGTTCTCTGTATTTCCTGAATTTGAATGTTGGCCTGTCTTGCTAGGTTGGGGAAGTTCTCCTGGATAGTATCCAGAATTGTGTTTTCCAGCTGGTTTCTGTTCTCCCGGTCGCTTTCAGGTACACAATCAATTGTAGGTTTGGTCTTTACACATAGTCCCATATTTCTTGGTGGCTTCGTTAATTCCTTTTCATTATTTTTTCCCTAATCTTGTCTTCACATCTTATTTCAGTAAGTTGATCTTCAACCTCTGATATCCTTTCTTCCACTTGCCAAAGATTTGGCTATTGATACTTGTGTATGCTTCACGAAGTCCTCATGCTGTGTTTTTCAGCTTCATAAGGTCATTCATGTTCTTCTCTAAACAATTTATTCTAGTTAGCATTTCCTGTAACCTTTTATCAAGGTTTTAACTTCCTTGCATTGGGTTAGAACATGCTCCTTTAGCTCAGAGGAATTTGTTATTACCCACCTTCTGAAGCCTCTTTCTGTCAGTTCATCAATCTCATTGTCTGTCCAATTTTGTGCCCTTGCTGGAGAAGAGTTACGGTCATGTGGAGGAGAAGAGGCATTCTGGGTTTTGGAATTTTCAGCCTGTTTACGCTGGTTTTTCATTTTTGTGGATTTATCTACCTTTGATCTTTCAGGCTGAGGACCTTTGGATGGAGTTTTTGCATGCGGGTCCTTTATGTTGATGTTGATATTGTTGCTTTCTGTTTGTTAGTTTTTCTTCTAACAGTCTGGCCCCTCAGCTGCAGGTCTGCTGCAGTTTGCTGCAGGTCCACTCCAGACCCTGTTCTCCTGGTTATCACCAGTGGAGGCTGCAGAACAGCAAAGATCGCTGCTTGTTCCTTCCCCTGGAAACTTCGTCCCAGAGGGGCACTGGCCTGATGCCAGCCAGAGCCCTCCTGTATGAGGTGTCTGTCAAGCCCTGCTGGGAGGTTTCTCACAGTCCAGGAGGCATGGGGGTCATGGACCCACTTGAGGAAGCAGTCTGTCTCTTAGCAGAGCTGGTGTACTGTGCTGGGAGAATCCCTCTTGTCAGGATCAGTTGCTGTCTTCAGAGCCAGCAGGCAGAAATGAGTAAATCCAATAAAGCTGGGTGCCCAGCCACCCCTTCCCTCAGGTGCTTTGTCCCTGATAGATGGGGGTTTTGTATGTAAGTCCCTGACTTGGGCTTGTATCATCCCTTCAGAGATGCCCTGCCCAGTGAGGAGGAGTCTAGAGAAGTCCTTTTGATGAAGGATGTTTGCTCCTTAGCTCAGCCAAAATCCTAGTTCTTGTCCCATGACCAGGAAAAAATTAGGCATGTAGACACCTTGAAAGGTGAGGAGAACAGAATTTATTAAAAGAAAGCTCTCAGCAACCAAAAAGAAGCCCTGCCAACGGTCTCCCATCTCACAGACTGACTACCAGGCCACCACACGTGAGCTGAAGAGGCCAAACTCCTCCCCACTGCACAACGTACAAATTCACAGTGGCTCCACCCCACTCTCCCAGAGCACAGGCAGGCCCCCAGTTCGATGTGGGCACACCCAGTGAAGGCCCTGGGCAGGTTCCTTTATCTGCGCAAAAGCATCTGATATAAACTCTTGTGGGGTGAGTCAGAGATTCTCTGGATACCTTCCCTCATCTGCCTCCTGCATCTATCACTTTGAGGTCGGTGTTCTGTATTTTATGAGGATACATGCGTTTGAATTAACCAACATATTCATATATACTACTCTGATGAAACTGATGTTGAATTATGCCTTTTTAATTTTTGGAAAACAACATGTTATAAATGTTTCATACACATAGCCCTTTTCCAGAAGCAAAAAAAAAAAAAAAATACTAATTTTTGTCTATTTTTATAAATTATATTGACATGTCTCCATAAGTTACATACAGTAAGACAATACATATTGCTATTAATAGAACTGCTTCCTTTATTTTAACTATTAGATTAATCCCTTTTATTCTATCTCTTGTATGATATCACAAAAAATCTATAATCTTGTACTTTATTTCATAGTTTATTAATATATTAATTTTTGATTTCATTTTTATTTATTACTTCTTTATTTTGGTCTACACTTTGTTATATTTTTACTAAATTGGTATTTATAATGCTTTATATACTGATTTAATATAGCCTTACCTAGAAAAGTAATTTATCAAAGCATTGCTTTATTCTATATTTTGACATATAACTTATTTCATCATATTTATTTTGTAGATATTCTGAAATATTGCAATTTTGGTTTTTATTTTAATGATATGATATTTGTATTTAACATTTAATTTTTTTTTTTTTTTAGAATTTAGAGGAATTAGATTTTCCTTTCTGTTTTATGATTAATATTCATATTACACTGAGATTAGAAACTGATCTTCATGGTTCTTTTTTAGTCAACATTTCTTTAAATTGAGATACTTTATTTGAAAAATTACTGCACAATTTTTCTAGAAATAAAATATGTCAGACATATCATTTTGTTACATATATATCACATACATATCATTTATTTATTCTAATTTATAATTACATAATTTATAATTTATTTTAATGTACAGACAGTTCCAGAATAATGGTTTTACTTCTCATTTTTTAACTTCACTACGGTAGAGTCAAAGTGTTACATATTCAAGAAAACTAAACTTTGACTTTTAAATTTTACTTTTTTCAACACATTATTACAAAACAGGATTCATGGTGGATGATTTTGCCCAAATGTATGCTAATATAAGTGTTCCAAGCATGTTTACAGTAAGCTAGGCTAAACTGTGATGTTCGATAGGTGAGGTGTATTACATGAATTTTTGGCTTGTGTTTTCACCTTATGATGGAGTTACCAAAACGTAACCCCATAATAAGTAAAAGAGCATCTCTATAATATTGAAAGAATGCAACTCTATAGGGTGAAAATAGAAAACATTTATATTTTTACCTCAATGTTCATTCAAACTCATTCAATGCAGCTAGTTTATGGTTCCTTAGATAAAAATTTAGGTAGGTCTCATAATCTTTCAGTCTCTCTGAAATGACATAATAGCTCCTACATTGTTGTTTTAAATATCCACTTTATTCTAATAGTGAAGATTTCAAACTTTATTTGTAAAAACAATTTATTATCTCCCAACTTGGCCATGCTTCAAGCTACACAGCTTTCAGTGAAAGAAGAGGGCATGATTGGCTTCTTTTTTACATTTTCCTCTTTATGTATTTACCTCTACTTACCCCCCATCTGGACTAACTCTAGTTCCTGTAGGGATCTAGGTAGGAGAGGGAAGATCAGGAAATAAATACTTGACTAATATTGTTTTGATTTGTAATTAGTAGTTTAAGGGTTTGAGGCATGTTCTAATTGATTCTCTCAGGGTGCTTTCTTACAATTTCCTTAGAGATTTCTTCCTGCAGACATCTGATTGAAGTAGCTTTGATAAAGACAAAGCTGTCCTAATTGTGTGTGCCTCCACTTCAGCACCACTACCTACCAACATTTCTGTAGTATGTCCAGACTGGTATCACTCCTGGGAAGAAACACTTTGGTTCAGGTACTTTAAAATAATTTCAAGCCAAGGGGATCCCGAGTAGACTAAATCTAGTCCAAAATAAGTGTCTAACTTTTGTTAAGAAAATGCAGACTGAAGTAGGGTCTTATGAACATATATATTTCCCACTTTCTTTTATTCTTTTTGTGTGTGTGTGATGGAGTTTCGCTTTTTTTGCCCAGGCTGGAGTACAATGGCACAATTTTGGCTCACTGCAACCTCCACCTCCTGGGTTCAAGCAATACTTCTGTCTAAGCCTCCCAAGTAGCTGGGATTACAGGCGCCCACCACTGGGTCTGGCTAATTGTTTGTATTTTTAGAGAAGGCATTTCACCATGTTGGCTAGGCTGGTCTCAAACTCCTGACGTCAGGTGATCTTCCCACCTCCACCTCCCAAAGTGCTGGGATTACAGGCGTGAGCTACCACACCTGGCCTTCTCTTTCTATATCTATAAAGCTTCACGTGCATTCTTTCTCAGTCCCTGAAAATTTAAATTATCTGGCCACATTTGGTTGTGAAAACTGCTTTAGTCTGGTAATTAATAAATCTTTGGTCCTAAAATGTAGTATCACAAGGTAATTTTATACCAAGGATTCTCTAGTTTGCTTGCAAGCACTCAAATCTCAGTGTCAATGTTTAGTAACTCTATGACCTTGAGAAAGTCCTTAACATACATATACCTCAATTTTCTCATTTGTAAAATGAGAAGAATAATAGCACTCACATCACAAGATCTTGTTTAAGTGTTTGTAATTTTCATAGTACAAGGCTTGCATAGACTAACTGTCATAGAGGTGACTGTTAATAATACTTGAAAAACCTAAAATATCTCTTATTCTCATTTGGGCTAATTCAAATCTGAATCCTTAATTGGAAACATATGGGACTGCCTTGATAGCTTAATTTGCATTCCCATGCATTCTATTTCTTTCTCTTATTCTACTATATGGCTGTGGTTTTTGCCATGTTCTTGAATCATGATGAAAGAGAAGTAAGCAAATTGAAATACCCTACCTGCCTATCTCTGGCACTAGCATGTGCCTATTTTGCTCTTTTTAAAACTATATGAATAACTGTAATTCCCTTGATCTTACTTTACCGACTGCTTAAGAAAATGAGACTTCGTTGATTATTTGAGTGTTTATTGGTTACATCATTTTGGAAAGAATTTAATCATACAAGAAAGTTAAAATTCATGTACTCTGTGACCTTTAAATTTCATTTCTAAATGTCTAACCTAGAGAAACTCTCATACATGTACAAAGAGCCTAATATGAGAATACTTTATTGAAGCACTTTCAGTAATAATAAAAAAGTAGGAACTACCTAACTAGACTTCATTTGACATTTAAGCTAGGTTATTCACAGATGTTACCTGAATTTTCAATATAGCTGGTCAAAATTTTTCCACTAATTTTTACATACCTTCTTCCTATAGTTCTATACTATTTTATTTGGAAACATTAACCCCTTCAAGTTATAAACACTTTTTCATACCTGTCTTACTTATGCAGAATGTAATTTTTTTTTGTTGTTGTTCTTTTGAGATGGAGTTTTGCTCTTGTCACCTAGGCTGGAGTGCAATGGCGCGATCTCAGCTCACTGCAACCTCCACTTCCTGGGTTCCAGTGATTCTCCTGCTTCAGTCTCCTGAGTAGTTGGTAGTACAGGCACCTGCCACCACGCCCAGCTAATTTTTGTAATTTTAGTAGAGACGGGCTTTCACCATATTGGCCAAGCTGATCTTGAACTCCCGACCTCAGCCTTGTGTCTGTAATTTTTAAGGGTGCATGGAAATCCAACTAACTAGTTTTAAAGGTCACAATATTTAATAATGATCATTTCATGTGACTATTACAACAGAAATTTCTGGATTAGCATGTCCAATAGAAAATTTAAATCATATTATCCTTTTCCATATATACACAACATTAAAAGTATGTAACACCTTCTTAATGATTTCAACATGGCAATGAGGTAAGGTCCTATATGTTTTGGCTCAAGACTATATTCTTTATTCTTATATAATATAATGCCTATGTTATTTTCCTTATGGTTTTCTGATTAGATCAATAGTTTTTCATGTCATAATCTAAAAATACTTTTATATGACAAAGTCAGCATCTGCATGTTCTTTCATCAAATTACCCACTTACACACCTCATATACATACAAGCAAACTTAATATAGTCTATACCTACATAAATTTTATGTCAGTGTTTAAATATTTCTTATTTAGGGAAGTCTCCCTTGGTGACATACATCAACCACAAGCTCTCATTGCAAACTACAATCTGTTTCATAGCTATCATTACAACTACAATTGGATAATTATGTTTCAATTACTTTGTTTTATATCTGTTTCTCCCACTAGACCATGCACATATTGTTAAATAAAAGGATGAATGATTCCAAGCATGAATGATTGAATGGATGAAAATCAGGCCAACCTAAATTAGAATTTCTAATTAATGTCAATAACCACAGATTTTTTTTTTTTTTTAAAAAAACTAGACTAATACAATGTATTTTACAGGGTAGCAAGGGTTAAAGTAAATTATGTATAGTAAAGTATATGAAGAATACGTACTACATTTGATAAGTCCGCATTGTCTATCAGTATTAATGTTCTTTTCCCTATTTAGAACTCTTTAAATATCAAAAAAGGAACTGTAAATTTCCAAGAAAGGGCAATATGTCAGATTAAGTAATCTGAAAGCTCTCTCACTACAAGCATTTAAAAATGCTTCAATAAGTTACATTAAATGACTAGATAATTTCCAAAGACTTTAATTACAATTTTTGGAGGTCAAAATCAAAAGAAAAGGTTACACTGATTATTTCATGGTGCAGTTTGTTAGTTTTAGAAATCTAGCACCTGACATTTTAATACCTCATTGGGGACAGGAATTGAGACTTTGAATATAAGAAGTCGGTGGTGAGAACTAAGACACCTACCAATATTCAGCATCTTTGAAAATCTTCATGGCAAGGTATGGCTAGAAAATCAAAGAATTAGCAGAGAGAGAAAAATTAAAAGATATGAAAAGAGAGTCAAACTTTGTAAGATATTTAAAGAGATGTATTCTTAGACAAATACAAGAGACCATTGCCTGTGACATAGCCCCAGGAGATCCTGAGAACATGTCACCAAGATGGTTAGGCTACAGCTTGGTTTTACACACCTTAAAGAGACATAAAACATTAATTAATACATGTAAAGTATACATTAGTTTGATCCAGAAAGATGGGAAACTGGATGCTGGGGTGGGGTGAGGTGAGGTGTGGTGGATTGTTGGGGGTGGTATTCCAAGTGTTAGTTGAATTCAAATATTTTCTGGTTGGCAATTGGTTGAAACAGTTTATCTATAGACCTGGAATCAATAGAAGGGAATTTCTCGGTTATAATTAAGGGTCCTAGGGACAAAGGCTTTTATTGTGCAGGTGAAGCCTCAAGGTAGCAGGCTTCAGAGAGAATGCAATGTAAATGTTTCTTATCAGACTTAAAAAGGTGCCAGACTCTTTGTTAATTTTTTCCTAGTTCAGGAAAAAGACCTGGGAAGGGGGTTCTCTACAGAATGTAGTTTTTCTCCACAAGACACAGCTTTACAGGGCTGTTTCAAAATATATCAAATAAATATATTTTGGAATAAAATGTTTTGATTGCTTTCAGGGCCTGGTATCTGTTGTGTTGCTCTTATTGTCACCAAGAGTCTGCTTTGTTAGTCTTAAGGTCTCTGTCTTAATGTCAGTGTTGGTCAGTTATGCCTGAATTCTAAAAGGAAGAGGATGTGATGAGGTGTGCCAGATTATCCATTCCCATCATGGCGTGAGCTAGACTTTCAGGTTTGCTCTGGAATACCCTCGGCTGAGAGGAGGGGTCCATTCAGTTGATTGGGGAGCTTAGAATTTTATTTTTGGTTTACAAATTGACTACCAAAAAAAAAAAAAAAATTCTATCATCTGAGAGGAAGGACAAGAATTTTTTTTTTTTTTTTTTTTTTTCCAGGATGAGGTCCTATGAGTTCATAATTTAAAATTATAAAACACAAGAGGAAAAAAACAACACTGGGTTAGAGTTAGCACATATTTCACATAAATTAATGGATAGTATACAAGCATTTATTTAACAACACTAATCATATAGGAAAGTTTTTAGCAGTATTCATAAATGGAATAGGGACAATACAAAGCAATGGTAAGAAGTAAAAAAAAAAACAAAAAACAAAAAACTAGAAAATACATTCCCTTACGCCCATAGCCAGTCAGTTTATTACATGGCTAAGTAAAGTTAAGTTTCCACATGGAAATAAGGTAATTAATATAGATTTTAGTGCTAGAAATGGGGTGCTGCCTAATGGACAACTAAAACTGTACATGTGCCCATGGAATTGGGCAATGGTCTGAGGCTGGAAGAATTTTAAGAAGCATATAGAAAAATATTATCTTGAACTTACTATGAATAGAAATATGGATGTTGACTACTCTTCCAATGAGTTCTTAGAGGGAGGTGAGGAGAATGGTAGATAAAATACATTATCTTCTTTTAGAGAATACCTACACGATCATAGAGACTTTTGGTGGAAATATTGAGTAATATGAAAGTTGCTGCTGGCATGTGCTTAGAAAGAAATTGGGAACTTGTTATCGAAAACTTGAGGATAGGGACTCATATGAAGTAGTAGCAGAACATTGGACTGAATTGCATACTACAGCTATATGGAAAGCAGAACTTGTATATAATGAACTTAGATATTATCTTAGGCTATTGTTTAAGAAATATGTTGGATATTCTTATGGTCTAATCTTGATGCTTGTGAAAAATACAAAAGGAAAGAGATTGATTGAGAGATCTCTTATACCAAAAGGATAGGGAAGTTAATGATTTGAATAATTCGTAGCCTATCCATTGCAAAAGAACTTAGAATTAGTACGTTAATGATCACAAATGTTTGTTCTGGACAGAAAGCCTAGGGTGTGGCTGCAAAACCTTTTGCTCATGGCCTTAAAGGGATTGGGGTCAGTTATACTGAAGGTACTTGAAGAAGTTAGATGTCTGATTCGTGATCCCCTTTCGTCATTACAGAGGACAGGAATAGATATGGGATTAAGTAGAAAAGATCTGGAGAAGAGTATTCCATTTAGAGGAGATGGATGAAGTGAATCTGTCACAAAAAACAGAGGATCTATGATGTTCTTGAGATTTTTTTTTTTTTTTTTTTTTTTGCTGGCAGAAACATGGCCAGCTTGAATTCAAAAGGGGGAAGAGAGAATACAAAATAGAAAAGAACATTGGTTCCCAAGACAAACAGTAGACAGATGAAACTACTCAATTGCATACATATGCTACTTTTCATGAAAAAGGAGGTCAAGCATGAAGCTAGGAGCCCAGAAAGTAGAGTCACAAGCTATACAGGATTACTCCTAGACCTTGAATGCCGATGGAGTTTACCTGGCTGGATTTTGAAATTGTTTGGGATAGATGACTTTTTTTTAATCCTCATGTTTTCTTCTTTTTGTGAACTGTAATGTCTATAACTATGCCTGTACCTGTTCCACCATTATATTTTTGGGGCAGATAACTTGTGTTCTAATCTCTCAGATATGCAGGTGAAGAGGGATTTGGGCCAAAGATGGATTATTTCCAGAACCTCACTCATATCTAATTTAGGTAATAAATATTTGAGATATTTATTTGAGATAAATAAATAAATATTTGAGATATTTGAGCTAATTAAATATTTGTCATTCATTTTAAAATGTAATGTGATGAGCTCTTTGGGGACCTTGGGGGTGGGGTGAATGTATTTGCATGTAGAATAAAGAAATATTTGGAGGGACTAAAAGGTGAACTATGGCAGAAAGAACAATAGGCCACCGAAGATGTTCTTGCCCTAATCCTTGCAACCAGTAAATATGTTATGTTATATGAAAATGGGGCATGAAGTTTGCAGATGGAATTAAGGTTTGCAATCATTTTCCCTTAAAATATAGAGATTATCCTGATTTATTCTGTTGGGTCCCATTTTCTGATTGCAGAATTTTCATTATATGAATGATCTGTTCATGTCCTCTTGATGTGCAGCATCATCATTC
This sequence comes from Chlorocebus sabaeus, assembly GCF_047675955.1. Classification (NCBI taxonomy): domain Eukaryota; kingdom Metazoa; phylum Chordata; class Mammalia; order Primates; family Cercopithecidae; genus Chlorocebus; species Chlorocebus sabaeus. The sequence continues at coordinate 34,100,485 of NC_132906.1, read as the reverse complement.
TGACATTTGAATCAAATTATAAGAAAGAAAAAACACAAAATTAGGCTTTGGGAGATGATCACAAAACAGTTGGTGTTGCAAGTAGAATGTCTATACTATGTCCACTACCACTGCAGTCTTTCTTTCCTTATTTTGTTTTACTAACTGATTTTGCTGCCTGCTTGCAAGCATGCACTTTGAGCTGCTGCCTTCTAGCCAAACCTGTCCTTTGAGCTGTGCTGCTTTGTGTTGCATTTGTTAAATCCAGCGGAGGTTCTGTTACATATTTAACAAATTTAAGTTAGATGTTTCTATAACTGACTTTTAGAAAAAGAAATACTACACTGAAGTACTCCTAAAAATGCCCTGGATTGCAATTCTTAGCTTGGATCTATCTGCATATCTCAAAACAAATCATGTATCTTGATTCCAGGAAAAGCCATGACTAAGGGTAAGTTCAGGTGAGCAACCTTTATCCTATGACCATTGGTTTTATGTCTCAATCAGTTTTGGTCTTTATCCTCTGGAGCACTCAGAGGAAATACTAATAACATGGGCAACAGATAAACCCATTTAGTGGTCACCCATGTAGAGAAGGAACATTTAACATGTGGCCTTCTGAGGTTGCACTCTGAAAAACAGATGGCTCACTTTCTGACTCTACAAAATGCCTTTGCTGCTGCTATTGCTAAAAATCATCCTGATCATCAAGGTAACAGGGAAAAACACACACAGCACCCCTGTGGTAGAACCAAGTGGTTAATTCAAACATTGCCATGTTGGAGGCCCCTAACGTGGTGATGCTGATTTGAGATGCACTAGAGGAAGAAACTCTTAAATATGAATAGAATAGAAAACAACCTCACATCCTAAAATATATCCAGTAACAACTTTAAAAAAAAATAGAAAAGAAAAAGAAAGAAGGAAGGAAGGTGCCTGCATGCTTTTATAAAAAGGAAAGTGAGAATTTGCTTAGTTAGGAAACACAGCTAGAAAATATTGCCTGCTGGCAGCTCACATCCAGTATATCTCCATGAATTGCCCTCAGCCTAAAGCCTCCCTCTATTCTCCACCAGTAAGAAAAGCTATCCGCAAACCACAAAGCAGGTCCTCACCAGACACTGGGTCTGCCAGCAACTTGATCCTGGACTTCCAAGCTTCCAGAGCTGTAAGAAATACATTTATTGGCCGGGCGCGGTGGCTCAAGCCTGTAATCCCAGCACTTTGGGAGGCCGAGGCGGGCGGATCACGAGGTCAGGAGATGGAGACCATCCCGGCGAACACGGTGAAACCCCGTCTCTACTAAAACATACAAAAAACTAGCCGGGCGAGGTGGCGGGCGCCTGTAGTCCCAGCTGCTCGGCAGGCTGAGGTAGGAGAATGGCGTGAACCCGTGAGGCGGAGCTTGCAGTGAGCTGAGATCCGGCCACTACACTCCAGCCTGGGCGACAGAGCGAGACTCCGTCTCAAAAAAAAAAAAAAAAAAACATTTATGTTGTTTAAGCAGTCCCACAAAATGTAAACAAGGTAACTGTATTAGTTTTCTGAGGTTGCTGTAACACATGGTCACAAACAGGATGACTTAAAACAACATAAATTAATTTTCTCATGATTCTGGAAGCTAAAATCAGAATTTAGGGTGTCAGCAGGGCCACCCTGTCTTTAAAGGCTCCAGGGAAGATCTTCTGATCTTTTCTTGTCTCTTCTAGCTTGTGGTTGCCCACAACCCTCGGTGTTTCTCAGCTTATAGAAGCATCACTCTAATCTCTGCCTCTATATTTACAAGGCTATACCATCTCTCCTGTATGTCTGTGTGTCTGTGTCCAAATTCGCCTTTTCCTAAAGACAAACCTTATTAGACTGGGGCCCACCGTAATCCACTATGACTCCATGTTAATTTGATTATATCTGAAAAGTCTCTATTTGCAAATGAAGTCACATGTACAAACAGAAGAAGTTAGGAATTGAATGTATCTTTGTGAGAGACACAAGTCTATCCACCACAAGTATGGTTCATAATTTTAGGGGAATTACTGAAAATAAAATATGTGTTCCTCACCTGACTATTGAAATGATTGTGTTGATCATAGCACTTATTTCCCTAGCATATCCCAAAGCAGACATGAACACTTTAAATATATGATAAATAAATTCAAATTAAATTAATTCTTTGGCACTTACAAATTGGTTTGACAAAATGGGACACATGGACCTTTTCATTCTCAGTTAAAATATTGAGTATAGCCCCATTTAAATTAAAATAAGATCTTTAAGATTTGAAATCCATTATATAAGACCGATTTACAGAAAGAATGATTATCTTCACTTTGCCTCTATTTAGCAGTGCAGTTTGACCTGTTATTAGACCTAGAAAGTATAAATGGCACCTCAAAATAGAGCACTGAAACCTTAATACTGTGGTGCTACCCATTGACCATGATGCTCAATTTTATTGAAATTACTCATTTTGTTTAACCAGAAAGTGGTAAATATTTTGCTATTAAATATTTGACTATGTTCTGTTCAGAGCTTAATTTTACAGTAGCATTTCCCCTTCACTTCCAAAGGGACACAATATATTTTAATCCAGCTATGCATGGGACACTTCAACAACCTTGCCATCATGCATAGTATTTGCAGGCAAGGTCTTAACCGCATTTAACTTTCACAATGAGCATAAATATGATTTCAACTAATGTCCTCTTTTGAGGATAATTGTTTGACACACTCATGGATCATTGCCCTACACATAATTCATGGCCATACCACTCTAGTTAAATTCCTAAAAATTTCTGGGAAAATGCAGGGCTGCTCCATCCCTGACACTGTCAAGAAACAGCCGCTGACACTGACTGCACCTACAACATTCATACGAGTGTGACATGTTTTAGTTCTTTTTGAGTGGCAGAGGCAGCATACTCCTCACTGACAAGTTTAACTTATACTCATTTTCTGTTACTCACAAATTGGCACAACTTTAATCGGGCCCCTTCCAGCAGAAGATTATAAAATGTGTTCAAATTGCAATACAAGAAAGTACTACTATAAATGCCACCAGAGACGTCTTTCCTTTAGAGGCTTTGGCCACCTCTCCTCATGCATGGTGGACCCTCAGGTACAACTGTGGTGTCCACAAGTTGCCATTTGCTTCTGATAGAAGAAACTGCCCTCCTCAGGCCCATTTTATATCTTATTTGGAGTGACAATTGAAGGACACATTCTGAGCTCCCTGAAGTCAGAGTCTCTTATAAGCCTCTGACCTCTGTACGAAGGTGCCCTGTATGTTTTGTATTATGGAAACAGTACCTTATATGCTAGGCATGGCTACAGAAGCCTTGGCTACAGAATAGAGTCAACGCTGGGCCCTCTGGCATATCTCACAACCCTGTCTTCAGTCTCTTGCCAGTCCCAGTATGGGGGATGTCATCCTTCGCCCAGTGCCTTGTCACCTGGGGAGTCATTGGAAATCAACTGAATAAAGATCAGAGGAAGTTCATATACTTTGTAGATGGCATTGCCATCATTTAACCTGACGAAGCTCAAGGGATAGTTTCTGATTTTTCATCTCTTAAGCAGGACACCTCTAGTTAAAGGCAGGACTTGGGGTGAACACTATTAGCCAAATATTGAGTAGACGTCTTGGCAATGGATGCCCTGACCAAAATTAAGCAGCATCTGCACGTTTACGCTGATGTTGCCGGACATTGCCAATGATCTAGTCATATGTTGGGCACGGATAGCAACAATTCCTTCTATAAAGAAGTACTTTTGAAGTACTTAATCTCTTGCCTCCCAGATACCCCAAATAGAAATCATGACCTTGCATATAAAGCAATAAAGAAAGGTCTTACCAAGACACTATCTACTTCATAGTAGTCCTGACATTATTGATAATGGCCAAGACACTAATTTGGCTTTTTTAATTGTATAAAGAAATCAATTAAGTTTTTACCTTCCTTACTTGCATTTGTCTGTAGACCTTATAAAGTACAATAGTGGCTTACTTAACAAGTTTGTACTCAGTTAAATGAAGCCCAACACTTCATTAAGCATTAAGAATCAGAATAAATTGTAATCAAGAGATGCAATTTTTGGATGGTTAGCTACTGATAATTGTAAGCCTCATTTCTCCTTCCCATTCTGTCCCCCATTTAGGAAACTGATAAGAAAGTTACAGTGTTCTCTCCTTTGATGCTGGTGGGAAGTTTAAACCGTGTTTGGGAACCCTCAGCCAAGCATCACTTCTAATCATCATCTAAAACAAAAGTTGATCTCCTTTGTCCACACTTTCAAGTTAATTTTTGGATCAGCTGGGCAAGACTGAACTCCTCTGTGCATAAATTTTATTATGTCATTAATACATCCTTTTACACCATTTTGTGTGTGCATGTTCACTCTCCACGTTGGAACCCAATTTTGATTGGGGACCCCTAACATCTCTATGGAATAATCACACACACACACACAAACACACACACACACACACACACACACACAACATATAAAGATTTACTACAAGTAGTTAAAGTAAAGACAAAAATCCAAAATACATTTGTTTTTGTTCAGACATTTTAGGAAAAAAAAACTTTAATACCTACTACATATAAACCTCTCAGGTAACCATGAATATGCTAATTTAAACTATAAGGTTATATTTTTTCACATATTATACTGGCAATAAATGGAACACTGAGTGTAACACTAAGATTTGGCTAGAATGAAAATCCAAAGAAACTCTCAAATACGGCTAGTTTTGTGATAGGGTGGTAATAATTTGCCATCTAGCAATGTCTAGTTTAAACAGGTATGCACTATATGACAAGAATGCCTCTAAAACTCAGTTTTGCATAGAATAGCTCAATATTTTCCTGCTATTCTGGCAGAATAATTAGTACATCTTCTTTTTATTCTGAAATAATTCCGATTTGTACAGTAAATTATTTAATTGTCTTATCTATGATCTTGTATTTACACTACTATTTATACATTTTTACAAACATAACTCTGCCTAAATGTTACTGAAACATTGGATTTTCATGGAAAATTATAAACATTATTCTTTTTTGTTTTTTGAGAAACTCCACTTACCTGGGTGTTGTTTGTCCAGCCAAAAATTAAAATAAAATACCAACCTTTAATTGCTTTTAGGAGTATCCATATGATATGGTACAGGTTAAGGATACACACATGAAAAACTTTCCTTGGGACCCTTACGAAAGCTCTTTGAAAGAGAGATTCAGTGACATATACCTTTATATATTTTCCTTTCTCATAGTCTCCTTTTTAGATCCATTGGAATAAACCTTTATATATTTTCCCTTCTTCCTATTCCCCCTTTCACATTAATTATAATGTCCATGGTTTCAGTTTCCATGGTTCAATTAAGAAAGGAAAACTAAGATAATCACATAATTCTCATTATTAATATCTGTGAATTGTGAATTCATTACTAGCAAACAATGTTATGTGGATAAACATTACTTAGAAAAAGTAAACCTGTTTTTAGTTAGGTTAATGTTACTGTATTTTTCTATTATGTGCAATCTACTTATCCAAATAATGTAATAAATTCAATATTTATGTTGAATTCAGTGTTGTATAGTTATAGGATGGATCACTGTACAGTGGTTAAAAAATTAAGAAGTATTACATTAACATCATGGTTATATTTTTAAAGACCAAATTTTAAAATTATAACTCATGGAATATTAAATATTTAAAATACTGATATATTTATACTTGGAAAATTTATAGAGGTGTTTTTAAGAAAATGTCTCACTAATAATACCAGTCCTATATGAGGATGGAAGAGAAGATTGAGATTAGGAAGGTGTACTCAATGTTCTGATGTTTTATGACTAATTATTAATTTATTTCAAAATAATAATGAAGCTAAGATAAATATGGCAAGATATAGCTTGTCATTGTGTTTTGTTTTTAGCCTAAAATATCTGATGCTAACTGATAATTGAATATATATATATATATTTGTCTTTCTTACACACTATGTAAGAGAGACAAAATAACATAGAGACAGAGTGGGCAAATTACCATGTTCACTGCAGTGAGATTTTCTTTGGATCTAATATCTTGTGTGATAGAATTAGAAAAGAAACAGTATTTCTCAAGGTAGGGTTTTGGTTAGAATATTTCACCTGAATGTACTTCAGTTGAGAAGCATATATTTTATGTAAATGTATATGCAAATAAAACCACAGACCATTCTACCATTGTTAGTTTTAAAATTATACTCATTAAATCTCTCATACTCATATTTATCTTGCTTTGCCCTGTAATATTTGACTTATATAATTTTCCATGGCCATGTAATACATTCTACAGTTAGTGTTCTGTTTACACATCTCTAATTATTCTGTTCACTTTTTCTGAAGACATTTTATTACATGATTATCATGGACTTTTCTCTATATTTCAATGCAACTAAGTTGTTTACTGGGTAAAAGAAATATAAACCATGCCAAAGAGATTTATCCATTTTAATTATTTATTGTTCTATAAACAATTACACATTTTACATTAAATTTATGTTAAGTGGAAACGGCGCAAAATTTTATTTCCTTATTAGGTAAATTTCCATATCAATATCATGCTGATAAATATCATCAGCTATTTCATTGGTCTTCTCTAAATTAATACAAAGTAATGCTCTATTAGCATACAAAATAGGAAATAAATGATCATTTGATTCAAATGCTTCTAAATTTATTCTTTTTACCCTAAGGCTTTTATTTGCAGAACTGGAAGCATAAATGTTCTGTATGAGTTCACAAGATTCTACTCTTTCTTTTGTTTAATATCAGTGATTCAGTAACACTAATGTTATAGAAACATGCTTCCCTATATATTGAAGAATATCATAGTTATTAATACTTAGCATTTGTACCCACTTTCTGAATACATGCTGGGTAAAAATCAGCATTTCATTTTCATCAGTTCTTAGTCCCTTGAATATACATTTTCTTAAAAAGCAGGACATTTATCTTATTTATATTTGTCAAAATCTAAATGCATTCCATTTAGTTTAATTCTGCTAATCTATTGGATATTAACCTAAATTTAATATTTATAATATATATTATATATGTGTGTGTATAAAAATGTTATATGTAACATTTGTATACAAATAACAAAATGTTATATATATATATAGCATTTGTTATATTTTTTATATATATATAATATTTCCTAGATACTAGTATTTTCATCGAACTCCTAATTTCCTTATTCTTAACTTATATACAATAAACAAGTCAAGAAGTTTGGAATATTTGTATTTTTCAAAATGAAAACACTGCATTCATATAAATGTAATATATAATTAACAAATTGGATTACATTTATATATGTAGATAAGTGAATATAGGCAGACAGAAAGATCATAGGTAAATGACAGGCAGTTATCTCAGGCCCCTGGGAATATTTGTTATGGCTGATATTTGATTGTTAATTATCCATATTTGTTAATTATCTACCTGTTTGCAAACGATGAAACTATTTTCATAAAGAACAAAATTGGCCTAGCACGGTGGCTCACGCCTGTAATCCCTGCACTTTGGGAGGCCGAGGCGGGTGAATCACGAGGTCAGGAGATCGAGTCCATTCTGGCTAACACGGTGAAACCCCGTCTCTACTAAAAATAGAAAAAAAAATTAGCCAGGGGTGGTGGCGGGCGCCTGTAATCCCAGCTACTCAGGAGACTGAGGCAGGAGAATGGCGTAAACCCGGGAGGCGGAGCTTGCAGTGAGCCAAGATAGCTCCACTGCACTCCAGCCTGGGTGACAGAGCCAGACTCCATCTCAAAAAAAAAAAAAAAAAAAAAAAGAACAAAATTGTTTTTAGTTAATGAGAAGATTTTTGTTTAATCTATGAATTAAAGTAATATGTTGGACTTAAAAAATAATAAGGGAAGAAAAGTTAAAAGATGCAGAAATATGTATTCTTGCAATCAAACATGAAGTGAGTTAATTTTGAGTCAAGCCAATAGAAGTGATCCAATAATGATTAGATTGTGAAGGTACCACTTTTAGCAGATGCTTTAAGGATATATCCCCCATGTTAATAGTATAATAAATAAATAATGTCCCATTGAAATAATCTGCAATTAGGAGAAGAGAAACGAGGAATTGGAAAGCTCCAAGACAGGAAGAAAGTTTGGGATGGCACTTGGGAGGGATTCATAAAATGAATAAAGGGTAAAATAATGGGAAAGTACTTTTATATGAATAGGATTTTATGGAAAATATAAATGCTAAAATACCCTACATGTCGCACATATGATGCAATTTCTGTTGTTTTGGTAATAAACATGAATGTTAAAGAAGTCATATTGTCCCACTTGTTTTCTTTGATGTCATCTTTTTGGAGAAGAAAATCTTAGTATGGGGAAATGGTTAAGCCCCTTCTCTTTGGGTTTGTGGAATGTTCGATTATGTGGCCATGGTTGGTTTTCCTTACTTTACTTTCCTGTGGTTGAACAAAGGAGTATGCCAACCAATATTATAGTATTTATTTATTTTCACATTTACCAGGCTGATGGATGGACGATTATTTTTAGTTTTAATTTGCTTTTATGTAGCCATAATTTAAAACAGAACCAGAGAGAGAGAGACAGAGAGAGAGAGATTTGACACACTTACAAATATTATCAATTTGTTGACTTTCTATCATTGGTAAGCTACATATTCTTTTCCATTGTCTATGTGTTGACTAGATTATCATATTTTACAAGTTTTGTAGGAGCATTTCTTTTTATAAGTTAATTAAACTCTGTCATGTTTCAATGTGATCTGCAGTGTGTGTAGATTTTATGTCATTCCCCTTAAGATATCAATTACATTCTATATGATCAAAGCTACTACGGTTTTATTTATGAATTTTGTTTCATAGCTTTCTTAGAACTTCCTTTCACAAATTATTATTGTTTTAAAAAGTCTGTCAAGTTTTCTAATATACAGTGTATCTATGTCACATTTCCTTAGAGACCATTTTTATTTAGTTTTTATTTATGATATTATAAGATATAAATCTAAATCATGGGCATCTGGGTTGGTTCCAAGTCTTTGCTATTGTAAATAGTGTGCAATAAACATATGTGTGCATATATCTTTATAGTAGAATGACTTACAACCTTTTGGGTGTATACCCAGTAATGAGATTGCTGGGTCAAATGGTATTTCTGTTTCTAGATCCTTGAGGAATCACCACACAGTCTTCTACAATAGTTCAACTAATTTGCACTCCCACCAATAGTGTAAAAGCATTCCTATTTCTCCACATCCTCGCCATTATCTTGTTGTTTTCTGACTTTTTAATAATCACCATTCTAACTGGTGTGAGATGGTCTCTATTGTGTATTTGCTGTTAGTCTCTAAAATATTATTTAATATATTGAGCAAGCAAGATATCTGGTTATTTTATTTCCAGATATAAAATGGTTAATTGACCTTTATTAAATGTTTAAAAAATATGTATTGATATGATATTATTTAATCACTTAGTATCTTATTGTAGGCAGACTTTTTATAGATTTCTATTTTTTATTATCCTCAAATTGTTGGCTGTATGTTATTACACATGTTCTTCAATAAATATGTAATAATGTCATACAATGTCAATAGTTAACAAATTTTTGAATTTATAATTTTTAGAGTTTTCATGTATATTTTTACAAATTTTGGTTTGTAGTATATCATTGGCTTCATAATTTTTCTTTTAGTATCAGGGTAATATTATCATACTAAAAAGCACTGGACAGCTTTATTGTCTTTTTCTTTTGTTTGGCATGTGTTTGTGACAACATATGGACTATCAATTCCATGAGGTTGGGTAAAACTCACAAAGTAATCTGGAGGTTTTTAATTTATTTTTTGTATTTGCATATTTAAAAATATTCCTTCATCATGATATGTTGGTTTATACAGCACCACATTTTGCTCCAATGTTTACTTATTAAATGTGTTTTATTATTAAATTATCTGTTTCTTACAATCTTGTATCTTAAACAACATGTTTATTAAGAATATTTACTATCATTCATATCTGTGGAATACCTAGTTCCTCAATTCCAATCTGACCGTATCTTTCTTTCATTTTTTTTCTTATTTAGATTAATAAAATGATTGTTTCTACATTCTTTTTTGTGTCGGAGTCTTGCTCTATTGCCCGGGCTAGAGTGCAGTGGCGCAATCTCGGCTCACTGCAAGCTCCACCTCCCGGGTTCACACCATTCTCCTGCCTCAGCCTCCCGAGTAGCTGGGACTACAGGCACCCACCACCATGTCCGGCTAATTTTTTCTGCATTTTTAGTAGAGACGAGGTTTCACCATGTTAGCCAGGATGGTCTCGATCTCCTGACCTCGTGATCCACCCACTTCGGCCTCCCAAAGTGCTGGGATTACAGGCGTGAGCCACCGCGACTGGCCTGTTTCTACATCCTTAAAGAAATACCTTTTAATTTTACTGTTCATTTCAATATAAATTTTTGTTTCATTTCATGAAGATACATATTGTGACCAGATATATATTTTATTTTTCTAAATGTTACATGGCTTTATATCAATGCATTTATTACTGTCATTGTAGCACATTATTTCATTTATTTATTTAACTTATCAAACACTGGGAGTGATCTTCTGAAGTTTTGATTTTGTAATGTACATATGAGCCTTTGGTAAGCAATGTATATATTTATCAAAACTTAAGAAAATTAAAAACCTTGATAGTGAAGTGTAATTTAAATTTCTAAACACTAAAAATGTTTCTAAAATTATCATACCCTAATAGAATGTGATTCTTATTTCTCAATAGGAGGAATAAAAACATAGTAGTCTATAAATCTAGGCATGTATTATACTGGATTTTAGCATTTGAGACTTACGGCATTCAAAATCATTGGCAAAATTAAGAATAAGAATAGCCCTGTTATATTGGGTGAAAAATATCAAACATTTGAAGCAATACCTCAGGAGTGGCATTAAGTAATCTATTTTACAAGCTCTGGATTTCCATAATTTCATATTAACAAAATGTATCATTTTGTTGTGTTTTATAAAAGTTCAATTGTGATATAATTCATATATTTATTTTACTCATTTAAAGTGTACATATCAATGTTTTTAGTATAGTCACAGGATTAAAAGCATCACCACATCTATGATTGAACACCATAGTCCTTGAAAGGAATTTTACACCCTTTTGCAGAAATTCCCATTTCCCCTCCTTCATTCTTGCCCCCACTAGGCAACCACTGATTTACTTCCCATTTCTATCTATTTGCTAACATAGATATTTCACACAAATAAAATAATATAATACGTTGTTGTTGTGATTGGTTTCTTTAACACAATGATTTTAAGGTTTATCCATGTTGTAGCACGTATTAATCAATACTTAATTCCTTACTACTACTGAATAATATTCCTATTGTATGGATATACATTTTATTTATCCATTCATCTATGGCCATTCAAGTGGTTTCCACTTTTTAGCTATTAAGAATAACAATTCCATAAACATTTGTGTACAATTTTATATGGATATATGTTTTTCTTTCTCTTGGGTGTGTATGTAGGTTTGAAGTGGCTAGGCTATATGAGATTTTATCTAATTTCCCTGGCTAAAATCTCTTCCAATAATCAATACAAAAATGGATATATTAACCTTGTCTTGATCTTAGGTAAAAAGCATTTAGGTTTTCTTTAAGATGTTAGCTTTGGATTTTTCACAAATGTTGTTTATTAATCAAGTTGAGGATGTCTATTATCCCAAATTTTTGAAAAATTTTAATCATGAAAAGATATTGGATTTATTCAATGCTTTTCTGCAACTATTGAGAGGATCATATGGTTTTTATACTTTATTGTATTATCATATTTTACAGTACTTCATTTTTAGATATTATATCAACCTTGCATTCCTCAGATAAATCTCACTTGATTACTGATGTATAATCTGTTTTATACGTTGTTCAACACAGTTTGCTAGGATCTTGAAGGTTTTTGTTGCTGTATTTATAAAAGATATACAACTGTAGATTTCTTATGTGAGTAATGCTAGAATCATAGAATGAATCTGGAAGTTTTCCCTACTAATCTGTTTTCTAGGGGGGATATGGGAGATCTGTGAAGGAGTACTATTTGTTATTCTTTTTACATTTTGGAGAATTTACCAGAGAAGCCATTTCAGTCAGGGCTTTCTTCAAGAGAAGGTGTATTACTATTCATCAAAAATCTTTTTCATGAGTCTATTCAAATTTTCTACTTCAGGAGTCAGATTTGTTAGTTTGTGTCCTTCGTGAAATATATCAATTTTATCTAGGTTATTGAATCTGTTGACATACAGTTAAACATGTTTCCACACACACACACACAGATACACATTGTATATACATTAGATCAGCAATGATGTAGCTTTTCCATTGTTTTGGTAATTTTTTCTTCTCTCTTTTTTTTTCTTGATCAGTCTGCTAAAACTTTGTCAAATTTACTGATTTCTTCAAATAACATCTTGATTTTATTGATTTTTCTCTATTTTTTCTTCTATATCATTAACGTCCAATCTTGATCAATTTCTTTTTTTTTTTTTTTTTTTTTTTTTTAGTTACAGTTTTTTCTAATTTTTAAAAACTTCTTGAGGAGAAATTAAATTATTTTTATACTTCCTCTTATTTAATAAAGGTGTTTGCAGTTATAATTTTACCTCTAAGCAGTGTAAAGCTGCTTCCTATAAGATTTGCTATATTTTTTGTTCAATTAATCTTTTGAGTTCTTGTTATAAAATAGTTCTTATAACTACTTTGTGTGTGTTCTTTTAAAATCTATTATGTCTGGTATTTGTATAGCCACTCCACCTTTTTTATGGTATTATGATTTTTTTTTCAATCTTTAGTTTCCACCTATTTAAAACTTTATTTTACCCAATATTCAAATTAAATATTAAATTAAGAGTAAACAAGATAATTGGATGTTGTTTTAATGCCCAACTTGATGTCAAATTTTTGATAAATCTATTCACATTTAATGCTAATATTGATGTGCTTGTGTTTCCATCTTCCATTTTGCTTTTTTTTCTATATGTCAACCTTTTTCTCTTTTATTTCTTTCTGTGTTTACTTACTCTATATGACTTTTTTTCTAATTTTAATTCATTTAATTATCTATATTTTTGAATTAGTTTATTAATTGTTACTAAGGCTTGCAATAATATATCTCAATATATCAAAATCAACTTCAGGTTTATACTTAGTTTTAATTAAATATAGACAATTTTCTTTTATGCGGCTATCCTACCTTTTTTTAACTCTGACTATTATCCATATCACAATTCTATATGTTATAATCAGAAATATATTATAGTTTTTACTTTATGTGTTTCCTTTACTATGAGATTAAAAATGAGAATGTCTATATCTATATCATCTATATCTATGTTTATGTATCTGTGATGAATTTCTGATTTTGATTTTTTTTATTTACCCTTCCTGGATAGATTAATATATTTCATGGATTTGAGTTACCATTGAATGACATTTTCTTACTCCAATACATCTTTGTTTCTACTCCTCTTCATTTTCTGTTACTCTTTAGTAATATTATCATTATGTTCTTTGCTCAAGAATGCAATAATATTCATACTATTTTATGCAATTAATTTTTAAATAAATTAAGGGAAAAAAGAGACACAACATGCAATATACTTGCTTTTGTAAAAAACCTCTATTATCTTTACAACTTTATTTTCTTCATGTGGATTCAAACTACCATCTGTTAGTCTAGCTTTCAATCTAAGAACTTTCTTTAATATTCTTGTAAGTAGGTCTTCTAGTACACATTTTCCTACTTTTTGTTCATCTGGACATGCCTTTATTTTGCCATCATTTTTGAAGCAATTTAACTAAATATAAGAACTGGATATAAGATTCTTGGTTAACAGGGTTTTTTTCTTTTCTTTCTGTATTTTGAATATATTATCCCACTGCCTTTGAGACTCTATTTTACTAATGATAAGGCAGGTATTTTTATTATGTTTATCTAGTAATGATGTATTATTTTTTCCTCTTGCAGTTCTGAAAAATTATTCAAATATTTTGACGGTCAACATTTTGTGTTTAGGTTGGATCTCTTCCCATTTATCTTTCTTGAAATTTGCAGAGCTTTTCTTTTGACACTTGATTTTTTTAATTATATTTTGGGAAATTTTCACTTACTGCCTTTATTTCTTTGCATATTATTTTTAGTCATTTTCTCTCTTATCTCCCCTTATAATACTTTTATTGCTTATATAGTGGAATTAATGGTGTCTCACATTTCTCTAAGGCTGTGTTCATTTTTCTTTTTCTCTGTGTTTCTCTGAATGTATAATCGCTTGATTCATCTTTAAGTTCACTAACTCTTTCTTCTGCCAGCCAAAATATACTGTTGAGACACTTTTGTGAAGTATTCATTTCCCTTATGTACTTTTTAGCCACATGTATACTCTGTTTGACGTGACTTTTTTGTATTTCCTTTTAAATTTTAAAATATTATTTCCTTTGGTTCTTTGAACATATTTTACATGGGTGGTTTGAAATCATTATAGCATAAGTTCACCCTGTGAACTTCTTCAAAGTCACTTTCTATTGCCTGTTCCTTTTGTCTTGTGTGTGGATTGTGCTTTCCTGTTTTGTTTTGTTTATGTTAGTTTACTTTGATTTCTCAATTATTGGTTTGTATAATATAATGTAGCAATTCTGGATGATGCTCCTCTTCATTGCTCCCCTACTCCTCATGGTGGTTGGTGACATTGTCATTTTGTTTAGTCATTTCTGTTGTTTGTTTGTCTTACTAACTTAGCTCAATTTATTCTCATGCAGTGTGCAGTCTGGTGTAACTGCTCAGATTTTACTTTCCTTGGTTTTATTTTTCAGTCTACCACCCCTGGATTATCATAAGCCATATATTGACCAAAAGTTGTGATAAAATCCTCTGGCCAGTTAAATTTTTATGCTCTGCCTTTGGATAGGTGTGTGATTTAGAGGCTGCTATCACAGTTCAGGGAGCTTACTTTTCTGCCCCACATTCAGCCAGGGACAAGTAGCTTAAAGTTTACCTCATTCACTGTTCGTGAGAAGGTTCAGCCATGGACATATATACAGTCTTGTAGACTACTAAGAATGAATAAGTATGATCTTATTTTTAGCCTGGTTTCCTAGGATTTGCTCCTGGGTCATTTTAGTCAGGGTTTATTCAGACGATCTGTTTAAGCTCCTTGTGCCAGTGAGGTTTCTGCCTTGTCTTGATTAGTTTGTGTGCAGTTTGGGGAATCCTTTAAGGTTTATCCCCTTGTCCTGTTTGATTGCTTCTGAGTGGGCACAGCCTCGTGTGCCTGTACAGTCTTTCTTATCCTCAGAGATGACTGGGCACACAGGTCTATTCTTGACTGTCATGTTCCTTGGTTCTTTCTACTAAAGCTTTAGCTTAAATCACTGAAGACCTTGGAGGAGAGCAATTATGGAGAGCAGAACCACCAGCTTATTTGTAATTGCTTTCCTCCAAGATCTTCAGTGATTTAAGCAATGTCTTCAGGCATATACTTCTCTGCATTGTGTTCCAAATAAAGTCAGTCCATTCAGGCAAAGATGCAAAGCTTTTTGTCTCTTTAACCGTGCTACCCTCATGCAGAGCCACTACTCTGCTGCCCAGAGAAAATGACAAAACCCCAAAACTACAAGAGCAACACCATCACTTTATGAATATAAACTGTGGAGTCTGGTGATCCTTGGTCTTTTCAGATTTTCTATTCTTTTGCAGAAACTACACCCTACAAACAATCTGGGAGCCAGAATGACTGAGTGTCAATCTGCTCTGGCTAAGCTGTAGCTTCTTCTAAACCAGTGGAGACAGAATGAGGGAACGGACACTCCATCCTCATGGCTGCACCAGCTTGCAGTAGAGCTTCTGCTTCACATTGCTGAGGCAGTAAGAATGTCAGAAACCTCTCCTCACATTGAAATTATAGTACCAGACGAGAAGCTTGGGGAAGAGACCCCAGTTTTTCAGTTGCACCACCCACAGTACAGTGCCTTGTGTAGAGCTTCCAGAACATAGTTAGGGTAGAAATAACGAAGTCAGTCTCATGCCTCACATGGCACAGACTTTCTTGTTGTAGACTGAATGAATGATTCTCCACTGCTCTTTTCTCTTAGAAGGATTTCAAAAGGTTTTCAATGATTTTTTTTTTTTTAATAATTTTCACTAGGGAAATTGTTGTTTTACCAAGCAGAGGATCTTCTGAGCTCTTTACTTTGACAAACTGGAAGTACCACACCAAAGCATATCACTTTAATGATCACAAAATAAATAAATATTATATACAATAGTTCCACCTTTTCCACAAAGGATACATTCCAAGTGGATGTCTGAAACAGCAGATACTAGCAGACTCGCCCCTGCCCCCCATATATATATGTATGTATATGTATATGCATGTGTATATATATATGTATGTGTATATATGTGTATGTATATATACATACATATTCATCTCATTACATACTTATTGATTTTATCATGTTGATTATGATATATACATACATATATATAGAGAGAGGGAGAGCTATATGATATATATTATGTTTTTTCCATGAATACATGCCTATAATGAAATAATTACAAATCAGGCATTGTAAGAGATTAGCAGCAATAAAACAAATAATAAAATAAAACACAATATGCTGTAATGAAAGTTATGTGAATGTGTTCTGTTTTTTCTCTCTGACTCTCTCAAAATATCATATTGTACTTTACTAATCTTCCTGTGCTGATGTAACATGCTAAAATAAATATGTATATAATGAGATGAAGCAAGCTGAAGGCCCTAGACATTGTGACACAGTGTCAGGCTACTATTAACCTGATGATGATATGTTGGAAGGATCATATTTTATGGATGATTCTGGATCATCAAGCAGTGACCATGTTGATGGCTGACTGTTCAGAACAGATGATGTTGATGACTACTGGATGGGTAGCATAAACATTTAAATCCTAAGAGGAATGAGCAGAAAATGTGAGATTTTATCACACCACTAAGTATGGCATATGATTTAAAGCATCAGAGTATTTTCCTCTGGAATTTTCCATTTAATATTTTCATACTGCATTTGCCAGGGAATAACTGAAATTGTAGGAAGTAAACTGTGAAAAGATGGTCCCAGTGTAGTACATACTTGTTATTACTATCTGCTATTTATTTGATGAATTTATATATCATGTTACCTCAGTAAGCATCTCCACATATACTACCTAATCGTGTACAACGCACTTCCATAATAATACATTAGTTATTTCCTCTAATACCTCTTGTTTTGACTTTTATAGTAATTTTTACAAATTATTACAACCTGTCTTAATTTGTAACATTTCATAATGTACTTTCTGTCTCACATGAGGACTATATAATTTATTTACTATTCAGAGCATATAATGTATGCAAATTGACTGTATCTTAAATGAATAAATGAATTAATAACTTTATTATAAATCCAAATAATCCAGATTTGTATTCTATATGACAAAATTTTACAAATATAGTTTTGTATCATTTTGATTTAATGTAAATAATATGATATTTTATCAATGTGGTATCACTGTGAGAAAATTGTTTGCGACAGACTTATCTTGAAGGTAATGAAATATAAGCTTTAGGGCTGGTCACTTGCAAGGATCCCTTCAATATATACAGTATAGAAGTATGTATAGAATGGGAGTACATATACTGTATGAGTCGATATATAATAGGAGTGAATATAATACCTAAATATTCAGGTATCTACAATATCTTGTCAATTATCAAAGGAGTTTGAATTACTCTTCCATATATCATATTATTTGATTAAATTTGTTAGTTTTATAGGAATAATGACAAAGTATATATAAAGGAACTATTACAGTTGAAACCCAAAGAATAAACTGATAGAAGACTTGCACACATTTTAAAATGTCAAATTCAGGCTGGGCACAGTGACTCATTCCTTTAATCCCAGTGCTTTGGCAGTATGAGGCAAGGGGGATCATTTGAGGCTAGGAGCTGGAGACCAACTTGGGCAACCTTCTGCAACCCCATCTCTAAAAGTTGGCCATGGTGGCACACACCTGTGGTCCTAGCTACTTGAAAGGCTGAGGTGGGAGGATGCTTGAGCCCAGGAGTTTGAGGTTGCAGTGAGCTATGATCACACCAATGCAATCCTAGCTGGGTGATAGAATGAGATCCTGTCTCTAAAACAAATAAACAAATAGCATCAACTTATTTGAAGTGATTTATCTGTTTATAAAGTGCAACTGAAAATTTGATTTGTACAGGTAATTATTCAGGTCAATTTATACAGGTAAGAGATGGAATCACTATAGTTATTAAACTTGAAATAATGAAAATTACAACAAAAGAGATAAAGAAAATCATGAGGATTAGAACACTGCTAAAAACGAAAAATTAGAAGGAATTTGCAAATAGCAATCAAGTAATACACGTTTTGCAGTGTCAGTACACAAAAATATATCAGCAATATATTTGTTTTCAGAAATTATTCAACTTTAATAAGTACAGTGAACTTTTATATTTTTTGTTGGAAGAATTTATATTAGTATAAAGTAAAATTCATAATAAACCAATCAAAAGAAGATGCTGAGAAAAAGAACAGTGAGTAAGTGTCAGGAATTTAAATTAATTTATATAATTACTACGTAAGAATAGTTAAAGAATCAACAATATTTTTTTAGTTCATATACTAAAGACACATGAAGAAGGTTTTTCACATTTGACAAGTTTAAAATATATATGAAATATATATATTACCAGCAAAGAGGTCAAAGGTGAAATAAATTTCTCTAAACCATCAGTATTAATAAACAATCTTAGTCAGCCATGATAAAGAGAAGATTGACTTTTCTTTCTGCTATCTCTGTCGAATATTATTTTACAAGTTCATTGTCATCTAAAGTGAAGGTAAAAAAAAAAATAGGCAACTGAATATAGGTATTTAGAATTATTTAAGAACGTTAAACAATATTGTTCTTTCCTTCCTGATTTTGTGGTGTTAATGGTAGAGGCATACTTCGGAAATATTGCAGGTCTGCTTCCAGACCACTGCAATAAAGTTAATGTTACAATCGAGGGAGTTAACACATTTCTTTTTCGTTTTCCACTGCATATAAAAGTTATATTTATACTAGAATCTATTAAGTATGCAATAGCATTATATATTTAAAAAACAATGTTCCTATCTTACTTTATATATCTATATATGTTTATATCTATATGTAGATATAGACATAGATTTTTTTTTTTTTTTGTGACGGAGTCTCGCTCTGTCGCCCAGGCTGGAGGGCAGGGGCACGATCTCGGCTCACTGCAAGCTCCGCCTCCCGGGTTCACATAATTCTCTTGCCTCAGTCTCCCAGTAGCCGGGACTACAGGCGTCTGCTACCACGGCCGGCTAGTTTTTTTGTATTTATTAGTAGAGACAGTGTTTCACCGTGTTAGCCAGGATGGTCTCGATCTCCTGACCTCGTGATCCGCCCGTCTCGGCCTCCCAAAGTGCTAGGGTTACAGAAAAATATTTTGTCAATAAAAATGATAATGATCATCTGAGCCTTCAGCGCGTCATAATCTTTTTACTGGCGAGAGTCTTTCCTCAATGTTAATGGCTGAGGACGTATCAGAGTGGCGGTTTCTGAACATTGGAGTGGCTGTGGAAATATCTTAAGATAACAATGGAATTTTCCACATCAATCGACTCTCCCTTTAACGAAAGATTCCTCTGTAGCATTCAATGCTGTTCAATAATATTTTATTCGCAATGGAACTTCTTTCCAAACTGGAGCCAACTCTTTCAAACTCTGCCACTGCTTTATCAATTAAGTTTATGTAATATTCTAAATCCTTTGTTGTCATTACAACAATTTTCACGGCATCTTCACCAGGAGTAGGTTCCAACTCATGAAACGACTTCACATGCTCAGCCATAAGGAGCAACAACTTATCCATTCAAGTTTTATCATGAGATTATAGTCATCTCATGCCAGTCACATCTTTGAGGTCCATTTCTAATTCTGTTTCTCCTGTTATTTCTACCACATCTTCAGTTTCTTCCTCCACTGAAGTCTTGAAACCCTTAGTGTGATACAAGAAGATTGGAATCAATGTCTTTTACATTCTTGTTAATATTGATATTTTGACTTTTCCAATGATTCATAAATGTTCTTAATGTTCATAAATTTACAATGGTGGATTTTTTTCCAGATAGTTTTTAACTTACTTTGTGCTATGGTTTGATTATTTTTCTCCTCCAGAAATCATGTTGAAGCTTAGTCCCCAGTGTAGCAGTTTTGGTAGATGGAGTCTTTAAAAGGTGTTTGGGTCAGAAGGATTCAGTCCCATGAGTAAATTAGGAGCTGAATTTAATCCAAGTTAATACGATTAATGGATTAATGAGATAATGAACTAATGAGTTATCATGGTAATGGTAATGTAACTGGTGCCTTTATTAGAGGAGAAAGAGAGACCTGAGCCACCATGCTCAGGACTGTCATCATATTATGCCATGCACCTCATTGCAACTTTGCTGAGATTTACCACCAGCAAGAAAGTTACCACTGGATACAACCCCTTGACCTTGAACTTTCCAGCCTCCAGGGCTATAAAAAATAAATTTTGTTTCTAATAAATTATCCAATTTCAGATATTCTGTTATGAGCAACAGAAAACTGACCAAGACACATTGTTCAGATATAACAGAGGAATCAATATCTACGGCAACTATTGCCTCACGAAATGTGTTTTTTAAATAAAGAGAATTAAAAGTCTGTATTACTCCTTAATCCCTGGGTTACCAAAAGGATGTTGTGTTAACAGAAATGAAAACAATATTAACCTTGCACATTTCCCTCAGAGTTCTTGAGTGACCAGGTGAATTGTCAATGAGCAACAATATTTTGAAAGGTTTTTTTTTTTTTTTTTCCTGGGCAATAAGTCTCAACAGTGGGCTTAAAATATTCAGTAAGCTATGTTGTAAACAGAGGTGCTGTCATCCAGGCTTTGTTGTTCCATTTGTAGAGCACAGGCAGAGTGAATTTAATGCAATTCTTAAGGGCCGTAGGATATTTAGAAGGGTAAACAAGCATTGACTTCAACTTACAGTCACCAACTGTATTATCCTCTAACAAGAGAATTAAACGGTCCTTTAAACTTTTGAAACAAGACATTGACCTCTCTCTAGCTATGAAAGTTCTATGTTGCATTTACTTCCACTATAAACCTGTTTTGCCTACACTGGAAATCTGTTTAGTGTAGCCACCTTTATCAGTCATCTTAGCTAGATCTTTTGGATAACTTCCCGCAGCTTCTACACAAATGCCTGTGTTTTACCTTTACTTTTATGTAATGGAGATGGCTTGCTCACCTCTCTCTGCCTTCATAAAATTAAAGAGAGTTAGGACCTTACTCTGAATTACGTTTTGGTTTGAGGGAATGCTGTTGCTGAGTTTGTCTTCTATCTAGACCTCTGAAACTTTCTCTATGTCAGAGTGTGGCTGTTTTACATTTTTATCGTTCATGTGTTCACTTCTAATTTCCTTCAGTAACTTTCCCTTTGCATTCAAAACTTGGCTGTTTGGCATTGGAGGCCTGGCTTTCAGTCTGTGTCAGCTTTCAACACGTCTTTCTCTCTAGGCTTAATCATTCCTAGCTTTTGACTTAAAGTGAGATACATGTGACTCTTTCTTTCACTTGAACAGTTAGTGGCCATTTTAGGATTATTAATTGGCCTAATTTCTGTATTGTTGTGTCTCAGGAATAAGGGAGGTCAGAGAAAAGGGAGAGACTAGGTGCATGGCTGGTTGGTGGAGCAGTCAGAACTCAAACATGTATTGATTAAATGTACCCTCTTATAAGGATACAGTTCATGGTCTAGAACATCGCTAATCAGATATCACCATAATAAATATAGTAATAGTGAAAACGTTTAAAATATTGCAGGAATTACCAACATATCACACAAACATTAAGTGGCACAGACATGCTATTGGAAAAATGGCACCAATTGATGCTCTATGCAGGATTTCCACAAACCTTCAATTTATAAATAAATGCAATCACCTCTTAAGTATGATAAAGTGAAGTTCAATAAAATGAAGTATGCCTGTATCTAATATCTTTTTTTGTAATTTGAAGTTTGTTATGATTTATTTTATTGTTTTAAAAGTTCATTTTCTTATCTAACTTAACGTTAATAATATTGTGGGCTACCAAGCTGTGTATAATGTTTCACAAACTCTGAATATGGCTCTGAGTGACTTTAGATATTTAATGTAGATTATCACCTTTCACTCATGTAACACATGATAAAAACAGGTACATGTATTTATAAAGTACTGAGAGGGCACATTCCCTGAATTTGTAAGCAATGTAATACTCTTGAGTGTACAGCTGACTACAAGTCACTAAATTCTCAAAAACTTAAGTCAAAGATAATATTAAGCAAATATATGAGGACTTATAATCAGAGAAGTTTTGGGAATGTGACATTGCAGGTAAAACCAAAAACGCCACCTGATTGACTATTAAGGATAAGTCGGGTCAATTTTGATAAATACCATCATAAGAAAATATCGATGATGATAAGAATGCCAAATATTCATAGGACACTAATACTACTTTATCCAACAAGACTTGGAATTCTCCCCTTTTACCAAAAGCCTCTGATCGTGCCTTTAATAGGACTACAAAATCCCATTTTCAGATAAGATACAGCTGCCCACAGAAAGAAGCCCCCTCCTCTTTTTAGATGATGTGTCTGCTGGTCAGAAGTAGTGTTTCTTCATGATTAGAGTCAAGTTGAAGGCAAGAAGAAGAAGCTATGAGAGAGAAATAAGGGCATGAAAAGTGAAGAATATGAGCATGTCGTTCTTAAATCTTGTCAGCAAAATACACAGAATTACAATGTTTAGCAATGTTCGTTCCTAAGATAAACTCAGTTCAATCTGAATTTTCTTTTAGAATATCTTTGGGTTTGATGTAGTAAAATATTTTATTTATGTCCATGACTAACATTAGTGTGCACTTCTTTTTTCTCTTTTACTTTTTTTATTTTTTCTTCTTAGAGACAGGATCTTACTCTGTGGCCCAAGTTGGAGTGCAGTGGTGCAATCCTAACTCACTGAAGCCTGAAGCATCTGAACTCAAATGATCCTCCTGCCTCAGTTTCCTGAGTAGATAGGACTACAGGCATATGCCACCTTGTCCAGCTAATTTTTATTTTTAAGAGATGGGGTCTTACTATGTTGCTCAGGCGGGACTCAAACTCCTTACCTTAAGCAGTCTTTTAAGACCTGCCAAAGTGTTGAGATTAAAAGTGTGAACCACTGTGCCCTACTCTGACATATTTTTTCTGATTTAGATATGAGTTTATGCTGGCCTAATGAGCTGAAAAGAGTTTCCTCCACTTTAAATTTTTTGAAGGAGTTTTGGTAAAATTGTTATTTCTTTCACACGTATTTGATAGAATTGACCAGTGAAGCCATCTGATACTAGAGTATAAAGAAAGTTTATTATAAATTCAACTTATGTATAAGATGTAGGATTATTTGAGTCATATACTTCATTTTTGAAGTAATCTGGGAGCTTTTGTCTTTTACAACTTTATCAATTTCACCTAGATTGTCAAATATTTTGGCATAACATTATTCAGAATATTATCTTGGAATATAGGTAGAATCAGTAGAAATGCACATTTTCTTATGCTGGATATTGGTTATTTGTACATTGTCTCTTTTTGTCCTGCTCAATTTGGAGCTAGATTTTCTCTAAAAACCAGAATTTTGTTTCATACTTTTTTTTCAGATTTTTTATTTTACTGATTGCTGCTATCTTTTTGTATTTTCTTCATGCTTCTTATATTGAGTGATTATCTATTTTCTTTGTAGTCTTAAGATTAGGCTGAGATTATTGGTTCGAGACCTTTCTTCATTCCTAAGAATGGCTATTTCTCTAACCTTTCTTCATTCCTAAGAATGGCTATTTCTCTCTAACTTTGACTTTATTGCTAACCCACAAATTTTAACATGCTGTGTTTTATTTACCTTTAATTTTATTTACTTATTAATTTCTCCTATGTTCTTAGTCACATGAGTCATATAGGAGTACATTCTTGTAAATTTTTCTATTGTCCCTCCCAATTTCAATTTTTGGGCTTCATGTGTCTTTAATATTTGCTATTATGTGCATACATATTTAAGAATGTTACATTATTTTGATAAACTGGTCTATTTTTAATGATAAATTTACCTTATCTTTTCATCTTAATAATATTTGGTCTGATATCTATTTTTTCTGATATTAATATAGTCAGTTTGGTTTACTTTTGACCAGTGTTGGCATCATATATCTTTTTATGTACGTTTCTCTTATTTATGTGTCTAAATGCATGTCACCAACATAGACTTCAATCTTGCCCTTTCATGTAATTTAACAATCTCTGCCTCTCAATTAAGGTGTTTAGACCATTTGCATCTAAGAAGATTATATCATTAAAGTGTAATCTACCATCTTTCTATCTTATTTATGTTAATTCTATGTTTTGCATTCCCCCTTTTCTTGTTTTCTCCTTTTTTCCCAAATAGTAGAATATTTTATATTATTTTATTCTATCTTGGGTTTTTTTTGCCTGTTAGAGATTTTGTGTATTTACTGATTTGTTTAATGTTGAGAATATATATGTTTAATTAATCACAATCTACTTTTGTCAATAAATTTCAGACATTGTATATTTTCTGTTTTGGTTATAGTTTTGGTAATGCTTAATTTTCCTTTATAACATCCCCACTTCCAGTATGAAGATATCTCGTTACTCCAAATGACACACTAACGTTTTTATTAGGGCCCTTTCTCAGAGGCTCATAAACTCCATTTTTTGATCCTTTAACACCATAAGACTAAGAAATATATCCACACTGGTCTTTACCATCTTCATACCATCTTATTTTTCTGCTTTGTGCCATTGAATAATTCATGTCTTCAGGGAGAAAGCCTGATATTTGTCAGAATTATATCCTTGCTCCTCTTTTCTCACTGGGACCTTGGCAATACATGCCCTGGCTTTCTTGATAACTTGTCAGAAATTTCTGTTTTTCTCATTCTAACACCATTGATAACCAAATCTGTTGGCATTTCTGACTTTCAGTATTATCCCTCTTCCCAGGTCCCCAACCTTTCACCATGAGCCCGGTATTGCTCGAGCTGGTCTCGATCTCCTGGACTTAAGCAGTCTTTTAAGACCTGACAAAGTGTTGAGATTAAAGGTGTAAACCACTGTGCCCAACTCTGACATATTTTTCTGATTTTGATATGAGTGTTATGCTAGCCTAATAAAATGAGTTGAAAAGAGTTTCAACTCATAGAGGGAGAAAATGTGGCTAAAATGTGTTGGCTGTCTTCTCTGCTCCATTCTTCCCACGGGGGTCTTTTTCTCTTCAGTTTCTATTTGCCTCACATTACTCCAAAACTTATGCTCAGAATTGTTTTTTGTTTTTATTTTGTTTGGTTTAGTTTTGATTTATATATTAACTGGCTTTTTTTAGTGTTTCTTGGAAGAAACATTGTTCTTCAAGTTACTCCATCATAATAGAAGTGGAAAATTGTGAATATATCTGAACATTTCCAGCTTCCAGTAAGCTATTTGTCTTTGTATAGGCTATTTTAAGTGATTAAATATAAGAACATTTTTACCATATAATATTCATGTTTCAATTTGACTTCTATATCTGTAAAAACTTTCGCAACAAATTAATCCTATAGTAGGTTTGCTCCATATTGAAAAATGAATTGCCAAGAATAATTAGACAAAATCGTATTGATGTGTATACCATGATCAATCACTCAAGAGCATTCCTAGTTAGTTTTCATAATTTACTTCATTCTTCTAAGAGACTACTTCGGACGTTTAACTTTTGAAATTTGTTTTCAATATTCTTTCTTGGTTCTGGTATCAATAATTTTTATCCAAATTGCCTCAAAGAGACAAAAAGCATCAATTCCCTACATTATTGTTGTTATGGAAACACTTTCAAATTTTTAAAATTTCAGCCCAGCCATGGTGGCTCACACCTGTAATCCCAGCACTTTGGGAAGCCAAGGCAGGCGGGTCACCCGAGCTCAGGAGTTTGAGACCAGTCTGGCCAACATGGAGAAACCCCATCTCTACTAAAAATACAAAAAGTTGGCCAGGCATGGTAGCACATGCCTGTAATTCCAGCTACTCAGGAGCCTGAGACAGGAGAATCGTTTGTACTCAGGAGGCAGAGACTGTGGTGAGGCGAGATCACGCCATTACACTCCCGCCTGGGCAATAAGAGTGAAACTCCCTCTCAAAAGTATAAAATAAATAAAAAATAAAATGAAATAATTTTAAACATTTTATATATTTGAGGGGTACAAGTGCAGATTTCTTACATGCATAGATTGCATAGAGGTAAATTACGTCTGGGCTTTCAGTGCACTGATCACTTGAATAGTGAAATTATACTCAATTGGTAATTTTTCAACTTATTTTTTATATTCTTACGTCTTCAAGTATAGTGAATAATTAGTCTGTCTTTTAGGTTAAGATTTCTAGTTTCCTCTGAATATTTCATATTTTCTCTTCCCCAGTTTGGTCACTTCTTGTTTATCTTCAGCCCTTCTCTAATGGCAATTCATAGGCCTGACATTGCCACACCCACTCTGTCTTAACATTCTCTTTACTCTTTTACACTCTGTCACACATTTCTGTCCATCATTCCAATTGAAGGACAATGTCCACCTCAACGACTGTGTTCCAGTCAGTCATTAGGTGCTTTCTGATACATAAAATAGTGAATTCCTAAACACTGACCCTTTTGATAATTTTATTTGCATTCTGAAGTCCTTTCCTCTCTTCACTTCTCTTTTACTTCTCCCTGGTGGTTCTGCACAGCCTTCACCTATTATCTGCATTGCAAAGTCCACTTGTGTTTCTGCTCCCCAGCTCCACATTACTCCCCTTGAGGCATATAAATTTTTTTTTGTATTACTGAATCTACACTAATCCTTGACATCTAATTTCATAATAAATATATGTTAAATGAAAAATTGGTGGATTGATAGGTATATAAATAAGTTAAATGATTACCTTTCATCTCTATGACCCAGTCTCCTCTTTTCTATTGTTTCCTTTATTTGCCTATTAATTTTTATACCATCCAGAATTTCACTGTACAAATGCCACTTTAGCCATTTTATCTTAAGGCATGGCTTTGATATGTGCGTGTGTGTGTGTGTGTGTGTGTGGTTTCTCAGTTTCTAGACCACATTGTAATGTTTTTCTGATGTCCCTTTAAAATTTTCATAGCCTCCTTGATTCAGAAATCCAAATTCATGCACAATTTTTCCTTCAGAATGTAATCTGCTTCATAGTATTTATGTCAAGACAGAAAGCCAGAAATCCGTTAGAAATTATTATTATCAATTTTAATTTTATTTCTTACCATTATAGAAAATGGGTCACCACATTCTAAGAATGATAATTTCATTAATCTCTGCTTATAAGTGGAATACATGTTCACATTAAATATCTTGAAAATAAAGAAGAAAAATATAAAATAATCATATCATTTAGGATTATAAATATGCTTCTGACAGTCCTCCCTATTTTTCCAATGCATATTTTCACTAAGTATAATCCTTAGTGACACTTAGTTCACAGGACACTTAGTTTTACATTAGATTTATGTTATTTAACATACAAGATTTTTAAACTTTGCATAGTAATTTATTTAACTACCTCCCCTGAACTGAACATTTAGGCAGCTTTCATTTATTTTATGATTATAAATAATGTTTTATTGAACTTCTTTATGCAAGACACTTTTCTTTTATTCTCATTTATTTCTATATGATTGATTCCCAAAAGTAGAATAACTGTCAAGAGCATGAGTAATTTGAGAACTCTTCATACATATTACCAACTTGTTTCCCAAAAGAGATGTAACAATTTATACAGCCTCCAGCAGTGTCCATTTCTCTCTACCCTGGAGAGTATTGACTGCTTTCATTTTAAACAAAGCCAAGCACATCAAAAATAAAATCTATGCTACCTTGATATATAAGTTACATTAATTCTACTTCTAAACACTGTCTCGAATCAATCCACTCTTCTTTGTCACTACTGCAAGTGGCTTGGATTTGGTCTTTTTAACTTGTCTATTGTGTCGCATTTTCTCCTCAATGGTGTTTTTGCCTTTGTTCTAATCATTCTCCATTCTTTTGTTACCGCCTTTTAAAAAATGACTCTCTAAACTTTTAATTCTACATCTCTCATGTGTATAATGCACCTCTGAGCAACTCTATGTATACATTAAGTACACAACAGATTCCCAAGCACGATATATTGAATTTAAAGATATCTCATCTCATCCAAAAAAAGAGAAAAGCAACATTTTGGCCTTTGAACTGCTACCAAAATGCTAACTTATCTTTGTATATCAGAGTTTTATGTACTCTCACCACATTTTTATGATTAACTGTTGACTGCCTCTCATGTGCCTATATTTCCATTCTTTGCTACTTTCATGGTAAACTCAATGAGGACAGGAACATGTCTATCAGGTTTGCTCACATGTTCTTTACTAGAGGCACAGTGTGTGACACAGACATGATATAATCAAGGTTGATGAACATGAATTATCTTTATTGCCCCTTGCTTACAATTTCAGTCACATTCTCACAGATTTCTAAAAGAAATAATAAAAAAGACTATTAGTAATTGACTGATATGCGATAGCTTCTTGAGTATTTTATGCTGTGTCACTGTGCTGTTCCACTCTCTGAATATCCTTTTTTGCTATGCTATGCCTAAGAAATCACCTAAAATGAAGTCTTAAATTAATTACTTCTCTGTAATTTTTTCCTTTGGGACCACACATACCAGGATGATTTGAAGGATTCCCCTCTATAATCTCTACAATCCCTTTTGAGAATCTCTAGCAACCATCTAGATTTCCTCCTTCTCTGTACTTGCCAGTTTGCTGAGATTTCCTTGCAAAAAGAAAGGACTGTCTTATACATAACTGAGTCAGTTGTATTTGTGATACTTTTTCCTTCATTAAGCAAAAGAAAGAAAAGGAAGAAACTACTTCAAGCGTTACAAAATACATACAAAAGAGGAGTAAGCAGCTTAAAAAAAAAAGTGATGTCTCCTATAGGAACAGAGAAGCTGGCATACTTACTAAATAAATGCCCTAAGAAGCTAGGACATAAACTGGATAAACTATAAGGCCTATTTTTTCATAAAATAAGGTTATAAAACAGAGACTGTGTTTGTTAACTTCACAAGGCTTTAGTGAATGAAAAGGAGAATATGTGACAGACGATTTATTCATGATTATAATTTAAATGTGCCTGCTGCATCACCAATCACTGGCAATTATTTCAATATTTTGTGCCAGTAGGAGCAACTGATATTTAGGTCCCTCAAGTGAATGTTAAACATACACTTAACCCTCACAAAATTCTGCTTTCAGTTATTTCTTAACTTGTATGAAGTATATAAGCACTTCATATAAGTTAAGAAATAATTGAAGTTCATAGCACTTTAAAACTAAGGTGCTTGTAAGAACTACTCCAGCAGTACATCTGTAACTGACTCCATGAATTATGCATGTGACCTCGCTAGCTAGATCACTCCATTGTAGTTATGGTTTTCGGTGCCAGATGATCCTGAATGCTTAGGACATTTTCAGTGTTAGTCCCTTTTTAGGTCATTTACTCCTCTTATGGTTAGCAATTTGGATCATTTCTCCAAAATTCATGCCTCGGGACATACTAGTTAATCATAAAACTCAATTCAGCCCAAATAAGCTCAGTTTTATGCAATTCTTTACTTGAAACCATAATAGGAGTGGGGAGGAGAGGTAGAAAGAGGGGGTGACTTTAGCTGACATCAACTTAACCTTCAATTAATAACCAATTCAAGGGCTATAACTTGGTCTGTCAGGACAGAGAAAAGTGTGAATGTTTTTGATAGGCAATTGAATATCTTTTAAGGCTATTTTGAGGTTTCAGAGATAATAGAATATGCAAACCTAAACCAATAACTATTGTTGACAAATTTTATGAATTTTTTACTTGAATAGTACTAAAACCTATGTTGTTTTTAATTTGAAAACAGATCCATAAGAGTCTTTAACAACTGTCACATATTAAAATAATGTTGCTGTTTTTTTTAATGATGGGGAATAGGCAAATCCAGGATACGAGAAAATAGAAAGTAAATGATGCTTGCTTCCCAGCAGAGATATTGATATGCACATTAATGTGTTACTGGAATAGGACCAAAAACAACAAAAGAATCAATGCAAGCCTGGTCCTATATTTCAAACATCTTTCTTCTTTTCCAGGAGTGTAATGTATAATCATGCATCAAAAACCACCCTTGAACTCTTATTTGTTTCAAGTTCATTTTTCCAGATCTTTATCTAAAATACACTATATTCAACTAGTTTTATCTCAGAGTATTTGTTTATCATGATCTTAATTTATTCTCAATATGTAGAACTATGCATTGTATAAAATAATGATTTTGTTTTTTTGGCCAAAGTATTCGTTTCAGGAGACACATGAGAGTGCTAACTCCCATTGATATGGGAGTGCTGGGAAGGGAAGGAAGTGGTCCCTTTAAATGATATGGAATGGGGGACAGGAAGTGCTGGGTAGAGGAGGGCATGGCACCTGGCTAGGGCTTCACCCCCATGGACCTAGGTGAGAACAGGCATTTTTGTTTTCCTGCCCAAATATTGCATTTCCTAAAATTTCTGAAAATATTTATTTTTAAAATTCTGTAAGAAATTCTGATTTGTTTTGTTTAAAATATTTATTTATTTATTTATAATAAATACACTTATTATAAGTTAAATGTATTTATTATAAATATTTATTTATAAATTCTTTACTTACATATTTACTCTTATCACATTCCTCATTTTCTCTTGAATGAAAGCTTTACTTCCATCTTGTATTCATTTATTCTATTGAAAATTAAAATTCAGACAAGTCTACTGGAGATGATGTCTCTTAAATTTGTTTGTCAAATGATATCTGTAATTCATTTTAATTACTTTAAGTCAGATTTACCAAGTTGTAATGTACATACAGTAAACTTCACCCTTTATAGGTATATAGATCAATGTGTTCTTGCAAATTTTTATCGACATGAAACTACCACCACAACTGGGATATACAGTATTTTTATCAATCTAGAAAGTTATCTCAGGTATCTTTGTAACAAATTTCTTTTCCCACTTCTACTTCATGGCAACCATACGTATGATATTGTACCTATAATTTTTAATTTCCCATATTATAAAACAAATGGATTCATATGGTATAGACTTCTTCATACTTAGTTCCTTTCACTTAGAGTAATATTTTTAAGATGAATCTAAGTTGCTTGATGTAGTAGTTTCTTCCTCTATATTCCTGCAACATGTTTCATCTATATATATGTTCCAGAATGTTTTCATCAATTCCCAGTTGATGGACATTTTTATTGTTTCTATGTTTTATTATTATGAATAGGGATGCCATTCATATATGGGTCTTTGTTTTGCAAACATGTACTCAGTTCTCTTGGAAAAAAATACCTTGCAGTCACGTTTCATGTTCTGATGTTATATGTGGGTTAACTTTATAAGAAAAAACAAATTTTCTTCTAAGAAGCTGTTTTCCTACCAGCAACATATGAAATTTTACTTAGTTTTGCTTTTTCATTAGTATTTTGTATTGTTAGACTTTGTTGTAATTTTTGCTGTTGCCCTTGTTCTTGTTAATCTTATCCTAGTGGATGCATGATGACGTCTCATTATAATTTAAAGTTTTATTTAGCTAATGCCTAAGTGTTTCTCACATCTATTCATGTGCTATTTGACACCTATTTTTCTTTGGTGAATTGTCTGTTTAAGTCTTTTCCCAATTTTTTATAAACTGGGTTTTTTGTCTTATTTTATTGTAAGAGCTTATAAAATTCTGCATATAAATCCTATATGAGAGATATGTTTTAAAAATATGTTCATTTTGTCAGCTGTTTATCTTTTTTTTCTAAAAGTGGTTTCAAAGAACAGGCTTCTTAAAATTTTATGAGGTTAATATGTTGTTTTGTTATTTTACCTATTGTACTTTGTCTTATCTAAAAAATTTGTATATGACTCAATGTCACAATAATTACCACCTCTTTTTTCTTTCAATTATTTTCATTTTAGGTTTTTTGTTTAAGTCTATAATTTGGTTACTTATTAGCAATCTGTGGTAAAAACTGATAGATGTTCGTTATTTGTACTCAAGACATGTAAATTTTCTACAAGTCTTGAAAAAATTATATTTTCCCAATTGCTTTACCTGTGTACTTTTGCTCAATAGATCAATTGATTATATATGTGAAAGTATTTTCAAACTATTTATTCTGTTCGATTTTCTATACATCTATCTTTAAGCCAATGCTAAACTGCCTTGATTACTCTCTTATCTTATAAACAAGTAAATCATAATGTTAAGTTTGTGAGTTCTCCAATTATTTTTTTTCTTTTTCAAAACTCTGGCTAATCTACCTCTTTGAATTTTACCTATAAGTATTAGAATTTGCCAATTTCTATTTAAAACTAAAACTATTATAGTTTGTACTGAAATGGCATGGAAACTGTAAATCAATTTGAAGAAAATTAACATCTTGAAAAATACTGAGTTTAAAAATTTTTGAATCTTTGGTTTTATTAAAACAGTTTAGCTTTGTCTTTCTGAATTTCTTTCATTAATATCTTATAGTTTTCAGCATGTATATATTACCCGTGCTTCGTTAGATTTTTTATAAGAAGTGATTTACATTGGTCTATTAGTTGACGCTTTTTATGGCCAATATTATTAGTATGTCAGCTAACTGTAATAAACACTTGTGCTGAAAAATACCGATATAAGAATAATATAAGAAGTTTTTGCTAGTTTTGAAAAAAATAATAATTAACGTTTATTCAGTGCTCACGATGTACCAGGTTGTTTTGAAACAATTTATAAAAATTCAAAATGCCAAAATTCATGTAAAATAAAGATTCTCATCATTCTCAATTTACAAAAGAATAAGTTGAGATGGGTTATTATATATTGTTTGAAATGCTGAGGCCAACTTAGTGTGTGATAAGAAAAATACCTTCCAAATTAAAAAAGCCCTTAGTGAATGGAGACTAAACCAGTAAAACATAACATACACACAAACACACATATACATATAAATATATATATGTATGTGTATATATATACACATTAGTTTTTAATGTATTTTGTATATGTACATACATATACACATATGTACATAGACACAAATACTTATGCATGCAGAAACCCAGTAAAACCACTGTGAAAGAAGGATAAAACAGATGAATTAGACTTCTTTAAAATTAGAACTATTATTTCTCAAAAACCGTCATTTTAAAGGATAATGAAAATTCAAATTACACTGGAATAATTTATAGTAAATAAACATGACTAAACATTTGCATCCAGCCTTCTAACACAAATAGATATGTGTATACATAATATGCTTATGAAAAATTGGCCAGTATTTTAGTCATAAAGCCAACACAAATGTATGTTAAAATCAGAGTAAGATACCTGTACTCAACTACCATAATGGCTAAAACTAAAAAAATGGATAATAGCAAGTCTTGGTGAGAATGTGAAACAAATGGAGTGTTCATACATTGCTGGGATAAATATAAAATCGCACAATCTGGAAAAGTGTTTGATAGTTTCTTGTAAATATAAAGAAATACATGCCATATGCTTTAGCAATTCCACTCATAAATATTTAATCAAGATAAATAAAAACATATGTTAGCAAAAAAAGTACAAGAATGATCATAGTAGCTGTATTAGTCCATTTTCAGGCTGGTGATAATGATGTACCCAAGACTGGGCAATTTACAAAAGCAAGAGGTCTGTTGGACTCACAGTTCCACATGGCTGGGGAGGTCTCACAATCATGGCAGAAGGTGAAAGGCACATCTCACATGGTGGCAGACATGAGAGGAGAGCTTGTGCAGGAAAACTCCGCATTTTAAAATCATCAGATCTCACGAAACATTCACTATCATGAGAATAGCATGGGAAAGAACTGCCCCATGATTCAGTCACCACTCA
Organism: Chlorocebus sabaeus; assembly: GCF_047675955.1. Taxonomy (NCBI): domain Eukaryota; kingdom Metazoa; phylum Chordata; class Mammalia; order Primates; family Cercopithecidae; genus Chlorocebus; species Chlorocebus sabaeus. The sequence continues at coordinate 34,066,261 of NC_132906.1, read as the reverse complement.
CCAGGTCCCTCTCACACGTGAGAATTCAAGATGACATTCAGGTGGGGACACTGCCAAACCATGTCAGTAGTTTTACTATTAACAGCTACAAATTTAAAACAATCTAAATATCTATAAACAGTAGGGTAAATGAACACATTTAATTATACACATAAACTGAACTACTACAAAGAGACTGATATAACATTGATATGAATTAATCTCTGAAATAGTATATAAATATGCAACTACAATTTGATTTATAGGATTTAAAAAAATGGGTAACTAATCTAATGTGATAGAAGTCAAATCAGTGTTTTTTTCTGAAAAGAGAAATAGAAAATTGTCCTCCAGGAGCTTTTTGGGTGATGGAAATGTTCAATATAAGGAGTGTGATAGTTTTTAAACATGTCCTTCAAAATCCATAAATTTTCACACTTAAAATGTTTCTACTGTAGGTAATTTATATTTCAAAGAATTTTTTTTTTTAATGTTAGAAGTAAACCGGAGTGCAATAGAATAAGAACCTAATATAACAGTTGTTATGCAAGCTTAGAAATCAATTGGCTTAATGTAGAAATAAAAATCAGAAGTTCCTAGAAAAAAGGCTTCACAAAATAAATGAAGAAAAAACAGCATTACAATTAATATGTGATTATGAATGTGAAACCATGTCCAAGGATTGTTATGTCCCTTTTATTAAGAAATAATATAGAAAATAAATCATAAATCATTCAACAAAAAATCACTAAATCTAAATAAAGTTGAAAAATAGTAGGTTTTGAAAAAGTTTTGGTATTTTTGACATTGAAAAGTAATTTATTTTCACATTATAGATACTACTATAACATGTATCTGTAATAATAAGCTAATACCCAAGGGCTATAATATATGCTATTTATAAAATTGGTTTTCCTATTTAAGTAGGTTTTATATATTTGTATGACAAATTTTTCTATTATTTTTGTTTGCTATTAAGAAGAAATTCTGAGAGAATATGCGTGATTACACCTATTATTTCTTTGTAGATTGAAAGAAGAATTTTTTTTTTTAACAATTGAAGTTGTCTTCTGATTTTTATAAGAAGGTTGAATAAGTTTTAGTAAATGCAAAGTCAGAATTTTTCATAATATTTAGTTTAACAACCCACATGGATATTCTCATTTTTTAAAAAACTTTAGAAGAATCATTTTAAGGATAGAATATTCTTTTTAAGGATAGAATATTCTTTTGAAGAAGGTTATCTGAATTTCAGAAACTCCTTTTCTTCACTTTCTATATTTGTGTCTATTATGTGTGCTTTTTCCTTTCAAATTACAAGTCAAGTAATTTTACTCTAAAGCGTCAAAATAATGTTTTTTATATATATATATATATATATATATATAACATTTTATTTGTAAATACAAGAATGCTAAGAATGCTATTAAAATTTTAGGAAGACCTACATATATGTATATATATGTATATAATTTTCAGGGAATCACTTATGCAAAAGCCTTCACTGTTCAATATAAAATATTCTATATGAAAAAGTGCAGAAATGAGCACTAATAAGCATAATAATAATAATCACAATAAAATAATAAGTAATGTGTTTTGCCTATTTGGAGTTTGCAAATATATGTAGAGACTGTCAGTACACCATTTATATATATCACTAGACAAGAGTTGCAATTATAGGGTTTTTAAAAAATAATTTATTTTTAGAGTTAATGTTAAAGTGGATATATCGTTTTCCTAATTTAAGGATTCATAACATAAGTATTAGTACTGAGGAAGGTAATACATTTCGTTGAACATTTACAGACAAAAGAAAACACTTAAAGTTAGAAGTGTTGATGTATAATGTCTAGAAAAAGAGGAGAAAGAGCATGATAAGGTGCAAAAAATGTTCTTTTGAGAAAAAACAAATTTATGAAGACTGCATGAACTATGTAAATTTACACTCTGTTGCTGAAATTCTTATCTTTATGTTGCATTATCTTTTCATTTTTTTCATGAAATTAATGTTTATGTGTTTATAAATACACTTGTATATGCACATGTTTGTGTGTTTATATTTGCTTATATTGTTTATTTTCTATCTTTATCTTGCATTGGTCTCTATTAACCAACTCTATAGTTTTCCAAATCAAACTTTATTTTATTTTGTTTTAAAAATAAACAAGCTGATACAGCTACATTGTCATCAGTTTTTAAATAAAATTTTCAAAGTGGCTTATAACAGTTGAATGCATTTGAAGAACAGATGAGAGAGGAGGCAGTTAGAGGCTCATTAAATATATAGAGAGGGATAGTCTTAGGAGAAGAGCCGTATTCACAAGAATACCCATGGGACAGCACCTACACTTCCTCTGCAGCTAACAGGAAGAAACTTGGTTAAAAACTTCCCCTTATGCCAGGATGTTGCTCAGAAGGCACTGTCCCAACTTAGGTGCAGGTGCAATAAGTCACCTAAATGTCCTGAACTTGACCCAGTTCATTATAATGTCTTTAATAAGACATTAGTATTGTGGTTTTAGTTCCCCTGTGGGTTTCACTTAGGCACTCATGGAAAATAAACAAGATGGAGTCACTCTGGCCAATCCCAGACATTGGCAGATGCAACACCTTTAGGAGGGAAATTTGCCCTCCCATTCTGGGCAGAACCCACAGAATACTTCCTTGCTCTTTCCACATAAAAGACCGAGAACTCAACCCCATTTCTGTTAACCTGCCAGGCCCCTCTTTTTGCGAGCACCTTCCTTCTGCTTAATAAATCCTACATTACTCGCTTTCTGGTGTCTGTGTGCCTTATTTGTCTTGGCCATGGGACAAAAACTTGGATCTGGCTGAACTAGGGACTAGGCAGATGCCAATGTAGAGTTAAAAGTTCTGAAAGATGTAAAATTTCCTGTCTAAATTATTGAGGCTGAAAATACGTTGGAAGTTTATAGATATTAGTGTTAGGTTTATGTAGGGCAATAGCATATAGAAGTGAAAATTGTTATTTAATGATATCTGCAGTTTATCTCAAATTAATGGAAACTATAAGATTTTTAAAAATATGAAGTAAACTCTTGTAGTAAATTATTAAGTCAAATAGTAAATACAAAGTTTAAAAAAATTGGTAAACAAATGTTCTTACTCATCTTCAATAGGCTGCTTAGTCACTAGTATCTATTGATACAACGAGAAAAAAGAAACTCATTGCAAACTCCAATAAGTGTGTGGACTACAGACTAGAAAGCAAATGTGGCTGAAAACAAATGCAGAAGGTAAACATATAACAGTTTCCAGTATGTCAGTGTTGAAGGTGTGAAGTTAATGAGATGTAACATAAAAAGTTGCATACTGAAAACATTTCCAAAAAATCAAAATGAAATATGATGTAAAAATTATAAATAGTTATAAAATTTGGTACCTTCAGGTACTTTATACTAAACCTCTAATTCACTTTCATGCTTAGAGGAAAGTTTTATGCTTAAATTCTATTCCTAAGAATATAGTAATTAGTCGGCATTCAATACAATTCTAATGAATGAAGGAATAAATGAATGAATGAATAAAATTAACATTTACACATTCAGTCATCTGTACTTCAAATACTCACTGAAGGTTCCTTCTTGTTAGGCAGATGATTTATCTATTCTCATATTCACACTACTGCCTCCTTACCCTTCAGCTGTCAGCTTGGAAATCATATTCTCTACATCAATTTATCAATAATACTCCCAGTCTGGGTAAGGTGACTCCAATGTGATTCTATAGTATTCCTCATACTGTTTTGTTATCCTATCCTATCTGTATCTTGTATTAGCGTTTGTTATTAGGGATAACCAGGCCTTGTTAGTCTTTGAACATATGTCTTTAAACAGTATGTGGCACATGGAAGGATCTCAAAAAATATTAGCTGAATGAAGACTTTAAAACACAAATTTGGAAAGATAAGCATAGAACAGAGGCATGAGAAGAGATGATGGTGTCTGTGAGATAGAAAACAGTAGATACCCACGTAGTTGGTAAATAACGAAAACCAGGCTGATAATGCTTTTGGTGGAGGATGACAAATGATTCAGTGATGAGAGGTGATAATCTAAGTATCAAGAAATATTATTTAGATTAGAATTTTAGAATTAGAAATTACGGGAATGATAGTAGTTCAGGCACTTTTTAAAATAAACACATTATTACCATCCACAGGTTAAATGTTGTGGATAAGGAAAGAGAGAGGAAATAAAATTTAGTTAAAATATCTATAATTAATTATGGTTTAAAAATTTGGGCCTCTACTTTTAACTGGTTGAATAATAAATATCAAAGGCCATCTTTTCCAAAACAAAAACCCTTCAAAACTACAAAAATTACCAAAAGTTTGTCTCTATTTATCTCTTTTTTTCTTTCATAATTTTCTATTATTTCAATAGCTTGTGCGGTGCGGCTGGTTTTTGATTACATGGATGAATTGCATGTTAATAAAATCTGAGATTTTAGTAAACTCATCACTCTAGTAGTGTATATTATTAGTTTTTAATCCCTCTTCTTCCTCCCATCTTCCCCCTTCTGAGTCTCCGATGTCCATTATAACAGGCTAGATGTTTTTGTGTACTCATAGATTTCCTCCCACTTTTAAATGAGAATATATGTTATTTGGATTTTCTTTCCCGAGTTAATTCACTTAAAATAATGACCTCCAGTCTCATCCAAGTTGCTGCAAAAATGTATTATTTCATTCTTTTTTTATGGCTGAGTATTACTCTATGATGTATATGTACAACATTTTCTTTATCCACTCGCTGATTGATGGCCACTTATGTTGGTTCCACATATTTGCAATTGTGAATTGTGCTGTGATAACAAATGACTGCAGTTGTCTTTTTGAGGTAATGACTTCTTTTCCTTTGGGTCAATACCCAGTATTGGAATTGCTGGATTGAATCTGAAAGAAAAGATCTGCTTTTAGCTCTTCGGAAATCTCCATACTGTTTTCCACTGAGGTTGTATTCATTTACATTCCCACCAGCAGTGCGTAAGCGTTCCCTTTTCACCATATCCACAGCCGCATCTTTTTTTTTTTTTACTTTTTCATAGTGACCATTCTGACTGGGGTAAGGTGGTATGGTGGTATCACATTTTGGTTTTATTTGCATTTGCTTCATGGTTAGGGGTTTCGAACATTGTTTCATGTTTACTGGCTATTTGTATATATATCTTCTTTTGAAAAATCTGGCGTGGTAGCTCATGCCCCTAATCCCAGCGCTCTGGAAGGCCGAGGCAGTGGATCACCTGAGGTCAGGTGTTTGAGACTAGCCTGGCCAACCTGGAGAAATCCCATCTGTACTAAAAATACAAAAGCTAGCCAGGTGTGGTGGTGCATGCCTGTAATCCCAGCTACTCGGGAGACTGAGATAGAGGGATCACTTGAACCCAGGAGGTGGAGGTTGCAGTGAGCCAAGATCGCGCCATTGCACTCCAGCCGGGGCAACAAGAGGGACAAGAGCAAAACTTCATCTCAAAAAAAGAAAAAAAAAAAAAAAAAAGAAAGAAGGAAAGAAAGAAAGAAAGAAAGAAAGAAAGAAAGAAAGAAAGAAAGAAAGAAAGAAAGAAGAAAAATGTCTATTCATGTAATTTGCCCACTTTTTGACGTGATTATTTGTGTGTGTGTGTGTCTGTCTTGCTGATTTCTTTGAGCTTCTTGCATACTCTGGTTATTAGTCCTTTGTCACACGCATAGTATTCAAATATTTCCTCCCATTCTGTGTGTGTGTGTGTGTGCGTGTGTGTGTTTCTGTGTTGACTATTTATTTTGCTGTGCAGAAGCTTTTTAGTTTCATTAGGTCGCATTTGTTTATTTTTATTTTTGTTGCATTTGCTTTTAGTATTTTAGTCAGAAATTCTGTGCCTAGGTCAGTGTCCAGAAGAGATTTTCTTAGGTTTTCTTTCTAGAATTTGTATGGTTTCAAGTATTAGGTTTAAGTATTTAATTAATCTGGAGTTGATTTTATTTTTTAATGGTGAGAGATAGGGATTCAGTTTCTTTCTTTTACATGTAGCTATCCAGTTTTCCCAGCACCATTTATTGAATAGGTTGTCTATTCCCCAATTTATGTTTTTGTATGCTTTGACAAAAACCTATTGGATATATTTAGCTTTATTTCTAGGTTCTCTATTCTATTCTATTGGTCTCTGTACCTACTGCTCTAGCACATTGCCATCTTGGTTACTAAAGCCTTGTGGTATAATGTGAAGTTTGGTTACTATAGCCTTGTGGTATAATGTGAAGTTAGGTAAGGTGATACCTCCAGGTTTGCTCTGCTTGCTTAGGATTGTTTTGGCTCCTTAGGCTCTTTTTCAGTTCCATATGAATTTTAAGATTTTGTTTTCTCATTCTCTGAAATATGATGTCGATAGTTTAATAAGAATCACACTGAATGTATAAATTGCTTTGGTCAGTATGGTCATTTTCATGATATTCGTTCTTCCAATCCACGAGAATGGGATATGTTTCCATTTGTGTCAGCTGTGATTTCTTTCAGGCAGTGTTTTGTAGTTCTCCTTGTTAGAGATATTTTGTCCCCTTTGTTAAGTTATATTCCCAGGTTTTGTTTGTTTGTTTGTTTGTTTTACATTTTTTTGCAGCTATTGTTTAAGGAATTGAATTATTGATTTGGTTCTCAGCTCAGTTACTATTGGTGTATAGCAGTGCTCCTGATTTGTGTAAATTGATTTTGTAATCTGAGACTTTACTGAATTCATTTATCAAATCTACAAGTCTTTTGGAGGAGTTTTTAGGTTTTTCTAGGTAAGTAATCACATCATCAGCAAAAAGACATCTTTTGATTCTCTCTTTTCCAATTTGGATGACCTTTATTTATTTCTCTTTCCTCACTGCTCTGGGTAGGACTTCTAGTACTGTGTTGAATAGAAGTGATGAAAGTGGGAAACCTTGTCTTGTTTCCATTCTCAGGGAGAAAGATTTCAACTTTTCCCCATTCAATATAATGCTGGCTGTGTATTTGTCAAACACAGCTTTTATTATTTTGTTGACTCTCTTTTAATAGTATTGTTATCTTCTTAGTAATGTTGATCTATGACTCGCATCAGCTATGATTCTGAGAAGGTATGTATGAGAAGGTATATTAAAAAGTACCAAATATGATTCTAGACTGAAAGAATGATGTTAGTGAGAATAAAAATGGTGAATTTAAAGCAAAACAGATAGGGAAAAATTACAGTCACATTTTCAACAAACCTTTTACTATTTATATTATCTTGGTGTTTTACAGATACTACTGGTTTTACTTACATGATATTTTCCCACCTTCCATTTACAATTTGGTTTACTCAATATTTTATTTTTATCTCATAAAGCCTATTAACTTGGAATAAACTATAGACATCATTATGAAAAATTTCTACTCCTACTTACTATTGCCCTATGTGAACCTAAAACAAATCTCTGCAGAAACCCCCCCAAAAAAATCCCAGTGCCAATAATTTGGATACATTTTTTTAGATTGCTTAGAAGCTTTTACCTCTATTCTTCAAACACACTTAATTGTTTATTAACAATTTTGAGAAATCTATTAAAAAACTGATGACAGTGTTGGTGTATCAACCTGTTTATCTTTTTTGAAAATGTGACTTGGCAAACTTTATAGGTTGGTGTATAGAGATTGATGCAAAGTAATAAATACAAACGATACACATATATATGTATAGAAGCAAATACGTGCACATACAACATATGTATAAACACATATCCATTTTAAATTCAGGGAAAATAACATTAAATAATAATGTAAAATAAAAATAACTTCAACAACAAACTGTGAATTTATATTGCTTGGTTTGATTTATTTTGCACAGGTGCATTTATATAAACTGATGTGGAATATACATATATAAATATTTTTCTGCTAATTTTATGAAGATTGTGGTATTACAAAAGACTCAGACTAGACTATGTAAATGGATTGAGGTGGATGAATAAAATAGGCAAACATCTTGATGTTTCTGAGAGAAAGAGGGAGCACCGTCTACACAAATACAAGGAAATGATAGTATTAGAAGTTTGGGAAAAGGGAAGATAAAGGGACAAAAATTTGAATAACTGAAGTTTAACCATGATATTTATATGGATTATGAATTATTTTTGAAATGGTAATTAGACACAGATGTTCAACATCTTTATTTCTCAAATTTTGATGCATTCCACCTTGACAAGGATAACCATGGCATTGAATTAAAGAAAAATCTCCGTTAAGACATTGGTAACCTGTGTAATATAATTTCAAGGAAGACAAAGTCAGAATTATATGTCTAATCAGTTTTTTTCCTTCTAACAGTCCAAAAGTTCAACTTCACTTTGGTCTTCCATATTTATTAAAAGAATGTATGAGGCCATGGTTGTTTCATATGTTTATTAATATTTCAGTGTATGGTGTGTGGATGATTGTGTGTATATACTAGATAAAGATGAGATATGATGCACTGTGTACTGTATATCACAAAGCAAAAAAAGAAAAAAAAATGGAACATTTTAAAAGAAAAAAAAGCTAACTCTATGGCCACTGCTCTAGGCAATTATATTTAGTTGACAAACCCAACCAACCCATTAATTTTCTACTAAATTCATAGAAACATAGCTTTTTAAAAAAGCACTAGTGTTGATCAGACAGACATGAATTTGAATCAGTTTCTTTCCCCTTATGTTTCTTGAAAAATGTTACTAATTTAGTCCTTTAAGCATCACACTTTTTTCACTTGAAACGTATCCATAAACTTGACTTAATATTTTTGTATGCTTAAATAGAACAGTATGCATAAAGCTACAAGCAGTGTGTGTTGTGTATAACAGAGGCAAAATGGTAGCCATTACTTTGTTGTTGTTATTGTTAACATTATTTTATTCATTATAATTGACGGTAGAATAACAAATCTTGAGCAGTAAAGTATAAATTATTTTACAGTAGAAAGATTATTTAAGATGTTTTAGTAGCTAATCAAGATAGATTAATGTGCCTTAAAAGTAAATGTGACAATAAATTAGTAATATATTCTACTGCAGGTATGTTGTATTTTTCCTTGGAAAGGTTTGATGTTCTCCTTATTTTTGTTCTTTGTAGCTTTCTATGGTTTGCCTAATCTGATTAATTGTATTTCTAAGTATAAAGCTCCATGTCCTCATTTATAGGAAATGTAGAAGTCCACTGTACACAAAATTTAAAAATTATTTTGATATTTCATTCCTTAAAAATTTTACCTGGCCATTTTTCATCCAATAGTGCTTGTTTCATACTTACATACATCTTGTCATATACAAATGAGGGGTGACCACTGGCACACAGAATCACAAAATCAAAGTTATTTCATTACCCAAAGGAAAGGTTATGTAGTCTTTTCCTTCTCCCTTGCTCAGGTGGTGGTAGCTAGCACCCCATATAGTTTTTACAAGAAGAATAGCTTATATATTATCTATATGAAAAATCAGCTTTCTTCTTTTATTCCTGTAGAAGATGTAAGACAAAATACCAACACTACTGAAGAAAAAAATTGCTTATATAAACCAAAGAGTTTCTCAAGTCTAGGACATCTCAAGTAAAATTAGAAATTAACTACCTCACTCTTTACAGCACTTAAATATAGTGTTTGATAATGCTGTTATTTTGTTTCTAGTGTTGACACAGTTGTAGAAAAAAGTTACTTCCAGTTTATATTGACATATTATCATCAATTATGTTTCACCATCTGTGGACCTAATTAAATTTACCCTTAAATTTGATTTTACCAAACATCATTCACAAGCAAGACATGTTTACTAAACATCCTTTATGCAAAGAGAAGAAATAAAAATCAGTTAAAAATGGCCCCCAAATAATTTTGCTGTTAGCAAGTTGGATGCCAAATAACATTTCTTAAGTTAGACTACTCTAAGCAATCAGTGGTGGCTGGTTATGCCAGAGAATAGGGTGTAAGGACACCAATGAATACCAAGAGTATTTTTATATTTTAGTCCATTGAAAGAAGGTCAAATCATTTCCTTTTCCTTTCCCACTTTAATTTTCACTATAAACAACTGTAACAAGAGTTACATTGTTAGATTTTCCAAAATTTGAATCTCCTTGGAAATAATGTTAATACTTGATATTGCATATATATATATATATATATATATATCTCCCATGCCATGGACTAAGTAAGCTCTTAACGACCAGTTTTATAATGAGTAATGCAATGAACAACGAAAGAGTAAAATCATCTGCTTTATCTCTCCATAGTATATTTTAATGAAATATTTTTAAAAATATACTTTTTACTTCACTTCAGTTCTCCTGGTAGTAAGAAATTGGAAAGCACACAAGGAAACAAAATAGGACATGAAATAAATAGGGAAGTAGATATGTGACTGAGTGTCATCTTTCAGTTACTTTTGGGTTGTGAAAGCTGTGTTTCTGGCACTGTTTATCTACAGCAAAATACATTATTATTTATGGAGTATGTTATAAAATATTTCAAAATTGATATAAGAAGCCTAAATAATCCAGAGAGAGAAAAATGTGGCAATTGATGATAAATAGGAGATTTTTGCTTACTTATTTAAAAAACTATTTCTCCAAAACTGAGTATAAGGCAAAAATGGAAAATAAGCAATATTCTAGATTTGTACATGGCATTTAACCATATCTTGCAGGTCATCTCTGCACAGTTTAATATGAATTAAATTCTTAGAATTATTTTACAAATAAGAGATTTGTTGGTGAACATCCTACAAAAGGATATTTTATTAGTCAGCAGGCTGGATTATAGTAAAAAGGAATAGTCAATCCCCAAACAAGAGAGGTATTATGCAGCACACCCCTCTAGGATTTCTGTAAAAATTGATAGAAGAATTGCATCCCTAAACCAATGTCAAGGAAATCACTCAGGTATAATTTTGTTCTCCGCAGATACACGCTCAGCAATAAGAAGAAAATATATGATTATGTTTAAGGAGTTGCCTGTGAATAGATTTATATAAACAATTTTAAGATTAAAACAAACCAATAGATGAACAATTGGATGTTTTAAAAACACTACACTACCAAAATGCAATTTGCACGTAATGAAGACTGAGGCACCTATTCATTACTTCATAAAATTAAGCTGGTCCTAATTATACTGTTACTTTTTACTGTTAGATATATACTATTAGAGAATATACATCTCTGTGCTTCTTCCCCATATCATCATTAGTACAAATAAAGACTGACAGAGACAAGAAGTTGGACTCAATATTATGAATTTTTCAAGGCATTAATTTGTGTTACCAGTAAATTAGAATTGCTTGTTTTTCATCTTTTTATTTTCATTAATAGACAGAAATTAAGAATTTTCTACATAGAGATCATAAAGTCTGTGGAATTAAAAATTAAACAAATGGTAAGTACATAAAATGTTGAGTGTTTGAGTTACATGATAAAAGATTCCTATAAGTCCATATTATCTTTGAGCAAAGGGACTGACTTCACTAATTGTATAGTAAGTCAACTCGTAAAATTACCAAACAGAAAATCTATATGAAAAGGGGGTTGGAGTCCCAAAGATGCAAGCATTTAAAATGCCCCTGTCTAGAATCCCAAGCAAATTCATATTTCAAAACATGAACAAATAAAGCAGTGTGATTAATAGTGTATTGAAGCCTCCAAATACAATTCCTAAAACCCATAATCAAGTGTTAATAGCTACACTGTAGTCAATGTACCCTGGAGCAACGTTTCTCAAACTGGAGACCTGGTGGTTTGCCAGGTCAATAAAAAGAGTTCACATTGGCAGATGGGGGGAGCTTTGTGTCGTCATTCAGAGATGATAGATGACAGAATCATAAACTTGGATTTACAGTGATTGGTGTGTGTGTGTGTGCATGTGTGTGTGTGTGTGATTTTTTTTTTTTTGGTACAGAAACGTTGGACTCCTATATCTACTCGAATTTCTCATTTTATTTTGTCTCTTGATGCCATAATTCACTTCTTTTTGATAGTGTGGTGTTATAGCAATATTACTTTTAAAGTTTTCATCAAAGTTGGTGATGGGAAAGTAGTGGTACCCTGTGAATACTAAATTGTGAAAATGCAACAGTTATCTGCTAAGAATCATTAAATCATAAAGACTGCTTGCTTAGGAAAAGGAACAAAGAATTCACTACTTAAGGAAAAAAAAAAAATGAGAGTAAAATAGCACAGATAGTACTTAATTTTAGATTGGCTTCTTTGATCTTCAGTGTATTCCAGTACCTACATTGCATGTTTTTTACTTTGTTGCTCAGGTTTTAAATATGTTTTTATTGGATATTGTAGTTATCAGACTTGTCATTTATACTTCAGACTTCAGTTCAGGATGAAAAATATTAATTTTCTACAGTCATTTACAAGAGGAACCATTTATCTTTTCTAAAAGCGTTTCACTTGTTAAAGCCATGTCTGCATGGCATTTAGAAACCCCGAAATGCTTACAATTAATATATATAAAGTGCTATTTTCCTTTCTTTTCATGTATCATATCAATGAATCCCCCAATAACTTGATGAGACAGGAATAATTTTGTGCTAAAATTTTCTGAATTATCTCTATTTTATCTCCATATCTAGCCATGTCACAGATGAGGGAACTGAAATATAGATACTTTCTTAAACACATACTAGTAAGCAGCAGAGCCATGATTAAAGTTTATGCTGCCTCACTTCAGATTCCACATGTTTGCCAATATGCAACATCATCTTGGCATTTATGGAGAACAGGTAACCATTTGGGGCAGAGAGGGGTGAGTAGGAAACAGAGTTAAAGCTTTCTGCTTTGTCCCAAATAAATATATACTTCTGAAGTTTCTTCTTCATTCTTAAATGCTTGCTAGGTAAACCTAGTACAGTGTTGTTGATGCCAAAGGAAAATAAAAATTTTCGAGAAAGTTACGAATGTTGTCAAATGTAGCAGTTAGACCCAGAAAATGGCAAATGAATTTAGCAAAAAGTCGAGTTTTGTAATCTTAGCAGAAAGGACAGATTTCATGTATCTGTGAATATTGGTAAATGAAATGTTGAGGAAGATAAAATATGGAAATACAGACTATTTAGAGAGATTTGGATGAAAACGGGAACAGTCTGATCAGCAGCTGGAGAAGAACATGAGTCATGGTGATGACATCTTAGGCTTGCTTTTTAAGCTTGTATAAGGCACAGAAATAAAGTGTCATAATGAAGCATTGGGTCAGAACTTGATGACTTCATGAAGTAAAGATGCTGAATGCTGTTTATAGATCTCAAATGTGGGTTCAAAATTACAATCCTCATATAAAAAAAGTATTTTTTTCTATTCTAATGAGATTAATGAGATACCTGATAAAAACATTTATTTCTGTAAACTTAGACTCTGGTGGAATCATCTGAGACCTTTTAAAGTGTGTTGCCATTCTGAAATGAATTAAGTTTTACAAAGATCAAATGACATTATTATTATTAAAATAATACATAATATATAATAAAAGAGTTTACTGTACCATACACCTTAAGTGTAAGCAGTTTGGTTGTTTTGAATGAAATTTCATTTTAGGAATGATTTTAAAGAAGAACTTGAGGATTTTATGTTCCTGCTTAATTTGCTAAACAAAAGTAGTGAATGTAACATGACATTTCTTGAGAACACAATTTCTCAATAAGAAATAAAAATAAGAAACTCAAACAGAACTAGGGTTATATGCAATAATATCTTAAATTAATATTGGCAAATAAAAATTAGATTCTTGACCTATGGTTGAAAAAGGACAGTGACAGTAATGCATGTTTTATGTGTATGGCTGCACATCCTGTGCATTTTCTTCTTTTTCTTTCCTCTAGTATTTTGGGTGAATAATATTCCTAGAGGTTAACTTTATGATATTTACTTCATTGGATGATGAGAAAATGAGCAGCTACACACAGACCTGAGGAAAGGGAATGCATGAAGAAAGTGAACTTTAAGAAGGCTATAGTGACTGATGGGGCATTGTGTCTCCCCTCATTTTGGGATGTAAAACCAAATGCTAGTTAAAACAACACTGTATTCTCACACCAAAATTAAAGGCAGTGGTTTTTCCCTTTTTTTCTAATAATGTACTTAAGAACATTTGTAACTGTAAATTTATTTTCTGTGTTTATAAAGTGAATGCAAATCTTATTTAAAGCTTAGTAAGTATCTTGATAGCTTGATATGGTTTGACTCTGTGTCCCCACTCAAATCTCATATTGAATTGCACTCCCATAATTCCCATATGACCCACTGGGAGATAACTGACACATGGGGGCAGTTTCTCCCATACTGTTCTTGTGATAGTGAATAAGTCTCACGAGATCCGATGGTTTTAAAAGGGGGAACTTCAGTGTACAAGCTCTCTTCTCTTGTCTGCCACCATATGAGATGTGCCTTTCACCTTCTGCCATCAATGTGAGGCTCCCCAACTCATGTGGAACTGTAAGTCCAATAAACTTCTTTCTTTAGTAAATTGCCCAGTCTCAGGTATGTTTTATCAGCAGCATGAAAACAGACTGGTGCACTAAATTGTCACCGGGAGTGGGGCGTTGCTGAAAAGATACCCAAATATGTGGAAGTGACTTTGGCACTGGGTAACAGGCAGAGGTTGAAACAGTTTGTAGGTCTCTGAAGAAGACAGAACAATGTTCAAAAGTTTGGAACTTCCTAGAGACTTGTTTAATGACTTTGACATAAATGCTGATAATGATATGAACAGTAAGGTCCAGGCTGAGGTGGTCTTAAATGGAGATGAGGAGCTCATTGGGAACTGGAGCAAAGATGACTCTTGCTATGTTTTAGCAAACAGACTGGAGGCATTTTAACCCTGCCCTAGAAATTTGTGGAACTATGAATTTGAGAGACATAATTTAGGGTGCCTGGCTGAAAAAAAATTTTAAGCATTAAAGCATCAAAAGGTGACTTTGGTGTTGTTAAAGGCATTCAGTTTTATAAAGGAAGTAGAGCATAAAAGTTTGGAAAATTTGCAGCCTGATGATGCAATAGAAAAGAAAATTCCACTTTCTGAGAAGAAATTCAAGCTGGCACAGATATTTGCAGAAGTAATGAAGAGTTGAATGTTAATCGCCAAGACAATGGGGAAAATATCTCCAGGGCATGTCAGAGGTCTTCATGGCAGCTCCTCCCATCACAAGCCCAGAGGTGGAGGAGCAAATAAATTGTTTTATGGGCCAGGCCCAAGTTGCCCATGCTGTTTGTAGTCCAGGGTCTTGATACTTTGTGTCCCAGCTGCTCCTGGTGTGACTAAAAGGGGCCAAGGTACAGCTCGGCCATGGCTTCAGAGGGTGGAAGCCCCAAGCCTTGGCAGATTCCACATGGTATTAAGCCTGAGGGTGCACAGAAGTCAAGGATTGAGGTTTGGGAACTTCTACCTAGATTTCAGAGGATGTATGAAAATGACTGAATGTCCAGGCAGAAGTTTGCAGCAGTTTTGCTGCTGTCATGGAGAACCTCTGCTAGGGCAGTGCAGGAGGGAAATATGGGGCCAGAGCCCCTACACAGAGTTCCACTAGGCATTGCCTAGTGGAGCTCTGAAAAGAAGGCTACCATACTCCAAACCACAGAATTTTAGATCACCAAAAGCTTGCATCGTGTGCCTGGAAAGACCACAGACATTCAACAGGACCCTGTGAAAGCAGCCAGGAGGGAGGCTGTACCCTGCAGAGCCACAAAAGCAGAGCTGCCCAAGATCATGAGAACTCACCTCTTGAGTCAGCGTGAACTGGATGTGAGACATGGAGTCAAAGGAGATCATTTTGGAGCTTTAACATTTTACTGCCCTGCTAGATTTCAGACTTGCACAGCCTGTAGCCTCTTTGTTTTAGCCAATTTCTCCCATTTGGAATGGCTGTATTTACCCAATGCCTGTACCCCCATTGTATTTGGGAAGTAATAAACTTGGTTTTGAGGCTCATAGGCAGAAGGGCCTTGTCTCAGACAAGACTTTGGTCTGTGAACTTTTGAGTTAATGCTGAAATGAGTTAGGACTTTGAGGGACTGTTGAAAAGGCATGACTGGTTTTGAAATGTGAGTACATGAAATTTGGTAGGAGCCATGGGTGGATTGACATGGTTTGGTTCAGTGTCCCTACCCAAATCTCATCTTCAGTTGTACTCCCATAATTTCCATGTATTGTGGGGGCATCCTAGTGGGAGATAACTGAATCATGGGGGCAATTTTGTCCATATTGTTCTCGTGGTAGTGAATAAATCTCAAGAGATCTGATGATTTTAAAAAGGGGAGTTTCTTTGCACAAGCCCTCTTCTCTTGTCTGCTGCCATGTGAGACATGCCTTTCACCTTTTGCTATGATTGTGAGGCTTCCCAACCATGTGGAACTGTAAGTCCAATAAACCTCTTTCTTTTGTATATTGTCCATTATTGGGAATGTCTTTATCAGCAGCATGAAAATGGACTAATACACTTGCTTTAAAATGGAATATTGTTTATCTTAAGAATTTGGGAACTATCATTTTGAAATATAAACATCAAGTAAGACAATGTCCTTACCTCCCAGTTTCTGTGGGAAGATAGGAGCCTGACTTCAGGGGATGCCTTGCTTCAAATTTCAAAACTACCTGCTGTTATGAAGACATAAGAAGTTTGGCTTTTTTTTTTTTTCTTTAGATAAAGTCAATTAGCCAACACAGATCGTCACATAAATTACCAAGTGAATTTAAGATGAACTATATTTTGGTACTACCAAACCCTCTTAGGTGAGGACTAGCTGTTGTTATCTTGAGTACATATATCTGCTTAGCTGTCTCAAAGGGTAAATTTTTGTTTCCGTCTTTGCAATCTCCTGGTGGATTACCTGTCAGTTGCATCACATTTGGGTACAATGCTTATGTAATAATGAAATTTCTTTCCTTCTCTTCTTCCTTTGTGCAGAGATTTTCTGAGTTTGAAGATTTTGTTTCTAGTTATATCTTCCCAATAATGAATAAAGAGAGAGGATATTCTTTTGTGAAATGAATAATTACTTCATGTTAAGTGAAAGCACAAAGCTTAGTTTTGTGAAATATGTATAGAAAAGTTAGAATACACATGGATTAGCAAATATTATAGGTAGAGTCTGACAGTCAAGTCATTTGCTTTTCTGTTCTTTAATAGCTTTCCCATACTTTTGCAAATCACATTTTGCAGATTCGCTTGGCAACTCATTTTCTACAAGTTTGCATGATGGAAAGTACTGAAAAGAGATTGGCAACAGGAGAAAAGAGAAACCTAGGGTATTTCTCTCACTGTTTCTGCTGTTGGCAGAATCTCTAACAATGGCTGCATCTTTTTCAAAATCTGAGTTCCCACTGAGTAGCCCAGGTTCTTGTGCCTTTATGAACCTCCGTTGGTCCCTTAAGCTTTAAGAGTTTTAGAATTTTCCAGCTCCTTCTAGCTCTGGAATTACTCAAAATTCCTTGTTTGGCTTGGCTCTTATAACATCTTTACAAATATATTTCTGAATTACAGTTCTATCACACTCCCTGGTTTTAATTACCTTTAGTTTTGCACACGTAAAACTCATGAAGATTTTCAGTATGCTAGATTTATGGCTCTCTACTTTGGGGGATATATAATCATGTTTTCTCTCATGTCAATAATAAATTTTCAGCTATCCAATATGTATTTTAGAACAACATTACTCATGCTAATGACGTATTTTTAATATTATACTATTTTCATAAAAATAGGTCATAATTTCTTCTTTGGGTTTCCTTTATTTTTATTTATTTAATTTTTTCAATTATTGATATAGTTTATAAATAAGCAACCTTCTAACTGTAATATCAGTCACAAATTATTTTCTGGAACAAATTTTTAGATGTTGTATTGTACCAACAAGAAATTGCAAAATGTATTATTTTTGATGTGCAAGACGCAAAAGTCATGTGGAAGGGCTTTATTATAAGAGACTCTAAGATTTTTTTTAAATGATAATAATCACAAATATACAATGGATTTAAATCTACATATGGCTTATTACATGAGGCTTCATACTAATTACATATAGCAATTCACAAAGGATAAGAAGGTGATAGGATTATTCCTTAAATTACTAAAAGCTGCTTACAATGAAAATATGGAAATCATAATTAAAATAATAAAACAATGGCATATTTTGTAGATGTTTGATTTGAATTTCTTTCTCTTGTGTTGTTCATGTCATGCTGATATATTTATCTATGTCCAAAGCTGTTT
This sequence comes from Chlorocebus sabaeus, assembly GCF_047675955.1. NCBI lineage: Eukaryota > Metazoa > Chordata > Mammalia > Primates > Cercopithecidae > Chlorocebus > Chlorocebus sabaeus. The sequence goes on along the minus strand of NC_132906.1, from coordinate 34,048,047 downwards.
TTGTGGCCTACCACACAGTGTGTCTCGCTATCAGGCCTAATTCTGAGCTAAAGTGTAACGTTATTATAGAGGAGTTTGCCACTAATATAAAATCATGTATTTTAAAAGCAGACAGAGTTAGTTTTCAATATAGTACAAGCATTTACTAGTAATGTAGGTATTTGCATATTAGTTAACTTATTGCTTTGGCTTTTTCTTTTCAATGCATTGTTAAAATATTATACAATAAAATGTTCTGATAAATTATATCAAATAATTATGTTAAATAAAATATTTTATGTTAAGTGACCATACCATACTTTTATTCCCAAACTTTCAACTACACAAATTACAGGTAAACAGGTTAACTAAGAGCACAGTTAAACAAATATGGTATTTATTGACACATCTATAGAAAGTAGAAACTTAGATCCTAGGTCACAAAAGAAATTCCTCATTATTGCATATTTTGAAGAGGAAAGAGTGATTGAACGTATGTCACTCTGATTTGCAGCATCTTGAGTCAAAAGGAATTCCCCATTTCATATCAAGAATATCTTTTATAGATATTTATACTTTAAATGCTTTAGTGTTCATCCTCATGGTTTAAAGGCATAGACATAGTTATCCCAAGGGAAGATTGGATTTTCTGACCTTTTTATTATCCTTGATATTTGAATAAAGTCAGGGAGTGTACTGAATGCATGATGTCACATGACAATGGGATATGATGCCTTTAGGAAGGTAGGATAGTAAAAAGTATAATGACCTCACCAAATTCTCCTGGTGGTAGGTTTTTAACAAATAACAAGGAAGACCATTTAAATTAATGTAATGAACAAACAGGTGAGCAGTGCACTATAAAAAAATCCTTTAATCTAGTTTCAAAAGAGATAACAATTAAGTAAAAACCTGCAGAGCATGATGGCAATTACACAAGCCCCCTGCTTTGCAAACTGTCTGAACTTAATCAGGCATGATTTCTTGCATAATAACAGAAACAAGGAATATGTTAAATAAGGACATGAAAATTCCCAGGGAACAATATGAAAATCTGAGAGACATATCCCATATATGACATATTACTACGCCTATTAGTTGTTCAGACAATTCTTATGAGGAAAACCAGCAAAGCAGAGGTTTATGAATATGTATATACATACCAAGTTACATTTCATTTTGAGAACTGCAAATAAAACAAAATCCTTTATACCATGTTTTACTAGAGATTAAAGATAATGAGTTCTGTTCACAAGGGCTGATAATCTCTATTTGTTACTTAAGAAATGTGAATAACAGGATTTTATACAGTTATTTACAAGGGTAGTTATGAAATAAACAGAAGTGACACTACATTTTTTTGGTCAACTTTTGTAAACAAACCCTGAGCAGCAGGCCAAACAAATTCCAATTAGGAAAAAAGAAACCTCTTATTAATAAAGGACTGTTATCATCACTGATGCAGGCATATTAGGGATATAAAAGGCCTCCGAAGTCAGCAAATCTATACCCCTACTACATCTGAAAGTCCCTTTTAAAAGATGATGTGGTTTATTCCGTGTCATTTTAAATCTATAGAGCAATTTATCTTCACAACATATTTTAAATTAATCCTAATCCTTTTACTTCACTGGTTTATAAGGTGAATTCTAAATGTGTAACCCAAGAAATATAAAAGTCCAGCAAAAATCTAGAGAAATATAGAATTTGGTACATAATTATCTTTTTATAATGTTAATTTTTAATTATTTAAAAAAAGTTACAACATAAAAGATAATTTCAAAAGGAAAAGACCACCAGTAAACATACAATTCTGATATGAGTACTGCTAAAGTTTCAATATATTTATCCAAATATTCTTTTATCATTTTCATTATTTTAGTAGTTGGGTATTTATTAAAAGTAGTCAAGATGGGTCTTATTGTTTCACATACTGCTTTTAAAAATTTAATATTAAATATTGATAATAGTTCATATGACTGAATGTATTTCAAAAAGAATTCCATGCTGTGAATATGCAACTATATATTTAGCAAACCTTTTATTTATATAACAGTTTCTATGTTTTATTGTTAGATTAACAGAAGGAACATTTTTTTTTCTATTTAAATCTTATGTACATCTCTGCTTTTTTTCTTTCCAAATATTACTAAAGGTAGAAATGTTGGACATTGATACATGAACACTGTTAAGAGTACTGATACACATTGCATACAGGTTTTTGTGATAAGTTTTAAAAATAATTGGATAAATACCCAGTGGCACCTTTGCTGGATTTTATGATAAGACTATGTTTGACTTTGTAAGAAACAACCAAAACATATTCCAAAGTTGCTATAGTACTTTGCATTTCAGTCAGCAATGAATGATACTTTTGCAGCTCCACATCCTTGTCAGCATTCGGCATTGTCAGTTTTTTGGACTTTGGGCATTGATATGTTGATTAGACTACCAATTACAAAACTATCAAGCTATATGATCTATAACTTTCCTCAAATCATAGATATCAGTTTAAGTCATTAAAATTGGTTATTTAGGGAGGCCAAGGCGGGTGGATCACGAGGTCAGGAGATCAAGACCATCCTGGCTAACATGGTGAGACCCCATCTCTACTAAAAATACAAAAAAATTAGCTGGATGTGGTGGCGGGTGCCTGCAGTCCCAGCTACTCGGGAGGCTGAGGCAGGAGGATGGCGTGAATCCAGGAGGCAGAGCTTGCAGTGAGCCGAGATCCTGCCACTGCACTCCAGCCTGGGCGACTGAGCAAGACTCCGTCTCAAAAAAAAAAAAAAAAAAAAAATTGATTATTTAGAAACACAACATCAACAGGATGATGGAAGGGGTGGTTCCAGGTCCCATCTCCCCATAGAAACACAGACTTTTCAACCACTCATGGACAAGACTATCTTTGTGGGAGCCTCAGAATCTAACTTTCTAGCACTGCAGTGGAACAAAAGTCTGAGAGGAGTTGCATTGAATAGAATAAAAACAACAATTTTAGATTACCTGTGCCCCCTGACAACACAGTTCAGTGACAAGACAGGTTCTTTCAACTTATGATTTCCTCTTAGGTAAATGTGAGAGTGAAGTTAGCTCTCAGCTTCTCTACCCTTGCAGAACATTGTCCAAGAAGAACACTTCTGTCTTGTCCTGCTCAGAATATTGAGGGGATTTTCATGGCTAAATTGTCTGGGGCAGCTTGGAGCAGGGTAAAGGGGTAAAGGGGCAGAAATACACAGCAACTTGCACATGGTTCTAAACATTCAACTGCAGGTGTTCCTAACATCTCAAAGACTTCACCAAGAGGCTTATCCACAAACCTCACAGGGTTGCCTGCCTGTGGATCCCCTATCAGCCAACCTGTACCCTCAGGACTCCACACACCCTTCTGTGTATGGCACCCCATGGATTCTCATGTACCACTCAAATGAAGCCCTACAGAGAGCACACATATTTCAGTTGCAGGTGCAGGTCTTAGTAACAAGCTTGGCTCTGATGGTTTATGAGAAGGTGCACAACCTTCATAAATTCAGAGCACTGACCTAGGCAAAATATGTAGGGTTCTGTCAGCATCAGGCCTGGTTTTGAAACATCAAGAGAAGGCACAACATCCTAAGATTTGGTTCCAAAGAGGAAACTAGAGGAGTGAAGTGGTGTATTCATAGAAAAGGTGTGAGAGACCCCTAGAAAACCTAGCTAGGCTCACAGATGAAGGTCTTTCTCTCCCAAAGACAGTAAGTAAAAACTGAAAGGTGACTGCATCTTCAAATACAAAAACAGTAATTCAAGGCTTCAAAGAATATGAGGAATCTAAGAAATCTTATATCACCAAAGGGGGAAAAAAAAGACCCAGTGGATAATTAAATGAGATCAAGTTGCCTGAACAAGACTTCAAAATAATCATCTAAAATAAAACTCAGTGAGCTACAAGATAACACATAGACACCTAAACAAAATTAGGAAAGTAACACATAAATAAAACGAAAAGTTGAGCAAAGAGATAAAAGTTATATAAAAATAACTAAATAGAAATTCTGGTGGTGAAGAATACAGTATCTGAACTAAAAAAAATAAAAAACAAAATTAATGGAAAGCTTCAACACCAGACTACATCAAGCAGAAGAAAGAATCAGCAAACCCAAAGACAGATTATTTGAAATTCAAGTCAAAGAAAAAGAAAATGAAAAAAGAATAAAAATGAATGTAGAAAGCCTATAGGATTATGGTACACCATTTAGCAAAGCAATATATGCAATATAGGAATCCCAAAAGAAAGACACCATAAGAAACAAAAACAGTATTTAAACAAATAGATAGCAGAAAAATTCCCAAACCTAGAAGGGGAAATTAACATCCAGATCCACGAAGCCAAAGGACACAAAATAGCCTCAGCCAAGACAATCCTAAGTCAAACGAACAAAGCTGGAGGCATCACGCTACCTGACTTCAAACTATACTACAAGGCTACAGTAACCAAAACAGCATGGTACTGGTACCAAAACAGAGATATAGACCAATGGAACAGAACAGAGTCCTCAGAAATAATACCACACATCTACAGCCATCTGATCTTTGACAAACCTGAGAGAAACAAGAAATGGGGAAAGGATTCCCTATTTAATAAATGGTGCTGGGAAAATTGGCTAGCCATAAGTAGAAAGTTGAAACTGGATCCTTTCCTTACTCCTTATACGAAAATTAATTCAAGATGGATTAGAGACTTAAATGTTAGACCTAATACCATAAAAATCCTAGAGGAAAACCTAGGTAGTACCATTCAGGACATAGGCATGGGCAAAGACTTCATGTCTAAAATACCAAAAGCAACGGCAGCAAAAGCCAAAATTGACAAATGGGATCTCATTAAACTAAAGAGCTTCTGCACAGCAAAAGAAACTACCATCAGAGTGAATAGGCAACCTACAGAATGGGAGAAAATGTTTGCAATCTACTCATCTGACAAAGGGCTAATATCCAGAACCTACAAAGAACTCAAACAAATTTACAAGAAAAAAACAAACAACCCCATCAAAAAGTGGGCAAAGGATATGAACAGACATTTCTCAAAAGAAGACATTCATACAGCCAACAGACACATGAAAAAATGCTCTTCATCACTGGCCATCAGAGAAATGCAAATCAAAACCGCAATGAGATACCATCTCACACCAGTTAGAATGGCGATCATTCAAAAGTCAGGAAACAACAGGTGCTGGAGAGGATGTGGAGAAATAGGAACACTTTTACACTGTTGGTGGGATTGTAAACTAGTTCAACCATTATGGAAAACAGTATGGCGATTCCTCAAGGATCTAGAACTAGATGTACCATATGACCCAGCCATCCCATTACTGGGTATATACCCAAAGGATTATAAATTATGCTGCTATAAAGACACATGCACACGTATGTTTATTGCAGCACTATCCACAATAGCAAAGACTTGGAATCAACCCAAATGTCCATCAGTGACAGATTGGATTAAGAAAATGTGGCACATATACACCATGGAATACTATGCAGCCATAAAAAAGGATGAGTTTGTGTCCTTTGTAGGGACATGGATGCAGCTGGAAACCATCATTCTTAGCAAACTATCACAAGAACAGAAAACCAAACACCGCATGTTCTCACTCATAGGCGGGAACTGAACAATGAGATCACTTGGACTCGGGAAGGGGAACATCACACACCGGGGCCTATCATGGGGAGGGGGGAGGGGGGGAGGGGGGAGGGATTGCATTGGGAGTTATACCTGATGTAAATGACGAGTTGATGGGTGCAGCACACCAACATGGCACAAGTATACATATGTAACAAACCTGCACGTTGTGCACATGTACCCTACAACTTAAAGTTTAATAATAATAAATAAATTAAAAAAAAAAAGAAGTATTTGTGGAGACAAATTATAATCAAATTGTTAAAAGACTTGAAATTAAAAAAAAAAACACAATTTAACTATATACTACTTAAAAGAGACAGCTTTATCTTTCAGAACACCAACGAATATAAAGAAAAGGGATAGAAAAAGGTATTCCGTGCAAACAGTAAACACAAAAAGCTTGGATGGCTATACTAGTTTCAGACAAAATAGGCAAAAACTCTCAAAAGAAACAAAGAAATAAAGTACAATGATAGAAGAGTCTTTTAGAGAATATAGCAATGTAAATACATATGCACCCAACACTAGAGCACCTAAATGTGTAAAGCAGATATTACCAAAATAGAAAAATAAATAGACAACAGAACAATAATTGTAGCAGGCTTCAATATTTCACTTTAAACAAGGATTGATCATCTGGCAAGAAACAAAAAAGAAAAAAATAAGACTTGAACTACACTACGTATCAAATATACCTACGAGACATATACATAACTTTTCACCCAACTGCTACAAGATACACAATCTTCACAAGCACACATGGAACATTTTCCAGAGTAGATATTGGGACACAATGCACATTATAACAAATGCAAAAAGATTGATACTACATCAGATATCTTTTCTGATCACAATGATGTAAAACTAAAAATCTAAAATAAGAGAAAAAAATAGAAAAATCATGAATACATGGAACTCAAATCACTCAATTCTGGGTAGTTAATAGATCAAAAAGAAACATTTTTAAAAATCTCAAAACACATGAAGATAGAAACACAATATATCAAAACTTATGTGATACAACAAAAACAGTTCTAGAAAGAAAGCCTATAGCAAACACCTATATTAAGAAAAAAATAATATCTCAAATAAATGACCTACCTTTAGACTTCAAGGAAATAGACAAGGGATACAAAACTAAGTTAACATAACAAATGAAATACTAAAGATTATAACAGAAATAAATGAAATAGAAACTAGAAAAACAGTAAACAAGATCAATGAAATTTAGCTGTTTTTTGAAGTATAAACAAAATTGTCCAACTTTAGCTAGAATATTTTTAAAAGCCCCAATGATATATTATAATTTAAAGAAGAGACATTACAACTGAAACTATAGAAATACAAAGGGTTCTAGAGGCTAGTATGAACAGTCATTTGCCAACAAATTGGAAAACTGAGAATAGATAAATTTCTAGAAACATACACCCTATCAACAAAGAAAAGCCTAGGACATAATGGCTTCACCACTGATTTCTAAAAAACATCTAAAGGCTTAACACCAAACATTTTCAAACTTTTCAGAAAAACTGATGAGAATATAGCATTTTCCATCTCATTCTCTGTGGTCAGCATTACCCTGATACCAAAGCAAAACAGACATATGACAAGAAGAAACAATTAAATGCCTATATACCTGCTTAACATAGATGCAAAAATTCTCAAAGAATAGTTGCTAACTGAAAACAACAGCACATTAAAAGGATCATAAACCATGATCGAGTGAAATTTATCTCTATGATTCTCAGATGGTTCAACATATACAAATCAATTACTGTAATCACCACATTAAAAGAATGAAGAGTAAGAATCACATGATCCTCTGAATAAATGTGAAAAACCATCAGACATCAGACATAACATTTATTTGTAATAAAGAACTCTCAACTAATTAGGTATAGAAAAAATGCACTTCAGCATAATAAAGGTCACGTATAACAAGCCTGTCACTAACATGATACTAAACAGTCAAAAGCTGAAAGCTTTTACTCTAAGATCAGGAGCTAGATAAAGATGTCCACCCTTATAACATTTATTCAACACTGTATTGGAAGTGTTAACCATAGACAATAGGCAAGTAAAAGAGACAGGGGTCATCTGAATCAGAAAGAAAAATTTCAAATTTTATCTTTTTGTCAATGACATAATCTTACATATAGAAAACCCTAAAGACTCCATCAAAAGCCGTTCAACTAATAAACAAATTCAGGAAAGTTGCTGGTTACAAAATCAACATGAAAAATAGCTGTTTCTATATACTCACAAAAAGCTATAAGAAAAAGAAAATAAGAAAACAAAATGTTTAGGCATACATTCAATGAAGGAAGTGAAAAAGCTGTGCACTGAAAATTATAATACCTTGAGGAAATAAACTAAAGTAGACATAAATAAATGGAAAGATATCCCTTGTTCATAACTTGGAAGAATTTATATTGTTAAAATATCTGTACTACCCAAACTGATTTACAGATTCAATGTAAACCTGTTGATATTTATTTAAATGCCAGTGACATATAGACAAATAGAAAAAAATAAACTTAACTTTTATATATAACCACAGAAGATCTTGAATAGTCAGAGCAATGTTAAGCAAGAAGAACAAAGCTGGACGCATCACATTTTCTGATTTCAAATTGTGTTGTAAGGTTACAGTGTTTGAAACAGTATGATTCTGGCAAAAAAAAAAAAAAAAAAAAAAAAAAAAAAGGTAGATACATAGACCAATGAAATAGAGTTGAGGACTAAAATATAAACTCATACTATGCAACTTCTTAATTTTCTACAAAGATGCCAAGAATACATAATGAGGAAAAGATAGTCTATTCAATAAATGGTACTGAGGAAGCTGAATATCCATATGCAGAAAAATAAAATTAGACCCTTATCTCAAACCATATATAAAAATCAACATAGTGGATTAAAGACGTAAGCATAAGACCTAAAACCAGTTAAACTCCTAGAAGAAATCTGGGAAAATGCTCCTTTACATTGATCTGGAAAATACTTTTCTGGATATGTCCCCAGATGCACAGGCAAAAAAACAAAAATAAGTAGGATTGTAATGAAAGAAGAAGCTCCCACATAACAAAGGAAACAATCAACAGAACTAAGAGGCACCCTATAAAATGAGAGAATATATATTAGCAAAACATGTGTTTGATAAGGGGTTAATATCCCAGATATACCAGGAACTCATACAATTTAATAGAAGAAAAATCCACAAAAAACCTGACTATAAAAAATGCCACAGGATCTGAAGCTGAATAAACATTTCTCCAAAGAACACAAATAAATGGCCCACAAGTATGTGAAGAGTTGGTTAACATAAGTAATTACCAAGAAACAGCAAATCAAAGGTAAAAAAAGAAAACGCAAATCAAAAGAAGACATCACCTCACAACAGTTGAAATGACAACAACAAAAAAGTATAACATGCTGGAAAGGTTGTAGAAACAAAGGAATTGTACTCTCATAGAGAAAAGGAAACAGTGCAACGCTGACGGCAATGTAACTTGGTACAGTCCCTGATAGCAGTAGGAGGCAGATCAACTTCTAGGCAGACAGGGACAGGTCCTCAGTGATACCTGACTTTCAAGCCAATAACAGCTTAAAGCCTGAAAATGGAGCTGCCAGTTCTGACTAGAGTCCCTGACCAGAGTTAGAACCTCCTTGAAGCCTTTTAGCCAATCAAATGGTGCTTTTTCCTTGTGAGAAAATATTTTAAATGGTCTATTTTCAAGTCATGATAAATCTAAGCACTGGCAGCCAGACTGCAGATGTAACTAACTGCACTGCTCATGCTCCTAGAAAGTCAAGATAAGAGAACAGAATGTAGAAGAGGGGTCAGTCCATAAAAAGGGAGAAAGCTTTGTTATTGGGAAATTGGAATTTAAGGGAGAAAGGGCACTGGAGTATAACCTTATAAGGGGGATAATGAAACTTAGGGGACATCCAGGAAGATTGTAACCCCATAGTACTCAACCTATGAGGAACTGGGCGAAGGACTAGCATGCTAGGAGAAAAACTACATGCTGTAGCTGCCCTGGGTGTGCCTGCCTATCAGACACTCAATCTTGCAAGACAGCTATTAAAAGTTTTGCTTTTGCTGTTCTTTGTGTCTCTGAGTCCATTATTTCAGTTTGGATGGGTAAGCATGTTTCTCACAAATCTGGGGACCTGTCTGGGATCTCTTTGCCTGCATCAAGTAGGACTCTGGCCGAAAGGGGAGACTCATCCCACTTGATTTGGGTGACCCACGCTGTCCAGGCATCCAGGCTCCCCACAGAGGCCATAGACAACACCAAGATTGTTTTCAGGAGGCAGCGGAGGTGACACAGAAAGAAAAGAAGGCACCGTGGCAACCAGGCAGCCTTGTTCATAAGCCAAGGTAGGAAAATTGGACTATACGTACTGCCTTGTAGGTTAAGCATTTTTGGAAGTTGAGTGTGTGTGACTGAGATGTATCCAATATATAAAGTGAGTGTGGAGTTCCAATCTGTGGTTCCATTCTACCGTGAGGCAAACAGCTAGAGACGGATAAAGTGATTCTCAGGGTGTGCAGGAAACTTCCTGTTGGGGGAGAGGGTTGAGTACATAGGGAAAAGTTCAGACTCACAAAACAATTCTCAGGGTGTGCAACAAACCTCCAATAGAGGGGGTTGAGTACACAAGGAAAAGCTTAGACACAGTCACTGGCCAAAAATGGGAAACAGAAATTCTAGGCCTAGGGGCCAAAGGAAAGAGGGAGCCAAAGATACTCCCTTTGACATTCCCCCAGATAGTCCTTTGGGGAGAATGTTGCAGGTTTGGAGGGACAACCCTCAAACCAGGGACAAGGAAAAGCACAAAGATGATAAAGTATTGTTGTGTTATCTGTCCCAAAGATCCCATTTGTAAGCCTTCTGTCTTTTGGCCTAAGTTTGGATCAGATGAGGATTGAATGTGCCAAGCTTTAATTATCTATGTGAATGATAAAACCCCATCCTCACAAAGAGAGATTGGTTATGCTCTCCACTGGATCAAGAAGTAGCTTCCATGCTCCCCCTCAAAGAGGAATTTAAAAAGCTTAGTAAAGAGCCCACACCCAGTGAAAAGCCTTGGGACCCTCATCATGCTTGCCTCCTGTGTATGTTACACAAAATAGGGGACAAGAAGATCAAGGAACAACAGGAGGGTTTGAGGAAGAAAGACCTAGAGACCATGGCATGTTTCCTCTCAGGGAAGTTCCCATGGGACCAAGAGAGATTGGCTTTGTAAAAGTTCTTCTTACAAGTACTGAAGTTAGGAATTTCAAGAAGGAAATGAAACCACTCCTAGAAGATCCCCTTGGTTTAGCAGACCAGCTGGACCCATTCCTAGGACTCAGATTTTACACCTGAGTTAAAATGTCTTTCGTGAACATCTTCTTCACAGGAGAAGAAAGAGGATTAATTAGAAAAGCAGCCATGACCATCTGGGAGAGGCAACACCCTCCTGGGCGAAAAGTCTTGCCAGTCAAACAAAAATTTCCAAATGTCGACCCAGAATGGGATAATAATGACCCCAGAGACTGGGCCCAAATGCAAGACCTCAGGGAACTAATAAGCAAAAGGATAAAATAGTCCACTCTTTGGACGCAGAATGTCTCAAAGGCATTTGAAATTCAATAAGAAAAAGAGGAAATTTCTGCTGAATTCCTGTAGAAGCTCAGAGATCAGACGAGAAAATACTCCAAATTAGATCTGGAAGACCCCGTAGGGCAAGACCTTTTGAAAGTTAGCTTTGTAACTAAGAGTTGGCCTGACATTACAAAATAATTACAAAACATTGATGGATGGAATGAGAAACCAATTGAGAAATTACTGAGGGAAGCTCAGATGGTCTTTGTAAAGAGAGAAGAGAATCAGAAATAAAAAGCGAAAATCATGGTTTCCACTATGGATGAGAGAGTCAGAAAAATGTTATATCAAGATCCCCCTCAAAAAGGCTGAGGGAATGATAGATTTTGACACAGAGAAAGAAGGGAAATGCAGAAAAAAGCTCCTAAGAATATAAGGGCATGTTACAATTGTGGAAAGTCAGGGCATTTTAAGAGAGAATGTCCTGAACGGAAGAAAGAAGAAAAGGTGATTCCCCTCATGACCATTGATGAAGACTAGAGGGTCCAGGGGTTCCTTCTGAGTAGGTCCCACTAGGAACCCTTGACAAATTTGAAGGTGGGACCTGAAGGAGAAGAAATGACAGTTTTGGTTGATACTGGGATGGCTCGCTGCTCCCTAATTCACCAACCAAGGTGTACAAAACTCTCTAAGTAAAAATTGACAGTATCAGAGCTAAAAGGGGAGGGATTTCATATTTCAATATTCAAGGAAATGTTAATTAAGTTGGAACCAGAATAAATTGAGTGGTCACCCTTGTATGTTCCTGAAGCAGGAACTAACCTCTTGGGTCAAGACTTGTTTGTGAAATTGGGTTTAGAATTGGGGATAGAGGAGGGACAAGTAAAAGTAATGATGGGCCTCCTGACAGAAGAAGAAGAAAGTAAAATTAATCCCCTTGTGTGGGTTAAGAAAGGAAAGAGGGGAGGGTTAAAAATCACATTCTTACAGATTAAACTAAAACAGACAGGAGAAGTAGTTTGCAGAAAACAATATCCCATTTCTATTGAAGAGAGTAAATGTCTCCAACCAGTAATAGAGCAATTGGTTAAAGATGGACTATTAGAACCCTGCATTTCACCATACAGTACTCCAATTCTCCCAGTCAAGGAGACTGATAGGACATACAGATTCGTGCAAAATCTAAGGGCTATAGATCAAGTTGTCCAGACCCATCCCCCTGTGATGACTAACCCTTACACCTCCTTTGTAAGGTATCCTATGAACATAAATGGTTCAGCGTGGTGGATCAAAAAGATACAGTCTGGGTAATCCACTAAACGTTAGGAACAGGGACCTCTTTCCTTTAAAAAGAAAAATTCTGTAACTGGGAGAAGACAATAGTACTGCTCGACTGTGCTGCCACAAGGTTTAATGTAAGCCCCAAACTTATTTGGTCAAATCTTAGAAAAAGTCCTGGAGGAATTACAAACTTCCAGTGGAACCCAGTTTTTAGAATATATGGATGATTTTTTAATTTCTGGGGAGAGGAGGGCTGAGTTATCAGAAACCACTATAAGCTTGTTTAATTTCCTAAGAGAAAGGGGATTGCAAGTCTCTAAGAATCAATTGTAGTGTATCAAAAAAGAAGTTAAACATTTAGGACACCTGATTAGTGAAGGGAAGTGGAGAATAAACCCAGAGAGAATATTGGGAAGAGTGGGTCTGCGTTTGCCTAAGAAGACAAAGAGAGAACTCAGAAAATTTTTAGGTTTTCCTGGCTACTATAAGTTATGGATTGACTCCTATGCTGAAAAGACTAAGATTCTGTACCTCAAGTTATTGAAAAAAGAACCTGATCTTTTGCAACATCCCACAGAGGAAATTCAGGATATTAAAGAGCTAAAGAATGCCCTCATTATAACCCCAGTACTGGCCCTCCCATCTTTAAAGAAATCATTCCACCTGTTTGTAACAGTAGATCAGGATGCGGCCCTTGGGCTGCTCATCAAACCTGGGGAGGCAAGAGGCAACCTGTTGCTTTTGTCTCCAAGTTTCTTGATCCTGTCTCTTGGGGATGGCTTGAATGTGTGCAAGTAGTAGCTGCCACAGCCCTGCTGGTAGAGGAGAGTTGAAAGCTAACCTTTGGTTGGGTCTTAATAGTAAGCACCCCACACCAGGTCAGGAATATATTAAATCAAAAAGCTGGGAGATGGTTAATGAATTCTTGGCTTCTAAAATATGAAGCCCTGTTGCTAGAAAAGGATGATTTGGTCATAACAGCAAATACTTGCCTAAATCCAGCCAGTTTCCTATGGAAAGGAGAGGAGAACAAAGAGACATCAGACCATAACTGCTTAGAGATCACAGAATACCAAACCAAAGGTAGAGCAGACCTTAGGGAAGCTCCACTACATGATGAGATAAGGCTGTTTGGGGATGGGTCATCTCAAGCGATAGATGGCAAGAGTCGTAATGGTTATGCTGTCATTGACGGACATAAACACTCCTTATGTGAGAAAGGTAGATTACTTAATGGGTAATCAGCCTAAACCTGTGAATTATATGCTATTAATCAGGCCTTAAATCTCCTTGAAGGCCAAGAAGGCACTATATATACTCATTCTAAATATGCCTGTGGCGTGGTACACACTTTTGGAAAACACTGGATGGAGTGGGGCCTAATATATAGTATGGAAAAAGAATTTATACAAGGGGAACTACTCAAACAAGTTTTAGAAAGCCTCCTGCTTCCAACAGAGGTAGCCATAGTTCATACAAATGGTCATCAGAAAGGGAACACTATAGAAGCTGTGGGACACAAGCCTGCAGATGAAGCTGCTAAGTGAGACTTCCTGGAGGAAGAAATTAGAAGATTTATCCTGATCCCAGACATCCCTAAGGTAGTATTAAGGCCACAGTTTATCAGAGAGCAGAAGGAAGAATTAGACAGAAGAGGGATAACTCAAACTGAAGATGGGAAATGGGTACTTCCTGATGGGAGAGAAGTGATAAGTAAATCCCAGAAGAGAAAACTAATGTCTATATTACAAAAGGGAATCACTGGGGACCCCAGCTCTGTGCGATGCAATACTTAGGAATTACGGGTGTATAGGGATTTATACTCTCACTAAACAAGCATGTGGAAGTTGTGTACCTTGTCAATGGATAAATAAAAGTGATTAGAAAACACAGGCCATGGGAGGAAGACCTCCAGTGCTAAGACCATTTTAAAGCATTCAATAGACTTCACAGAAATGTCCAAAGTAGGAAGACTAACGTATTTACTGGTGATTGTAGGTCACCTTTCTGGCTGCCTGGAAGCCTTTCATCTCCAACAGCCACTGCTGGAAATGTGGTCAAAATAATATTAGGACAAATTGTACCTCCATTTGACCTGGTGGAAAATATTGATTCAGACAATGGGAGACACTTTCCATCAAGGGTGTTAAGGGGAATTATGGAAGGTTTACAAATTAGATGAGATTATCATACCCCTTGGCATCTCCCTTCTTCTGGAAAGGGAGAAAGAATGAATCAAACTTTCAAAGAGCCTAACACCAAACTAATATTGGGAACTAAAATGCCTTGGACCAAATGTGTACCACTAACATTTCTTAGGATTAGGACAGACTTAGGATTGTCCTCTTATGAGTTACTATATGGACTCCCATATTTGGACAGGCCTACAGATCTTTCTACTATGAAAACCAAGGGCCAATTCTTAAGAAATTATATACTGGCCATATTCTCTACCATGTCTTCCCTTAGGTTAAAAGGACTTCTGACTTAAAATCTGCCTCTTAAGTTCATGGTTCACCACTTCCAGCCTGGCACCAGTGCTGATTAAGACTTGGGAAGAACACAAGCTCCACCCAAACTGGGAAGGTTCCTGTCAAGTGCTCCTAACTACTGAGACAGCCATGTGAACAATTGAATGGGGGTGGACTCTATACTCGAGTCAAGGAACGGGTTAAAAAAAAAAAAAAAAAACCGGAAGGGAGGGAAAAATACCAGTAGAAATTGCATGGGTCACCTGAGGAACCCTTAAAGTTAACTCTAAAAAAATATAAAAAGAAAACCTGGGCTTGCCCCATTTCTGGAAGTTAATATGGCTAGGATAGACTACAATACAAAGAGCAGAAGGTCAAAATGGAAACTGGGGGTACCCCTCCCTAACCAATCAGGTTTGTTATTACTATGATCAAGATGGTAGCACCTCAGATTATTAAATTTGATGCCTGCCAGGTTTTACCTTGTGGGAATTGAGAAAATCAGAGACAGTTCCCACAGGCAGATAAATATCTTTGCTCTGAACCAGATACAGGTTACAGTAGGGCATCACCCTGCCCTAGCTGGGATGATGTTTGGTGGATTACCCAATTTCAGGGTTCCACAGTAAACATGGTGGGTAACTCCAAGCTGGAGACCCTTGAAGAATAAACTACATCTATCTAAGGACTCCCTGCCAAATAACTGCCAGAATTTGGAATGGAATCCTATACTCACCACCATTGACAATCCAGCCATTCTAGACCAAGAACCAAAAGTAGCATCTTGGGTATATGGCTTAGGGGTGGACATGACAGAGGGTAGACCCTCTACGGTGATTTGTTCTCTAATCAAGAACTCAACCTCCCATTTGCCTGGGACAGATCCTAATAGGCACTTTAGTCCACCAAATAATGACCCTAAAAGGGTAAAAATAATTGAGTTAAAGGATTTAAGGCAAACCTTAGAAATTGAGACAGGTATGGATATGTGAATGCCTGGGTAAAATGGGTCCAATTTTCAGTACAGGCCCTCAACGAGAATAACTGCTATACATATGCTGTGGTATAACTTTAGGCACAGGTGGTTTAATTTTCCCTGGGATGGAATGCCGATCCTGAAGGGGTGCATTGCATGTTGTCTCTATACCAAGACAAGATGCATGAGGAAATGAGACTTGTAAGAGTCTGTCATTGCTCTTCTCTGTGTTATGGAGATTGTATCCCAGAGCAATCCCCTCATTCTCTGTAGGGAATGGGAACCACTCCTCTTGCCTCTCTAGGCAGGGGGCAGAGTTCAATAAGCCTGTGAGAGAACTCTTGACTTGTACACACATCCTAAATGTCACTGGTGAGTCAGGCAATGACAATTACTTAGCCCTTCATATACCCCAGCCTGATGTCTGGCGGTATTGTGGGAAAAGGAACCTCCGTAACCTGTTACTGTCCCTCTGGACTGCAACCTGTGCTTTAGTCCAACTGGCCATCCCTTTACCCTGGCATTCCATAAGATAGCCCAAAATATACATGGCCACTGAAACTGGAGATTTAACAAATTCTATACAAGTCCCTAGGGGGGGTGCTTAATGAATTTAAGGCTCAAAACTGAATAGCTGCTTGGTTTGAGTCAGCACTCTTCTGGTGGTCGACTATTAATAAGAATGTGGATTAGACTAACTACATCTATTATAAACAACAGAGATTCATCAGTTATACTCAGGACACCTTCAGTGGGATGGCTAGCCAGTTACATGCCACCAGTTGAAAGGCCTGGGAAAACATGCTTGCACTAGACATGATACTAGCAGAAAAAGGGGGCAGTATGTGTTATGCTGGACGGGAAATGTTGTACTTTCACCCAAACAATACTGCCCCTGAAAGGACCATCACAAAAACTTTATAAGGACTGAAAACTCTAGCCAACAAACTAGAAGAAAATTATGAAATTGATGACCCATTTACAGGATGGCTAGAAGGTCGGTTTGGAAAATGGAAAGGCATGGTAGCTTCGATTCTTACATCTCTCATAATTGTGGCAGGAGTCTTAACAGTAGTGGGATGCTGTATTATCCCTTGTGTGAAAGGACTAGCATAGAGATTAATTGAAACAGCTATTAATAAACAAATGCCCATGACTTACCAGCAAAATAACATGCTACTATTAGAAACCAAATTAAACCCACTCTCCTATGAGGAAGAAAGTAAATGACTTCTAGAGCGATTTGAGGACCAAAAGAGTTTAGATGAAAATGAGACCAAAGGAAGTACATAGAAAACAGGAGGCGATTTGTGAGAAAATATTTCAAATGGTCCATTTGCGAGGCCTTCTAGATCTAAGCACTGGCAGCCAGCCTGTAGATGTAACAAACTGAGGAAGGGTACCAGGATATAACCTTATAAGGGGGATAATAAAACTTAAGTGATGTCTGGGAAGATTGTAACCCCATATTACTTGACCAGTGAGGTACTTACGGAGGGACTTGTATGCTAGGATATAAATTACCTGTTTAGCTGCCCTGTGTGTGCCTGCCTACCAGACATGTGATCTTGTAAGACTGCTATTAAAAGTCTCACTTTCACTATTCTCTGTGCCTCTGAGTCCATTCTTTCGGTTTGGATGGGTGAGCACATTTCTCACATTCCAGGCCAGTCCACAAACCAATCTGCACACACTCCCCCATTTTGAACTCATAAAAGCTCCAGATTCAGCCATGTTTTGTCCTATCCCCTTTTGGGCCCTGTCTCACACAGAGGGCTACCTACTTTGGGTCTCCATTCGTCAAAAACTTTTTTGTTGGTCAATAAAATTCTTCTCTGTCTTGCTCACATTCTGGTGTCCACATAACCTAATTCTTCTTGGTTTTTGGACAAGACCCTGAAACCTGGTGAACAGCAGGTGCAAAAAGAGCTGTAACATGGTAACTCTCCCTCCCGCTGGCTAAGCAATGGGTGAAAAACCCAACGATCTATGACACACCCCTTTTTGCCAACCTGAAGGTGGTGGGAATGAACGAGCAGTAACATGAAGGAGCCTTTACATACCCCACTATTCACCGTACTGTGGGCAGTAAAAACAGGAGGGAGCTGCAACATTTCTTGGGGGTTCAAACCTCAGGACTACTTGGGTGAGAGACGTAATTTCTCTTGGGTCTCCATGGTCACTGTCATCTCTGAGTTTTAGGGTGCCACTGTGGTCCCTTTGTCTAGATGCTTGCACCCAAAGTGAAAACCACTTGCTGCACACCTGGCTCAGCTGCAGACTGAGTATGGAGGCCATGTTCATGCTTGGGATCCGGTCTGGTAGTGTGAGCTGAGCACATTCTGCCATGCCGAGCAAGTCACACGGCCCAGCAGCAAGCCCATAAAAGCCAAAGAAAAGCAACATCCAGTATCTCCTGATATGAGTAGATACCTTCAATAACTGGGTAGAAGCATTTTCATGTTGGACAAAGAAAACCTCTGAGGTGATAAAATACTAATTAATGAGATGATTCCTTGCTTTGGACTTCCTAAATACCTCCAGAGTGATAATGGCTCCTTGTTCAAGATGGTAGTCACCCAGGGGATCTCAAGGACACTAGGCATACAATACCATGTTGTTTGTTTGGAGACCACAATCCTTGGGAAAGGTAGAAAAGACAAATGATATTATCAAAAGGCATCTCAGAAAACAGTCTCAAGAGACTTCTTTCTCCTGGATTACTCTTCTCCCCATAGCCCTACTACGTGTTAGAAACATCCTTTTGAACCTAGGTTTAGGTCTCTTTGAAATTATATGTGGATGGCCTTTTCTCATCAATGATTTCTTGCTAGACCAAGAAACTTCTGATATGATTAAACATGTAACTACTTTGCCCATTTCCAACACAAACTGAAGCAACTGGGAGGCCCAACCCCGTGAACTAGGTCACCACTACCTCTATTCATCCCAGGAGACTTAGTGCAGGTGATACCTCTTCCTTCTCTTTCTCCCTCTTTAAGTCTGGGGTGGGAGGGACCTTACGCTGAACTTCTTTCTTTTTCTTTTTTTTTTTTTTTTTTGGTTTGTTTGTTTGAGACAGTCTCACTCAGTCACCCAGGCTGGAGTGCAGTGGCATGATCTTGGCTTACTATAACCTCTGTCTCCCAGGTTCAAATGATTCTTGTGCCTCAGCCTCCTGAGTAGCAGCAATTACAGGTATCCACCGCCATACCCAGATAATTTTTGTGTTTTTATCAGAGACAGAGTTTCACCCTATTAGCCAGGCTGGTCTCAAACTCCTAAGTGGTCCACCTGCCTCAGCCTTCCAGTGTTGGAATTACAGTCATGGGCCAAGGCACACGCCTTTCTACCCCTTTGGCAGTGAAGGTCACAGGAATAGACTCTTCGATTCATATACTCTAGCAAAGTCCTGGGGAACTGACAGAATTACCTCAGAAGAGCACCCAAAGCTCTTCTGAAGAAATAGGAGACCTCAGGCTAAAGATCACAAAAGATAAGTGTCAATAATGAACTTTCCATGAATATCCTCTTTATTCCTGCTTATGCTTGCTGTTCTCACCTTCATTTCACTCCTCACCATAAGGTATGTTTGTCAAGGACCCCTTAATCCTGAACTCCCACAGGGATTTTTTTACTTACCTGAACAGTAACATCTCTTCTAGTTTAACTGGTCCCATACAAGATTTAGTTTCTTTCACCAGGTGAAACAGCTCTGGCCACAATGTTGTTTTCAGAATGATTAGCCTATTTACTTCTTATTTCTCTTTCTTTGGCACTAGATTTTTCCCTTTTAGCTCCTCTTTGTGTAATATACATATTTGGTGGATGAATATTTAAGCTCTGTGAGGGTTAATATTGTTAACTTGATTGGATTGAAGGATGCCAAGTGTTGTTCCTGGGGTTGTATCTGTGAGGGTGCTGCTAAAGGAGATTAACATTTGAGTCAGTGGATTGAGAAAGGCAGACCCACCCTCAATCTGAGCACAATATAATCAGCTGCCAGTGTGGCCATAATAAAAACAGGCAGAATAATGTGAAAAGACTAGACTGAGTTAGATTTCTGGCTTTCATCTTTCTCCTCTGCTGGATGCTTCCTGCCCTCAAACATCAGACTCCAAGTTCTTCAGGTTTGGGACTTGGACAGGCTTCCTTGCTCCTCAGCTTGCAGATGGCCTATTGTGGGACCTCATCTTGTGATCCTGTGAGTCAATACTCTTTAATCAACTCCACTATATGCATATATATCTTATTAGCCCCCTCTATGGAATCCTGACTAATACAACCTCCTTGAAAAATTTCGTTTTTCTCACCTAGAGGTTAACAAACTCCAAATGGTCATGCAAATGGAGCCTCCGACGATGGCTCCCTTTTACCGGGGACCCTTAGATCGACCTCTGAGAGAGATCTGCCTGCCATTTTACCACAATAACACATGCTGTCAAAAGGAAGCAGTAAAAGCAGTCACTTATCTTAAAGACAGTTAGATGAACATACTCAGAAGTGGTGGAGCATGCCCAAAGCCAAGCAAAGCCTGGGCAGAGGTGCTGCTGGCCATGGAGATTTCCAGTTGGTGCAGTGTTACTAAAAGGGTCCTGTGTTATTGCTATGGAAAATAGTATGGAGGTTCCACAAAAAATTAATAGAACTACCTTATGATCCAACAATCTCACTTCTGGGTATACATGCAAGGGAAATAAAATTGATAAATAAAAGAGCTATCTACACTCCCATGTTCACTGCAACATTATTCACAATAGTCAAGATATGGAAACAATCTAGAAGTCTATCAATAGATGAATAAATAAAAATATTGTGGTATATATATACAATGGAATTCTATCCAGCCTTAAAGAAAATCCTGCCATGGTAACAGAAAGACAAGCACTGTAATATCTCAATTATATGTAGAATCAAAAATAGTCAAACTCACAGCACATAATAGAATGATTGTTGCCAAAGGATGGGCGCAAGGATGCAGGGGTGGGGAGGTGAGATAGTAATGGTTAAGGGATACAAAGTTTCAGTTATGCAATATAAATAAGTTCTGGAGATCTACTACCCAGCATAGTGCTTATAGCTAACAGTACTCTATTGTATACTTAATATTTGCTAATACATCAGTTCTTGTGTTAAGTGCTCTTAGCAAAGCAAAACAACAACAAAAACAGTAATAGTAATAACAAGGACTAAGAAAAACTTTAGCGTGTGATGAATATGTTTAGGGCCTTGATGGTGATGATGTTTTCACCAATGTATGTATATCCCAAACTCACGGTGATTTACACATCAAATATTTACATTGTTTTATAGTTTAATGTACCTCAATTGAGTGGCTAAAAGCAATTAATTAATCAATCAATAAAGACATGATTATTTATTCATTATTAATCTTTTCCTTGTTGATCTTTTTCACCCTCATAAAAATTTATATACACAATTTCAACAAATATAGCTCTTATTATTAGTAAATTTATCAAGTTTATGTACTGAAGAAATTACATAAATAGAAATATTATAAACAATCAGAACTTAGTATGTATTAGGAGGTTTTCTAAGGTCTTTGCATCTGTTGACATGTTTACTTATCACAACAAATCGATGAATATATACAATATAAAGATGAGAAATCTGAAGAACAGTTGGCAGTGTAAATTTATATAGCCACTATAGAAAATAATATGGAGATTCCTCAAAATATTAAAAAATAGAACTACCTTATGATCCAGCAATCCCTTTTCTTGGTATATATTCAAAGGAAATAATATCGGTATATCAAAGAGATATCCACATTCCCATGTTCACTGCAACATTATTCACGATGTTGAAACAATAGTTCCCCAATAAAATTTTTCCAAACTGGACATCTGTTTAAGTATACATTAAAACTCCAATCGTTCTTTGAAGATAGTTTTATGTCCATTTAACTAGGTTCTAATCAATAAAATGTAAGTATGAGTAATGTGCTCAACGTCTGAGTCACTTACTTAAAGAAAATTGTTTACTGATCCTTAATTCTATGTAACATCACTATAGGTTGAATGCAGGCTTAATCAAATCCAGTTTATGTAGAATAGTACAATATATATGTGGATGAAAAAACAAGAAGATCCTGATATTGTGGAGAAGTCCTTCTATATAGGCTGCTTAATACTGCTCAATTCTATAATTTTATGTTACTGAGAAATATATATCTTTCTTAGTTGGGTACTGCAATTTTTCTATGTTTTCTACAATATTCTATCATTTTCCCTAAATTATATATTGCTCTAGTTTACCCAGCTAGTATGTAACAACAGTAGGAATAAAAAATCAAAACAAGGAAGTCTGAAAAACCTAAGCTCTTAATCAGCACACGCTGTTATCTAAAGTGGTAATAAGCAAATGATAATGCTTCTCATACATCTATCACATTCAGCTCTTTCCACTTCTACTCTGTATGCATGTACTGGTGTCTAAACACATCTTGAAATTAACTTCTAAGCAAAATTTGATGTCAGAATCATAGGAGATTGAAAAAATCACATTTCTTGTAATTTTAGGAATTTCTAAAACACTTCATTTGTGAGTATGTCAGTTTTACTTCTAATCAGCATTTCTGATTATGCAACATTTCTGATTATTCTGGATAGAGTAGAGATTTATGGTTTTCTCCCAATGATAAAGTTATATATCTAAGTCAATTTACATTCTACATATACAGAAACTTAGCAGATGCTTGAAGTGATTACCTTTAGATTGGCATTATTGCTAAAGATTGACAATATGAAAAATGATTTCTTGAACAAATAATGAGAACAATCCCATTGGAAGAAACGAAACTACATAACAAATGAGTTTGTGAAGTATGCCAAAGTCATATAAAAACCTGAAGTAATGTTTTTATACTTTTAAGTTCATCTTTTTTATTTTATAAGCTTCTAAAGATCACTGAAGTTACAATTTTTATCCTGAATACTATTAAGATTGACGAAGAAAAAAACATGTCATGATTGAAATCAGCATTATATCCGTTAGTCCTTTGGGGACAATAAAAATAATATTTCTTCACTTTTTTCTCTAAGAAAATGTTTACATATAATTATTACATTTAATCTATGTTTCTTCTGTGTAGACAATGAGTTAGGTCATGGGTCAGTAAATATTTTTAACTATTCCAATTATTAATATTTTAGGCTTTGCATACCATAGGGTCTCTTCTGCAACTACCTGATTCTGCCAATGTAGTGTGAAAACATCCATAAGACAATACATAAATGAGTGGGCAGGCATGTGTTTACTAAAATGTTATTGATAAAGTCAGCAATCTATAAGTCATAGTTTGCTGACCCTCGGTTTAGATCAGTGTAGTTCAATAGAATTTTCTACATTAATGGAAATATTCTCTGTGTGTTGTATAACATGAAGGACACTGTCCACATTTGGCCACTGAACACTTGAAGTGCGTCTAACGTGGCTGAGAAACTTAATTTTTGATTTTATCTTAATCAATCACTTTAAAAAGAAATTTAAACACGTTTTTAATGACTACTCAACTAAACAGCATGTTTATACTTGCATATTAGACATTAATAAGCAATACATCAGTTTTCCTTAGAATTATTTCCATTTTTATTTAAATAAAAGTTTATAGTCTTTAATTAGATCTATATATTGCAAATGTGGCACAATCATCTATGAACATTTAAAAATAGTCACTATTTATTAAATATAAGTTGCTGTTTTTCTTTTTATAAAATTTGAGACCAAGGAGTTTTTATGGACTAAAATAATATCTTTGTTGCCTCGGGATGATTATAAAAACATTACATTTAATTGTATTGTATTTAAAATGAGATCACTTCAATAACAAAAGTCCAAATGAAATTAGCATAAGCAATAACGAAATTCTGGAATACAGAAAGTTTCATTTTGATTAATATATGTCTTCACCTTTTTGAAGTTGCAGTTTCTGTACTTTCAAGTTGCCCTTCTTGGCATTAGCTTTCTATCTTTCTAGATAACCTTTCTCATGGTCAAAGAGAACTACTGCAATACCAGGCATCATATGTAAACCTAAAAATATCTTTGCGTTATTGTAGTCACTGCCAAGGAGAACTGAACTACTATGATTGAGCTAGAACAATGGTAATTCCGCCCTTAAGTTGGAGCTGCGTTCCACATTTCCTGAAGTCAATGGTGGCTAGATACCTAAGCAAAATTTGGATTTTGTTAACAAGAAAGAAGTGACAAACATGTGTCGATGATCCAACAAATTGATTTTTGACAACTACCTATTTAGAAAGCTAAAAGACTTTGAAAACAAAAAGATAGAAATACTGCACTATATAATAAAATTCAGTGTAGGAAAAGGTTGGGAAATAAGTAATGTCAGAAAAAAATAGATTACTTATTTTGATATAATTAGTGACTAACGTTAATTCATTTGATGTAATATAAGTTGACTTTAATAAATCACTAGATGTCATGTTTCAAAAATCTTAGCAAGGTATTAATTGAGATTTGGATATGAGCACTGTCACATGGAATGAAACCGACTAACAGACCATAAAAAAAAGTAATGATAGGTGGCAATGCGTTGAGGAAAAGCATGTAGTGTTTTCACTTTGGAAAAATTAACATCTTTAGGAATAACGTAAAAATTTAATTTTTTATAAATATGATTAACAATTGAGTTTTTCCAAAGACATTGTAAGCACAAGTAAATTATTTCAAATAAGTTTATATTGTTTTCACTGCTCACATCTTTGAATATTAAGCTTGTGGTAGAAAAGAAGTTAATAGACCATTGCACATAGGAATCTTCCTTCCTTCCTTCCTTCCTTCCTTCCTTCCTTCCTTCCTTCCTTCCTTTTTCTTTCTTTCTTTTTTTCTTCCTTCCTTCCTTTTCTTTCTTTCTTTCTTTCTTTCTTTCTTTCTTTCTTTCTTTCTTTCTTTCTTTCTTTCTTTCTTTCTTTCCTTCTTTCTTTCTTTCTTTCTTTCTTTTCTTTCCTTCTTTCTTTCTTTCTTTCTTTCCTTCTTTCTTTCTTTCTTTCTTTCTTCTTTCTCTTTTCTTTTCTTTCTTTCTCTCTTTCTTTTTTCTTTCCTTCTTCCCTTTCTTTCTTTTCTCTTTCCTTCTTTCCTTTTCTCTCCTTTACTCTTTCTTTCCTTTCTTTCTCTTTCTTTCTCTTTCCCTCCCTCCTTCCCTCCCTCCCTTCCTTTCTTCTTTTTTTTTCCTTTTTCTTTCTCTCTGTTTCTCTTTTTCTTTCTTTCTTTCTTTCTTTCCTTCCTTCCTTCCTTCTTTCTTTTCTGTCTCTTTCTTTCTTTCCTTTTATCTTCTTTTCTCTTTCTTTCCTTTTTCTTTCTGCCTTCCTTCCTTCCTTCTTTTCTTTTTCCTTTTTCCTTTTCTCTCTTTGTTTCTCTTTCTTTCTTTCTTTCCTTCCTTCCTTCCTTCTTCTTTTCTTTCTTTCTTTCCTTTTATCTTCTTTTCTCTTTCTTTCCTTTTTCTTTCTGCCTTCCTCCCTCCCTCCCACCCTCCCTCCCTCCCTCCCTCCCTCCCTCCCTTCCTTCCTTCCTTCCTTCCTTCCTTCCTTCCTTCCTTCCTTCCTTCCTTCTTCTTTTCTTTTCTTTCTTTCTTGCTTTCTTTTTTTATCTTTTTCTCTTTCTTTCTTTCTTTCTTTCTTTCTTTCTTTATTTCTTTATTTCTTCTCTCTTCTTCTTCTTCTTTTTCCAGAAAATCCCTATAGCTGTGAACTCCTTGAAAGGCTGAGCTTTGTGTGGTGTTTATGGTTTAAAAGACATTTCCAGTCTATTTTGATGAGCACTTGGGTTGGCTCCAAGTGTTTGCCATTGTAAATAGTGCTGCAATAAATATGCATATACATATGTCTTTATAGTAGAATGATTTATAATCCTTAAAGTAAAATTTTTTTAAAAAGATATTTCCTTTAAATGGCTTTTCTGGTATAAGTCAAAGTATCAGCACCTTTGAATGAAGAGGTTTTTTAACACTGTCAATGTTCTTTTGTTGAAATTGTTTTCCTATACTCACTTTTACATTTTGAATTGCAATTCTGTTGCCTAATATTATGTTTATACAGAGTCAGTCTGTCTGACCTCTATCATTAATTTAATTAGCTGTGCCAAAATCATCTGGAAAACCTAAGTGAAAAATCATCTCTGGATTCATGACGATTATTGACACTCAGAGAAACAGTTTCTTAGATACATTCCTTACTTATTCTGACATAGTGCTTTTTATTTGCCTGCACTGTTCTAAGGGTTTTATAACATCTCCCATATGGATAAAATTGACAACTATACTGATATTTAATAATAAAGACTATTTTATAACAATAAACAGTATTTTCACATTTAAAACAATTCAAGCCTTTTGTATTTTGTCCATTATCTTTCTAAAATCTGCCAGACAGCAGAGTTCCAATAGTTACTTTTAAAACTGATGGAGCAAGTTATTGAAACCTGGATGACAAAAGATACCTGGAACCCTCATACAGGCCTGAAAACCTTGGGAAATTTTTACATCACAGAAAAAAATGTCTATTTTATTCAATTCACTATTATTTTAGGGTTTTTGTTATGTGCAAGAAAAAACAATTTAAATTGTACACATATTTAGAAAGAAGTGTCTGTTTCAAACACATATAGACAACTTGCACACATGCACACACCGTTTATACAAACATACACCTGAAGTCTGATGAATTTCTAATTAAAATATTAAAAATACATTGAAATATGTAGCAAATGACTTTTATCCTTAATATCACTTCACAATGTAAACCTAGGTGGTTACTCAGCCATCATATTTGATTTACATGACTGAAGAAGAAGGTAAGAGAGAAGAGTAAAGGGAGCCCATTCTGACTGATTCACCTCCCTTTAGCCTTCCTAATGTCTTAAAAATGTTTTGCTTGCAATTAGTAAAATCATAACTTTGTCACATAGGCATGTGTAAAGGAGGTTGGCCATGCAGTCTTTCACTCTAGGGCATATTTTCTAAAAGAAAATGAGCACTCTCTCTCTGTAAGAAAAGATGATGGATGTTTTGTTTGGCAGCTGATGGTCTGTGAAACCATAGATAACGTTGGCTGAAATGACAAGTAAGTATCACTAAGGTAAAATTCATACTAAAGAACGAATTTTCCTGAAATATAGATCTGATTATGTATATTAGACAAACACAGTTATTTTTTTTCCATTATTTTCTTATGCATAAAGGGTCAGATTCTGAATCAGTATTACCAAATTTTTTGTATCATCAATTATATTAGCGAGTGAAAGCACAGTTATCTCAAATTAAACGTCAATGTATCTACATTGGAAATCCTCTTTTAATATTAGGCTGGTGAAAAGCTAAGTCATCTGTCACACAAATGCCACGATCACAAAGACAAAGACCATCACTATTTACAATCTCAAAACGCTCTATATATGTCTTTTCCATGGCCAATTTGATGTGATAGCACATCATATACCTATGAAATTTCCTCTTCCTCTAGTCATGTCCCTTTTTTAGTAATCTAAATGATGAATGAGGAAGCACATACCATATTAAGGGATCTGACGAATGTATGAATCCCTCAAAGCCATGTAAATCAGGTCCTATCAACAATAAACTTGACTCCTCAGAGGGACTTTTATATGAATTTTGTAAGCTTAAGTTTTTTAGTCTTCTGAAATTTGAGGCAGCCATCTGATAGAGTATCATTACTCTTCTACCCAGTTCGACAAAGAACAAGAGTTGTAGGAAACATTATTTGGAAATTTGGAATATTTTACCTCATTCATTTTTCTAAGTGTCCCATATCATCTTTTGATATTACTGATTTGGCATATCTGGAACTGTGTATACTCCAAACCAATCTCTGGAACCAAATTTTGGAATTTACTGCTTATACACACACACACACACACACACACACACACTCACTCACTCACTCAGACATGCATCCCACCTTTACAGAAACAGAGTTTAAGCAATAACTAATAAAATATTTTTAAACAATTCTACTTGCTTTTCCTTTACAACTTGATTAAAAATCATATACTGAACACCTGCTATCTGCATATACATGTGGTAAGTATTGAATAATAATTTTAAAAATAAAACAAAGCTTTATTGGTCATTTCTGTTTTTGTTTTGACTTTTGTGTTTTATGTTTCTTTTTCTTTTTGCTTTTTTGCTTTATTATGAAATGACTTATTTATTCGCGAGTTTAACATAGACACAAAACAAACTGCATTTTTATGAACAAAACTAATGTATCTTACATTCAAAAGTTCAGGTGGAACAGATGTCATGAAAACTTACTGGAAATACATAAAAATAAGAGACATAGTTGCTAGAGTTTATTCTGAAAAATACATTTATGAAGCAGTTATAATGAATTAATAGTTTTTTGATATTTTTCTCAAATATGTGAATTGCTTGAAGTTAGGCTTTCAGAAAAAAAAATGGTATTGGGTAAACAGGAAGAAAAAATAGAAGACTTTCAGAGATAAGTAAATGAGCACATATAAGAAGTTATAACTAAGTATGTGCAACTGAAAGTTGACAGTATCATATATAATCAGAGATAGCTGTGATTATAAGGAGGTGAACAGACAATAAAAGTGAAAACACAATCTAGGTGTGGTTAAAGGGGATTGCATATGCTAATTAAAGTTTTTAAAAATTAATAACAATAAAATAACTATAACATTTAATTACGATCATTTTTCTGGGTGTAAATTGGAAATATTTAATATTCCATACGCTCACACAGAGAGATGTTTCCTTCACTCAACAGATTTATGAGGCAGAGATTATTGCTATCCTGAATCCAGTGTTTATGCCGTTAATTTAAAAATAGACTTGACTAGGGGTGTAACCAGATCAAGATTCAACCATAGTGAAGAGAAGATCTAACAGATTGATGCCCAGTGAGACCCAACACTTAGCTAACTGTATTATACCACTCGTGCAATTCAGGATTGTGTAAGGAACATGGGAAAAACTCTTGTTGTTTTAAATGGAAAGTGTTTTATTTCAGGGGATTAGAAGCTAACATAATTGATGGAAAGATAGTGAAGGTCAAGGAAACAACTGGTAGAAAGTGATTATTTATAGGGGAAAGCCACATGACATCTGCAGACTATCTCCACAGACTCAACGGGTGCAGTTTCAGTCACCCGTAGCTTCTGGCAGCTCCAAAGCAGTTGATTCCAAAGAACTTAGAGTATCTATATATCTACCTAAAACTGTGCTTTGGAAAATAATTGATTATGCTCTCTCTTACCTTGCAAATTTTCTCTTGTCAGCGGAATCCAGCGCAGTGTGGTTTGGGAAAGGTGATCCCGAGAAATGTCGTTTATTGTAAAGATCTTCAATGCTGAGAAGAGTGTATAAAGTGGTGACTGTGATACTAAGTTGTACAACAGATAATTCAAGATAACTGCTGTTGCAAGGAATGGAAGAAGTGAATGCATTAAAAAGTTTAACTGTTATGTCATATTTTGTGGTTCCATATGTTGTAGGCCAACTACATCACTATATTACAGAAGTAATCATCACATTTATACTTTCCAAAATACACAAGAAATGGTCTAAGAATAACTTGATTTTCTTTAATGTACTATTTTAGTACAATGGAGAAAATTTATAAAAATACTTTCAAATATAAAGCAGAGACTTGGATTCTGCAATTCAACTTACTGGTATTATTACTTTGATAGTAGGAGCCCCTTAAAGACATTGAATATAACACAATCAACAGGGTACAAATTACCAAAACAATTTAAATTGTAAATAAAACATTTTGATGCGTGCATAGGAAGGAACACATTACTTAGTTATAGCTAATGGGCAAGCTCTGGAAGTGAAAATAAAGGTAATGAAATAAAGGCAAAACAATATTTAATTAAATAATTACAACAAAAACCTTTACATAATGTCTAACAAATCCCAATTTTGAGTCAAGTGTATTGGTAATAGTCTTTACTCCCCCTGAACGTAAATAGGTTGCCCATCTCTTTCTTGCGCACCCCACTCCATTTCTCTGCTCAATTCACTGACTAGTCCCTACCTATACAGAATAATCTTATAAAACAACAAAATGTATTAATAAGGCATAGAATTGTGGTAAGAGTTGATGATGTAACATTGCAGGGACAAATATGGTACCAGTTTCTGTCTTAGCACCACTTTTAACTACCTACCATGAGTTTTCATGTATTACACTCAGTATCATTTTTTTTAATAGAGAGACTAGATGAAATTTAATAGTTTTTGTAGCTTATTACACTGATATAATTTCAAATGTAGAGAAGTTTCAAGAATATTTCAAAAAATTTGTAAGTGCACCTTATCCAGATTTGCATTATTTTAAAAGCAAGTTGTCTCATTTGCTTTATTTTCCAGAAGACAGATGATAGATAAACAGACAGGTAAGTCAATAATTTGGAGACATTTTACATGTTTACTCCTAAATAGTTTATGGTGGATTTGCTAATAATCATATTGATACAGTATAATAATCATATTGATATAATATCATCTAATCTACAGTCCACATTAAAATAGAACCAAATTTCTCAATAATCTCCTTTATAGTTATTTTTTTAAGGTGA
The DNA here is from genome assembly GCF_047675955.1 of Chlorocebus sabaeus. NCBI lineage: Eukaryota > Metazoa > Chordata > Mammalia > Primates > Cercopithecidae > Chlorocebus > Chlorocebus sabaeus. Next base: position 34,017,468 of record NC_132906.1, on the reverse strand, counting down.
TAATCTAATTCAGAAGTAAACATTGCGTTGTCATTTTATTCTCCAACAATCTATAAACATTTCTCAACTTTGCTTTGACTTTTTGAACCTGATGTATTTGAAGAGTGCAAACTATTATTTCGTTGCATGCCCACAAATTTGAGTTTGCTTTTGTTTCCTACTGATTAGATTCATGTTAAATATTTTTTGTAACAAAGAACGCAATTGTGATTTTGTGCTCTTCTAGCTGCACTTTATCAGGAAGTACACTATACAGGTTTGTCCCAGTTTTGGTGATCACACGGTTAAAGTGGTGCCTATCAGTTATCTGCACCATAAATGTGTACTTGTCTTTTTATAATGGACAATCTCCAGAAGATATCTGAGTTCAAATTATCTTTTACTCATCAAAGTTACACGAGTAGTTTCAACCTCTATTGATATTTTCTATCTTCCACACATATATTTAATATTATCAGTCTTTCCTTATTTACTTATTAATATTTTTATCTATATATACACATTTAGGGATTTTAATTTCATCCAGAGTTTATAATCCATTATTCATTTTGACAACTAAATTGTTCCTGATATGGCCAGTGAGAATCTCTTGAAGTTGACTCTTGTGTCCTTTTAATGTTTGCCTTATGCCTGAGACTGTACATTCTTTCTGGTGTTACAAGAAATTCCCAGTTTGTCTTGAATTTTTTCATACCTCAGTCCTTGTATCAGCCTTCTCTTCAAGGTGCTCTGCTGTGACATTTCTTCTTTACCTTCACAGTGCAAAGATTATTTTTACATATAATTTGATTATATATATATATACACACACACATCTAAATACATATATGTTTGTGTGTATTTATAATATATATTCTATATACAATAATATAAGTTGATATATCAAATTCCAATTAAATAGCACAGTGTATATTCTAGCACTCTCTCTTTTATAATTTTATTAACTACTATAAAGAAAATTAACTTTGATTATTCATTATAGATTTATGTATTAGCTCAAGCTTAGAATACAAGAAAGTCATTTTGCAGTTGTTTACTAATTAGAGTTCAATAGTTATTTGAATTACTTCTTTTGAGTAAAATTTTCATTTAGTAAATTGTAAAATCTCACTCATGAGTTAATACATTTTGAAAAAATTAGTAGGTCTATGCAATCTAAGTCTATGTATAGATTTATCTATAAAAGTAGGGAACATTTTATTTTATTTTATTTATTTATTTTTTAATTTATTTATTATTATTATACTTTAAGTTGTAGGGTACATGTGCATAACGTGCAGGTTTGTTACATATGTATACTTGTGCCATGTTGGTGTGCTGCACCCATCAACTCGTCATTTACATCAGGTATAACTCCCAATGCAATCCCTCCCCCCTCCCCCCTCCCCATGATAGGCCCCGGTGTGTGATGTTCCCCTTCCCGAGTCCAAGTGATCTCATTGTTCAGTTCCCGCCTATGAGTGACAACATGCGGTGTTTGGTTTTCTGTTCTTGTGATAGTTTGCTAAGAATGATGGTTTCCAGCTGCATCCATGTCCCTACAAAGGACACAAACTCATCCTTTTTTATGGCTGCATAGTATTCCATGGTGTATATGTGCCACATTTTCTTAATCCAATCTGTCACTGATGGACATTTGGGTTGATTCCAAGTCTTTGCTATTGTGAATAGTGCTGCGATAAACATATGTGTGCATGTGTCTTTATAGCAGCATAATTTATAATCCTTTGGGTATATACCCAGTAATGGGATGGCTGGGTCATATGGTACATCTAGTTCTAGGTCCTTGAGGAATCGCCATACTGTTTTCCATAATGGTTGAACTAGTTTACAATCCCACCAACAGTGTAAAAGTGTTCCTATTTCTCCACATCCTCTCCAGCACCTGTTGTTTCCTGACTTTTTAATGATCGCCATTCTAACTGGTGTGAGATGGTATCTCATTGTGGTTTTGATTTGCATTTCTCTGATGGCCAGTGATCAGTCTGCTGTATTCAGGAGACCCATCTCACACGTAAAGACATACATAGGCTCAAAATAAAGGGATGGAGGAAGATTTACCAAGCAAATGGAGAACAAAAAAAAGCGGGGGTTGCAATACTAGTCTCTGATAAAACAGACTTTAAACCATCAAAGATCAAAAGAGACAAAGAAGGCCATTACATAATGGTAAAAGGATCAATTCAACAGGAAGAGATAACTATCCTAAATATATATGCACCCAATACAGGAGCACCCAGATTCATAAAGCAAGTCCTTAGAGACTTACAAAGAGACTTAGACTCCCATACAATAATAATGGGAGACTTCAACACTCCACTGTCAACATTAGACAGATCAACGAGACAGAAAGTTAACAAGGATATCCAGGAATTGAACTCATCTCTGCAGCAAGCAGACCTAATAGACATCTATAGAACTCTCCACCCCAAATCAACAGAATATACATTCTTCTCAGCACCACATCGTACTTACTCCAAAATTGACCACGTAATTGGAAGTAAAGCACTCCTCAGCAAATGTACAAGAACAGAAATTATAACAAACTGTCTCTCAGACCACAGTGCAATCAAACTAGAACTCAGGACTAAGAAACTCAATCAAAACCGCTCAACTACATGGAAACTGAACAACCTGCTCCTGAATGACTACTGGGTACATAACGAAATGAAGGCAGAAATAAAGATGTTCTTTGAAACCAATGAGAACAAAGATACAACAAATCTCTGGGACACATTTAAAGCAGTGTGTAGAGGGAAATTTATAGCACTAAATGCCCACAAGAGAAAGCAGGAAAGATCTAAAATTGACACTCTAACATCGCAATTAAAAGAACTAGAGAAGCAAGAGCAAACACATTCGAAAGCTAGCAGAAGGCAAGAAATAACTAAGATCAGAGCAGAACTGAAGGAGATAGAGACACAAAAAACCCTCCAAAAAATCAATGAATCCAGGAGTTGGTTTTTGGAAAAGATCAACAAAATTGACAGACCACTAGCAAGACTAATAAAGAAGAAAAGAGAGAAGAATCAAATCGACGCAATTAAAAATGATAAAGGGGATATCACCACCGACCCCACAGAAATACAAACTACCATCAGAGAATACTATAAACACCTCTATGCAAATAAACTGGAAAATCTAGAAGAAATGGATAATTTCCTGGACACTTACACTCTTCCAAGACTAAACCAGGAAGAAGTTGAATCCCTGAAGAGACCGATAGCAGGCTCTGAAATTGAGGCAATAATTAATAGCCTACCAACCAAAAAAAGTCCAGGACCAGATGGATTCACAGCTGAATTCTACCAGAGGTACAAGGAGGAGTTTGTACCATTCCTTCTGAAACTATTCCAATCAATAGAAAAAGAGGAAATTCTCAAAAGGAACATTTTAATACCTCTAACGCTACATCTTATTTCCTTTCCTGTAGAGAGGCAAAAGCAGGACTCTATTCTGATTTCTTTGCAACATGGATTAGCTTTGCTTGTTCTATAACCTTATTTCAATAATCATTCCTTACATATTCTTTTGTCTCTGGCATATTTTCCTCAATGCAATATCCATGAGATTTATCCATGTGGTTACATGTATCATTAGTTATTTTTTGAAAGATGAATAGTATTTTATTTTATAATACACAATCATTTCTTTATTCATTTTCATGTTAAAGGTATTTGATTTGGTGCCAAGTTTTGACTGTTACAAATATAGTTGATATAATAATAGCTGTAACAGTCAATAGCTACATAGGTATATATGTATACACAAATGTATACACACGTATTTATATTCATATACAAATCTCATGTACTTTCTTTGTCATTTCTCCTCATTAGATACCTAAAAACAAAATTATTGTATCCACAGAATATATTTTACATTGTAAGGAACTAATCAACCTGCTTCAATGTTGTACTGTTTTATTAATACATCCTCAGCCGTAATATACTTGTGATTCAGTTATTTTACATTCTTACCATCATATGGTACAATTTTAATTGTGAGTATTCAAGTTTGTAGCAGTAATGCACTTTAAATAGATCATCTCCTTTATTGCTAATGCTGTTGAATACATTTTTCATGTAAAATGCTTTCTAAAACATTTTTCAGTTTTTTGTTTGTTTGTTTGTTTGTTTGTTTTAACAGTTTTTGTTCTTTGCTGGTTGAGTTATAAACGTTTCTTGTTGTTCCTGGGGCAGGTGAAGTGGCTCACACCTATAATCCTAGCGCTTTGAGAGGCCAAGGCAGGTGGATCACAGAGATCAAGATCATCCTGGACAACATGGTGAAACCCCGTCTCTACTAAAAATGCAAAAAATAGCTGGGTCTGGTGGTGTGCACCTGTAGTACCAGCTACTCGGGAGTCTGAGACAGGAGAATCACTTGAACCCAGGAGGCGGAGGTTGCAGTGAGCAGAGATCACGCCACTGCACTCCAGCCTGGTGACAAAGTGAGATTCTGTCTCAAAAAACAAACAAAAAAACTTCTTGTTGTTTCTGAATATAAGTCCTTTGTACATTTTATGTTTGATGATATTTTTCTTCTGATCTGTGAATTTCCTATTTATTTCCTTAATAGTACTATTGAAGAGAAATTGTTGATATCAGAAGTCTAATTTATCTAACTTTTTCATTGTGATCATTGTGTAATATGTTCTATGTAACATTCACAGGCAGTGAAGATATGGCCCACGTTTTTTTTTACTGGATGTCTTATCATCTTTGTTTTTAAGTCTACCCATATCAGACTAATTTTTGTACATAGTTCAAGTTCACTTTTTTATCCATATGGATTTCTACTTGTTTAAACATAATTTGTTGAAAAAAGACCTTTAGATTCAACATGAGTTAGTTTCATAATTACGCTTCCATCTAGTCAGTTTCTACTTTTTTTTTTTTTTTTTTTTTTTTTTTTTTTTTACTGAAAATATTAGCACTGATCAGCAGAGTACATCTTTGTTTAGCCACTGCAGTTTTCCACCCAGAATTTGTTTCATCCTTTCCTTACTGGAGTACTCCAGACTTTTAGATGAGACTGAGTTTGTATTCTTCCAAGTTGGGCTACAACTGGCCCAAATCAAGTAGTTTTAACACATATTGCCATCTTTGTTTTCTGCCACATATATTCTATGGTTATTTGCCCGTAAAAGAAAATGCAACTTAACATGTTTCAAACGCATTGAACTCAAAATATGAGCTAGATGAGAAGAGAAACTTTCTCTCTGCCATTTGAATCTCAAGACAGGTAGTCATAGAGGCCATGTTAGCATCATGCTGAAATCTTCAGAGCACTTACAACAGGCAGAGGTAAATCTTATCTTTGAAGACATTGTTGAGAAAATAATAGATTACGTTGCACCCAAAAATAATGCACCTATACTTGCTTTTTCAATCATTTAAGCTGGATTTAGATGGATTTCTGACTTAGCATTGTAAATGATAAAATGTGTCTGTGTATCTTCTCTTCAGGTCCACCATCTACATTTTAGAGAAAAAAATTATTTATGAAAAGTGAATACACGCACTGATAATTTATGTGTATGTATCATTTAGGGTAAATTAGAATTGCAATAAAACCCATAGGAATGATGAAAGAGGTCCTTTTTTGAAAGAACATTTTATTTTGATAAAAGAAAAATACTCATTTTTTTGCGAACATTTTTCTAGTGACATAGAAATGTATTTCAGGGAAGACTGAAACAAATCACAAAAAAACATGTCTCTTATCAACTTCTTTATGTGTCCCTTTCCTTTCAGTTATTAAAATTGTATTTCTGAGATTGAATAACTCAGTTTATTTTTATATGAGTGTCTAGGCTTTGTTAAACTCTAAAAATTATGACTACATAAAAAATATAATCTCTTTGCTATCATACTTTAGTTATAAATAAGGATAAGTTTCATAATGAAAGAATAAATATATAACACTTTTTAATAATTCTTATTTTCTTTATAATTTAATATTGCTGGTTGAATTTTCTTAGGACAGTATGACCTAAAAATATTGATTCAATTGCGTTGATGAAACAGTGACAGTATGTTGTTCAAAAACTTAATTGATTTGGAGTTTATGTAAAATAAAAGAAAACATCATATAATTTTTAATATTGTGATCTACTTTTTATTAATGATTTTAAGATTTAATTCATTTTGTAATTATCAATCTTTTCTATAAAATTGGAAGAACAAAGAAAATCACTTATAAGAGTGTTGTAAATACCATTCTCACTCATGTCAATTTCATTAAACACCACAATTGAAAGAATTTACATAAAAGTGTATTATCTGAGATTATATAAATATATAAAATATATATTAATATAATATATATGATATATAGTACATTATATTTATATATAACGTAATATAATAATATATAACAAAATAATATAGTATATATTTATATAACATAACATAATAATATATAACAAAATAATATAGTATATTATAGAGTATAGTATTTTATTATACTATTTTATATAGTATATTACTTTATCATATATTATATATAATAACATACATAATCTTGGATAATACAATATTTCTTTTGATGTTAATTATTTGAATTGTAATGCTTAATAAATGTGATATAAGAGTGAAAATGGTACTTAGAGCATTCTTATAAGTGATTTTATTTGTTCTTTCAATTTTATAGAAAGGATTATACATATATATAAATATATATGTGTGTATGTGGATATATACATACTTTTTTTAGATGGAATCTCACTTTATTTCCCAGGCTGGAATGCAGTGGCATGATAGCAGCTCAATGAACCCTCCACCTCCTGGATTCAAACGATTCTCCTGCCCCAGCCTCCCAAGTAGCTGCGACTGCAGGCATTCACTACCACGCTTAGCTAATTTTTGTTTATTCAGTAGAGATGGGGTTTCACAATGTTGGACAGGCTGTTTTCAAACTCTTGACCTCTAGTAATCTGCCCTCCTCAGCCTCCCAAAGTGCTGAGATTACAGGTGTGAGCCACTGCACCTGGCCAGATCTGAAAATATATGTTTTTTCAAAAGTAAATTCCCAGTATTTTTTTTTTCAAAGTTAAAAAGTCTGTGTAAGTACAATTTTTCAAAGGTTGAGCTTTTGGCTTTTTTTGAATTTAAGAGGAATGGATGATTTTATTGCCTCTATTTTCTCATAATAATAATGATACAACCTCACTATTGATAATGTTCTCAGGGTTATTAATAATTAAAGTCAATACTATATACGAAATTAAATTAATACACAGCCTAATATATTTGACAATCCAAAATTTTGATATTTTCCAAAAGTGTCAGTAAGTGGCATTTTTCTTTTCTTTTCTTTTCTGCTCAGATAAATGCTTCAGATTTTTTAAGTCATATTAAACTTACACAAAATTGTATGCAGGTAGACTATTAAGACTCATAGAAGTACCTTTAACACAGTGGAGAGCAAATGTTATACGTAGAAATGCTAGAGAGGAAAGCGCAAAGAGAAACTTTCTCAGTTACATTTCTGTTTCAAGAATGCAAAATTGGGGTAGGGAAATACGGTGATAGGGAAAAGGTTTATTTGATGTCGTTTGAAGAAAAATGATTACACATAGAAGAAGAAACTGTAGTTCAGGAGAAAGGTAAGGAAAGGAAAAGGGTTATGAGCTTTATGTAGCACTTAAGAGAAGTAATCATTTCTTTTGATTTCTTTACATTCCTGAAGAGAGTATGGTGTATAAAACTTTACACTAGTATCTGAGCATCTATTTTTATAGCAAAGACATCTCCCAAGCAATCAGAACCTTGATATTTTATTTAAAAAAGCAATGTATTTGAATGAAAGGCATTTCTTAATATGAGTGGGAAGTTTAACATAACTTTTATAACCTTACTTTAAAGCTAGTGACAGAAATTTAGGCATAATTTTGAGGCTTGGCTAAAAAGTGGAAAAAGAATATGGATAATGCAGTAAGTAATAATTGATTTTAGTCATTAAACAGTATTTGTACTTTCAGAATATTATTCTCAGGAACAAATGTAGATTTGCAAAAACTCAAGTACAGAACTGAAGTGTTACGTCTCAGTCCATTGTGCATTTGAAAGTGAGATCCTCATCAAATAATAATAAAAATCCTAAGACTGACATGTAAACCAATATAAAACAAAGAAGAAAAGAGGAAAAGCTACTAATATCAGTGATCTAAGACTGGATCTCTATTTTAAATGGTATGTCCCTCAAAGAGTCACTGTATATGTGTTTATTATGAGTGAGGAAAGTTAAGATCAGAGTTATTGATTGTACTTTGTACTTACTGTTTTTCTTTTCTGTTTCTAAGGATTGCTCACCAATGAGATAGAAACAGATGCCATAGAAACTTAAAGCAGCAAACATATTGTCAATTATAGAAAATATTATATAATAAAATTTAAGATTTTAACATCTTAACATTCTAAAATATCATAAGTTTTCAAAAACATTTTGTTATGAGCATCTTCAAACATAAAAGTAGAGAGGACCAAAAATTTGAACCATCATATATAAACCATCAAAATAAACCGTTATATATTTACATACATAACCTAGATTTAACAATTATTTATGTTTTTGTACATTGGTATTTTAAGTTTTTTTCATTTCACTGAAGTATTTTCAAGCAAATCTAAGATATCATAACATTTTATCTCTAAAAGTTTCACTATAAATCTCTGAAAAACAAAGACATTTTCCTATATAACTATAATGTCATTTCATGTTGAAATATGTTTACAATAATTCTATATCACCTACATAGTAGCTATATTAAAATTTCTGTAATTGCCCCAAAAAAGTCCTTTTTAAAGTTTCTTTGTTTTGATAGTAATCTAAACAAGGTATATTGACAGTAGTTGCGTATCTTAATTTACCGTTTATTTTCATTGTTTAAATTGCTACTTTTGCTCTAGTGTTAGTTTGAGTCCACATGATTATTTTCCTTTTGCTCATTTCCAATTGTGATATAATTCAGGTACTATAAATCTGACCCTTTTAAAACATATAATTTAGTGTTTATTAGTATATTCAAAAAGATGTGCAACCAATAGCACTATCTAATTCTAGAACATTTTTATTATGCTCCTCGAAAATAAATGCATGCTTATTACCATCTCTCCCCAATTTTCCTCTTCTCCTAACATCTGGAAACCACTAATGTACTCTCTGTCTCTATGGATGTGCTTACTCTGGAAATTTCATATATATGGAATTAATATGAGGACTTTTGTGCTGGCATCTTTCATGTAGAATAATATTTGCAAAGATTATCCATGTAGTAACATATATCAATACTTCCCATATTTATAGCTGAATAACATTTTTTATATGGATACACAATATTTTCTTTTATCCATTCATCAATTAGTGGACGTTTGAGTTGTTTCTATTTTTTTACCTGTTAGGAATACTGCTGCTGTGAACAGTGGCATTTAAGTTTATGTGTGGACATATATTTTCGATTCCCTTAAGAATATCTGTAAAATTGCTGGGTCATATGGTAACTCTCTGTTTAACGTTTTAAAGAACTCAAAACACGTTTTTCAAACTGGCTGCATCATTTGACATTCTCATTAGCAATATATGATGCTTTCGAATTCTCCTCACCGTTGCCAGCAAATTTTATCTTCCCCTTTTTTATAGTCATTTTAATGGATATAAAATATATGTCATGCTGACTTTAATTTGCATTTTCCTAATGACTCATGATGTTGTACATCTTTTCATGTACTATTGCTTGCTTGCATATTTTCTTTGGAGAAATGTGTATTTAAATCTATTTTAAAATTACGGGTTATTATCTTTGCTTTACAGGTAAGAAAACTGAGGCACAGAATAATTACTGGATTGCCAAATTTTCATAACTGGTGACTGGAAGTGGTGAAACAGAGATCCCAGCTCAGGTAGGTGGACTACAGAGATCATGCACATATTCAATGTACAAAGATGTTGCATGACTTGCTTAGGGTGCAAAGTTTGACATACAGAAAATTGTAGGGATGGGTCTATGTTAAGGATCTGGCTTCAAAATTCACATACCTCTTAACAGGCTGCCACTCTAGGTTACATAACAAAATGTGTTTGGAGATAAATTTTAGTGTGTTATTTGCCTTTCTGTGGTCCAGGAGTAATTTTGTAATTTCTTGATGGCTCAGTTTTCTCACCTTTTCAATGAAAATAATCATGCTATGGTCTGAACGTTTGTGTTTCCCCAAAATGTATATGTTGAAATCTTAACCTCCAAAGTGATGGTATTAAGTGACTGGACCTTTGTGGAGGTAATTAGTTCATAAAGGAGGAGCCCTCATGAATGAGAGTAGTTCCCTTATGAAGGAGACCCAAGAAAGCTTGTTCATCCCTTCTGCCACCTATGAACCTGCCAACACCTTCATCTTGGAATTCCCGGCCTCCAGAACTGTGAGAGAAAAATTTATCTTGCTTATAAGCCACCAAGTGTAAGGCATTTTGTTTAGCAGACCAAGTGAACTGAGATCACAATCACTAAATCATTATAATTTTAAAGGATTTCATGTGTTACTGTAGTAAAGACTTAGTATACCACCTGTTATATAGAAAATATTTAGTAAATGTTGGCTGTTAATTATTTTTAAGGTATAATTAATATTTCAACATTTGTGTGTATTAAATCATAGTAATTTTTATTAAAACATGATGTATCTCTCTGTAATGGAAAATGTCATTGGAACTAGAGATTCGAGGCTTGCTCTGGGCTTTGAGAAGAGTATATGAAAGAGGCTCACTTTTTTTTTTTTTTTTTTTTGTCTAAGGAAATGTGCACCTCTAAAAGACTATGTTTCTGGAGGAAGGTAAAACAGACAGTCCTCCCAAGGTTCTAGGTTGGTAGAATTTAAATGTAAGGAGGGATCTGAGTGAGTTAAACAGGTAAGAGTGGCATGTTCAAAACAAGGAGGAGAAAGGAAAAGTAAGACCGGAGAAATTGCCTTATCAAGGGTGGGTAATCCTAGCTTCTTTGAGGCTTCTGTGACATCTGACAAGGGTGGTGAAGGCAACATTAAAGAAACCTAACTTGAAAAGAAGAAGAGCTTCTTGAGATTTTGTAGCTTTCCAAGTAAGAAATTGTGTACAACGTGGGCAAAGATGTTGACCAAAATATGAAATAGGCATTGCCTATTAAGTTTTCTGTCTGTGCATTTTTTGAGGAATCAAGTAACATACTTCTATGAGCAGCTGCTTGTGATAACAATATTTACACTAAATACAAAAATATCTCTGAGGCCAGCTATAATGGTTTAATTTGCTTAAACCCAAATAGCTTCATTTGCAAAATGATAGTAATAATGTTAACTCTGTGGATTGTTAACTGAGATAAATAGAATGCACAGTTTAAGGGATGTAGTAGGTGCTAAAAATTGATAGTATTATTGTTATGGTAACAATTTATTTCCAAAAAGTAATCATCCCCAATGCCCACCACATAATTTGCTGTATTAAAATCTGCTGCACCTGGACTGGATGGAGAACCCAGTCAGCTCTGGTCTATGAGGGCCAAGATGATAAATTAAGATGAAGCCAGTGTGTCCACTATGATGGCTTCTTGGGGCTCATCTTGAAGTGCTAAAGTGTATTTTGTTTTGTTGTGATCTTTAAGGGATCATTTCTTTTGACACTCCAGTTATATAAAGAAAATAATCCCACGAACAGAACCAGTGACCTTTCACTCTTTCTTCCTCCCTTTGATAAAGTCTCCTAGCAAAACAATGACAAATATCTGGCCTTTATCATCAGTAAACTATCAGATAATCTATTATACTTAATATCCTTAGCCCCAGAAACCACTGTTGTTTGGTTTGGATTCCTCTGAACGAGATTAAGATTGTATCTCTGACATATGAAAACCTATGCTCCTTCACAGGGTTACTGGAGTTGAATTTGTTTCATAGCTGGTTGTACTTGGAGGAGAATTAGCTACATCGTGAAGGTTCTACCACACGTGTTCATCCCTAAGGCTGTTGTATGGTAGGGGCTTTGAGCTGTTAATGAGAGGCATATGGGGAAGTCTAAATTAGTAACTTAGAATTTATTTTTTCTTCTTTTCCATCATGGAGTGAAACAAGTAGATGTCAACATTTCTAGGGCCAGGGATGTCTAGACGATGTGATGTTTGATAATTAATTTTTAATATTTATCTGCCAACAGGACCAATCTGTAAGATTAATAAAAACCCATATACATACAGACCACTTCATAATTCACTCTTTTGGTTTCCTATTCTTGGCCTCAATTTATTCCTATTAAAAATTCTGTGAGTTAGATGCTTAGATGCTGCATTTAGAGGTCACCCTTTTCCAGATGAGAAAACAGAAGCCCATAGGCTATGTGGCTATGTGGTTTGCCTGAGGTCACACAGTGACATAGAAAGTGGGTAGCTTGAATCTCAATCACCTAACCCTAAGATTTGCACATTTCCATCAGTGCATTGAAAGGAAAGCACAACATGGAGGCCTTCCCTGCCACAGAGTTCTATAATCTTTCCTCTGAAAAGTCATATGTTGAAACCTAATCATCAGATGATAATATTAAAGTGTTGCCTTTGGGAGATGATTAGATTAGGAAGACTCTGTCCTCATGAATAAGATTGGTGTTCATATAAAAGAGGCCTGAAAGTATGTGTTTGCCCCTTTTGCCATGTGAGAATGTATCAAAAAGGTACCATTTTTTGAAACAGAATGTGAGCCCTCATCAGACACTAAATCTGCTGGCTGCTTGATCTCAGATTTCCCAATCTTCAGAACTCTGACCAACAAATTTCTATTGTTTATGAATTACCCAGTATACAGTATTTTGTTATAGCATTCTGAATAGACATCACTTAGATTCCCTGCCACTTCTACAGCAGGGCCAAGAATTCTCACCATCCTGCTATTTAGTGCTGTCTTCACTTAGGCACTACAAGTGTTAAGGAGTACCTGTGCTGCACCAGTAACTTTCTGGGTAGTCAAAATGTTAAGATGAATTAAGACATATAAACTGCCTTAAAATAATTTTTTCCCTAGAGTTGCTCTATCCAATATGGCAGCCACTTACCACACGTGGTTACATAAATTTAAATTCTAGTTGTCTCTTGAACAAAATGGAGGGATTAAGGGTATCTCCCCCACAACACTGCATAGTTAATAATTTAGGTGTGTAACTTTTGGCTACTCAAAAACTGAACTACTAATAGCCTATTGTTGACAAGAAGCCTTACCAACAACAGAAATAGTTGAGTAACATATATTTTGAATGATACATGTATTCTTACAATAAAATAAGCGAGAAAAGAAAATGTTAAATAAATAATTAAATAAATAGACCTACTTTTCTTTTTGTTGTTTAGTTGTAAAATAGCAGTTTCTTATAAAATGTATGTTTTGCAAATATTTTTTTTTTCCCATTCTGGCAGTCACTTTTCACTTTCTTGATAAATTTTTTAATTAGGAGAAAGTCAAATTTATTTTATTTATTTTGTAACTTATAGTTTTGTTTGTTTGTTTTGAGAAGGATTCTCACTCTGGTGCAGTGGCATGATCTTTGTTCAATGCAACCTCTGCCTTCCAGATTCAAGAGATTCTCCTATCTCAGCCTCCTGAGTAGGTGGGACTACAAGTATATTCCACCATGCCGGGCTAATCTTGTATTTTTAGTAGAGATGGGGTTTAGCCATGTTGGTCAGGCTAGTCTTGAACTCCTGACCTCAGGTGATCCACCCGCCTCAACCTCCCAAAGTCCTGAGATTACAGGGGTGACCCACCACTCCTGGCCAGGTTTTTTGTTTGTTTGTTTGTTTAATTTTAAGTCTTACAAATCTTGTTGACTTTTTTTTTTTATTTATTATACTTTTAAGTTCTAGGGTACATGTGCATAACGTGCAGGTTTGTTACATATGTATACTTGAGCCATGTTGCTGTACTGCACCCATCAACTCGTCAGCACCCATCAACTCGTCATTTACATCAGGTATAACTCCCAATGCAATCCCTCCCCCCTCCCCCCTCCCCATGATAGGCCCCGGTGTGTGATGTTCCCCTTCCCGAGTCCAAGTGATCTCATTGTTCAGTTCCCACCTATGAGTGAGAACATGCGGTGTTTGGTTTTCTGTTCTTGTGATAGTTTGCTAAGAATGATGGTTTCCAGCTGCATCCATGTCCTTACAAAGGACACAAACTCATCCTTTTTTATGGCTGCATAGTATTCCATGGTGTATATGTGCCACATTTTCTTAATCCAGTCTGTCACTGATGGACATTTGGGTTGATTGACATTTAATTCTAGCTGTTTTAATGCTTTTGAATGCTTTTGTAAATAGAATTGTTTGCTGAATTTCCTTTTCAATTATATTCTTTGTGGACACGTTCAAATGCAACCACTTTTTGCATGTTAATATCATACTCTGCCACATTGATGAATTGGTTTTATCAGCCTGGCATCTTTTTTGTGGATTCTGTGGAATATCCTATATATAAGAGCAAGTCATCTATGAATATAGTTTTACATTTCCTTTTGCAGTTTGTATAGCTATTTTTTTAATTTGTAAATGGTTCTGGTTACAACTTCCAACATGAGATTGATTAGCAAAGTTGTTTAAGGGTTTATTTTTGTCTTTTTCTTATCTTTAGGAAGAAGCTATCAGCCCTTGACCGTTGAATATGATGTTAGCTCTGTTTTTTAGTAAAAGCCCTTCATTATGTTGAAGAAGTTCTCTTCTATTTCTAGTTTTCTAAGTATTTTTATCATAGAAGAGTGTTGGATATTGCCAGATGCCTATTCTGCTTCAATTTAGATTTTCATGGGTGTTTTAAAATATTTTTTTACTAATGGGATGCATCACAGTGATTATTTTCTTACGTTGAACTGCCCATGCATTCCTGGGCTAAACTCTACTTTCTGTATACTTTCAAAAGATATTCTGGTAGGTTTATTTCATCATGTTTTATTTAGATTTTAAAAATTTATATTCATAAGGGATATTGGTCTGTAATTTTATCTTGTGATTTAGTTTTCTGGCTTTGGAATCAGAGTAATGTTGAGATCATAAAATGAGTTGGAAAGTGATCCATTTTTATAGATCTTTTGAAGATTTTGAGAGGTATTGTTAATTTATCTTTAAATGTTTGGTAGCATTTAAAGTGAAGCCATCTGTCCCTGGACATTTTGTTTGTTTGGATGTGTACAATTGCAGATTCAACTGCTTTACTTTTTATAAGGTGTTGAGTTTTTTTATTTTTTCTTGATTCCGATAGGTAACAATTGTGTTTCTAAATTTATCCAATTGATCTTAGTTAATTAATTTGTTGACATATAATTGTTTATAGTACTTTTATAATCCTTTTTGTAAGCTTAGAGGTAATATCTCTACTTTCATGTCTGCTTTTACTTATTTCTTGTTTCTATTTTCTTAATATTTAGCTAAAGTTTTGTCAATTTTATTAATCTTTTTAAAGAACAAATCTTAGTTGTATTAATTCTCCCAAACTTATTTTTTAAAAATAATCTACTTATTTTCTCTCTTCTTTGATCCTTATTATTTTATTTCTCAGCTTTGATTTCAGTTTGCTATACATTTTCTAGTTCTATGAAGTGTAAAATTATGTTATAGATTTTAGATTTTTTTTTTCTAATGTAGGCATTGACAGCTCTAAATTTCTCATTGAACATTGATTTCACTGCATCCCATAAGTTTTGGTATGCTATATTTTTGTCTTTATGTATTTTCTACTTATTTTTATAAATGTTTTTACCCATTGATTATTTAATAGTGTGTGGTTTACACAACATTTGTACATTTTCCTGTTTTCCTTTTGTTTTTAACTTCTAGATTTCGTCCATTGTGGTCTGAAATTATACTTAGTATAATATCAATTTTTAAATATGTTGACAACTTTTATTGTAACTTAATATCTGGCCTATCTGGCTGTAATTCCATATGCACTTTAAAAATGTGTATTATTCTGTTGTTGGCTAAAGTGTTTTATATGTTATTGTTAGGTCTAGTTTATCTACAATAGTTTTCAAGCTCTCAATTTTTCTTTATTTTCCATCTAGATGTTTATCCATTAATGAAAGACATATGGTGCCATTTTTAACTACTATTATATACCTGCCTATTTCTCCCTTTAATTCTGTCAATATTTGCTTAGTATATTTTGGGCTGTGTTGTTTAGTGCATATATATATCAATGCTTTCTTATTAACATTTAGTAACCTAATTGTTAATAGGTACTACCCTGTTTCCTATAAGTATCTGATTACTTTCTATAGTTCCAAAAATTGATTTGGTTATTTTATGCCATGTGAAAAGTTGCTTCAATGTAGGAAACAAATCTTGGAGCTGCCTTATTCATCATCTCTGTGACATCAATGAACCCATACAATTTTTAAATTACCTATCGTAATACATCTAAAATGTAATTCAATAAGATTTGCACAAATAAAATTGTAGTAAAGCAAAAGGATTCTGATATAAATATCTTACAACTATGTCTATAACCACAAACTTTAATTTTCTGCCACAAACCCTGGCTTGTATATTCTCTCCTCTAACCTTTGACTGTGATAATTTATGACAAAATGATTGGTAGTGGGAACTTTGCTATAGCTATCTACTTCATAGCTTCCAAATTTCTAAATCCTTCATGTCTCCAAAATGTACATAGATACTTTCAGAATAAAATGAATTCCATTTTTGATGAATGAAAACCACAAATACAAGTCCATCTCTTTATTTTTTTATTATGCTCCAATAAAAATTCAATGTATTATATGGAAGTAACAAAGAGTTGACAAATGCCTCTATGGTCACTAATAGAATGTAGAATTCTGTAAAAATCTGTTACCAGAAAGTCATATTTCAAAGAGCCATAAAATCCTAAATTCCTGCCTGTGTTGATGCACACAAATTGAAATGTGTTATTATTGAATCTAATTGTTTCTGAACTTTAGAGAGAAAAAAATTCTTCTCAAGTTAAAAAAAGTAAAGATAATACATGACATCATTCAACAGCACTTAATATTCTAAAAATAACCTGATAATACAATCTCACGGTGCAAAACAAACAAAAGCAAAAAGGAAAAACACACATATGAAATAATAAAGAAGAAAAAGATTCATAACTGTAAATTATACCACTAAAATAATTTCCTTTATTTAGTATAATTTTGTTTTGTATGAAACAGTAGGAGAATTTAAAAGGATGGTGTATTTACCACTAAAAGAAAAAAATAGATTGAGTTGGCATAAACATAACCACTTTTAAGTCAATGTGATTACATTACAGTTTGTTTTAACTACTCTCAACAAAATACACTTTCTGTGAGCTCAGACAAATTACAAAATAAAGAATGCTTACCTGTTTTGAAAGTATGAATGATGTTCTAATATATGTTATGTCTAGAAGCACTAAATCTAATTTATTTTAATTTTAACAGAACGGGATGAAATGATTATAAAACTTAAACATATGAAGTAACATTTCTTTAAATATACCAAGTGTTTCAGACCTTTGTTCCCTCTAGCATATTTTCCCTCTGACCTTTCCCTTCATTGTGTTAATTGCTCCTTAGTTTTAAAAGTCAAATAATTTTTCTTTTTCTGAGAAGACTTTTTTGACTTTTATCTCTTTATGTAGAAGTTCCTCCTATTTTCTCATATATATATTAAACACACCATTATGTAATGTTTTGCCTCATTGTTAATATGATTTTTGGTTTCTTCATTAAATTAGAGGAGAATGCTTACATGACACTTAATTTAATAATCCATTTAGTTACTATAAATTCTCAATGAATATATTTTAAATAAATTAATATCAGTAATGAAATATATTTAGCACCTATTTTACTTCTAGTATGTGGTTAATTTGCTATTAAGTAGTCTATTTACTATCATATTTCAATTTACATTCTAAAATTGTATTATTTTCTATGCTATTCTAATATGGTTTATAATTATTCACCATAGGAACAGTGGCATGTCCTGCTTGGTACCAAAGATTGTGCTTTGACAGCTGGAATTAGTGTGAAAATGTTCCTAAGGCCAGACTTCACTTCAGCATCTTTTTAATCATTGTGACCAGCTGGTTTACAAACATAATTATAACATTAGATCCAAAGGGCTTAGAACATAATAGGATGCAGAATAAAATTCCGCTTATTAGTAGGTCATTGAAAACAGAAAAATCAACAGGTTTGGATTAATAAACCTCTCCATTCTTAGGAATTAAGATCCTAGTGATAGAAAACACTGATATCAAGTAGATTTTATAAATGTCATCATATTAAGGCATTAGAAATCACCAATATAGTTAGGTTTATAGTATAATCCACTTTGTACTGTTTCTTTTCTGATCAATACCTTAGAAACAATAACATCCTGTATTTACGTTAATTCTTGACTTACAAAACGTTTTGGTATGCATTAATTCATCTTTATGGTATCCCTATGAATGAGTAGAGACAGTCATTATAATTCCCAGTTTACGAAGTGAAGACTAATCCTCATATGCATTAAATGTAATGTGCATAAGAAGACACACTAAGATGGAAAACTAACTTGCTCCTTCAACTCTTCTTTTCTCTTTACATATAGTACTCTGTCTGGCAGAATTTGTCACAGTGCTTAATACATGTAACCAAAAGTTGTCATTATGGAATGCAAGATAAAGCAGGTGATTTTATTCATCACATTGATTCTATTTTTAATGTGTCAAATTCTCATGTTTGAAAATGTTTTTTAAAAATTTAATATATAATAAAATTAAAAGTTATCTACATATGTGAATTAAAAAGAAAGATAAATTTTATGTAATATTTCTGGAACTCTTTCTTGCAGAGCACAATTTTAAAGAAGTTGATTGAATAAAAATTGTGTTTACCAATTGTTTTTCTCAAAGAGTATAAGATTTATAACTTCTTCACATCAGCAAAACAGCAGTATACTTTAAGAAATCTATCATAATTCCTATTTTAAAAGTTAATGTAAGGGAAAATGGACTAAGAAAATTGCATCTGATATCTTCAAGTATCTTACAGTTAGGTTTTAAAACATGTGTGATGATGAATGTATTTGGAATAATTTTCCTGTTCATGTCAATATGTTTAAAAAAAAAAAAAAAAAAGATGGGAGATAAGACTACTTATCCGGACAGAAGCAATATAATATAAACTATCATACTTACATCTAAGAATCTGCTTTGAAGTACTATTTTATGTAAATTGTATTTATTGACTATCTCATGAAATCTCAGTTACAAATGAAAATGAAAGCGGTATGATGAAAGATACAGTCTATACTTGGCTATTAATCAACAGAAGCAAATGCACATTTTATATAAATGAGCCCTATCGAACTTTATCTCTATACAAGTGAATCTGTGAAAAATATTGTTTTCAAATATTTATGTACTATAGTATCAAAGACAGAAAGATAAGCATAGCTTACTGTAATCATAAATCAGAGATGAAGATCAAAGAAACATGAAATAGCTGGGAAATAAAGTATCGAAGGTTTTGAAAATGATAATAATACAATATTTTGACAACAAATGGTAATGTTTAATACTAGATCTTCTGTCATTTGTATTCATAAGCTAAGATATTTTCGCTTAACCATGTCACTATTGAAATGCAAACATTGATATTAAATCATATGACTTAATCTCATGGTTTTTAATAACATTTTTGATAAAATAACTCTACTAACTCATAAACACGTTTAAAGAAACATAATTCCAGTATGCAAATGCTACATATAGATATCTTATGTTGACTGGCATTTTTTATGACTTAAGATATTAATTGTCTATGGTGCATTTGTATGTTCATTTATTTCATGTTTAATTAAACACTGTATACACAATATTCAAGACAAATTATTTGATATTAGTCATATTTAAAAATTAGGATGATAGTGTTTTTAAGGATCCTCACATGGTTTTGAAAAAATAGTAGTGTTAAAGATAATTGCATTTATTAATCTACTACCATGAGTGACACACTTGACTAGAAATATTACATATTTTATTTGATATTTTTATTAGCCTTTTAAAATATATATTGCTATTCTTTATCTTATGTAATCAAAAAGAGATCTAAGGAATAAAACAACCTGCTCAGAAGTAAATGCTGATTCAGATAAAAAAATACAAACATATTTAACTAATTGCAGAGGTTAATCCTTACAAACTACTCAACAAAATGCAAGCATTTTAATACATTTAAAACATCTAATTATTCGTTCATTCAACATATTTAGCTATTATAAGTTATCAATGAATAATAGTTAAATAAATAAATATAACATTAATATTCTTAGAATTTAAGTAAATAACAATTTACTGATCAAAAGAAATTACTTGAAAATAACATTTTTAAAATTTTATACAAATTATGTGCCTTCAAAAGCTTTATGATTTAAATTGTCCACTAATTTAAATTGACCTTTTTAAACATTTGACCAAAAAGTAAATTTCACTTTATTCTAATTTATATACATTTACTAATTAAAATTAGCAAATTAAAATTAGCAAACGATACTGTTCTTTTATTGGCCTTTTGAAATATATATTGCTCTTCTTCCTATCCTATGCTAAGTTATAGGAAGAGAAGACAGAAAAAGATGACCAAATAGAAGCCTCCATCAATCCTCCTTCTTTCAGAAAGACCGTATTGATTAAAGCCATAATAAAAAGTTTTCCTACAAAGTAAAGCCAGGGATCCAATTGCTTCACTGCTAAATGTTACCAGATATTTAAAGAACTGAAACCAATCCTACTCAAAACTATTCTGAAAAATAGAAGAGGAAGGAATACTTCCAAACTTATTCTATGAAGTCACTATTACCCTGATACTAACACCAAAGACACATCAAGACAGGAAAACTACAGGCCAAGGTCCTTGATGAACACTGATGCAAAAGTATCTAACAAAACACTAGCAACTACGATTCAAAAACACAATAAAAAGATCATTCATCTTGACCAAGTACGATTTATTCCACAGATGCAAGGATGGCTCACATATTCAAATCAATGTGATACATAATATCAACAGAATGAAGGACTAAAACCATGTGATCATTTCAATTGGTGCTGAAAAAGCATTTGATAAAATTTAACAAAACTTCATGATAAAAGTCCTCAAGAAAACGAATAGAGAAGGAACATAACAAAATAAAAATCATATACAACAGACCCACAGGTAGTAGTATCATGTTGAAAGGGGAAAACTGAAAGCCTTTCCTCTAAGACCTGGAACGTGGCAAGAATGCCCACTTAAGCCACTGTTATTCAACATAGTAATGGAAGTTCTAGCTAGAGCAATCAGACAAGAGAAAGAAATAAATGGCATCTAAATTGGAAAAGGAGAAGTCAAGCTATCCTTATATTTGGGAAAACCTAAGCATGCCATCAAAACACTATTAGAACTGATAAACATTTGGTAAAGTTGCAGGATGAAAAATCAATGTACCAAAATGAGTAACATTTCTATATGCCAACAGCAAACAATCTGAAAAATAAATCAAATTTTTTTCATTTACAATAGCTGCAAATAAACGAAAATACTAGGAATAAACTTAAACAAGGAAGTGAAAGATCTCTACAATGAAAACTATAAAACACTGAGACAAAAAATTGAAGAGTACAAAAAATTGGAAAGCTATTCCATGTTCATGAATTGGAAGAATCAGTGTTGTTAATATGTTCATTCTACCAAAAGCAGTCTGCAGATTCAATGCAATCCCTGTAAAAATACTAACAACATTCTTCACAGTAATATAAAAAGTCTTAAAATTTATATAGAAGCACAAAAGATCAAGAATAGCCAAATCAATCCTAAGCAAAAAGAACAAAACTGTAGACATCACATTACCTGATTTCAAGTTATACTACAGAGCTATAATAACAAAAACATCATGGTATTGGCCTAAAAAGAGACAAATAAACTATTGAAACAGAATTGAGAACCCAGAAATAAATCTATAAATCTACAGTAAACTAATTTTCAGTGAAGATGCCATGCACATACACTGGGGAAAGGACAGTCTCTTCAATTAATCTTGCTGGGAAAACTGTATATCCATATGCAAAAGGATGAAAATAGACTGCGTCTCGCCTTATTCGAAAATCTAATTAAATGGATTGAATACTTACATTTAAAACCTCAAACTATGAATCCACTAAAATAAAAGTGGGGAAACTCTCCAGAACCTTGGACTGGGCAAAGTTTTCTTGAGTAATACCTCACAAGCACAGGCAACCAAAGCAAATATAGACAAAAAGGATCACATCAAGTTAAAAACCTTCTGCACACCAAAGGAAACAACAACAAAGTAAACGCAGAATGGAAAGAAATATTTGCAAAGTACCTATCTGACAAAGGATTAATCGCCAGAATATATAGGAAGCTTCAAAAACTCAGTATGTAAAAATATAATAATTTATAATTATTTAAATTGGCAAAAGATATGAACAGATATTTCTCAAGGAAGCATACAAATGGCAAAGATATATGTGAAAAGGTGCTGAATATCATTAATCATTAGAGAAATGCAAATCAAAACCTCAATGAGATATCATCTCATCCCAGTTAAATTAGTTTTATCCAAAAGACAGGCCATAACAAATGTGGGTGAGGACGTGGAAAATGAGAACCATCATACATTGTTGGTGGGAATGTAAACTAGTACAATAACTATGGAGAACAATTTGGAGATTCCTCAAAAACTAAAAATAGAGCTATCACATGATCCAGCAATCTCACTGGTGAGTAATATACCCAAAAGAAAGAGAATCAGTATATCAAAGAGAGATCTACACTTCCATGTTTATTGCAGCACTATTCACAATAGCTGATTTGGAAGCAATGTAAATGTCCATCAATAGACATATGGATAAAGAACATATGGTGCACATGCATGATGAATACTATCCAGCCATAAAAAAGAGATTCTGTCATTTGAAATCACATGGACAAAACTGGAGGTCATTACGTTAAGTGAAATAAGCTAGGCACAGGAAGACAAATTTTGCATGTTCTCACTTATGTGTGAATCTAAAAATTAAAACAATTAAACTCATGTAGATAAAGAGTAGAATGATGGTTACCAGAGGCTGGGAAGGGTAATTGGTGAAGGTGGAAAGAATGGTTAACAGGTACAAAATTATAATTAGATAGAATGACTAAGATCTAGTGTTTGATAGCAAAATAGAGTATCTATAGCCAATAATAATTTATTGTATATTTAAAAATAACTAAAAGTATAATTAGATTGTAACACAAAGGATAAATGCTTGAGGTGCTGTATTCCCTATTTACCCTTATTTGATTATTATACATTGTATGCCTATATCAAATAAATTCATGTAACCCATAAACATATATTCCTACTGTGTATCCATGCACATTTTTTGAAAATACAAATTCGTAGTATAATTTTTATTTTAATTATTGGAAAATAAAATACATTGGCTCAGCAAGCAGTTTGCTTATGTTTTCTTACAATATTACTTTCTAGATTGGATTCTTCATTTCAAATTCTTCCTATGTCAAATATCATATGCCATCTATCAGTCATGATATGTGAAATTACAGAGATCACATAAAGTTGGGCTATGTTGACAATTTTTTCTGTTTAAATGTACATTTTATTTTCATAGGGAATTTATTTTCTATTTTTTTAGCATTCTCTCTTGGAAGACAATTTATCATGTTTGATCTACATTGCTCATTATTTTAAAATTTTGCTGTTATTGTTTTGACACCTAATGTAACAATCTTAAAAAAACTAAAAATGGTTTTACTGTATTTCATATTCTAATTTAATATATTGTCATATTTCATCTTGTATCTAGGAGTTTTCACTAGTGGCTTTAAATAGAGCAGATGTGAAAATGAAAACATTTAAAAATTCATTTATACTTTATTATTGTACAAATATCATTTTGAGTTTAAAGTCATGTATATCCCAACTCTAATTAAGTATATTTCTAATAATTTACAATGTGTTGTTACTCTTAAAATAGTAGGGTGAATTTAATAGAAAGTGCATTATCATCAGGGACTTAATTATTTATATATGAAGAGAAAGTTACAGAATCAATACAAGCGCATTATTGGTAAATCAAACCTTAATTTTTGTACTCTGGTATAAAGCAGGAGAATTAGAATTTACTCTATATAAGAAATCTATCACTCCTGCCTTCATAATTTAGTCTTGGGAACTTTTTATCACTGAATTCCATGTATGCTCTTCTGAGTAAATAAGCAGCAACTTCTGACATGTGTTCCATGTTTTTTTGACTTTTAAAAATTAAGGCATCATTGCATACAGTGAAATATACATGTGTTGAGCATTTATTTTGATAATTTTGGCAAATGTGTATATTCCTGTAATCCTGGCAAATGTGTATAATCCTATAATAAAACAAGACATTCATCTGCACAGAAAATCAATTCTTCTATGCTCTAGTACAACAAAGTTTCAATTAGAGCTTCAATAGTGAAAATACAAATAGAAACACTGTTATATAATATGTTTAACAAAATTATATAACATTAATTCTATGAAACATTGTATTTCTTCTCTTATGAATTGTCAGTGGCTTAATGAATAATGTAAAATCTAGAAATGAAACCAACACTCCATGAAACTTATTTTACTTTTAATATGTCCTGATTAATGGGAGGTGTATATTCACATATTTATCTTCTTTGAAAATGTACTTGGATGCTGTAAAGATCACTCAAATTTCAAAAATATTTTTCATGCTATACCGTAGAGTCTTTTAAAACTAGTGTTTAAAAAATTGTTTAAATGTTTTGATCTCACCATTGCTCCTCATACTGAGCATTCTCATTAGTTCTGATTATTAAATCTTTTTCTTTGCTTTTTTGTTTTTCTTACATGATCATATTTTAAGCAAGTAATACTTAAAATTTACTAATAAAAATAAAAATTTATATGAAAAACTAATAAAATAATTGCCCAAACACATAGCATTAGAATTTTGTCTAATTTGCTAACTACTTTTATTGTTATCCTCCTCCCCCTCTGAAAACATGTTTATATTTTCCAAATTTTGATGGGTTCTATGCAGTTTAAGATGTTGATATTTTTAATTCAACAGCAGTATATCTGAGAAACAACATTAAATTTTACTATATGACTTTTAACATTTATCACATATTAAGGTAGACTGCATTCGAGAACTGTATGCTCGAGATTCTCCCCAGATGAAATGTTGTTTCATAAATTCAGGCATTACAAATATTATAATAATTATAAATAAAATGCTTTACACACATCTACAGAACTTTCTGAGTCATAAAACAATTATATCAAATACAAGTATAGAGTAGTACTAAATTGAAATACTTACAAAAATATTACCATCAGTCACTTAAAGTTTAAATATTCTTCAATTTTATGTTTAACTAATAATAATTTATTTTAAAAAATTAATTGGGGTTAGATTTAATTATTAACATTATATTTTTTTGATCAAATAAATATTTACTACATTGTTCTTTCATCTTTTTCTAGAACATTGCGTTCCTTAGTTGGCAAGCAAAAATACAAGCATGTCAATTTTTCTGACCCCATACCCTCCTTATTCTGTCTCAGACATTGAATGTCAGTTTTTGAGCAAGAGACAAAACCACAAATCAAGCTAACATATTGTAGTATTTTTCTTTCTTTCTTTTTTCGAGAAGGTCAGAGTACAATTTATATTCTCACTTATAGAACAAGAATGCTATTTAACGTGAGAAGTAGAGAGTTAACAGTGCCGCTCTCTCTTTGGGGCATTATTTGCTCATAATTGAAATCAATTTAGGATCAGTCAACATGTTTTATTGATTGAAAGACCATGAATGGAGCAGTGTGTTAGATATTCATTTTCTATTCACTCTTTCACTCTTCAAGCTTTCAACGCTTACTATGCATCAGCTGTATTCTAATGTCTGAGCTTATCCCTGTTATCTATCTTTAAGAAACTTGCAGTGAAGTGTGGGAATATTGTCACTTCAATGCAATCTGTGCTACATTACAGGTACAGAGACATGCAGCGGAGCAGCACATGGAGAACTCAAACTGAACCAGGAAAATCTTAGAAAAATAATTACTGGTTAAATATTAAAGATTGACTTGGAGTTCATCAATGGTAGAAAAGGAAAAGGACATTATCTCTGCTTCTGTGCTTTTAAAGAGGTAAAGAAACTCCAATATCTCATTTCTGAAAACTAATCTAATAAATGACATGCTGAAAGGCGATAAATCATCTATTTTATTAAAGTTTCCCTGTAAACCACAGGTCATACTCTTTTTGGAATTAGAAATATTACACAATTGCACTGGTTTTCATGAGCTATTGTCAGATATGTCTCTATTCTGATGAAGTATTATAGAATTTTCCTTCATTTTTTTCCCCTAGATCCATACCTGTAAAACACATTAAGGGATCAAGTGAAAAAATAGAAATACAGATTAACATTATCAAGGTTATCATCTGCCAATGTTTCATATGAAATCTTAGTAGGATTCTATAACTTGTATTACATTCTTGTTTTGGAGAAAATCTCTTGCAGTCCTCTATTTTGATAAATATTCTTGTTTGTATAATTTCATATTACTTTCCCTGCATTCCAACTTTTTTTCATAAACATGGGTGCTCCTCATATTGTGTTGTTTATTTTCACTCCCATTTCTGCACTCCATCATGCATTGTATTTCATTCAAACACACATTCAATCATTTTATTGCCATTATACTATTTTGTTCATTTTGAAATGGTTTCAACTCTACAAAACAGCTGCAGTTACCACATATAGAACACTTACAACTCTTCTATCCCAAACACCGCAACTGTTAGCATATTACCCTCCTTCTCTCCTTCCCATCTCTCCTCCCTTCACAGTATACAGAGTTATGCAAGATACACTAACACACATACACATATGTGTATAACTTCCTACAGTATAATAGCTCTTTTATATGTTCTAAAAACATATTGAAGTAGAAGATACAAAGAAAAACAAGTTTTCTTGTACTAGGCTGACTCACTCCAAGGCCCAGCAATAGGCAGGGCTCTGGCAGGACTTTGATAGCACTATCTGCAGAGCCAGAGCCCTTAAGGGATGGGCTCCAGAGCCTCTCCCTCCCATCTCGGAGCAAGGATGAGAAAAACAAGTTTTCTCCTCTTTCAATTTCCCCCTTCCGCCTTACCATTCTCATAATCATTTTTGCAAGTTTTGTAAGTTCCTGTTTTTCCCCTTCCGGGTGGCACAGCAAGGTCACAAGATATGTTTAGTTTGCAAAATCTGTCACTCTTTAACAAACTGCCTTTGTTCTGCTTCTGTAAGCGTGCTTGCCTGCCCTACAGGTTTAGCACCATCAAGCTGCCCAACCCCCTTTCGAATGCACGCATAAAAGTCAAGCCCTGGCTTTGTTCGGGGATCAGCCTTTGGATGTTAATCTGCTGGGCCGGTGTGCACCTAAATAAATTCTCTTGTCCCACCCATTGGTCTCTCCTGTCCCTTGATTCCTGCAACAATATCAATGAAAAAAGCACAATGAAAAATTCCTACCCTAAAAGGGTGAAATTATGACTAAGGAAAAATAAGCCTGTAATCTACTTTATTTAACACGTCAGATCTTTTTAAGTTAAAAAAAAAAAAAAAAAAAGGTAAATATAAGTGGAATTGATGGATATAAGACAGGTTTCCAAGGTTGAGTGGTATTTTTAAATGATTTTTTTAAACAGCTTTATTGAGATGCAATTCACAATACCATAAGATTAACTTATTTAAAATATAAGATTGTTTTCTTGTATATTCACAGAGTTGTAAAATATCACCAAATCAATTTTAGAACATTGCCTCACACAACAGAGACTGCATACTCTAGTAGTCACTCCTCTTTTCCCTCCAAACACACCCCAACTTTATGTGACAGTCATCTGTTTTCTGTATTCACTTGTAATTCCACACATTTCATATAAACAAATTCATGCAATAGGTGGTCTTTTGTGGCTTCTTTTATGTAGTGGTATGTTTTAAAAGTTCATCCGTATTTTATCATGTACCAGTAACCCATTCCATTTTGTTGATGAATATGCCATTGTGGATTTATTGTATTTTATTTGTTAAATTGCCAATTGACAGACATTTGCTTTATTTCCAGTTTTTCTCTATCTATAAGTCTGCTAGAAACATTGTTGTACATGCAAGTTTTAGTGTGGACATACATTTTTATTTCTCTTGGATATATACACAGGAGCAGAATGGCTGGGTCATATGATAGCTTTACGTTTTTGAGGGACTGCCAAATATTTTCAAAAATGGTTGTGCCATTTTATATTCCCAAGTACAATCTGTAAGCATTTCAATTTCTCCACATCCTTTCCAAGCCTTAATACCTTCTGTCCTTTTTCATTGTGCACATCCTAGTTTATGTGAAGTAGTATCTCATTTTGATTTTGAGTTACATTTTCGTGATGGCTGAGGAGATGGGGCATCATTTTAGGTTCTTGTCACCAATTTGCAAACATCATGTGGAAAATGTGTATTCAGATATTTCCACTTTGAAAAAATTAGAATGTCTTTTCATCATAGAATTCTTTTGTAAACTAATCCTTTATGTCCTGGTTACAAGTTCCTTATATAAACATAATTTGCAAATATTATTTCCCATTCTGTGATTTGCTTTTCATCTTCTTAACGATATAAAAATTAGAATGTCTTTTCATCACAGAATTGGAAATAATCTTGTATGTCCTGGTTACAAGTCCGTTATATAAATATAATTTGCAAATATTATTTCCCATTCTATGATTCACTTTTCACCTTCTTAATGATATCCTTTTAAGCAAAACTTTTTTTATTCACTTTAATGCAGTTCAGCTTTTTCTCTTTATCTCTTGTAGATTTTGTTCTTGGTGTCATACCTAAGAAGGTTTGCCTAAAACCCAGGTCACTGAGGTTTATCCTTGTGTTTTCATCTAAGAGTTTTATAATTTTAGCTCTTTTATATTTAGGTTTATGATTAAGTTATTTTTTGTGTCTGCTGATATAAAGAGGTTGCTGAAAAAACATTATTCCAAATGAATTGTATTGACAGTCTTGTAAAAATCAACTGAATGTAAATGTTAATGTATAAACATTAAACATATACACATTCTGTAGACTCCTCCTCCCCAAAAAACTGCTTCAAAAACCAGCTCAAATATCTATGAATCTTTAGATCAATTTAAGAATTATAGCCATTATAAAAATATTAAGCATTTTAATTCATGAACACAGAATTTTTTTTTATTTTATCATGAAATGATATTGGATTTTTTAAAAATGTTGTCTATGTATCTATTGAGATGATCATGTACTTTTCAGGTTATTTCATATAAATATGTATTTACATGACAATTGATATTTGGATGTTAAATTGATGAGGCATTCTCTTATATTTTGAAGTTTTTGTGAAAAATTGGTACTCAGTCTCCATGTTTTTGTCTAATTTGGTTACATACACCAGTGAAGCCACCTGAGACTGAGTTTTTCTGTGTGAGATAATATTAATTTATTCTCTTTAACTGTTATATGTTTATTCCTAAAATCAATATTTTCCCAAGTCAGTTGTGGTAATTTGCATACTAGGAATTTGTGCATCTCATGTAGGCATATTGTCTTGCTCATAGTGTTCGTTTGTAAACTAATTTTTTCCTCTTTCTTAGTCAGAAGTAATGTCCCTTCTCCCTTCCCGAATTTTTTGAGTCTTCTGTATTGTGAACAGTCTAGATAAACATGTGTCCTTTTTAGAAAAAGAATTCCTTAACAGAAACAACTTTGGTTTTATTTATTTTGTTTCTATATTCTCTATTTCATTCATTTTCATTCTAAACTTTATTATTTCTTCATTATTATTATGATTATTTTAGTTTGCTTTTTATTTTTCAGTATTTAGTGTGGAAAGTTTGGTTATTAATTTGATATTTTCTTTCTTAAAAATAGTCATCTATGGTTGGGTGTAGTGGCTCACACCTGTAATCCCAATACTTTAGGAGGCCAACGCGGGCAGATCACCTGAAGTCAGGGGTTTGAGACCAGCCTGGCCAACATGGTGAAACCCTGTCTCTACTAAAAATATAAAAATTAGACAGGTATGGTGGCACATGCCTGTAGTCCCAGCAACTTGAGAGGCTGAGGCAGGAGCATCACTTGAACCTAGGAGACTGAGGCTGCAGTGAGCCAAGGTAGTGTCACTGCACTCTAGGCAACAACACCTGGGCAACAGAGCAAGTCTCCATCTCAAAAAAAAAAAAAAAAAAAAAAAGTCATTTATAGCTATACATTTCTCTCAAAGCACTGCTGCAGCTCCATCCTGTAAGTGTTTTGTGCTTCTGTCTTCATTCATGTCAATGAATTTTCCCATATTACTTATGATTTATTCTTTGACCTTAGGGATGGTGTTTATGAGTGTGGTATTTAATTCTTACAAATTTGTGAATTTCCCGAACCTCTTTATGTTACTGATTTCTAATTTCATTATTCTGTTAGAGAAGATCTGTATGAATGTACTAACATAAAATGTATAAAGGCTTTTCTATGTTCTATTATGTAATGCATCATAGAAAATATTCCATGTGTACATGAGAAAGTGTATTCTTTTTTGTTTTGTTTTGCTGTCTTTCTGCAAAATGTCCTGTAATGTCTGTGAGGCTTAGTTTGTTTATTGTGTTATTTATATCTTCTATTTCTTTGTTCGTTTCTGTGTGGTTTTTCCATCAATTTTTGGAGTTGGTGTATTAAAGTATCCAACTATTGTTTCTGAGTTGTCTATTTCTCCCTTCAATTATTTCAGTTTTTGCTTCAATTTTAGGACTCTGTGGTTAGGTATATATATTTTTGTTTCCATATCTCCCTCATGGATTGTTATTTTCATCTTTCTGCAATGTTCTCCCTTTTTTCAAGTAAAATTTTCTAGTTTAATTCTATTTTGTCTGATATATGGTTTGCTTTCTTATAATTGCAGTTTGCATGATATCCTTTGTTCTATACATTTATTTTCAACCTTTTCATGTCTTTGGAGTGTGTCTTGTATATGTAACATATAACTGTTTTTATATTTTTATTAAATTTGACAACTCTATCTTTTAATTGAACCATTTAGTCCATTCATAATTAATGTAATTGTTGATATAGTTTTATTTGCATCTGCTATTTTATTTGTTGTTTTAGAAATATCTAATGTATTTTTTTCTTTTGTACATCTTTTACAGACTTTTGTTTCTGTACTGTGTAAATATTTTTAATTTTACCTTTCAATTATGTTTAACAAGTTCTTCGCTACAGTTTTTGAGTTGTTTCCTTAACGGTAATATAGTGGGCTTGTATACCTACTATTATCAAAATCCATTTTAGATTCATACTTACCTAATTTCAGTGAGATATGTGAGTGCCACCCCTGTATATTTATATTCCCTCACCTCCTTTATTGCACTCTTATTTTTATATAATATTACATCTATATATTTTAAAAACCCAATAATACCTTATTACTATTTTTACTAAAATTTTTAAAGGAGATTGGAACAGAAATAAAATCAAATAGATTTTTTTTTTTTTTTTTTAGTTTCTTATATTAACCTTCTTATTTACTATCTCTGGTTCTCTTCATTTTTGTGCATGTGTTGTGAAGCTACCATCTGGTGGCATTTTCTTATTCCAATGCATTTGTACTCACACCAACCTCCTTTGTGCTTCTTTTGTCAAAATATATTACATTTATATATAAATTATTGAACCAAAAATACTATTATATACCTAATACCTTTTAGTTTTTTAGCTTAATAATATTGGCTTTGATGTCTTCTCTGCTCAATCCAACACATTGGCCTTCTGTAAGGCAATTTCTGTTGCATGCTTTTGTCCATTTATGGGTTACACTCTCCTATTTTTATGAATGTCTCATAATTATTATGACATTTTAGACAATTTGTAATAACAACTGCGTATACTGACCCACTAGGACTTTTTCTGTTATTTTGTGCTTGCTTATATGTTTGGCAACTTGACTGGACTACTTTAATGATGTAGATTACTTCCATAATTTGCAATCTCCAATGCTGCTTCTTCAATGTTACAGTCCTGAGTGTAAGCACAGCTATTTTGGTATGACAGTGGTTTCCCCAAGGTTCTTTGTCTCTTTCTCTGATCTTCCTGTTAACTGTTTGCTTCTGTTATTAATATGTGTAGCTATTCACCTCTATGAATTACTGGTTGCTTGCTATATGTATTTTTTCCTTAACAATGCCTTGGGACATTGATACGCTTTGACTGTGTCCTCACCCAAATCTCCTCTCGAATTGTAATTTGAATTGTAATTTGAGTGAGGAACCTGGTAGAAAGTGAGTGGATCATGGGTGCAGTTTTCTCCATCGTGTTCTTGTGATAGTCAGGGAGTTCTCAGGAAATCTGATGGTTTTAAAATGACAGTTTCCCACACTGTCCTCTCTTTCTCCTGTCACTTCATGAGGAAGGTGCCTGTTTCCTCTTCACCTTCTGCCATAATTGTAAGTTTCCTGAGGCCTCATCAGCCATGCACAACTTGCAGTCAAGTAAACCTCTTTCTTTTATAAATTACCCAGTCACAGGCATTTCTTTATAGCAGTGTGAAAGTAAACTAATACAGATAGTTGGTACCAGGGCAGTAGGGTACTGCTATAAACAAAACCTGAAAATGTGGAAACAACTTTGGAATTGGGTAATGGGCAGAGGTTGGAACAGTTTGAAGGGCTCAGAAGAAGAAAGCAAGATGTGGGAAAGTTTGGAACCTCCTAGATGCTTCTTTAATGGTTTGGATGAAAATGCTGATATGGACATGGACAATAAAGTCCAGGCTGAGGTGGTTTCTGATGGAGATGAGGAACTCATTGGGAACTGAAGCAAAAGTTATTCCTGCTGTGCTTTAGCAAAGAGAGTAACAGCATTTTGTCCCTACCCTAGAGATCGGTGTAAGTTTGAGCTTCAGAGAGATAGCTTGAAATTGGAATTTATGTTTAAAAGGGAAGTAGAGCATAAAGGTTTGGAAAATTTGCAGCCTGACTGTGTGGTAGAAAAGAAAAATCCATTTGCTGAGGAGAAATTCAAGCCAGCTGCAGAAATTTGCATAAACAACAAGGAGTTGAATGTTAATCACTATGACAATGTGGTAAATGTCTCCACAGGATATCAGAGATCTTCATGGCAACCTCTCCCTTTACAGACCCAGAGGCTTAAAAGGAAAATACGGTTTTGTGGGCCAAGCTTAGGATCCTGCTGCTCTGTGCAGCCTTGGAACTTGGTGTCCTGCATCCCAGCTGTTCCAGCTCCAGCCGTGGCTAAAAAGGTCCAAAGTACAACTTAGCCTAGTGCCTGAGAGAGTGGAAGCCCTAAGCCTTGGTGGCTTCCACTGGTGTTGGGCCTGCAGGTGCACAAAAGACAAGAGTTGAGCTTTGAGAACCTCTTCCTAAATTTCACAGGATGTATGGAAATGTCTGAATATCCAGGCAGAAATCTGCTGCAGGAATGGAGCCCTCAGGGAGAACCTCAACTAAGACAGTGTGGGAGGAAATTATGGGGTTGGGGCCCACACACAGGGTGCTCACTGGGGTATTGCCTAGTGGAGCTGTGAAAAGAGGGCCACTCTCTTCCAGAGCCCAGAAAGTTAGATCCACCAACAAGTTACACTATGCCCTTGGAAAAGCCACAAACACTCAATGCCAGCCTCTGAAAGCAGCCATGGAAACTGTACACTGCAAAGTCACAGGGTCTTAGGAACCTACCCCTTGCATCAGTGTGCTCTGGATTTAAGACATGGAGTCAAAGAAGATTATTTCAAAGCTTCAAGATTTAATCACTACCCTATTGGGTTTTGGACTTGCATGGGGCTTGTAGCCCCTTTGTTTTGGCCAATTTATCCCATTTGGAACAGGAAAATTTACACAATGCCTGTACTCTCATTGTATCTTGGATGTAAATAACTAGTTTCTGATATCACAGGCTCATAGGTGTAAGAGACTTGCCTTGTCTCAGATGAGACTTTGGACTAGGACTTTGGGGTTAAGTTTGGAATGAGTTAAAACTTTGGAGAACTGTTGGGAAGGCATGATTGCATTTTGAAATGTGAGAACATGAGATTTGGGAGGGACTTGAGGGAAGTAATATGATCTGGCTGTGTCCCCAACCAAATCTCATCTTGAATTTTTACCCAAATTGTAATCCCTATTTGTCGAGGGAGGGACCTGGTGAGAGGTGATTGAATCATGGGATTGGTTCCCCCCATGCTGTTCTCATAAGAGTCAGGGAGTTCTCAGGAAATCTGAGGGTATTCAAATGGCAGTTTCTTCTGATTTCTCGCTCTCTCTTGCCTCCTTGTGAAGAATGTGCCTTCTTCCCTTTCACCTTCCACCACAATTGTAAGTTTCCTGGGCCCCGTCTAGCCATGCAGAACGTTGAGTCAGTTAAAACATTTTCCTTTATAAATTACCCAGCCTTAGCCATTTCTGTATAGCAGTTTGAAAGTGGACTAATACAGTCATAATTCAGTTTATATTCTATACAATTAAATCTAAACTCCTTTGGAGGGGTAGTAGTTGAGGGTAATCTTTGAATATTCGAGTCTTAAAGGGGCTCTTCTAGTTGTTGTTTCCTCTGTGTTTTTATTAAATTTCAAGATTGACGGCATATGCTTTGAATTGTTTGTCCCATGGAGCTACAAGCCTCCTGGTAATTGCTTACTACCAACATAGCTCTTGTTTTCAACAGTACTATAAGACTTGAACTTGAACCAGGTTCAGTGGCTCACACCTGTAATCCCAACACTTTGGGAGGCCAAGGCAAGTGGATCACAAGGTCAGGAGTTTGAGACTAGACTGGTCAATATGGTGAAACCCTGTCTCTACCAAAAATACAAAAATTAGCCAGGCATGCTGGTGGGCAACTGTAGTCCCAGCTTCTCAGGAGGCTGATGCTGGAGAATCTCTTGAACCCAAGAGGTGGAGGTTTCAGCAAGCCAAGATTGTGCCACTGCACTCCAGCCTGGGTGAAAGAGCAAGACTCTGTGTCCCCTAGTACCACTAAAAAAACCCCAAAAAACAAAAAAAACTTGAACTTAACTAAACTCTTTTCCTAAGGAAGTCAGTTTCTGAAAGGACAGCAGTAGAATTCTCTGTAATTATGGCCTTCATCTTCTCTCTCTTCCAGTTTCCAGACCCAGGAAAAGGAACAGTAACCACTTGTCTTAAAGTAACACCTACCTTTCTGTACAATTGAGATACTGGATAGGAGTGATAGTATCTGACTTTCTTGGCTTGCTTTTCCTAGCATGGAACCTCAGCTCTACATGAAACCTGAAAGAAAGGTGATCAAGGCCTAATATTCTCAATTTTTCATCCCTGAGGTAGTGGTCTGTCCTATATGTAGGATGACTGAAGGAAGAAATCTCTGCATATTTCATGTACTCTTTTCTGGAATAGAACTAGGTGTTAATTGGAGAAGGACCTTATGATCTTCTGTTCCATATGTTTCTATTACAGTAATCTGGGAAGTAGAGAGAAAGTGTATCTTGTTTCAAGTGATATAGACTTTTACAGTTTTTATTAAGATGTATTAGATGTTCTGCAATAAACGTTTCTCCATTTGCTGTACTCATTTAGGCATATAGCACATAAGAATTTCCAGAGACTTTAAATGCTTCTCTTTAATTTTTTTTAAATAAGTTATGATTGTTTGGCTGCTGAGAAGGTCCAGTCCATGGAGCTGCTCACACTGTCATTCTGAAAGTGTTACAGAGAATTTTATAATAATGATTGCTGTATACTTTATTTAGCAAGAAACATATGAGCAAACAATGGAATACCATGAGGGAACTGGTCAGACAACTATCCTGAGGAATAATAGTCAAAGTTGGCAGAATAGTAAGCACCAAGGCTTTAAATTAGTATCATTTCTGATATGTTCACAGAATATCGAGCACTCTTGCATAGATAGAAAGGAATAAACAATAAATTATATTTATCTTTCTTTGATGACAATAAAAAGAATACAATTATTTAAATATCTTTAAATGCCAGCTCTGTACCAATATTCTTCAAACATCTTTCTCAGTTCAGAGAGTTCTTAATAATTACCTCCATTATCTCAAACTGAATTTGCCTATGATTAATTTATCATTTAAAAAACTATATGTGTCTGGGAATGGTGGCTCATGCCTGTAATCCCAGCATTTTGGGAAGCTGATGTTGGTGGATTACTAGAGACCAGGAGTTCGAGACCAACTTGACCACAATGCAAAATCCCATCTCTATTAAAAATACAAAAATTAACTGGGTGTGGTGGTACATGCCTGTAATCCCAGCTACTCGGTCTGTTGACAAACAGAATTGCTTGGGAGGTGGAGGTTTCAGTGCACCGAGATCACACCACTGCACTCCAGCCTGGGTGACAGAGCCAGACTCTGTCTAAAAACAAACAAACAAATATAAAACCAAAAAGCTATATATTATGAGGGTAGAATAAAGGAGAAAAGTCTTCTTTTGTCATGTACCCTATTCTAGTAACTTTTCATTCAATTTTCCTCAATTCCTTAGCTTACCTTACTTTTCAAGTTTTTATAATAATCACCATATATTATTTGTGTTTTGAATAAAGTTACAAAGGAACTATTTACCTCCTGTTATTGACATAAATCAATTGATCTTCAATCATCTCATAAACTAAACACTGATATTGACTTTCTGGGCAATTCACTTCATTTAATCTTACCACAAGTTTGGACTTTGCATTAAAAAAAAGAGGAAAATATGTTTATATCAGTGGTTTCTGTAGTGTTACAAGGATGAAACAAGTTAATTTATGACAACTTTATTTTGCTATCTATTGGTTTCCCTTTTCTTAAAACAAATTATATATCGTCTGCAAGGTCATGAAAGAGTGAAAAGGAGGCTTATTCTGCTTCTACACACACAGAGATTAATTTTTCCACTCTTCAGAAAGACAAAATATAATCTGCTTTAACGGAGCCAAAGAAATAAATTGTTAGATAATAATAGCATGTAATGCAACCTTATAGTTTTACAAATGAGTTGAAACTGAATTGTAACATTTGATATCATTGACAATTTAAACCCCTATTTCTCTACACTAGCAGAAATAAAAGGTCACTGGGCATAAAATCTATACTACCAAATGTGGAGGGCGTAATTATATTAATATATATTTGAAATGTTTAAGTTATACTCACTAAGAAATATTAGTTTGGTTATTTTACCATGTCTGTCTTATTAAGCTTTAACTTCTGAAACAAGAATATGTGGTTTATAAGCTTATTCACTTTCAAAACAAAATAAATAAGATATCAAAATTTATGTGTAACTCTGTGTTTGAATTCAGATCAATACATGCTTTTGCTGAAGAACACATAATTTTCCCTGTACTTATATATAGTGGTTTTTCTGCTATTCTTTCTTTCTTTCTTTTTTTTAATTTTTTTTAATTTATTTTTTTAACTAACCTCTTTCACTATGCAGCTCTTTCTTTCTTTGTTGCTTAGTTAGCTCTCTGCTTTTGACAAATTTTCCCTCGGCCTCATTCCAAAATCCTTTTCCTTATGCCTGAAAGTCTGATGTGCCTTTGCTAATCATGAGTGTTTTGTAATGATTAAATATTCTCAGCTTATTAAATATTCTCACTTGTTCAGAACAATTGTGCTTCTTGTGTGTGAGACTTCATGGCCAACATTCTATTCCATAGACCATTTATATAAGTACATCAACTTGTTTTTAAAAGAGAGGGAAATATGGGCAGACAGTGAACCCTCAATTGAATGAACCTGGCAATATATAATGCTGGCACAGAAGAAACTGACCCCCAAGTTCTTTTAGCAAATAAAAATATGGACATGTAAATGTTTTCCCTTTCTATACCATTATTTCCCAAATAATGAATATAATAGCAGGCATTTTAAATGAACTAAATACTGGGATGGAGGAGTGATGTTTTATATATATATTTTTTATCAATATTTCTCCTTAATATTAAAAAGGTTAGCCATGACAACTGGTTTCATCCAGTGACTTTATAGTGGCATTTTAAGAGCATTGAACATCAGGCATTTTAGTCAGCAAATTTATTTTTTAAATATGGGTAATTTGATTTTAAAAGTCACAGTTTTGATTATGGAATCACTATATTTCTTCTAATATTCCATTTATTTTAACATTATTTCAACATTGTTAATAAGTTGCTTTTATCTGGTTTGAATAGCAAAGTGAGTCCCTTGTAGTTAAAGCTTTCCCAGGGGATAAAATCTCTCTAGACATTTTTCTTATCAGTTTGAAATAAATAATTATATGCAACATTTTTAAAGAATAAAGTTTTAATATTTTTTGAGAACAATATAAAATAATTGAAATTGGTGTAGTATTTATGCAAAAGTTACTAAAACGTAAGGGCCAATTAAGGATACATTTTTTTTCTGTCAATTTATCTACTTATCTATCTTATTTATTTATTGCTCCACATTTCTGGCATGAAAATTAAAATTATACTTGGATTTGTAGTGACAATTGCTTGACTTTTATTCTCTATTTAGGTTTGTCGTTATACTATCAAACATTGAAGCATATTATCTTAATAGGTAATAAATGCAATCTTTCAGCATAATGATTTCGTAAAGAAATAAAGACCTGAATTCAATGATGGAGGTATTACTAATGCTGATTTTTTCCACCATTAACTAGAACCTCTCTAAACTTAAGTATAATAGTCTTTTCAATCATTTATATATTCAATGGAAAGACTACTGCTCAGCATGAGTCACTGCAAAGCTTCTGCTAGTCAAAGACCATAAGTTTGGAATATACTTTCATAGACAGTTAACCCGATTTTTGAGTTTAAATGTCTTAGTTGGTGTACATCTTACTCTTCTGTCAATAGATCATGTTTATTATTTAATTTGTATGAACTTGAAACAACAATGATTGACTTACTAGGTATCTAAATTTCATTTTTTTCTCAATGCTGCACATTTGTCTTTATGAGAATAAAATATAGTAAAATATGTACTCTGAGATTGGCATCTTGTGATAAGAGAATGAAATGAAAGAATATAGACCCTTTCTGTCTTTTCTACCTGTTATCCCTATTATTGTTTTCAGAGGAGCCATAACATATTAGCATTTTCTTTTGAATATTATTTTCAAACTATAAAAAATACTTAGGAAATGCACAAAGGGACTGTTAAGGTACAAGTTTATATCCTTAAAAGTATACTATATAAGTATTTAAAAACAAAAGATATGAAGGATTAATCATAATATATTTCAACCTGCAACATTTTGTAATACTTAAGTGCTTTAATTTTGACAATATATTGGGAAAGTGATATTTAAGAAAATTATCATCTGCTTATAAATAATATGCATATTTAAAAAACAATCTTCAGAACTCTTCTTTTGCTTGTCTCACCAAATTTAAGACCTACTCTTTAAAATATATCTGTATAAATAAAAGTGTGTTTTGTATCTGTGCTACAGTGTGTGTGCATGGGTCTGTGTGAATTTTCCTGCCATCCACATTCAATTTTATTGTAATCAGTATACTAATAATTTGTTATATACTAGATGCCAAAAGTATAAAATCCTCAGAGTAGGTACTATGTTTTCACTTAGAATATGTTCAACAAGACAATGTTGATGCATATTAATAATGAGAAAACATCAGATTACCTAGGAAGTCATATTTTTTAGCTCATCGGAAAGTTCAGGTCACACGGTGTGAAACAGGTCACAAGGTGTGAAACTAAACCAAATTCCACAGTGATAGTCACTCCACAGAGATGAGATACATAATCATTTTCATGATTAAATGAACATATGAACAAGAAAAGATGGAAAAACCACACAGTTGAATATAAATAAATCAGCTAATACTTTAACAAATTCTAAAAGTCAAATATAGGTTCAGGTGTCATATTAAAATTGCTGGAATACTCCTTGCTCCAGAAAAAAGGTAAGATATCAGTCACTCATAAACTTTTTTCCATGGGCCTTCACTTGGAACTTATGAGAAAGATAAGAGGAAGAGATAGGAGATAAGAACAAAAGTGGTGAACGTATACAGTGGTGATCAACTGCTCAAAAAGATGTTAGCAAAATACCACTTCTTGTGTGATCCCTGCATCGTACAAAGGAAAAATGTTAATGTGCTGAGATGGGATTACAAACCCTCTGACTTTCATTGTCCATAAAAGATCTAATGCTTCTAGAAAACAGGTAGAAACAAAGTGACAGGCACAAAACCATTGCCCTGGAGGAAGGGGAGGAAACCTTTAAGTAAGGATCCTACAAAACAAAATATGTATTAGGGTTGCAGAAAAAATTAAAAATGTACTCCTCTGCATAATCTGGTATATAAATAAAGTATTGCTTTTCACAATGGAAGACACAAGTATCCTGAAATGATCTTATTCCTGAGGCTCATACACCGTACTAAGTTTGAGGACTGACAAGGAAAGCAGAGAATTATCCTCCTCCTATTTCAATTCAAATACCATGTAGCAAGCTTAAGTAGTCTACTTCAGCAAACTAGGCAAAAGAAATAATTGAAGAGATAATGGCCAAGAATATTCCAAATGAGGGTTAATGAGTGAAGAGAGAGAAGCAAAGAAAACCTCAATCTAAGATATCTAATGAATAGCAAACACAAGAATTTTTTAAAGTACCTAGGCGACGTCATGGTAAAATTGTAGACAATCAAAAGTAAAGAGAAAAATTTGAATATAGCTAGAGAAATAGAAAATCTTAAAATAAATAACAGCTAAACCATAATTACAACAATCTCCTTTTCAGAAAATATGTAATCCAACAGATAATGGAATACTCACTGGAAAATAATGAAAAAAGAGAAAGAAAAGGAAAACTTTCCAAGCCAGAATGCTATAGTTTTCTAAGATACCATTTATAAATAACAACAACAAAAAAAGATTTTTAAACAAAAGCTGTGATAATTACTTTGAAGTAAAAAGATATTACAGGAAACATTAAAGGAAATTCTTTGTGCTGATAAAGTATGATAAAGGTGAGACTCTGGTTGTCGAAAAAAGAAGAAAGAAATAGCATTGGAAATAGTTAAAAAGCAGGCAAATATAAAAGATTTATACTAAATAAAAAACTTCGAACTATATTTTACTGAGAGAGAAAAAATAATAGATTTTAGAATGAAAACCATAAATAAAGTTTTTATTCGTATAAAACAAAAATGGAATGCATCAAGACATTAGCAAAAAGCAAAAATAAAAATATCAAAAGTATATTGTTGTACAAATTTAATATCAGACATGAAAAAATATTGCTTAAAAACAAGCTGTAAGTTAAACATATATAATGTAAACCCTGGAGAAACCATGAGCACGTTTATTAGAAGAGCAATAGCATTAACCAATTATGGAAATAAAATGGAACTACATCTATATAATTTATTTATATACATATTTATATGCTTAAGATATATATATTTTATATATATATATCTTAAGTAATCTAAACAAGGCATTAAAAAGGTAAAAACAAAAATTCAAGATTCAAGAAAGGACTAAAACTATATAAACCCTGAAAGCAACGTAGAAAATACCATTCTGGACTTAGGAGCAGCCAAAGATTTAATGACGAAGATGCCCAAAGTCATTTCAACTAAAACAAAGATTGACATGTGAGATGTAATTAAACTAAAGAACTTCTGCACAGCAAAAGAAACTATCAACAGTTTATACAGAAAACCTGAAGAATGGGAGAAAATATTTGCAATCTATGTATCTGACGAAGATCTAATAACCAGAATCTGTAAGAAATTTAAACAAATTAACAAGGAAAAAACAACTTCATTAAAATGCGGGCAAAGGACATGAATAGACACTGAAAAGAAGACATACACATGGCCAAAAAGCATCTAAAAAAAAATGCTCAACATCACTAATCATTAGACAAATGATAATCAAAACAAGAATGAGGTATCATATCACACCAGTCTGAATGGCTATTACTGAAAAGTTAAAAAACAACAGATGCTGGCAAGGTTCTGAAGAAAAGCGAAAGCTTATACACCGCTGGTGGGGATATAAATTAGTTCAGCCATTGTGAAAGTAGTTTGGCAATCTCTCAAAGAACTCAAAGTAGAATCACCATTGGAACCAATAATCCCATCATGTGGTACATACCCAAAGGAGTATAAATAGTTCTACCATAAAGACACAAGAATGCATATGTTCATTGCAGCACTATTCACAAGAGCAAAGACGTGGAATAAACCTAAATGCTCATCAGTGATAGAGTGGATAAAGAAAATATGGTACATATACAGCATAGAATATTATGCAGCAATAAAGAGAAACTAGATCCTGTCCTTTGCAGGGACATGGATGAAGTTGGAAGCCATTATCCTCAGCAAACAAATGCAGAAACAGAAAATCAGAGAGTGCATGCTCTTACTAATAAGTGGAAACTAAACACTGAGTATATATGGGCACCAAGAAGCGGACAATAGGCACTAGGATCTGCTTGAGGGTGGAGAAAGAGAGAATGGGGAGGACTGATAAACTACCTATAGGGTACTATTCTGATTACATGGGTGATAAAATAATCTATATAGCAAACCCTTGTGACAGACAATTTACCTATATAACAAACTTGCACATTTAAGCCTGAACCTAAAAGTTAAAAATAAGAAGAAAAATATTCAAAAAAGGAATGATGGAACCAATGAAACATCTATGAGACTTCAATATGAATATATTAATAATCACATTAAGTAAAATTATCTAATTACCACAATTAAAAGCTAAATCATGTAATACTGGATAAAAACACACGATCACCTACATGTTGTCTCTAAGAAAACCACCTTAACAAACCCACTTGTTGTATACATGTACCCTAGAACTTAAAGTATAATTTAAAAAAAAGAAAAGGAAAACGCCTTAATATTTAAAAAATTAAAATTAAAGGGATTTTTTAAAAGCACAAAATCAAAATCAAAATCTTAATCAAAGAAACCTGGAGAGTCTACATTAATATAGATTAAATATACTTCAGTGAGAGGGATAACAAAGGACATTAAATAATGAAAAACTGGTCAATTTCTGAGAAAGACATAATAATCAAAAAAAAAAAAAAAAAAAAAACCATAACAAGACTCCTTCAGGATTCCAAAAACAGAGCTGATGGAACTGAAATGAAAAATGAAAAACTTATACTTAGATACTTCCAAGTCTTGTCCTAATAATTGATAGAACAAGGGTAGAGGAAATAAAGACCCCCTCAGGATTCCAAAAAGAAAACCAATGGAACTGGAGGAAAAATTCACACTTAGATACTTCCAAATCTTACTGTAATAACTGATAGAACAAGGAGAGAGGAAATAAAAAGGATACAGATAATCCAAGTAACACCATAAATCACTTGAACAACCCATTCAGTAGTGGTACCAGCAGAATATGCATTCTTTTCATGGGCATGTATGACATTCACAAAGATACACCATAAGAACAATTAATTGCATGTTAAATAATTATAATCAAAAGAAAGTAAACTCTGAATGCAATAATTAATTTAGAAATTAATAACCAATAGTAGGAATCATCTAAGAAATTTATAAATTTCTCATTGATCAATAAAGAAATCACAAGTAAAATAGAATTGAAATGAAAGAAAATGTAAACAAAGTATAAGAATTTGTAGGTTGCAATTAGAGTCATTCTACATAGAAATTCACAGAAGTAAATGCTTATATGAGATAAAAAGCTCTTAAAGTAATGATCCCTGCTTAAATGTTAGCAAATAGGCACATAAAAAAAGCAATTTAAGACAATTGAAGAGATTAGTAAATATATATGCATAAATAAATAAAATTAAAATTATAAAAGTATTAAGTAAAATTATAAAAATAAAAACTTTGAGATTAATAGAATTGATAATATTGTAGCTAGACTGAAAATATTAATAAAATATGAAAAAGGTGTAAGTTATTAATACTATAGATAAAAAAGGTTACCTTTGTACAGATATTATAGACAGTAAAATACTTTAAGAAAATGTTATGGAATAATAAGAGAATATTAAGAACAATTTTATGGTAACCAATTTGACAAATTGAATAAAATTAATTCATTTCTTGAAAGACTCAAACTAAAACACCCACTAAAAAAGAAATAGATATTCTTCATAGCTCTATATCTATTGAAATATTAAATTTACAATCAAATACATTCCCATGAAGAAAACTCTAGGCCCAAATGTCATTACTATCGAATTCTACCAAATATCGAAAAAAGAAATGCACCTCTTCTATACAATCTCTTCCAAAAAATAAAAGTGACATGAACCCTCCTAACTAATTTTTTGAAGTCAGAATTATCTTGATACCAAACTCAGGCAAAGATCTAGCAAGAAAATAAAACTATAGAATAATAATATTTATGAATATAATATGCAAAACGTTTTATAAAATATTGGTAACTTAAATTCAATAAGTAGCAAAAGTAATTAGTCCTGATCAATACTTGTTTATTTCGATAATGTAAGGTTACTACAACATTTGAACACCAGACAATATAATTTACTATATCAATTGACTAAAAAAAGAAAACTCATTCAATTTCATAGATGCTGAACAAGAATTTGACACACTATTTCATGTAGTCATTAAAAATTTCTCAGTAGAATAGAACAAAAAGGAAACTTTTGTATATTGACTTGTATCCTATGATTTTATCAAACGTATGTATTAGTTATGGGACATTTTATGTAGAATCTTTTGTATTTTCTACATAGATGTTTCATTGTGTATGTGAGT
Source organism: Chlorocebus sabaeus (assembly GCF_047675955.1). Taxonomy (NCBI): domain Eukaryota; kingdom Metazoa; phylum Chordata; class Mammalia; order Primates; family Cercopithecidae; genus Chlorocebus; species Chlorocebus sabaeus. Next base: position 33,972,573 of record NC_132906.1, on the reverse strand, counting down.
TGTATACACATATACACAATGAAACACTGTTCAGCCTTACAACAGGAGAAAAATCCCATAATATATGTGACAACATAGATGAACCTGGAGGACATTATGTTAAGTGAAATAAGCCAGGCCCAGAAAAGATAAATACTGCATATTCCCACTTATATGTGAATGTAAAAAGTCAACCTCATAGAAACAGAATAGGATGGTATTTTAGAGGGTGGGGGTTAGGAGGTTGGGGAGATGTTAAAGGGCACACAATTTCAGTTAGAAAAGAGGAATAATTCCAGGAGCTCTATTGTACATTATGGTGACTACAACCAGTAACAAATACCATATATTTAAATATTTCTAAGATAATAGATTTTAACTGTTCTTATAACAAAAAAAGAGTATGTGAAATAATATATATGTTAAACAGCTTAATGTAGCCATTCTGCAACACATACGTATATCAAAGACTCATGTTGCACACCACATACACAATTTTTACTTGTCAATTAAAATAAAGCCCAAATAACTCTACAATGCTCAGTGTTTTAAAATTAAAATAGAACAAAGAGTCTGATTGCATGTTATGTTTTATTTCTGACAGCTTTTAAGCCTCTCACCTCTCTCTCTTCCCATTTTAGACCACATCTTCCCATTTTAGACCACATCTGAGCTAAGTGAGCCTAAGTGGTCCTTTGACACTCATGGGAAGTTTAGATCACAGGAGCCCAGCTCTCACAGGGAAAATGCCTTCACCTAAGCCCTTGACCACCAGAGAAACCCAAGCTAGTGTCCCTTTCTCACTTTTTCAAAACATTTTTGGACCTTCTGAGCAGTCATCCGTACTCTTTCTTCAAAAACCTCATCGTGGCTGGATAGTATTCCATGGTGTATATGTGCCACATTTTCTTTATCCAGTCTATCATCGATGGGAATTTAACTATCATTCTCAGCAAACTAACACAGGAACAGAAAACCAAACATCGTATGTTCTCACTCATAAGTGGGAGTTGAACAATGAGAACACATGGAAACAGGGAGGAAAACATCACACACCGGGGGCTGTTGAGGGCGTGGGGGGTAGGGGAGGGATAGCATTGAGAGAAATATCTAATGTAGATGACAAGTTAATGGGTGCAGCAAACCACCATGGCATGTGTATACCTGTGTAACAAACCTGCACATTCTGCACATGTATCCCAGAACTTAAAGTATAATACAAAAAAATCTGTGTTAGTAGTAAGCTTTTTCATACCGTCTTGGTGCATGTGTGTCATTATCTGTCTCTACATCCAAATTAAATGCAAATGTGTGTGTATGTGTGATTTATACACACTGAGGGTAAATATAGAATATAACAATGACACATAGTAAATAATCCAATATATTATCATAAGGGATTTAATGTTTAGATTTAAAATGAAAGATAATTAAATTTATTTATATTATTAAATATTTCCTAAATAAAAGAATTATAATTTACCTTTAGACACATTTAATTTAGTGAAGCTTATAGTCATTTAAGAGTAGACGATTATTACCAATTCATGGAAACTTTCCAAGTGCTACTGTATTGACTTTTTCTTCCCATCTTTAGGCCATGTTTTTTTCCTACCCCACACTGTTTCTCGTATAGATAAAACATTGTATCTGTAGGTTTGAAAATCAAAATCCTTTTTGTCCAACACAGATTCTTTTGAAAACTAATAGGAAAGCAATTGGAAAAAGAGACAGGGGTTCTTCTTTACTTTACTCTCATCCTCCCTGTTTGATATCTTTTTCTCATTACTTGGATTTATTTTGGTCTTGGTTGTGACCACATACTAATTTACACAGCTCAATTCACCAAGAAGAAACATATAAAGAAACCTATGGGAGTAACAGCACATTTCTTTTGACACCATTTTTTTTCAAGTTCTCACTATTTGTATGTCCTCAGGAACAACTTTCTTAAACAGCAGGCAGTAAGTATTCTACTCACTGATAAGCTACAAAAGTGTTTCCTGAACTGTATGTCTTAACGTCATGTGTCTCCCATTGGATAGTTGCATGTCCTAATAATTCCAGTAATATTAGCAGAGAATACAAACTCACAAAAATTATGTTTTTAAGAAGAATATTCTAGTGCTACATTTTCTAGAATGCATGACATTTATTTGTTAGGTAATCAAGGTTTTATGTGTTTCATACGGTTCATTTATCTTGTCACAAGGTTAGCTATTTTACATTTTTGGATAACACCTTTAAAAAAGATAAAATATTTACTACGTTCATATGAACTGTATGTGTTTGTGAGCACATCTAACATCCTATCCATTTCCCACCCCCATTGTTTGAAAGTACACGTAAGAGAAAATGCCTGTAATCCCAGCACTTTGGGAGGCCGAGGTGGGTGGATCACCTGAGGTCAGGAGTTCAAGACCAGCCTGGCCAACATAGTGAAACCCTGTCTCTACTGAAAGTACAAAAATGAGCCTGATGTGATGGCACACACGTGTAGTCCCGGCTACTTGGGAGGCTGAAGCAGGAGAATCGCTTGAACCCAGGAGGTGGAGGTTGCAGTGAGCTAAGACCATGCCGTTGCACTCCAGGCAGGGCAACAGAGTGAGACTAGATTCCATCTTAAAAAAAAAAAAAGTTTGCCAGTGACTTCAAAAATCTAATTCTGAGCGGGAAGGGGTATTTATTTAGGGAAAATATATTTTAATTTAATATCTATGCCAAATTTTGTGATAAATATACTAAAATGTTAGTTCAGTAGAAGCAGGTCTATACCCTTTCAATGCAAGGGAATTAATTTATCACGGGGAAAACTTTCCAATTTTAGTCCACAATTTCATTCACTTACTTCAATGGAAGTGCCTCACCACCCTCAATCCTATTGCCCTGATCCATGTTATTTTATCCCCACCTAGATCAAAAGCAGAAGCAAAAGCGTCAACATTTGCCAGAGCAGTTTGGTTTTGCATTGTAAAATCTCACCTTGAAATGTTTTGACATTTTATTTTCATTGATAGTTTCTACCTTAACAAAAACTAGTAATGTCGGGGGGGGGGGGGGGAACTAGTAATAGAAAAAAATTTTAAAAATGCTATATTTGTCATGTAGGTAGCTGAATTCCTGTGCTGCCTTTTCCAGTTTTCAATCATGTTTCAGACAATTACGCCTTTTTTTCCTCTGGGATCTTTGAAAATTATATTGTGATTTCTGTACTGAATTCATTAACTAGCAGGGGGTAGAACACATTAATATGATTTTTGCGATGCTATGCTCTCTTTATGTACTACCTGAGACTTTATTTTTCACTCATTCAGATCTTCATATTCATGCAAGCAGCAAGAGTACGTTTTTATATAAAGTAAAGCTTCCGAAGAAATATTAGTTGTTTTCAGTATTGGACAATTGTTTAATGATTAAAGATATTTGATCAACTGAAAATGTTTGTTAAAAGTTTCACAACAAGCTAAAGGGAAAACGACTAAGTTCTAGTTCTGCTGATTCACAATTCAAGTCTCTCTCTCCTATGTGCTACTCCAATCACTCTAAATGTATTTATGTGTTTATATTGATAATCTATATTCATATATTTTATATAATGCAATCAGGCAATAATTATATGCTAATGTCTACCCCAATAGAATGTACTACTACATTCTACAAAACAAAAACAAAAACAGGGAAAAAAATGGAGAAAACAGGCCATTCATTTTGTAATCTTTAGTGCTTGACATTGTCACAATTCTCAAAAGTTGTTTTATAAATATTTGGCAATCTGAAGGAATACAGTACATTAGCATCATGTTTGTAATGAAGGCATTGAAATAAAGTAAACTGAATAAATGCCAGATATAATCAGCATATAGTAATCTATATCCTCACAAAACCACTGTAATTTAAATCATGCTACTTCTGCTCCTTCTTCTACTTAACATTACTATTTTTTTTTTTACTACTAATAGTACTGCTATAAAATCAATAAAAATCCCAAAAGCTATGTTTCCAAAGGTTATCTTATAGGCAAAATCATATCATAAGAATAACTCTATCAGAAGCAAAAGATTTCTTAATCTTTATTAAATTTTATTCTATGGAAATCTATGATGTAAAGATTTAGACATTATAGTGTTTATACTATAGATGTATAAAAAGCAACAAGTGAATGGTATATCTGATAAAATACCTATTCATAAATAAAATGCCTAAGTACTTTTTTTCACACCTTAAACCCCAGAACAATATCTTGTTAATATCAAACTAAATATTTAAATATTGACTAGTGAAATAACAGTTAGTATTTAAATATCAAATATCTAAATCTCTGATTTAAGACTTCAGCAGAGAGAGCACAATTTTTTTTTAAAATTTATTTATTATTATTAAACTTCAAGTTGTAGGGTACATGTGCACAACGTGCAGGTTTGCTACATATGTATACTTGTGCCATGTTGGTGTGCTGCACCCATCAACTCGTCATTTACATCAGGTATAACTCCCAATGCAATCCCTCCCCCCTTCCCGAGTCCAAGTGATCTCATTGTTCAGTTCCCGCCTATGAGTGAGAACATGCGGTGTTTGGTTTTCTGTTCTTGTGATAGTTTGCTGAGAATGATGGTTTCCAGCTGCATCCATGTCCCTACAAAGGACACAAACTCATGCTTTTTGATGGCTGCATAGTATTCCATGGTGTATATGTGCCACATTCTCTTAATCCAATCTGTCACTGATGGACATTTGGGTTGATTCCAAGTCTTTGCTATTGTGAATAGTGCTGCAATAAACATACGTGTGCATGTGTCTTTATAGCAGCATAATTTATAATCCTTTGGGTATATACCTAGTAATGGGATGGCTGGGTCATATGGTACATCTAGTTCTAGATCCTTGAGGAATTGCCATACTGTTTTCCATAATGGTTGAACTAGTTTACAATCCCACCAACAGTGTAAAAGTGTTCCTATTTCTCCACATCCTCTCCAGCACCTGTTGTTTCCTGACTTTTTAATGATTTCCATTCTAACTGGTGTGAGATGGTATCTCATTGTGGTTTTGATTTGCATTTCTCTGATGGCCAGTGATGATGAGCATTTTTTCATGTGTCTGTTGGCTGTATGAATGTCTTCTTTTGAGAAATGTCTGTTCATATCCTTTGCCCACTTTTTGATGGGGTTGTTTGTTTTTTTCTTGTAAATTTGTTTCAGTTCTTTGTAGGTTCTGGATATTAGCCCTTTGTCAGATGAGTAGATTGCAAACATTTTCTCCCATTCTGTAGGTTGCCTGTTCACTCTGATGGTAGTTTCTTTTGCTGTGCAGAAGCTCTTTAGTTTAATGAGATCCCATTTGTCAATTTTGGCTTTTGCTGCTGTTGCTTTTGGTGTTTTAGACATGAAGTCTTTGCCCATGCCTATGTCCTGAATGGTACTACCTAGGTTTTCCTCTAGGATTTTTATGGTATTAGGTCTAACATTTAAGTCTCTAATCCATCTTGAATTAATTTTCGTATAAGGAGTAAGGAAAGGATCCAGTTTCAGCTTTCTACTTATGGCTAGCCAATTTTCCCAGCACCATTTATTAAATAGGGAATCCTTTCCCCATTTCTTGTTTCTCTCAGGTTTGTCAAAGATCAGATGGCTGTAGATGTGTGGTATTATTTCTGAGGACTCTGTTCTGTTCCATTGGTCTATATCTCTGTTTTGGTACCAGTACCATGCTGTTTTGGTTACTGTAGCCTTGTAGTATAGTTTGAAGTCAGGTAGCGTGATGCCTCCAGCTTTGTTCTTTTGACATCTTGGAGATGCGGGCTCTTTTTTGGTTCCATATGAACTTTAAAGCAGTTTTTTCCAATTCTGTGAAGAAGCTCATTGGTAGCTTGATGGGGATGGCATTGTTGACAGACCACTAGCAAGACTAATAAAGAAGAAAAGAGAGAAGAATCAAATCGACGCAATTAAAAATGATAAAGGGGATATCACCACCGACCCCACAGAAATACAAACTACCATCAGAGAATACTATAAACACCTCTACGCAAATAAACTGGAAAATCTACAAGAAATGGATAATTTCCTGGACACTTACACTCTTCCAAGACTAAACCAGGAAGAAGCTGAATCCCTGAATAGACCAATAGTAGGCTCTGAAATTGAGGCAATAATTAATAGCCTACCAACCAAAAAAAGTCCAGGACCAGATGGATTCACAGCTGAATTTTACCAGAGGTACAAGGAGGAGCTGGTACCATTCCTTCTGAAACTATTCCAATCAATAGAAAAAGAGGGAATCCTCCCTAACTCATTTTATGAGGCCAACATCATCCTGATACCAAAGCCTGGCAGAGACACAACAAAAAAAGAGAATTTTAGACCAATATCCCTGATGAACATCGATGCAAAAATCCTCAATAAAATACTGGCAAACCGGATTCAGCAGCACATCAAAAAGCTTATCCACTATGATCAAGTGGGCTTCATCCCTGGGATGCAAGGCTGGTTCAACATTCGCAAATCAATAAACATAATCCAGCATATAAACAGAACCAAAGACAAGAACCACATGATTATCTCAATAGATGCAGAAAAGGCTTTTGACAAAATTCAACAGCCCTTCATGCTAAAAACGCTCAATAAATTCGGTATTGATGGAACGTACCTCAAAATAATAAGAGCTATTTATGACAAACCCACAGCCAATATCATACTGAATGGGCAAAAACTGGAGAGAGCACAATTTATATTTGACCTAGGAGCCAAGAAAATTGATTACATTTTAGGGTGAGCATATGAATTTAGTCACTTCACCGGACCCAATGCCATATGGTGGGTAGAGACACAGTTTAGTACGGAGAATAAGAACACAGATTTTGGACTATATAGCCACAGCTCAATCTCAGCTCTTCCACTTTCTAGTGATGTATTTTTGACATCAGAATTGTCAATTTCTTCAGATGTTTTAAAATGGGGGTAATTATAAAATGTATAAAAGTAGCTGTAATGTTATAAAAGTAAATTTCAAATGCCTATCTCAATATATCATTAAATTTGTTTATACTTGATTTTCAGTTGCTTTAATTAGATATTGTATTAAGCAGTTTTATCCTTTTAATGTTTATAGGATTACATTCATTATTGGATTTGTAAGTAGTATATTGCCTCTTTTGTAGTGGCAGTAGAACGTAAAGTATATATGATTTACAATTATTATGTATTTAGCAAATGTTCATTGCATTTTCACTGATTGTCAGATATCTACTAAAATTCAAGCACTGGGGGTTCAAGGATGAGTTAGACAGACAGACGTCTATTTCAAGTGCTTATCGTTTAACAGTGGATAACTAAAAATGTAGTTAATATGAACATATTAATTTGGGGGCAGGCAGAGAAATATAGATCATTACAGAGAGGCAAACCTAATCTTGCCATCATTGAATATCATTTATATGACTGCAATTCTGGTATTTATGTATTCTAACTTATTTCATAACAATTATGCCAGGAAAAAAAAAATAACCTAATATACTACATAGAGATACTGAGGATAAAATCAAAGAGGCAAAATAATTTGCCCATGGGAAAGCAAGTTCAGTCATCCCTGGATATTCAAGGAAGATTGGCTTCAGGCACCCCTGCAGATACAAAAATCCAGATAAGTTTGCTTACATGAAATCATGCAGTATTTGCATAAAACCTTTGCACATCTTCTATACTTTAAATTGTCTCTAGATTATTTACAATACCTAAAACAATGTAAATGTTATGTAAATTGTTTTTATACTATATTGTTTAGGATATAATGATAAGAAAAAAATCTGTACATTTTCAGTACAAACACAACCACTCACTATTTTTCCAAACATTTTTGATCCACCGTTGGTTGAATTAATATATGTGAAACCCTCAGAGAAGGAAGAGAAACCTTAAGGCAAATACAAATTCAAATCCCAAAGCCTCTAGCATTTTTGAGTAGAAGTAGGTGATGTATAACTTTCAGTAAATTGTTTCAATATTATATAATTCTTATAGCCACTTTCAGGCTAGTATATAATTAATGAATTCTGGGAGTCTAAGCCAGTGGTGTATTCTTACTTAAAGGAAGTTAATGTTTATTAGGAAGACTATAATAAATGTAATTCCTACTATGTTTGCAACTGGCACTCAAACGTTATGCCTGACCTCAGAAAAATTATTAATACATTACAATTTTATGCTCATTTATGGTGTAAAAATTTAGATATCAATACTGACTTTACAATACAGACAATTAATGTGATTAACTCAGTGATCTTCTGTAAAACAGAAGACAGTAAAACCACATTAAAGGAGCAAAAGAACCCTTACTTATATTTTCTCAAGTAAAAGGATGTGCATGCATATGCTATAAACATCTATTATAGAAAACACTAAATGCTTATTAGTCCTCACATGCCATACATTTTAGTTTTGAAAATGAATTAAGTTTTAGGCAGGATCAGTGAAATAAAGTCAAATAAAATAAATATAATAAAATAAGGGGAAGGAATAAAAAATGGAAAAAAGGAAAGGAAAAGAGGAAACAAAAAGAAAAAATGGAGAAAGAAAGAGAAAGGAGAAAGAAAGAGAAAGGAGAAAGAAAGAGAAAGGAGAAAGGAAGATAAAAGAGAAAAGAAGGAAAGAAGGAAGGAAGGAAGGAAGGAAGGAAGAAGGAAGGAAGGAAGGAAGGAAGAAAGGGAGGGAGGGAGGGAGGGAGGGAAAGGAATGAAGAGGGAGGAAGGATAGGAAGACAGGAAGTAAAGAAAGAAAGAAAAGGATAGGAAGACAGGAAGTAAAGAAGGAAGGATAATGTAAAAGACTAAAGAGGTGCCCTTGGGACGCCGAGGCAGGTGGATCAACTGAGGTCAGGACTTCGAGACCAGCCTGGCTAGCAGGGTGAAATGTCATCTCTAATAAAAGTACAAAAATTTTCCAGGCATGGTGGTGGGCACCTGTAATCCCATCTACTCAAGAGTCTGAGGCGGGAGGATCACTTGAATCCTGGAGGTGGAGGTTGCAGTGAGCCGAGATTGCAACTGCACTGCAGCCTGGGCAACAAGAGCTAGACTCCATCAAAAAAAAAAAAAAAAAAAAGGTGCCCACAATATAAGAGACTTATAATCCAAATTTTTTTTTTTCATCTTTCTAAGTTTAGGAGGAATAGTCAGTTTGAGGAGCCATTTGTCTCTCCTAATTAAATCTAACACTATATAGTTTGGGGAATGTTTACGATCTATTTAAGGAGCCATAAAGAAGAATATTTTGATATTTCACTTGGAGGTTTAAGGTTCAGAATATCAACTTAAAATATATTTCAAAGGTTATCTTTTCTGAGTTTCTCTCCAAAAATTATATTAAGATAGTGTTATTAATCTGCCAGTTGCCAGTTACTAATTAGCATACATTATTCTAATTTTAGAATTTTGATTATTTATTTCTAATCATGCTATATTGAGGGATATATAAAATTAGAGAAAACCAGACCTTGTAGTGTGTACCACCTGTATTTGCTTCAGATTATTATTTTAAATTAATAAAAACAGAAAAAAAGGAAGAGAAAGTAAAAGTGAGGGGATTGGAGGAGGGTATGAGAAGTGGAAGGAGAGAAAGAGAAATGAAGAAATGAGGGAATGTAATTCAACATGATCAGATAGTTTTCCTCCCAGGGATGTAAGGATGGTTCAACATACACAGGACAATAAGCCTGATGCACCATTTAAACAGAATATAAAATAAAAATAATAAATCAAATAAATTAAATACATTTATTTATTATTATTTACATAATTAAAAGTAATTAAAATAAACAATTTATTATTAAGTTAAATTAAAGATGCAGGCAAAAGCACTTAACAAACTCCGGCACCCCTTTATGATAAAAACTCTAAACAAACTAGGCATAGAAGGGACCTACCTCAAAATAATAAAAGTCACTTACGACAAACCCACAGTCAATATCATACTAAATGAAGGAAAGCTGAAAGCATTCCTCCCGAGAACAAGAACAAGACAAGGATGTCCACTATTACCACTCCTTTTCAACTTAGTTCTGGAAGTACCAGCCAGAGCAATTAGGCAAGATAAAGCAATAAAGGGCATCCAAATTAGAAAAAGAGGAAGTAAAACTAATGGTGTTTGCAGGTAATATGATTGTATAGCTAGAAAAACTAAAGATTTCTCCAAGATACTCTTAGATTTGATAAATGAATTCCGTAAAATCTCAGGTTACAAAATGAATGTACACAAATCAGTAGCACTGCTATACACCAGCAATCACTAAGCTGAGAATCAAATTAAGAAATCAATCCCTTTTGCAACAGCTGCAAAAACAAACAAACAAAAAAACCAAAAAACTACCTAGAAATATACCTACGCAAGGAGACGACAGAGCTCTAGAAGGGGAACTACAAAACACTGCTGAAAGAAATTACAGATGACACACAAAAAAACAGAAATGCATTCCATGCTCATGGATTAAAAGAATCAATATTGTGAAAATTACCATACTTCCCAAAGAAATCTACAGATTCAGTGTAATTCCTATCAAAATACCAACACTATTTTTCACAGAATTAGAAAAAACTAATCCTAAAATTCATACAAATTCTGGGAACCGAAAAAAGACCCCCAAAAGCCAAAGCAATCCTAAGTAAAAAGAACAAACCTGGAGGCATTACATTACCTAACTTCAAATTATTCTACAAGGCTCTATTTAACCAAAACAACATGGTACTGCTGTAAAAGTAGGCACATAGACCAATGGAACAGAATAAAGAACCCAGAAATAAAACCAAGTACATACAGCCAACTGATCTTCAACAAAGCATACAAAAACATAAATTGGGGAATTGACACCCTATTCAATAAATGGTGGCTGGGAAAACTGGCAAGCCACGTGCAGAAGAATGAAACTGAATCCTTATCTCTCACCATATACAAAAATCAACTCAAGATGAATCAAAAACTTAAATATGAGGCCTGAAGCCATAAAAATTCTAAAAGACACTGTTGGGAAATCTCTTCTAGATGTTGGCCTAGGCAAAGAATTCATGACTAAGACCCCCAAATCAAGTAAAACAAAACAAAAATAAATTGAACCTAAATGAACTGAAAAGTTTCTGCACAGCAAAAGAAATATTCAACAGAGTAAGTAAACAGACACCCCACAGAAGGGAGAAAATATTTGCAAGCTATGCATCCAAGCAAGGACTAGCGTCCAGAATCCATAAGGAACTCAAACAAATCACCAAGAAAAGAAAGAAACAATTACATTAAAAAGTGGGCAAAGGACATGAACAGACATTTCTCAAGATATGGTTGGGAATAGTGGCTCATACCTGCCATCCCAGGTCTTTGGGAGGCTGAGACAGGCAGATCAGTTGAGGCGGCAGTTCGAGACCAGCCTGGCCAACATTGTGAAACTCTGTCTCTACTAAAAGATATAACAATTCGCCAAGTGTGGTGGCACATGCCTGCAGTGCCAACTACACAGGAAGCTGAGGCACAAGAATTGCTTGAACCAGGGAGGCGAAGGTTGCAGTGAGCTGAGATTGGGCCACTGAACTCCAGCTTGGGTCACAGAGTAAGGCTCTGTCTCAAAAAAAAAAAAAAAAAAAAAGAATTAATTAAAAAAGATAGACAAAAGTAGATCTACCATTCAATTCAGCACTCCCACTGCAAGGTATCTACCTAAAAGAACATAAGTCATTATAGAAAAAGACATTTGTACACTTATGTTTGTAGCAGCAGAATTCACAATTGCAAATGTACTGATTTAAGTGCCTGTGGCCTAACGAATGGATAAGGGAAATGTGCTATTTATACACAATGAAATACTACACTGCCATTAAAAAGAAACAAAATAACGTCATTTGTAGTAATTTGGCTGGAGCTGGAAGCCATTATTGTAAGTGAGGTAACACAGAAGTGGAAAACCAAAGACTGCATGAACTCACTTATAAGTGGGAGCTAAGCTATGAGTAGGTGAAGGCATACTGAGTGTTACAATGGAATTTAGAGACTCAGAGAGGGGAAGCTGGAAGAAGATCAAGGGATACAAAACTACACATTAGGTACAATGTACACTACGCGGGTGATGGTTGCACTAAAATCTCAGAATGGATCAGTATGTAATTCACCCTCGTAGCCAAAACCCACCTGTACCACAAAATCTAATGAAGTTTTTTAAAGAATTAAGATTGTGGAAATCTATTGACCTGTAGCATTTACCTATGTGTTTTACATACAATATTTAATATGGAGAGGGAAAGTTTGCATTAAACTTGCCAGCATTTAATTGTGCATATGTCAAAAAGTACTAGCCATTATGTTTCTTTTTTTGTGTAATATAATATATTCCTATATCCATGTAGTTGTGATTCTAAACTCACACAATATTTGAAACAAACCCATTTACCATCAAAACTGGAATTCAGAGCAATCTCTAGAAAATATAGGTTTGGCTTTACACTGTTACATTATAGTATTGTACTACTTATAAACCAGTAAGTGAATTCACAGTTTCTTGCCTGGTAGCCAAAAATGTTATTAAGTTTATGCCTTATCTCAGAAATAAGTATATACCATTAATTAACATTCTAACTCAGGATAGAATAAACAAACAAAAAAAATTGCAAAACCTCAACCATACTTTCTGATAAAAATGTATACGATAATGTTTAATCTGAAATAATACAGTAGTTACAATACTAATTTATCAATTAAAAAATATAAAGAGATAACAGATTTAATAATTTAAAAATCATACAGATAATATGTAAAGCATTAAAAGGCACCTATGTCAAATAATGCTTGACCACGCTTTATAATCATTGAATTGTATATTAAAACCTTTTAGGAACATAAGTTATTTCAAAATATGTGTTTAAAACATTGTTATGCATTTGGAGACCTCACTTGTTGAACACACATCCGTACCTTTAAAACTTACATACACATTTACATGTGCATACATCTCTATTTAAGTATTTAAGGAATAGACTGAATTTTGTTGATTATAGTGAATTACTCTCTTAAGGCTATTTGACTTCTCAAATATGTTATTATAGAGTACAGCAGATATATGTTTTCCACATTAAAGTACTGGGATGGCAATGTCATCCTTTCTCCTTAATATAAGAATGTGCTTTGCCTGATGATGATAAGGAGACCTAATCTAATGAAGCAAATGTCAGACATATGGGGGATATGGAAAATTACTATACAAACTCGGTGAATCCTGATGAATCTACCCAGTACAGGAAAATTAAATAGTACCTGATTACTATTTGCTAAGACTAGGCTCATCTGCGCACACATTTAATTTATGGTTTTAATTTACCTTTAATGTAAAATATAACTTCCAAGGATTTAATATATCACTTGTCCTTAATAAATCTGTCATGAATGTGAGTTAGTCTTATACAATCTTTAGAAGCAATCTTGGAAGTCTAGGAAATGTTCAACTAAATCACATCTTTTAATGTTTGCTATATGCATAAAACATACCTGCAATAATGCTACAGTATTTAGTGGTGACATTTACTTTGAATGGAAAAGAACAAAAGATTAAAAAAGAGAAAAAAACTACATCCCTTAGAATTTTCTATATTAGCATATTTTAGTAATGCAGGAAATATGACTTTTGAAATGGCTAATCTTCTGGATATTCAGTTTCATGTGACTGGTGTTTACAGAAAAGAACACAAGGAACAAAATTTAGGAAGATAAAAAGAAAAGAGATATTACTGTGGGACTCCAGGAAAAAAGTTAAAATCTCTTCATCATATGCTAAATGTTCACCAGTGTCTGTGTACTTGGTCACATACACTGTTAGCCATATTTAGAGCTATTACTTATTTTCAAAAAGCTTTTCTTAATTGGCAATTCATATTTCAGCTTTGGTTTTCTTTTTAAGTATTTAAGGAAATATTGCACGAAGCCAAAACTTAAATAAGAGAGGGAAAAAGGAAGGAAGGAAGGAAGCAAGGAAGGAAGGAAGGAAGGAGGGAGGGAGAGAGGGAGGGAGGGAGGCAGGAAGGAAGGAAGGAAGGAAGGAAGGAAGGAAGGAAGGAAGGAAGGAAGGAAGGAAGGAAGGAAGGAAGGAAAGAAAGAAGGGAAAAAGAAAGCAACCTTCTGTGCAGTGATCAATATGCTTCACTGGCTTATCTTGACTCTGTGTCTTAAAAATAGAAATATAATGTTTTACTTTGCTTTTATATTTATTTATTGTCCAAGAATTTCTGGGATATACACCATGCCGTTTTCTGCTGAAATTTGCCCTGTTTTTCCTTATATCTAGAAAACAAACATATAATTTCCATTAAAATTAAAACTGGGGATTGAGAAGCCTGAAATGGAAAAGTTTTTTATTTATTCTCGCCTTATTTAGAACGCATCGTGAAAAATGTAAATCACCTTTGCTTAATTTAAGTACAGAAAGAAAAAGATATTGTTGAAGTGTCTAAAAGAAGGTCATGTAAAATTGCACTGTGATTGAGAACAGAGCGGCATCATGTAGTGCATTACAAGCTACAAACACTTTAGTAAGGACTATGTTCTTTTTCCAAGAGAACAAACAAACAAGTAAACACATAGCAGATATAAATTACATTTAACAGAAATGTTCTTTGTCATTTGATCAATTGTCAAGATAGTACAAAACAAAGTTAAAACAAAATAATAAAAATAAAAATATAAGAAACAGTGTTGCCATGAACTCCCAAATTAAATAACAAAAAATAAATGGCTCACTGGAGATTGACATTGGTTTGATAAACTTTTTTTACATTTAATAAGGCACAATGTTTTTCGAATAATTATAGTGAAGTGTTAGGTAAGCCCTCAAAACAATAATAGATATATAAATAAATTTTTTCAATTGCATATATTTATTTTAATATATATTATGCTTTATTCCTCTGTTCTCATGCTGTTGTGAATAAATACCCAAGACTGGGTAATTTATAAAGAAAAGAGGTTTAATTGACTTACAGTTCCACATGGCTGGGGAGACCTCAGGAAAGTTACAATCATGGTAGAAGACACCTCTTCACAGGGTGACAGGAGAGAAAATGAGAGTCGAGTGAAAGGAGAAGCCCCTTATAAAACTATCACATTTCGTGAGAACTCACTATCACAAGAACAGCATGGGGGAAACCGCCCTTATGAGTCAATTATCTCCACCTGGTCGCACCCTTGACCTGTTGGGATTATTACAGTTCAAGGTGAGATTTGTGTGGGAACACAGAGCCAAATCATATAATATTCCAAGCTTATAATTTTCACATCAGTTTGTAAGATCAATAGACTTTACTTGTTTAAAAATTGCAGTTGAACTAATTATGTAACTTCAAACTTAAGAATACACATTTTCATACACCAAGCAACAATTTAAAAATAAAGGGAAGTGCATGAAGAATAAAATGTACTTAGGTACCTCATAAAGTACAATGCAGAGTAATGGTTAAGAACACACACCACCTGGGTATAATTTTCAATTCTCTTTTTCTTCCTATCTGAACTTGAACAAGTTGCATAACACTCATTTGTCTTAGTTTCTTCATTTGTAAAAAGGATAGCATAAAATCTACTTCACTGGACTTCACTGGATTATTGTAAAGACTATATAAATTAATGTATATAAAAATTGAGAACAGAGACAGGCATATCATAAATTTTCAGTATTAAAATATGACATATTTCCTTATTGCAGCAAATATAAATATGTTTTCCTAAGAAGTAGTCACTAAACATTTAATTATACTGTCTTTTTCAAAGTTATTTATTTCTTGCTTATTCATCTACATTTTAGGGTTTCTTTCTATCTATTGTAATGAATTTTTTGAAATTATAGGCAGCATTATTTAATTGTGTAGTATATAGAAAAACTACTGTGCAATGTAATGATTTGGATATTTTTTTCAAAGAGGTTTCAAACACAAGTAAAGAATTTCTTTGAAAAAGTATAACCGGTTTACAATGTGAATAAATGAATAGTGCACTGAAAATTATTTGTCTAAAAGGAACAAGATGGAATAACATTGTCTTTATATTTGATATTTGAAATATTAAAAATGAGCAGAATAAAAATTAGAAACTACATCCTAAAACACAGAACTGCATATGAACATATAAGCATTCAAAAAGCACTGTAGAAGTAGAAGATTGACTCTGTTTTTGAGTCTACATTTGCATTGAGTATAGATCACTCAAATACACAGGCATCTTACGTGAAGTTCCTCTAGTGGGAAAACAGAACACTGTCATGAGTAACAAGAAATCATTCATTAATCTAATCTCAATGAAATGTTCCACTTTCTAATTTGAAATAAACTAAGAGATTTTAAACATATTGTCACTCTACTCACTCACAGAAATAATCATCATTTCATTCCAGTAAGAATACTGACATACAGAAGGAATATAGAACATAGAGTTAAATTATTAATACTAAATTCAAAGGAATCACAGGATAATTGGCTTAGATAATTGGTTCAGGGTTATTGTTTCAATTTATATATCTGAGTATGAAAGTTTCAAGGAATATTTGATCTAGGTATTGTTAATTTTAAGTAATAAGGTGGTAATAGTTATCAACTAACAAAAACAATTTATAATTAGAACATTTTGATAGTTTGTCAACTTTCTGTCCATTTAGAATAAACATCAAGCCACCAAATATTCTCTTTTGTTTACATCCAGTGTTTTAAAGGTTTGGGTTATTTTTAGTTATTATTGATATACAAAATGTACATATTTATGAGGTACATGTGATATATTAACACATTCATAGAGTTTGTAACAATCAAGTGAGAGTGTTTAGGGTGTCCGTCACCTAGAGTATTTATCATTTATATGTGTTGGGAACACTTCAAGTCCTCTGTTTTAGTTATTTTGGAATATATAGTACATTATTGTTTCATGCACTACTCTGCTATTGAACGTCAGAACTTACTCCGTTATCTAACTGTATATTTGCACCCATTAGCTGACTTGTCTTCATTCACCACCACCTACACATCCGTTTCAGACTCTGATGTCTATCATCGTCCTGTCTCCCTCCATGAGATCAACTTTTCACATTCTTATAAGTGAGAACATGTAAAATTTGTCTTTCTGTCCCTGGCTTTTTTTCTTTTTTTTTAGATGGAGTCCTGCTATCTCCCAGGCTGAAGTGCAGTGGCGCGATCTTGGCTCACTGCAAGCTCCGCCTCCCGGGTTCCCGCCATTCTCCTTCCTCAGCCTCCCGAGGAGTAGCTGGGATTACAGGCGCCGCCCCTCCCCCGACCCCCCCAGGCACTCCCGGCTAATTTCTTGTTTTGTTTTGTTTTGTTTTGTTTTTTAGTAGAGACGAGGTTTCACCGTGTTAGCCAGGATGGTCTTGATCTCCTGACCTCATGATCCACCCGCCTTGGCCTCCCAAAGTGCTGAGATTACAGGCCTGTGCCATCGTGCCTGGCCCTGGCTTTTTTCACTCAGCATAATGACCTCCTGTTCCATCCATGTTGCTACACATGACATTATTTTATTATTTTTTAAAGACTGAATAATATTTCATTGTGTTATGTACCTATATTTTCTTTATTCATTCGTCCACTGATGGCTACTGAGGTTGATTCCATATCTTTGCTATTGTGACTACTGCTATAATAAACATGGAAGTTCAGGTATCCCTTCAATAGGCCAATTTCTTTTCTTTGGTTAAGAACCAAGTGGAGACATTGCTGGATCTTATGGTAGTTCTATTTTTAGTTTTGTGAGAAACCCCCATACTACTTTTACATAATGGTTGATGAATTTACATTCCCACCAACAGTGTATAAAAGTTCCCTGTTCTCTGCATCCTCATCAGCATCTGGTATATTTTATTTTATTAGTGATAGCATTCTAACTGTGCTAAAATGATATCTCATTGTATTTTTAATTTACATTTCTGTAATGATTAGTAATGTTGAGCATTTCTTCATACATCTGGTGACCATTTTGTGTAAGTAGTTAGTTTTCAAATGACTATTGTCCTTTGCCCATTTTTTAATGGAAATATTGGTTTGTTTACTGTTGAATTCATTTTCTTGTGTATTCTGGATACTAATCTTCTGTCAGATGAATAGTTTGCAAATATTTTCTCTCATTTAACAGGTAGTCTCTTCACTTTGTTTATGGTTTCCTTTGCTCTGTAGAAACGTTTTAGTTTAATGTAGTTTGATTTGTCTGTTTCTGTTTTTGTTGTCTGTACTTTTGATATCTTGGCCATAAAAGTTTTGTCTAGACCAATGTACTGAAGTGTTTTCCTTATGTTTTCTTCTAGTAGTTTTAGTTTCAGATCTCACAGCTAAGTCTTTAATTCGCATCCAGTTGATCTGTGAACATGTGAGAGATAGGGGTCCAGTTTCATTCTTCATTAGGTGTCTATCCAATTTTCCGAGCACTATTTATTAAATAGGGTGCCCTTTCCCCAGTGGATGTTCTTGATGTTTTTGTTGACAATATATTGGCTGTAAATACATGGATATATTTTCAGGTTTTCTATTCTGTTCCACTGGTTTATGTGTCTGTTTTTGTACCAATTTATTGCTGTTTTTGTTACCATAGCCTTGAAATATATGTTGAGGTTAGGTAATGTGATGCCTCCTGCTTTGTTCTTTTGGCTCAGAATTACTTTGGCTATTCATGGTCTTCTGTGGTACAATATGAATTTTATTATTTTTTTTTTCTCTTTCTGTGAAGAATGTCATTGGTATTTTGATAGATATTTTATTGAATTTGCAGATTGCTTTGGGTAGTATGGTCATTATAGCCATATTAACTTTTCTAATTCATGAGCATGGGATGTTACTCCATTTTCTTGTGTCTCTTTCAATTTCTTTTATCAGAGTTTTGTAAATTTCTTTTCTGAAAATCTTTTACCTCCTTTTTAAGAGGTCTTTACCTTTTTTTAAAGGTGTTTTACTTCCTTAAATGTATTTCTAGGTAATTTTTTTTTTTTTTTTTTTTTTTTTTTTTTTTTAGCTATTGTAAATATGGTTCCCTTTTTGCTTTCTTTCCCAGGTAGTTCATTATTGATGTATAGAAATGCTACTGAATTGTTTGTACGTTGATGTCTTTTATCCTACAACTTCACTGAATTTATTTATTAAATCTTAGGGTTTTTGGGACTAATCTTTAAGTTTTTCTAGGTATATAATAACGTCATTAGCATAGAGGGGCCATTTGAATTCCTCTTTTGCAACTTGAATGTCTTTTATTTCTTTCTCTTCCTTGATTCCTCTGGCTAGAACTTCTAGGAAAATGTTGTATTACAGGATTAGTTGGCTATACTACTATTAATGTGTTCTGTATATATTTCTTCTATGTCTAATTTGTTGAGAGCTTTCATCAGGAAGGGATGTTGAATTTTACTAAATGCTTTTCATGTGTCTATTGAAATGATAATAAGGTTTTTGTCCTTCATGCTGTATATGAGATTTATCATGTTTACTGATGTGTGTGTGTGTGTGTGTGTGTGTGTGTGTGAAACCATCCTTGTATCCCTAGGATAATTCTCATTTGATCGTGGTAAACTATTTCTTTAACGTGCTGTTGAATTGGCTTTCCTAGAGCTTTGTTGAAGATTTTTGTGCATATGTTCATCAGGGATATCGTTTTGTGGTCTTTGTTATTTTTGTTTCCTTATCTGGTTTTGGTATCGGTGTAATGCTGGCCTCGTAGAATGAATTTGGGAGAATTCCCTTCCGCTGGACTTTTCGGAATAGTTTGCGGAGAACTGGTGTTAGCTTTTTGTAAGTTTAGTAGAATTTGGCAATAAAGCCATCTGGTCCTGGGCTTTTCATTGCTGGAACACTGTTTTATCATTGATTCAATCTCAGCACTCATTATTGGTCTACTCAGATTTTCTATTTCTTCCTGATTCATTTTTGGAGAGTTTTATGTGTCCAAGAACTTATTCATTTTTTCTAGATTTTCCCATTTGTTAGCATATTGTTGTTCATAATACTTATCCATTTATCCATTCATTTCCTGGATTTTCCAGTGAGGGATATAGTTATTCATAATAGTCTCTGATTATCCTTTCTATTTCTGTAGTATCAATTGTAATGTCCCCCTTTTCATTTTGGATTTTGCTTATTTGGATCTTCTTTATGTTATTCTTGGTTAGTGAAGCTTGTGGTATTGACATTAGCAATGGTGGGTTAGCATTCTGACTCTCAAGTAGTCTGCCTTGATTTTAGCAGTGGCTTAAATGGGCTGGGGCTGGGCAGGTCAGTCCTCAGGCTCACAAATGACACATGTCAAGAAATGTCAGCCGTGGTGGTAGTCAAAGGTTGGGTGGGCCTATCATCAGGCTTCCAACGAGAGTGCTTAGGTGCCAATGGTGGTGGACAGGGCAGGGTCATTCTCAGGGCCCTGAACAGCATTCTTGGGCACTGGGTGGAGAACAGGCATTGCTGAGCCAGGGGGGTCTATTGTCAGGCACTCTGGTGGTTCATGTTGAAGCTGGCTGTTTTGGGCAAAGGTTGGGTGATTCCCAGGCCCCTAATAGAGTGCTCAGGTGTTGGCAGTAGTTGCTGCACTGCAGCCTTGCTGCTGATCAGGGAGTGGTTGCTTTAAGTGGCAGAAACCATAAGCAAGCAGCTGGAGAGTGCACACTTTGTCCCCAGATAGCAGCTGCAAATGGGGGAGCCTGTCTTCAGGGCAGTTATAAATACATAGTGACCCACTGCTGAGGGCGGAAGGGATGCTGCCAATGGCTTGTGTTTTGGACCCAGCAGCAGCAGCCAGTAGCAGTGGTGGCTTCAGGTCAAGGAACCTATTCTCAGGGATTGTGCAAATGCATTGCAGCCTCTTTTCTGGGGGCAGGAAGGTCACTGCCAGTGGCTCACACTTTGATCCTGGTGGCAGCAGCCATCAATGACAGTGGCTATGGACGGGGGTTGTCAGTGGGTCTTCAGGGATGTAGAGACAAGACACAGCTACTGTTGAGCCCAAAGACAGAATGCAGTCTGGTGGGAGACAGGCTCTCAAAATGATGCCTTGCTGTAGCTCCTTAAAACTTGTGGGACCCATCATGAGCTTCCTCTCTGGAGCAATGCCTCCATGTGGTGTGCAGGCGTCTCCCTGTGTTAGTTTCAAGGGCCACAGGGGTCACGTGGCTCTCCTGTGGCTAGGATTGCAGGGTTCTTTGGTGGAAATGTGAACCACCAGGAGCCACTTTTTTACCCTTTCCTCGCATTGGGGAGCTCCAGACTCCCAGTCAATCCCTTCTCTCTCTTGTCTTAAGTGTTTTCTGTCACTTTCCTGTTAAATTTCCATGTCCTTAGATGATCTTTTCAGAGTGTGATTGTCTACTTATTAGTTTGAGTGTTTTTAATGGAGGAGGGGAGTTTTGGATGCCTAAATTTAGCCATCTTTTGTTATTTACCCAAAATGAATCAACTTTTTCAAATTAAAATATATGTTTCTTTCTTCCATATTATTAAATAAGTTATTTTCTATGAAAACAAAACTCCTCAAAACGAGAATAAGTAACAGCACATTGAAAATATGATTCTGTATATTGCTACCCTAAAATTATACTGAAAGTTAAAATTAGTTGCAATAACAAAAATATATCTATACAAAAAGCAGTTATATATAAATATATACATATATAATTTCTGAAAACTAAATACTATATAATTGTCACTTTTCTTATCAAAATAACTGATAACTTTTGGCATAGTAAAAGTTACATAAAGTTTTAAAGTGAATGTCAAATATAGTTTAAGAGGAGAGAACAAAGTTTATTTACTATAATAATTCTCTTAACTAGAAGGAAGAAAAAATGCAATTATATTAAATAATGCATTATAAATTGAAACTCATCATCTATAGCTAAGTTATAATGCAATAATATATTCATATGTTATACATTATATATTCATTGTTACATGAAATACATACTTTCTAAAAAAATTGTACAATATGTTACAATTAATTGGGATATAAGAAACTTATGAAGTTAGAATATAGATTTTAATTAGAATAGTCCAAAGTAAAAGCCAGAATATATATTGATCCCTATGAGAAAATAAGGTGTTGAGTATTGCTTTTCCCATTTAAATAGAATTACAGTCAAGAAAATACCAAAATTAAGTCACATTTATAAAGAGCTAGTCAGGACATTTTATTAGGACTAAGAGGTGGTCATGATGCATTTCCCAAATTTCCAGTCTCTATAAAAATAGCAGGAAGGAACAAAGGATAAAGGTAGAGCTTGTGCTGCTTTGCCATTATTTCTCCAAGAAGGTTGTCTGTCATACAATGAACACCAACAGCACGGACTTGTGGGACAAACCAGGTAGAAAGAAGCAAGGGAAATTTGTTGAAAAAGACGAGGTAGAACTGAGTCTCCAGAGCCAGGAATACCCAGGACCACCTAAAGAACTCACACTTGAAACCTTTGAAAGAGGTGAAAGAGGTAACCCTGGGAATTGTTCAACAGAGGGGACATTAATGGCAATCTGTGTCAACCAGAAAGAGAGTCAAAAACAGCTAAGTAGAAGGAAGCTAGTGGTTCCTTCTGGGTGAAGAGATGTCTCTTCTTCCCCAATTTTTCCCTTTCTCCATAATACTTGGGAAGAACGTAGCCTTAAAGAGATAAAATGGAAACCATGACTCAAAACTAACCATAAACTTCCCTTTTTATTTCTACAATTTCGAGTTTGAGATAAAACATGAACTGGGGTCTGGACATGAAGAAAGGGGAAAGATTAAATTAGTTTATCCTTAACTTGATTGACCTTTACAAACCTTAAAGTCTTCACAAAATTGTGAAATCTGCTCAAGATATCATTAAGAGATAAAACATGAAAATTTGACAGAGCATGATACATTTCGTAATGAAATGTTTCATTTGTACTCTCTGATTTGAGATTTCTCAATACACTAGCTTCAGTACTGTATTAGGGTTCTCTAGAGGGAAAGAACTATTAGGATATACATATATATGTAAAGGGGAGTTTATTAAGTGTTAACTTACATGATCACAGGGTCCCACAATAGGCTGTCTGCAAGCTGAGCAGCTAGGAGAGCCAGTCCGAGGCCCCAAACTGAAGAACTTAGAGTCCAATGTTTGAGGATAGCAAGCATCCGGCACAGGAGAAAGATGGAGGCTGGGAGGCTATGCCAGTATCTCTGTTTCATGTTTTTCTGCCTGCTTTAAATTTGCTGGCCACGGATTAGATTGTGCCCATCAGATGAAGGGTGGATCTGCCTTTCCCAGCCCAGTGACTCAAATGTTAATCTCCTTTGGCAACACACTCACAGACACACTCAGGATCAATACTTTGTATCCTTCAATTCAATCAAGTTGACAGCATTAATCATCACAAATTTTTATAAAATTATTTTACAGCTGTGCTTTTCTAAAAGAGTTGTATTACTACTTGTATTAGGGTTCTCTAGAGGGACAGAACTAATAGGATCTATCTATCTATCTATCTATCTATCTATCTATCTATCTATCATCGGAATGTATTAAGTATTAACTCACACCACCTGATCACAAGATCCCACAATAAACTGTCTGCAAACAGAGGAGCAAGGAGAGCCAGTCTGAGTCCCAAGACTGGAGAACTTGGGGTCCGATGTTTGAGGGCAGGAAGCACCCAGCACGGGAGAAAGATACAGGCTGGGAGGCCTGATCAGTCTAGTCTTTTGACATTTTTCTGCCTGCTTTATGTTCTCACCACATTGGCAACTGATTAGATGGTGCCCACTGAGATTAACGGTGGGTCTTCATTTCCCAACCCACTGACTCCTTTGGCAACATCATCTCACAAATACCCTGGATTAATACTTTGTATCCTTCAATCCAATCAAATTGACAATCAGTATTAACTATCACACTACTCTTAATATACTGAAGCAGTTTTAAAAGTATATATCTCTCTCACACACACATGTGCACATGTGCGCACGTGCACACACACACACACACACACACACTTGCACATTTAAAGAATGTAATATGAAAGAAAGAAAGCATATATGAAAATGAACCTAAGCTAATGGTTGTGCTGGCACGATAGATATTTCACAGTTGACAATGTCTTGTCTAATATCATTTCTGTACATCATAGTAGAAATGAATAGGGAGACACAGTAAATAAGACTTAATTCTGTCATCGTTTTGAACAAAACCCATAGGAGAAGAAACACAAACAATAGTTTCCAAAAACAATCCTCCTCTTTACCTACTTAAGAAATATTTATTGACTGAGGAAAAGATGTCTCACAATGTTTTAAGAAGTGACTTTTAAGTAATATTTGTATTGTCAATAATTTTATCTTCAAACCATCACCCTCACTTCAAATAAAAAATTTTATATCTCTAACCTTTATAGCTTGCTATTTAAATGGGTTACCTAGTACACAAGCAATTACACTGTACTAGAAAACATTATTTAGTTTGATAAGTTAGTCTGTTTTCAGGAAACCCAGTGAACTCAAAGTTAATTGCTCAAAGATAACATTTTTACATTCTGATTTGTGTGAAATATACTATTCAAGAAAAGCCATGGTTTTCTTGAATAGTACCCTTGAAGTTTTATATATGTGTGTGTTATATAGTTTATTAATTTAAATTTTAGCCAAGATAGATTCTAAATATCATCCTAAGATTAATTTTATTCTAATGTAATTTATCACAAATGATGTTCAGTTATGCTCAGTAATTAAACAAAAATTAGAAATGATGTTTGAGAAATTACAAAATGAGAAGGCCAGTCAAATATGAGATAATGTCATTTAAGTTCTGAATATGACACAATAATATTTGAAAATAATATTATTAGAATATATTAATTATTCTATTAAATCAATTTGGGCAATTTCTTAACCTACTGCTCTTTGTCTGAGGGAAGGTGTATATTCAAGGTGCCAAGTCTTTTGTTTTTAAAGCCTAGTCCCTTTGAATAGTCTAAAAAAGTAGGTTACTAAATATATTATAAGTAGTTGAGAGACATGTATGTAAGAGGAGATAAAAGAGAATCCTGGAGAGAGGGAAAAAGAGAATACTTGAAACCTATACCTCCCAAAATATCCAAGAGTAATGGTAAAACTTCAAGTTATTTTGTCTGATATGACAGTAGAAGGTGTCCCTGAGTATGAATGTGTATTGGTCTTGCTCATTTTGATGGGATAAACCTTGGGCTCTTTCTATCTGAAGGGAAGCATCTTAAGTTGATTGGTCATAATAAATGTGGTATTAAATAATTTAATGCTATGAAGATAAATAATACAAATTATATATAAACATTAAGTATAAATTTTGACTAAATGTAAATAGTATTTACTTGTGCCAGCACCAATTATTTATGTATTTTGACAAATAGCATGAAAGTATTTCTGTTTATTTCTGTATCTCAGTTTTCAAGAAGTATACCACCTGACAAATATGTTAAACTGTATCACACCTCAGAACACTCGACGCATAGTCCCATATTTGGTAATTTCCGCTAGCAAAAGAATTGTCAATATTTGGAAAGAAAGAATAAATTAATTTTAGCAGTTCTTAAATTAAACCTTTACTTATAGGCTATTCACGTATAGCCAATTTTCACATAATCCCATTTGTTTGGTTAACTATTTGCCAATACTTCAAGAAATTAAAGGCTGTAATTCACAAGTGGCCAGGCTGTTAAATAAAAGCAAAATAAGAACTGTTATTTTTTGTTTTGTTTTTAATTAAGAAAGACTAACAGTGGCAACTTAAGCAACTCAAAGGTATAAATACAGATCATATTAATGTATAACTTTATAAAATAAACCATGACATAAGAAAACAACAAAAGTGAAACAAAATTAGTGAATTAAATTCTAATGGAAATAATTTCATCATATATATTGCATATATATGTGTGTGAATATATGTGTGTGTGTATATATATGTGTGTGTATGCGTGTGTGTGTGTGTGTGTGTGTGTGTGTATATTCCCCCTGGTCTTGTAATAAATTCAGTTCAATTTCCACATCTCCATCCCCTTACACACACACACAGACAATATAACACCACATCCTCATGATTTGACTGCTGCTGCAAAACTTCTCTTGAGTATGTATATATGAAATAATTATCAGAGTTGTAGAAAAAGAAAGAAAGTATATAATTGTGAAAAGTTCTTTTTCTATTGAATATCATCTTTTTAATTATGATTAAAGCAAATCAAAATGTTGAGGAGGCACTCATACTTTGAACAAAGGTAGAACTGCTTCAGGCCCAAATGGTGGAGACTACTTTTGCACACCTCAGACAGCCTGAGATGGAGCCTCTGGGAACATCAGAATATAGAAACCATAGCCTTGGCAAGTTTCTGTGGGAACATGAAAACAATGAGATTTCTCTAAGTCATTCATTAAAGTCAAAGAGAAAGAAGATAAACTTCCAAAAGACGACTTTAGATTCATTTGTGGAACAAACACTCTCTGGGAGGTCATCAGATGTAAGTAGAGGCCACTTTCAGAAGTGCTGAGGTTCTCTTGTAACTCATTTAGAGATTATTATTGCAATAGACATTTAAGATATATGCATTTGTATTAGTCTGTTCTCACACTGGTATGAAGAAATACCCAAGACTGGGTAATTTACAAAGGAAATAAATTTAATTGACTCACAGTTCTGCATTGCTGGGGAGCCTCAGGACACTTATAATCATGGTGGGAGGCAAAGGAGAAGCAGGCACCTTCTTCAAAGGGCAGCAGTAGAGAGATGAGTGCAAGCAGGGGAAATGTCAGATGCTCATAAAACCATCAGATCTCATGAGAACTCACTCACTATCATGAGAGCAGCATGGGAGAAAACCACCCCCATGATCCAATCACTTCCCACAGGTCCCTCCCACAGCACATGCAGATTGTGAGGATTACAATTCAGGATGAGATTTGTGTGGGGACACAGCCAAACCCTTTCATTCTACCTCTGGCCCTTTCCACATCTCATGTTCTCACACTTCAAAATACAATCATGCTTTCATAACAGACCCCAAAGTCTTAACTCATTAAAGCATTAACTCAAAAGGACATGACCAAAGCTTGATCAGAGACAGGCAAGTCCCTTCTGCCTAGGAGCTTGTAAAATCAAAAGTCAGTTGATTACTTCCAAGATACAGTGGGGGTAGTCACTGGGTAGATGTTTCCATTTCAAATGGGAGAAATTGGCCAAAACAAAGAGGCTGCAGGCCCCCCATGCAAGTCTGAAATCCGGCGAGGCAGTCATTAAATGTTAAAGCTCCAAAATAATCCCTTTGACTCCATGTATTATATCCAGGGCATGTTGATACATGGGTGGGCTCCCATGACTTTGGGAAGTTCTGCCCCTGTGGCTTTGCTGTGTACAGTCCCTCGCCCCAGCTGCCTTCATGGCTGGTTATGAATGTCTGCAGCTTTTCCAGATGCATGGTGCAAGCTATCAGTGCATGTACCATTCTGGGTTCTGGAGGACAGTGGCCCTCTTCTCACAGCTCCACTAGGCAATACCCCTGTGAGGACTCTGAGTTCTGTGTACCTGCAGGAACAACACCACATATAAGCTGTCAAGGATTGGGGCTTGTCCCCCCGAAGCTAAGGACTGAGCTGTATGTTGGCCCCTTTTAGTCATGCTGGGAGGCAAGTCACCAAGTTCCCAGAATGCACAAATCAGCAAGGCCCTAGACCCAGTCCACAAAACTATTTTTCCCTTCTACACCTCCAGACCTGTGATGGGAGGGGCTGCCGTGAAGATTTCTGTCATGCCATGAAGACATTTTTCCATTGTTTTTGGATTAACATTTGGCTCCTCATTACTGATGAAAATCTCTGCAACCAACTTGAATTTCTTCTTAGAAAATGAGTCAGTCTTTTCTATCACATTATCAGGTTGCAAATTTTCCAAATTTTTGTATTCTGCTTCCCTTTTAAACATAAGTTCCAATTTCAGATGATCTCTCTCAATCTCAAAGTTCCACGGGTCTCTAGGGCAAGGGAAAAATGCCACCAATCTCTTTGCTAAAGCATAGCAAGAGTGTCCTTTACTCCAGCTCTCAAGAAGTTCCTCATCTCTATCTGAGACCACCTCCACCTGAACTTCATCGACCGTATCACTATTAGAATTTTGGTCAAAGCCATTTAACAAGTCTCTAGGAAGTTCCAAACTCCTTATACCATTCTGGTTTTTTTTTTTTTTTTTTTTCTGAGTCCTCCAAATTGTTGCAACCTTTGCCCATAACCTAGTTCCAAAGTCGCTTCGACATTCTCAGGTATCTTATAGCAATGCCACACTCCCAGTACCAATTTATTGTATTAATCCATTCTCACACTGCTATGAAGAAATATCTGAGGCTAGGTAATTTATGAAGGAAAGAGATTTAATGGTACAGTTACACATTGCTGGGAGGCCCCAGGTAAGTTACAGTCATGGTAGAAGGCAAAGGAGAAGAGGCACCTTCTTTATGGGGTGACAGGAGAGACAATGAGTGCAGGCAGGAGAAATGCCAGACATTTATAAAACCGTAAGATCTTGTGAGAACTCACTCACTATCACAAGAACAGCATGAAGGAAATTGCTCCAATGATCCAATCACTTCCCACTGGGTCCATCCCACAACACAGTGGGGATGATAGGGGATTACAATTCAAGATGAGATTTGGGTGGGGACACAGCCAAACCATATCAGCGTTTTTGTTCTTTAAGATAAACATTTTTTTTTCAAATAATTCATTTATGTAGAACTATACATACCTAGGTAAAGTTGGTAATTCCTTACTGTCTTGTATCATGATTGCAATACTTAGAGTTTATCAATTTCAACCCAGAGATAATTTAAGCAAACTTCCACATTTTATATTTTAAGATAAATTATTCTCTGAAATCCTGGATCAAGTCCTACCTGGTGATGCCAGCTGGCTCTCTTTTCACTTGAAATTCTAGTCTAATGCTTTAAGCAGTTAGGTCCTTGCTGATTCTCCCTGCATCCCAGGTGACCCCTTTAGTCTTCCTAAATCAATAGTTCTTAAGCAGAGAAAATAAAGCTCTAGGCCAAAATAAGATAGAAAGAACAAAAAAAGAAAAACATAAATAAAGTAACTGGCATATCTTTCTCTCATCGGATTTCTTTACTTCATTCACTGAAGGCCGCAAACTCAGTTTCATAAAGTCAGAGAATCATGATAGGAAGGAGTAAAATCAATAAAATCTTCTTGTGGTTGCAGGTTTGGTATTACTCAACATTCTTCCAATAACTGCAGGTCTGTTTCATCAATATATTTTTGTGGTGCTTTTACTATGCTTTAGCTTTTTTTTTTAGTACCTTTTTTTGATATGTCCATTATATTAATTGTCCTTCCCCTACAATCACTACTTTAAAAAGACTAGATGCAGTAGGTAATTTAGGGACAATTTCTATTTTGCTTTACTTCATAACTCATTCCTATGATAATTATTACATTTTGATAATAAAAAGTGGGTTTTAAACTATTGTTTGCTGTAAATAATTATAATCCGTTTTCTAAACATGGGAATTTTTGACAAAATACTTCATAGGAAAATGCGAATTAGAAGTATTATAGATTAATACTGGTGTAAAATTATTAATTCAATCCACAAAAGGAAGTCACATTAATTAAAAATATGAGCTATAATTTATCTATTTTGAATTTGCTTATATGGGTGGGTGCATGTGCAAATCCTTGTTCATGAATGTATGTGTGTGTTTGTGTATATATCCAATAGTATACATGTTATTACATATGTGTTTATGTACGTGTATATGTATACACTAAATTAAAAATGAATGTTGTACTTAATATTCAAAGCATGTTTTATTTCTCTGAATTCATTGCTACTTATTGTATAAAAATTTCACCATAAAATATCAATTAAACAAATACAAAGTCATGTTATTTGTAGTTTATGCAAAGTTTTAAGAAAATGCTGTTGACCAGTAAAATTATAAAGGAATAAACTGAAGAGAAACACTTATTTATAAGCTTCATTTATAGCTTTAGTTTTTCACAATAAAATGCTATCTTCTTATTATAAATGGTTTGCATGATGTAGGAATATAAATTAATGTATAACTGACTTCTACTCCAAACTTTAATCCCCCCAAAATTTAATTTATAACATCTTATTATATACATTTACAGTTATAATTATCTGCTTATCTCTGGATAAATTAAATAACTGTAGACAAATTTTTATAATTATTTCTCTTCTAATTTAAACTTTATTATTATCTTCAACACAAATCTATTTAGGTATACATCTAGTGATTTCATAGATTAGCAAAGCAAGTTGCTCATGGATAAAAATATCTATTGCTACGAAAACATAAATGTTTGATTTTTGAATAGTTTCTAAAATTATTATGGATCATATTAAACAGGTCAGAGAAAAAGTCATAGCATAATCTAAAGGGGGACTTACGTTGTAACATTTTTCAACTTTATTTTGTGCTTGAGATTCTTCCTTCTAAGACTATGGTTTATCACTTGGAAAAACTATAATTCTATTTTCTAGAAATAAATTTCATTACTGAAATTACTCTTACATTTGAGCATTTATTATATAGTTTCAAAATGGTTTCAATATTGTATTTTATTAACTCTTCAAATATTAAAATATGGAAATATCAAAAGCAATGATTTTTAAAGACAGGCACATTATAGAAGCCACTTTGAAACTACACAACAAATTTTTTAAAAAGAAAAATCTTTAGTAATAAAATTATAACCTGCTATAATATTTTATTCGTAATTATTCTATGTAAACCTTTTATGTCTTTATTTTTTGCTTATTATTTGAAACAACAATTTTATTTATAGAAAGACAATATTGAAATTGTCCATTGTTACAGCTTGATCACAGACCATATTTTCTCATAAGTATCTTTTTTATTATCTTTAATTGTAAAATACACCAGAATTATAGTTTTAATTAAATCCTTAACCTAAGGTTTATTGAAATTATTATTGTAATATCTAAATGATTTATATGAATATAGAGTTTTTTTGCTTCATTTGTTTATACATTAGTTTCTAATTTAATTTTATTGAGATAATACTTTTGGAATTTGTTAATGCTTTTTTCAGGCACAAACACATAATCTGATTTTGTAAAATGTTTCACTTAAACATAACTGTATAATTTATTATTTGCAAGGTGATATCAATCTATTTCAATGTATAACAAATCTAAAATCTACTAAATACTGAGACTACATGCAACTGTATTTATTTTTATCTCTTTTCTATTTCAAGGAAAAAATGGAATATCTACCTTACCCATACAGTTTTTTACTCTGTGTGTGTGTGTGTTTATTTATTCCTTATAAAAATTTCAAGACAAAGTATGGTGATTCTAAATCCTAATGTTAGATAGTAGAGTAAGGTAACTATAGTTACAACAATGTGTTGTACATTTCATAATAGCTAGTAGACATAATTTAATATATTCACAATGCATAGAAGTAAATACTTGAGGTTATACATACCATAAATACTCTGAATTAATCCTTACACATTTTATGCATGTAACAAACTATCACATGTACCACACATACATGTACAAATATTATTTATTAATAAAATAGCTTCCATGATTCAATACTATAAATAAATAATGTCCTATTTTGTCTCTGTAGATGTTTCTATATTTTAATTAAATATCTTAGATATTAATTACAACTAATTTTTTAAAATGTGTCTAGTGGTGGTACATTTATCAATCTTTTTTTTTAATTTCTGTTATTGTTCTTGCAGATATCAAATAGATTATTGTTTTGTTTTGTTATCCAGGATGAGAACACACACACACACACACGCATGCACACACACACACACACACACACATATATATAGTAAGTAATAAAATTGGTATTTATTCTGCCCAAGTGATTTTTAATTTTTAAAATTATTATTGTAGATGCTGTGGTTGGTGGTGGTGTTTTATGGTCCTTTGCTTAAAATTTCTTTTTTTATGATAATAATGTAGAAAGTCATTTTTTCTTTTTCAATTTTTATTTTGGGTTCATTCTTCATGTTTGCATGTTTTAAAGTCCAAATAATTTTCCTCTTATCCTAGATAAATCAGTACACCTAATTCAGAAATAAAATGTTATTTATTTATTCCAAGTAATGGAAAGAGAAAAATTAATATACAAGCTAATCCTCGTAACATATTCCTTTCTACACCTGCTTTTTTCCCCTAAAATTTCAAATGTTTGTCTTCACAGGTTATTCTTATACTCTTACAAAATGTATTACCTTTTTTCATAACACCATGTTTTAGTCTATGAATAAATTAATTTGATGCTTACCATTACTTTTTTTGTTATCATTGGTTCTAATATCATGAAAATTATGTTATTCAATTAATTCAGTGACTGTACTCTTTTACTACAAAATATTGCTGTACTGTGATTTTCATCTTGACACATTTTAAAGAGGTATCTACTAAGTTTTTGGATACTTCAAAGTATATTTCTATTGAAATTATGTGCAAAAGATATCATTGCTGGTATAAAATTCACAGTTCTATCTTTTCTCCTCATTATTTTAAACATAGTCTTCATTATATTCCGAAATTTTGTGTTTTGAAGTCAGATTATTTCTTTGTTGTTGTTCTATTTCTCCCTTTTATGTTGGAATTAATTTTGTTCTGAAATTCTCTGAATTATTTAGACTATTTCTTCTTTTTACCTGAGCTTTATATGTATTAATTAGTAAATATTACATACTTTTTATTTGCATATTAAGAATTTCCAACAGTTTATAAAAAGTCTTGTGGTGTATTTTTGAATAATTTAAGTATTTGTCATTTAGCTCTTTAGTTTTATATTTCTTTGCATGTAATTTATAAGTAAGATATTCCTTTTTATTGTGGTTTATTGGTTGTATTTTGGTTGATTTTCTCAAAAGACATTTCTATAGCATCAAATTTGTACTTCCCTTTACCTAATGTTGATTTCTTGTTTGACTCTATTGTTTATGCTATTACCTCTTTCCTTATCATGTTTTATGTAATGAAGTTCCTAGAAATATTTAAATGATTATGTTAATCTATACTAAATATTAATTTACCTTCATCAGTAATAACATTAAATCTATACGCTTTAATATTTTTTCCAGAATATTTTGTTAAAAAAATTATTAGACTTCTGGCTGGGCACGGTGGCTCACACCTGTAATCCCAGCACTTTGGGAGGCCGAGGCTGGTGGATCATGAGGTCAGGAGATGGAGACCATCCTGGCTAACACGGTGAAATCCTGTCTCTACTAAAAATACAAAATAAATAAACAAATAAATGAAAGTAAAATAAAATAAAATTTAGCCAGGCGTGGTAGTGGGCACCTGTAGTCCCAGCTACTCAAGAGGCTGAGGCAGGGGAATGGCATGAACCCAGGAGGCGGAGCTTGCAATGAGCTTAGATAGCGCAGCTGCACTCCAGCCTGGGCGACACAGCATACTCTATCTCAAAAAAAAAAAAAAAAAAAAAAAAGAAAGAAAGAAAAAGAAAAAGAAAGAAAGAAAAGAAAATGAAAAACTATTAGACTTCCTCCAAACTTCTTGATTCTATGAAGTCTCATTTTCTTCCCATATGGCTAAGTAATTAAAAATAATTCATTCATTTATTGTTTTACAGGGAATGCCAAAATGACAGTTTTTTTGTTTGTTTGTTTTTTGTTTTTTAAGGTCAGTAATATTACCTATTTGGCAATGTCTCATAAGCACTATTCTTATTAACTGAGAAAAAAATTCAACTATTGCTTTATTAAAACAAAAATAAAAGCAAGTATTTGAGAGATGTAAACCTAATGCTGCAGAAAAGTGGTGCCTAGATATTACAGAGCAGCTACTATAATTTTGGTTATGGAACTAGTCAGCATACGTGGCAGATTAAACCTGTATTTACTAAAATCAAGTATTCTTACCAAACTCTATTGAAACTTATAACTGACAACAGCAGGAATATATAAAATGCAAATATAAAAAATTACAATAAGTTTAGAACTCTTCATATATATTCATGCAATACTTTTAATGTTAGTAGCCTACATTCCTAATTTATTTCCACTGGTATTACTGAATAAAATTATTTTAAGTATATTCAATTAAAATATTGTCATGAAAAGACATCTGTCTCTTTTTATGTATTGCAATGCATTTTGTTTTAAATATATCAATAGAAGTATAGTACTAATAATTACTATATCAACTTTTTCATAGATTGTATTTTTCATGAAAATTTGTCAGTAAATACTTAGAAGATAAAGTTGAGAGAATAAATGGAAAATATATTTTTACTTATTTTAGATAAGCTGAGAGAAATTAATTTTTTCTGTTCATTTTTAATGGAGAAAGGAGAAAATTATATAAGTATAAAAAATAACATTCTCTTCCTATGGTAGTCACTTTGGAAAATGTGTAACCAGCACTTCAATCCAAATATCATCAAAAAAGTTGAAGAAAATTAAAATTGCTCTTTGAGAATAACTAAAAATAAATATTTACAATACCTGGTTCTGTGAAACAGAAAAGAAAGGTGAAAAGAGTTGTGGGTGATGTTGAGTAAATAACATCTTTGGGTAGACTTTGGCATTTGTTCCTTCATAATTTGGAAAGTCCATATGTGAATGGGGGTGTGGTTCCCAGGCCAATGGAGTCATGTTCCCAGGGGGATTGTGGTTATCTCTGCTGCACCACACAGGTCACCAGGGAAGTGGAGGAAAGCTGGCAGCCATAGGCTTCATCCTGCTCCTACGCAGCTCACAGCCCAAAAGGCTGGTCTCAATCCCACTGCACCGAGTTTATTTCCAGGCAGCCCGTCAGCAGGGGTGAGAAGTTTCCACAGGCTGCAAGCCTCCAAGTGGAGAAAGCAAGCAGACTTACAGTTCCTTAGCTGTCTCATGGAAACTGCAGCAACAATCCATCTCCTTCAATGGGTCTGTGGATTTTCTCAGCTTTCCTGGTATATTCCTGCAGTAGTTCTTGGAGCAAAAGTTCATAATGTGGGTCTCCACATGCTGCTCTGCCCACCTGAGTGGGAGCTGCAAGTTACTGCTGCCTCTTATTTGCCATTTTCCTTACTCTACACACATCCTAGTCCCTTTCATTTGTATGTTTTTAATGCCACCTAATTTCCTGATATATATATAAGTTCTTTTAAGAAATGTATTTTTTAAAAGAAATAATATTTATATAATTAAATTCACAGAAAAATAGAAATATATTCTTGCCTTTAAATCATGTTCTGAGTGATGTTAATGCAGTAACTTTTATGAATAGATTTTTTAAGCTGCTAAAATGTATAGAGACGAGGGACAAGGCAAGGGGTCCATATAGAAGGGCTCCACTGATTACCCACCCTGCAAGGATATCAATTTAACAACAATCTACGCAATAAAAACACTTTCATGAAACCCCAAAATTAAGTACCAGCTCAGCCATAGTGGGATAGAACACCAAGTGAGTACTTCAGAACCTGAATTTCAGGCCTTAGCTCTTGGACAGCATTTCTGGAACTGCAATGGGCCAGGAAAAAACACACTGCCCTGACAGATGAGTCACAGGCTAGGCAGTATTCACCACAAGTTGACTGAAGAGCTCTTGGTCCTCAAGGGAACATCAATGGTAGTGTGGCAGTAATTCTCATGGTCCTGTGGTGATGGTGGCCATAAAATGAGGCTCTTTTGCCTGTAGAAAGAGGAAGAAAAAATGAAAAAGACTGCATTTCATGGTTTGAGTTCCAGCTTAACTACAATACAATAGAACAAAAGGTAGACATTTAAGGATTTTTACACCAGTACCTGGCTCCCAGATGTCACCTCTGGAAATGTCCAGGGCCTGAGGAAACTTGCCACCCTTATGGGAAGGACACAAGCTTAACTGGCTTCATGATCTGCTAATTGTAGAGCCCCAGGGCCTTAAGTGACCATAAGCAGGTAGTGGTTACAGAGGCCTTAGGCCAAACCCAGTGCTGTTCTGTCTTCAGTTATGACCAAATTCAACCAGTGGTGGTTGCCAGAAGGGTATTTGTGTCACTCCACTATCAGCTCCCAGCAGCTCAAAACAGATACAGAGTCTACATTTGTTTGGGAGAAAGTAAGGGAAAAGAACAAAAGTCTCTCCCTGGTAATCCAGAAGATAACCAAACTCATAAAGTTGGTACTTTTATGACTCTGCAAGAATCACACTGTTACTGATCTGGCATATATACAGCGTTACTGGGTTTGGAGATATCCTAATGCAGATACAGCTTAGATCACAACATGCAAGTCCTTTCAAATACCTGAATTGTCTTCCCAAGAAGGATAGGCACAAACAAGCCTACACAGTGACGATTGTAATATACACCTAACTCTTCAATGCTCAGACACAGATGAGCATCCATAAGCATTAAGATCATCCAAGAAAACAGATTTTTAAAAATAAACTAAATAAAGCACCAGGGACCAATCCAGGAGAAAAAGAGAAATACAGCATTTCAGTAAGATAATTCAAAATAGCTATTTTGAAGAAACTCAAAGAAATTCAAGATAACACAGAAAAAAAAATAAGAATTCTATCATATAATTTTTTTTAAAAGATTGAAAGAATTAAAAAAAAAATCAAGCAGAAATTCTAGAATTAAAAAATCCAATTGACATAATGAAGAATGTATCAGAGACTTTTAATAGCCTAATTGATCAAGTAGAGAAAAGAACTAGTGAACTTGAAGACAGGCTATTTGAAAATACACAAGTGCTGTACCAAAACCTATGGGATACAACAAAAACAATATTAAGAGGGAAGTTTATAGCTATGAGTGCTACATCAGAAAAGAGGAAAAACTTCAAATAAACAACCTAATAATGTATTTTAAAGAAGAAGAAAATCAAGAGCAAGACAAACCCAAAACTAGTAGAAGAAAATATATAATAAAAATCAGAGCAGAAATAAATTTATTTGAAGTTAAGAAGACAATACAAAAGATCAATGAAACAAAAAGTTGTTTTCGAACAGATAAAATTGATGAACCTCTCACCATATGAAGAAAAAAGAAGTGAGAAGATGCAAATAAATAAATAAAATCAGAAATGAAAAAGGAGGCATTACAACTAACGCTGCAGAAATTCAAAGGTTCTTTAGTGGATAGTATGAACAACAATCTGCCAATAAATTGGAAAATCTAGAAGAAATGGACAAATTTCTAGACACATACAACCTACAAATTTGACCCATGAAGAGATCCAAAACCTGAACAAATGAATAATAACAAGATTAAAGTTGTAAAAAAAAAAAAATCACGAAGCAAATAAAAACTTCAGACCTAATGACTTTATTTCTAATTTAGCCAAACACTTAGAGAAGAACTAGCACCAATTCTAGTCAAACTATTCTGAAAAAAAGAAGAGGAGGGAATACTTCCAACCTTATTCTACAAGGCCAGTGTTACCCTAATACCAAAACCCCAAAGGTACATCAAAAAGAAAAACTACAGGCCAAGATCTCTGATAAATATTGATGTAATAATCCTCAACAAAATACAAGCAAGTTTCATACAACAACACATTAAAAAGATAATTCATTATGTCCAAGTGGGATGCTAGGTTGGTTCAACATAAGCAAATAAATCAGTGTGATACATCATACGATTTTGCTGTGCCCCCACCTAAATCTCATCTTGAATCACAGCTCCTACCATTCCCAAGTTTCATGGTAGGGACCCGGTGAGAGGTAATTGAATTATAGGGATATGTTGTTTCTGTGCTGTTCTCATGATAGTAAATAAGTCTAATGATATATGATGGTTTTACAAAGGGGTGTTTCCCTGCACAAGTTTGGTTATTCTCTCTTGCCTGCCACCATGAAAGATGTGTCTTTTGCTTTCTACCATTATTGTGAGGCCTCCCCCATCATGTGGAACTGTGAGTCCATTAAGCCTCTTTTTCATTGTAAATTACCCAGTCTTAGATATTTCTTTATCAGTGACAAGAAAACAAACTAAGACAGTAAATTCATACCAGGAGTGGGATGCTGATGAAAAATACCTGAAAATGTGGAAGTAACTTTGGAACTGGGTAACAGGCAGACCTTGGAACAGTTTGGAGGGCTCAGAAGAAGACAGAAAAACATGGAAAAGTTTGAAACTTCCTAGAGACTTGTTGAATGGCTGTGAGCAAAATGCAGATAGTGATGTGGACAATAAACTTCACACTGTAGTGGTCTCAGATGGAGATGAAGAACTCATTGGGAAGTGGAATAAAGGTAACTTTTACTATGCTTTAGAAATGAGAATGGAGGCATTTTGCTCCTGACCCAGAGATTTGTGGAATTTTAAACTTGAGAGAGATGATTTAGAGTATCTGGTGGAAGAAATTTCTAAGCAGCAAAGCATTCAAGTTGTGACCTGGGTGTTGTTAAAAGTTTTCAATTTTAAAAAGGTAACAGAGCATAAAAGTTTAGAAAATTTGCAGACTGACAATGTGATAGAAAAGAAAAAAACTATTTTCTCTGGAGACTTTCAAGCCTGTTGCAGAAATTTGCATAAACAATGAGGAGCCAAATGTTAATCACCAAGACAATGGGGTAAATGTCTCTAGGGCATGTGAGAGACCTTTGCAGCAAATCGTCCACCACAGGCCTGGAGACCTAGGAAAAAAAAAATGGTTTTGCAGTCTGGGCCCAAGGCACCTCTGCTGAGTGCAGCCTAGGGACTCCGTGACCTGTGTCTCAGCCACACTAGCCATGGATAAAAGGGGCCAATGCACAGCTTGGGTTATGGTTTCAGAAGGTGCAAGTCCTAAGCCTTGGCAGCTTCCACATGCTGTTGAGCCTGCAGGTGCACAGAAATCAAGAACTGAGGTTCGGGAACCTCTGCCTAGATTTCAGAGAATGCATGAAAATGCTTGGATGTGCAGGCAGAGGTGTGCTGCAGGGACAACCTCTGCTAGAGCACTGCAGAAGGGAAATGTGGGGTGCAAGCCTCCAAACAGATTCCCCACTGGGGAACTGCTTAGTGGCTTAGTGGAGCTGTGAGAAGCTGGCCACCTTCCTCCAGACCCCAGAATGGTAAATCCACTGCAAATCTGCATGGTGCACCTAGAAAAGCCACAGACATTTAATGCCAGCCCATGAAAAGAGCCAGTAGGGGGGACTATACCCTAAAAAACCGCAGGGGCAGAGCTGCCCAACACCGTGGGAGATCACTTCTTGCATCAGTGTGACTTGGATGTGAGCCATGGAGTCAAAGGAGATTGTTTTGGAACTTTAAGATTTGACTACTCTGCTGGATTTTTGACTTGTATGGAGCCTGTAGCCCCACTCTTTTGGCCAATTTATTTCATTTGGATGGGCTGTATTTACCCAATTCTGGTACCTCCATGGTATCAAAGAAATATCTAATTTGCTTTTGATTATGCAGCCTCATAGGCAGAAGAAACTTGCCTTGTCTCAGTCGAGACTTTGGACTGTGGACATTTGAACTAATGCTGAAATGAGTTAAGACTTTGGGGGACTGTTGGGAAGGCATAATTGGTGTTGAAATGTGAGGACATGAGATTTAGGAGGGGCCAGAGGTGGAATGATTTGGTTTGGTTGTGTCCCCACCCAAATCTCATCTTGAATTTTAGCTCCTATAATTCTGACATGTCATGGCAAGGACTTGGTGGGAGGTAATTGGATCATGGTAATGGGTCTTGTCCTTGCTGTTCTTGTAATAGTGAATAAGTCTCATGAGATCTGATGGTTGCATAAAAGGGAGTTTCCCTGCCCAAGTTTTGTTATTCTTTCTTGCCTGCCACCATGTAAGACATGTCTTTCACCTTTCACTATGATTGTGAGCCCTCCCCAGCCATGTGGAACTGTGAGTCCATTAAATCTCTTTTTCTTTATAAATTATCCAGACTTGGGTATGTCTTTATCAGCAGTTTGAAAATGGACTAACACAATCATATCAGTGAAATGAAGGACAAAACTATATGATCATTTCAATTGACACTTTGAAAATATTTGATAAAATGTAACATCATTTCATAATAAAAATTCTCAAAAAACTGGGTTTAGAAAGAAAATACCTCAACATAATAACCACCATACACAACAAGCCATAGTGAGTATTATATTCAATGGGGAAAAACTGAAAACCTTCCTTCTAAGATCAGGAACACAGCATGATGCTTACTGTCACAACTGTTATTCAACATAGTACTGGAAGTCCTAGATAGAGCAATCAGACAAGAAAGACAAATAAAAGCCATCCCAAATGAAAAGAAGAGAGTCAAATTATTCTTGTTTGCAGATGCTATGATGTTATATTTGGAAAATCCTAAAGACTCTACAGGAAAACTATTTGAACTTCTAAACAAATTTAACAAAGTTGCAGGATACAAAGTAAATATACAAAAATCAGTGGCATTTATGTACACAAACAGTGACCAACTTGAGAAAAAAAAATCAGAAAAGCAATTCCATTTATTATAGCTACAAATGAAATAAAATACCTAGGAATTAACTTAATCAAAGACATGAAAGATTTCTACAATAAACACTATAAAACATTCATGCAAGAAACTGAAGAAGACTCCAAAAAAAAAAAAAAAAAGACATTCCACATTCATAAATTGGAAGGATCAATATTGTTAAAATATCCATCTACCCAAAGCAATATACAGACTTATTGGAATTCTTATAAAAACCCCAATGAATGACATTCCCCACATAAATAGAAAAAAAAAAAATCCTAAACTTCATATGGAACCACAAAGACCCAGAATAGTCAAAGCTATCACAAGAAAAAAGAACAAAACTGGAAGAATAATATTACCTGACTTCAAATTATGCTACATAGCTATAGTAACAAAAATGGCATGGTAGTGGCATAAGGACAACATATAGATCAGTGGAACAGACTAGAGAATCCGGAAAAAAATCTATAATCTACTGTTATCTCATTTTCAACAAGGGTGCTAAGAACATTGGAGAAAGGCAGTCTCTTCAATAAATGGTGCTGGGAAGTAGATATATCCATATGCAAAAAAAAAAAAAAAAATGAAATTAGAACACTATCTCTCACCATATACAAAAATCATATCAAAATTAATTAAGTACCAGTCTCAGACCTCACACTACTTTAAACTATAAACAAAAACATTGGAAAACTCTCCAGGACATTAGACTAGGCAAAGATTTTTTTCTTTTTTATTTATTCATTTATTTATTTTTTGAGACAGACTCTTGATCTGTCACCCGGGCTGGAGTGCAGTGGTACGATCCTGCCTCACTGCAACCTCCACCTCCCAGGTTCAAGTGATTCTTCTGTCTCAGCCTCCCAAGTAGCTGGGAATACAGGCACGTGCCACCATACCTGTCTAATTTTTGTATTTTTAGTAGAGACGGGGTTTCTACTAAAACCCACGTTGGCCAGGCTGATTTTGAACTCCTAACCTCAAGTGATCTACCTGTACCTGTCTCCCAAAGTGCTGGGATTACAAACAAGAGCCACCACTCACAGCTGTGAAAAGATTTCTTGAGTGATACCCCACAAGCACAGGCAACCGAAGCACAAATAGACAAATGGCATTACATCAAGTTAAAAATATTCTACACATTAAAGGATACAACCAGCAAAGTAAAGAGACAAACCACGGAATGAGAGAAAATACTTGCAAATTATCTGACAAGAGATTAATAACCAAAATACAGAAGACGCACAAATACCTCTATAGAAAAAAAAATCAAATAATCCATTTAAAAATGGACAAAAGATATGAATAGACATTTTTCAAAAGAAGACATATGAATGGCAAACAGGTATATGAAAAGGTGCTTAAAATCACTGAGCATCAGGGAAATACAAATCAAATCTATGAGATATCATCTCACCCCAGTTTAAATGGCCTATATACAAAGTACAGTTAGTGACGAATGCTAATGAGATGTGGAGAAAAGAGAACCCTAGTACATTGTTTGTGAGAATGTAAATTAGTACAAACACTATGAAGAACAGTTTATTTGTTCCTCAAAAAAATAAAAAATAGAACTACCGTATGTTTCAGCAATCTCTCTGCTAGGTATACACCCAAAAGGAAGGAAATTAGTATATCAAAGACATATCTGCACTCCCTTGTTTATCGTGATACTACTTACTACAGTCAACATTTGGAAGTAACCCAAGTGTCCATCAACAGATGAATGGATAAAGAAAATGTAGTACGTATATACAATGGAGTGCTATTCAGCTGTAAAAAAAGAATGGGATTGTGTCATTTGCTACAACATGGATGGAACTGGAGGTCATTATGTTAAGTGAAGTAAGGTGGACACAGAGAGACAAATTTCGCATGCTCTCACTTCTCTGTGAGAGCAAAAAGTTAAAATAATTGAACTCATGGAGAAATGGTTACCAAAAGCTGGGAAGGGTAGTAGGGGTGGAGGTGAGGCAATGGGGATAGTAAAGGGATACAAAAAATTAGTTAGAAAAGATGAATATTACCTGGTAGTTGTTAGTACAACAGAGTGTCTGTAATCAAAAAATACTTTAATTGTACATTTTAAAATAACTAACAGCATAATTGGACTATTTGTAACACAAAGGAGAAATGCTTGAGGTGATGTATACCCCATTACCTGATGTAATTATTACATATTGCATGCCTGTATCAAATTATCTCATGTAACCCATATATATATATATATATATATATATATATATATATACCTACTATGTACCTACAAAATTATTTAAGTATAGAAGTTTAAATCATTAAGTCTTGTATGTTTCCTGTGATATTCACTGGGCTTCCACATACATTTCGTTTAACAGAATAGTGCATAAGAAAATATAAGAGTGTCACTTAGTTTATGTGTGACTTAAAAAATGAACAAACCAAAGGCAAGTGTCCCTCCAACTTGTGTCTGAAATATGAGTTTAAATTGATAGCCAAAATCTCCTGCCTTGGAGCTCAGGGACATAACTCTAGTAAGATGAAAAACAGGTGCAATGTGATCTCAATCAAAACTTCAGGAGTGCTTACGGTATGGGGGAAATACCTTTAAATATGCATTTAGAGTCAATAATGCAACCAAATCATGTGCATCATGATCTACTTTGGAGAGAAAAAATACTTTTTGAAACAATGATCAAGGTATGCCAAGTCACATTATTAAATTATTTTGTGAAAGCTAGTAAATAGAAATAAAACAAATTAAAAATAGTAACATTCTAATGATTGAAGCAATATTTGAATCTGCATATGCAAATCTACATGAGGCATGAACCAGTAAAAGTAAATATTATTTTCTACTATAAAAAGGTTTAATTATTATGGAAAAATAAAAGTTAAACATATGTATACATGTGATATTTTTATGTAACCAGACAACCTATAATGATCAAATCAGAGCAGTTGGGGTACTTATTACCTCAAGCATTTATCATTTATTTATGTTAGATGCATTCTTATTCCACTCTTTTATTTTGAAATAGACAATAAATTATTGTTAGCATTGTCACCTTACTGTGCTACTGAA
Source organism: Chlorocebus sabaeus (assembly GCF_047675955.1). NCBI lineage: Eukaryota > Metazoa > Chordata > Mammalia > Primates > Cercopithecidae > Chlorocebus > Chlorocebus sabaeus. The sequence goes on along the minus strand of NC_132906.1, from coordinate 33,929,070 downwards.
CACTAGGCTTTATTTCTTCCACCTAATTGTATTGTTCTACCCATTAGCCATCCCTTCTATATCTGCCCTCCCCACTTTTTATGTAACAAATGTTATAGTATTTTTAATGTAGTAAATTACATTATCATTTTTAGTTGTGTTAGCCATTTGTCAAAATTATCTCTAGTTCTATAATTAAATTTATTTTATTTATTTATAAATTAAAGTGATTACTTTGTCATACTCACTTTATTTTATAGCTGTCTCTCCATATATATGTCTCTCCATATATATATATAGCTGTCTCTCCATATATATATATATACACACACACACACACACACACATACATATATGTCTTAGTTTTTTCTGATCACAGTCACTTCACTGAATGCTGTGTAGCTGCCTGTGACTGAGTGAGCAGCATGACAGAGAGGGTTACTCAGGCCTTTGAAGAAGCTATTCTGAACACCTGCTTAGAGAACTAGCACATTCTCAGCTGGAAAGTTTGCTAGAGCCATAAGAAAACAGTACATCGTGAAAGTAAGTCAGCGTACACTTGGGTGAGAAGGAAGCAATTATGAAACAAATCATGATACAGGCTAGTACTTCAAAATTAGTTGGGTGGTCTCATTCACAGTGCCACTGGAAATTGGCGTATAATTTGACATGCTTGGATAATAGAATGCGTTGAAACCGACAAGCAGTTCACTCACATATTGACCTAGTTCTCATTTGGAAATATAGATATCAAATCCTGCTTCCCAGGGAGGATTGATACCAGGGTGAAGACAGATCATAAGAGTATGATTAAACTATCTGATTATCTTTCTGAGGAGTCAAAAACCACAGGAGTTATTGTTGCATGGCGTTCACAATGAGAAAGAGTAGTTCTTCAGATTTGTTGGAAGGTAGCTAATATGAGGATGTTAAAACACAATGGTAGTATGTTTCCCACTGGAGAAAGCCTGTGGTAAATACATAATATTGGTGATGCCAGTTTAAGTGTAATAAACACATTGCTCGTCACTGGCTGATGCAGCTTGGAAATTTTTGGTTGCATGCGTATTTCAGAAAAATGTATCTGGGATTACGGTTCTCAGAGTGAAAACTTTACTTTCTGCCAAGATTGTGATTCAGCTGCATGATCCAGATACAGTGTACATACCTGGGAACCTATTATAATTGTTTGACTATTGAGATCAGCTAGAGTTCTACTGGGATTCAAGAAATAGAAATCTCTGGTTTAGTACTGTGTGATACAACTGTATGAATGAATGATAGAAAGGCTCCATGTGTAGACAGTGCATTACAATTGTCCCCAGCCACATGTGGTTATTGAGCACTTGAAGTGTGGTATTTTAATGAAACTAAATTTAACTTAATTGGAAGTGAATTTTAAATAAACTCATATGGCTAATAGTTACCTCTTTGTACAGTGTCAGTTCTTTGCCATAATGTTAAAACAACTGGAAATGAGCAACTCATCATACACATAGTTAAAAGGTAACAGTTTAGCTGACGATAGTGGTTTGGCTGTGTTCCCACGCAAATCTCATCTTGAATTGTAGCTCTCATAAATTCCAAGTGTCCTGGGAGGGACCAGTGGGAGGTAATTGAATCATGGGGTTGTTCTTTCCCATGCTGTTCTCAAGATAGTGAATAAGTCACACGAGATCTGATGATTTTATAAAGGGGAGTTCCTCTGCACCTGCTCTGTTTGCCTGCTGCCATGTACAACGTCCCTTTGCTCTTCCTTCATCTTCCACCATGATTGTGAGGCCTCCTTAGCCATGTGGAACTGTGAGTCCATTAAAATGTGGAACTGTGAGTCCATTAAAACTCTTTCCTTTATAGATTACTCAGTCTCGGGTATGCTGAGACTCAGTAATTTACAGCAGCATGAGAACGGACTAACACAGGTCGAAATTTTGTCTCTTATGTATCTAAGTCTCAATTCTGACCAGAAGTTCAAAGGTGGTATTCCAGTGTTATTTCAAGAGTTCATTAATTCAATCACAAGGCTAAAACTTCTTATCTTTTGACTCCACCATCTTTATGGTATCCAAGTGTGTTTCATCATGGACACATATTGTCAGAAGCTCCAAGAATCATCAACCTCATTTAAAACATCTTAGAGCAGGAAAGTAAGATAGAGTCATTCCCAATCTCATTCTTCCTATTAGGAAAGAAAACTTTTCCTAGAAGATATCCCACAGACTTTGTTTGCATTTTATTTGTTTTTATAATTCATATATTTGCATTTTATTTGTTTTTACAATTCACACAAGTGGAACTAGCTGTTGAAGTTAATAGGAATGTGATTGCTCGACATTTTTGAATCATTGGAGATAGGCTCAGGCAACAAGAAGAAAGAGGAAAAAATAATATTGAGTAAGACTCCAACAGTTTCTTCCAGGCATATTAGTCTTGAAGAAAATCTCAGCTGGAAAGGGAAATTTAAAAAAGGAAAAAAAAAAAAAAAAAAACAGAATATGTAATATATGCTTTAGCAGAAACATTAAAATGTACTGGGGGCCTCAGCAGGCAGGCAATGGTGAAAGGTGTCTTTTCAGGATTTGAGAAAAGGATTTAAGAAAGGAAGAGATTATGGCTTATTTAGACATATGGTATGTTGTGAAGTATGAAAGAATAGGAAACTAGAAGGCTTACTAAGAATTAAGTCATCTAAATGAAGTATGTAGTGATAAAAATGTACATATCAGATCAGATATACTGGGAAAGTGCTGAACAACTTTCAGTGGGGATTGGTATTATTAGATTAATTATTGATTGTCATAATATTTAATGTGTACCAGGAAGACAGAATATGATAGAGATATCTCAGTTCCCAAATACCACCACACCCAAACTGGAACCCTGCCCTTCTTCCTAGTTTATTTTACTTTATGGTGATAATAACCTCCTAATATACATTGGGCCTTTGCAACACGGTTATGCCCCTCCTGCCAAAGCCTTCCCTACCCCCGCCCGCTTTTTTTTTTGACAGAGTCTCTCTCTTGTCACCGGACTGGAATGCAGTGGCACGATCTCCACTCACTGTAACCTCCGCCTCCCAGATTCAAGCGATTCTCTTGCCTCAGCCTCCTGAGTAGGTAGGATTACAGGTGCCCACAACCACACCCGGTTAATTTTTGTACTTTTAGTAGAGACAGGGTTTCACTATGTTGACCAGGCTGGTCTTGAACTCCTGACCTCAGGTTATCTGCCCGCCTTGGTCTCCCAAAGTGCTGAAATTACAGACATGAGCCACTGCACGGGGTCCTCCCTGGCTTGTTATTTTACTATTCTCTCACTTTATTCTAGCCACACTAATCTCCTTTCTGATCTATGCACAGATCAGTGATCTCCTTTATTGAGGCATTTATAATTGCTGTTCAATCTATGTGAAATATTTTTTCCTTGTTCATTCCATGACTTGATCTTTCTCTGATGTTTATCAAGTTTGACCCCAGAGAAACCATCTATGAACAACATATGTAATGTTACACCAAACACCCTCCCTGACATAGCAAATTCTATACACATTTCTAGATTTTTTAAACATAGAAATTTTTCTTATAAAACCTATGTATTTTGGTTAATATTCCAGATATTGAACTATATAAAAATTATATAAGCACAAAGATATTATCTCTTTTGTTCACCTCTATCTATTCATGTTGCCACACCTAGTTGAGGTCTTATAAATACTTACTAAAATAATATATTTACATTTCATAGTAATTGTATGCCTGCAACCACCTCCTTCTTACTAATAATGTCCTACAGATAAGGCTATTAGGTTGTTTATTCATTTATTTCAGACTTAGTATTTGCTTTTTAATACCCATGTAAATAATTGTTTGTTCTTTGAGTCATAGTGGCAGACCCTGCAAACATGTATGACATCATATGAGTTATGAGTCCAGTTATGAGTTTCATTTGGTTCTGATAATATTGACTTAAAAATAAATGATTAAATTTTATTTATTTTTGAATTATTATTATTTAAATTGACAAATGTAAATTATATATACACATATATATTTATGGTGTACAACATAATGTTTTGAAATATATACATGGTAAAATGCTTAAATTAAGCCAATTAATACATGCACTACCTCATATATCATTTTCTTATTGCAGGATATTAACCAATATTTTAAAAATAAATATATTTGAATTTAAGCTCCATACATTAATAGTAAAGGTGGCCTATTCTCTCTTATAAAAATAATCAGTTAATACTCAACTATCAGTTGTTTTTTCTAGAGAGGGCATATGCTCCTAATTAAAAATAGACTTCCTCCCAAACTCTCTTTATTCATTTAAATTTTTTGACTGGCTTTCTTCATATTTTAGTTTGCAATCTCTCTTGTAATTAATTGAAAACTTAAGAAGAATAAAAAATTATTTTCACTAAGTATTAAATCTTTTCAGAGGAATTGGTTTTAATTAGTTCTATTTTATAATGAAATATAACTATTTATTGATAGAATTGTATTCTTATTGTATTAGTGTGGGTATTTTCGTAGTATTTATAATTATTTTTTGTTTTGTAATTCAATTTATTGGCGAATTTATCACTTAACATCAGCTCTCTAGATTAATTAAATCTAAAACATCACTGAATCTTGTTGTCTTTAGTTAGTGATTGGGCTTTAAAAAAACCTGAACAAGAAAACCGGGAGCAGAGCAATAGGATTGGGAGGCTGGGAAGCATGAACAGAGGTTGATCAACTTGAAATACTCTTTAGCACTGGAATTTTTGCAAACTACTTTACAGATAATATAATACTTTGACAATTTTTTAAAGTAAGTTGAGAATACATTAGAAGGAATTTGAAAGTGTGGCCCTGATCCATAGTGAAAAGGTAGTTATATATTCACAAGTATCCAACAAACGTGAAGGAAGGCCAACCTTTCTCCTGGGTCCAATCCAGACTCAGCATCTTTATATTAAAAACTTTATAAATCTTGATTATACCTCATAAAAGTTGGAAAAACTCAAAGGAGTGATTTAAATTATATTGTGCATTTGCACTTTTAGAAATCCATGTAATATTTGAAATTTGTTGATGTTATTGCTCTAGTACAGGAGATTAAAGGGTGATTTAGGAGAAGGGACTATATTTTTAGAGTTAAATGTCCCAGAGAAGGTGAAAGTAGATTATTCCAAAACTCATGAGTGAGAGATAGCCTCTGGCATGTGGCATGAGTTAAGGGACACAGGAAGTACAGCAGAGCATGAATGAAATGCAGGTGGTTTGCTACATTTGTTGCTGGAAAGAGGTCATTACTATCTGATTAAGGTTTTACATGTTATCAGTATCTATGCACATACCTACTATAATATGTATATTTTAAGGAAATGAAAGGCAATATCATTCACCATGAGTAAGAAGTGATAAAATGTATGGGAAGTCTGAGGAGAAAAGAGATGGAGTACAAATAGTTATTGGAGAGTATGGGAGAGCATACACCCTAGTGCAGGGCAGTAGGGGTTGCTAGGCTGTGTTGAGTGACTGAGATCTTTCATAATAAATTAGGGATGATCACTCAACATAAATATGTGCTTTCCTTCATGTACAATCAGTTGCTTAGGTGTTGGTGAAAATTCAACTAATATTAATATTAATAATTACTAATAATTTTTCTATCAAGGGCTGTATTAAACACTTTAAATATATAAACTCTCTTACAACAAAAACACACTAAGGTACAATAATCAACCCAATATTACACATGATTTTTTGAGATTAACTTGCAAAAATATTTGTGTTTATCCAATGTTCAAGGTGGAGAGACAGAATGAGAAGATACTAAGAATGTAAGAATGGAGTGAGTCCTAAAGCAAGTGAATGACAGAATATGATAAGCAGAGAGCAGGATGCCTCATATCTAGATATTAGATATAGTGGTTACCGACAAGTCAAGGTCATGTTTTTTTTTTTTTTTTTTTTTTCTCTTCAAATGGTTGACTTCTGTTAAGTACCAAAACGGTATTTAGAAGTGAGGTAGGGAGAGCAACTGTGAGAGGAAGCACAGTAGGAAAAGAGAGGAAAATAGTGGAAAGGGTGATCATCAATGAACATGAAGGAATAACTAAGAAAACATCACTGAGTATGGTACCTATAACACAATTCACCACTATTTCTTGTTGCTTTCTAAAAGAGTTTGAAAAATGCCCAGAAAACAAGAGTGAATATTGAGAATGGAAGCATAAATGTAAAATTTTTGAAAATACAGTATATCTGCTTTTTCAATTTCAAATCTTGACTGCATTTTACCTATATAATATCTCTGCAATGTTTTTGCACTGCCTTTAGGAACACTTCAATTTTATTCATTAGTATAGCTGCAAGTAGACATAAAATTCTCAGATGGTATTTATTATATTGCCTATAAATATGCAATAGATTTCATTTGCTGGTGTTTTAAGGATAAATAATTAAAAGATCTAAAAATGTATCCCTACTTCCCTATTTTAAACAAAGAAAAACAAAATAATAGCTTAAATAGATTTTCACAATGTGATTAATATTATTCTTGTATTTATTTTCACATTTTTCTGTTCAAGTTTCCATTTTCATAAGTGAATATTACACTCTACAATCAATAAATACTTTTATAGAAACCCATATATCTGTAAGTTCCATAGCACAGAAACAAAAACAGAGCAGTCCTTGAAATTAGATTAAGTGTACCTGCAATAATTTTATATTTAACATTCAAATAGCCTTTTATATCAATAGCTACCGAGTTTCATATTGCTCAAAAAAGTAATTACTTTCTGTAAACTCTTGTCCAAACTATCATGTAAAATATTTGTCTGATCATCATGGCAGAAAATGTCTTCAAAGAAAATATGTATGTTTCACACAATGGGCATTTTATCTACTGTCATAGAAACCCTTTCCTTTTATTTCCTTCAGAAGTTTTGAAGAAAGAATCTTTAAAAGAAACCTCTTTACATAATTGTGAATAATCACTTTCTACATAGGTTATCTTGTGTAGAATAGAAATAGTTTTGTCAGTCTTTTGTGATCCCCAACCTTTTCACAAGTGAAGTTTTATATTGAGCTCTACTGAATATTCTTCATTTGTAATAGTTTAAAAAGGTGATTTTTAAACAGAGTATAACACAATTGATAGATTTGTATATACTTCTTTTCTTTTATTTTCCTTCCAGGATCACTGTTGAAATGCTTGCACTCACTTCACTTCATCTCTAGTTTTTGCATGCTCCAATATTCTTCTTATTTTATCACTGATATATAAGTTTAAATCTATTTTGTATTTCATATCCTGGAATAACAGATGTTTCCTTTTTGATTCATTCTACCTTAAGCTGCTCTAGTCCTCTGGGAATATTAACTCAACTAAAAACATAATGACAAGCCAGCAACCAAAAATCACTTGAAATTTACCAGAATAACTCAAACACAACATGATTCATTCACTTCAAGCTCAAAGGGTGTTTGTTTGCATTATTTATTGAATGTATACAATTAATATTTCAGTTATTTTTTCCAAAACCATTTCAGCATCTACTAACATACAGGCATACCTTGGAGACATTACGGGTTTAGTTCAATACCACTGTAATAAAGTGAGTTTTAGAATAGAGAGTCACACACATATTTAGGTTTCTCAATACACAAAAAGTTATGTTTACACTATTAAGCAGTCTATTAAATGTGCAATATCATTATGTTTCAAAAAAAGATACATTAATAACATTTTATTAGTAAAAATGCTAGTGATCATTTGAGCCTTCAGTGAATTGTAATTTGTGTGCTTGTGGAGGGTCTTGCCTCAGTGTTGATGGTTGTTGACTGATCAGGGTGGTAGTAGCTTAAGGTTGGGGTGACTATGACAATAGGGCAATAATAAAGTTTGCCACATTTATAGACTTTGCCTTTCATGAAAAATTTCTTTACAGTGTGCAGAGGTGTTTGATCACATTTTTCTCACAGTAGAACTTCTTTCAAAATTGAAGTCAAACTTCTCAAACTCTGCTCCTGCTTTATCAACTAAGTTTAAGAAATATTCTATACGTGTTGTTGTCATTTCAGTAATTCTCATGGCATGTCAACAGGAGCATATTTCATCTCAAGAAATGACGTTTTTGCTTATCCATAAGAAACAATTCCTCATCTATTCAACCTTTATTATGAGATTGCAGCAATTCAGTCACATCCTCAGACTCCATTTGTAATTCTAGTTCTCTGATTATGGCCACCATATTTGCAGTTACATTGGCCATTGAAGTCTTTGTTTGTTTATTTTTTCCTATGAAGTTTTTAAATTCCTCAAAGTCGTGCATGAGGGTTGGAATCAACTTCTTCCAAACTCCTGTTAATGGTATGTTTACCTCCTCCCATGAATTACAAATGTTCTTAATGACATCTAGAATGATGAAAATTTTCTGGAATGTTTTCACTTTACTCTTCACAGATCCACCAGAGAAATTCTTGTCTATGATAACTATAGTTTTACTAATGATTTTTTAAAAACACTATGACTTGAAAGTCAAAATGAATTCTTGTTCCCCAGGCCTTCAGAATGAATGCTATGTTAAAAGGCAGGAAAACACATCAGTCTTCTTGTACATTCCATTAGAGCTCTTGGGTGAATATGTGTTGTCAATAAGCAGTAATATTTTGTTACTGTTAAAAGAAAAGCACGAATCTTCTTTTTCTGAGCTTTTCCTGATACTTTCTCAGGGTCAACAGTGGGCTTAAAATAGTCAATAAACCACACTGTAAAGAAATGTGCTCACATACAGGCTTTGTTGTTCCATTTATAGAGCACAGGCTGAGTGTATTTAATTCTTAACAGTACTGGAATTTTCATAATGATAAATGAGCATTGGCTTCAACTGGAGGACATCAGATGCATTTGCCACCAACAAGAAAGTCAGCCTGTCCATTGAAGCTTTGAAGGTAATAACTGACTTCTCCTTTCTAGCTATGAAAGCCCTGGATCACATTTTCTTTAAATATAAGGCTGTTTCTTCCACATAAAAATTGTACTGTTTAATATGGTCACCTTCATCAGTCATCTTAGCTGGGTTCACTGGATAACTTGCTGCTGCTTCTACATCAGCACTCGCTGTTTTATTTTGCACTTTTATGTTGTGAAAATGTCTTCTTTACTTAAACTTCATGAACCAACCTCTACTAGCTTCAAACTTTTCTTCTTCATCTTGTACACCTCTCTTAGGCTTCAAAGGATTGAAGAGAATTTGGGCCTTGCTCTGGATTAGGCTTTGGATTAAGGGCATATTGTGGCTGACTTTATATTCCTTCAGACCACTAAGGCTTCCTCCATATCTACAATAATGCTATTTCACATTCTTAACATCCATGTGTTTACTGGAATAGTGCTTTTAATTTCTTTCATGAACTTTTCATTTGTATTGGCAACTTGGCTAAGTGTTTGATAAAAGAAGCCTAGCTTTTGGTCTGTCTCAGCTTTTGACATGCCTACCTTACTAAGCTTAATCATTTCTAGCTTTTGATTCAAAGTGTAAGATTTTGACTCTTTCTTTAACATTTGGAGGCCACTGTAAGTTTATTAATTGGCCTACTTTTGTGTTTCATCAACGAGGGCGGCCAGAGTAGAGGGTAAGAGACACGGGAATGGCCAGTCAGTGGAGCAGAGCACACATATTTATGAAGTTCACTATACAAATATGAATTTATAAGTGACATATACATTTAATTCATTATCAAATTATTTAAAACTACCCAAGATACTGACAAAAAAATTATTCTAAAACTGAACACATTATGAAGACTAATTACATATTAACATTACATAACATTTTATTCTATTTATGAAATAGTAATAATTCATAAAGTTTGATTCAGATGCAAAAGAATAACAATATACATGTATAGTGCAGAAAACTTCTATTCTGGTATAGTCACCAAATTAGAAATAATCAACTTACCCTCAATGAAATTCTAGCCACACTTTTTAAAAGACATTTTGAAATCTAAATGATAAATTTAGATGAAAATAAACAATATCATATTTTTAATATGTAATTCAAAATAATTGCATATGACACTATTTTAAACTGCATACCTAAAGGTTTGAAAATCATCAAAGTAGTTAAATCAGATACAACATACTTTACAGATTTCCTTCAAAATAAGTCACCTTATATACATTAATAGTAGTTCTTGAGACATTATTTCATAATTAATGAGCAAGGATATCAAAGTGTTTAAAATGAAAGTTAATTATTGGTTATCAAGTCTTAATGTAGAAGCAAAAGACCCGGACAAGGCTGATTTTGGAGTTTATGGACAGTAAGAAAGTACCCTTATTGTGAATTATTAGCACTTGTCAATGTTTCTTCTATCATAGTCCCCTCACTCTTATATGTATTCCTATCATAGAACCATGTTATTCTTTCATATCCATCATTTTTGTACATAAATATTTTGTTATTTATTCTGCTTGGTATTATCTATTATCCTCAGAAGAACACAAGTACCATAACTAATGCTACCTACTTATAATGTCATAACTCTAGCCCTTATTCCACTACAAAATCTAGAATATAGTAATGACTGAACCCATATTTGTTCAGTTAATAAAATAATTATAGAACTTGTATTTGTTTCAAAGTAGTATATAATATGTGGATGCAGTGGCAATGGAAAGTATTCATTATGATTTCCTAAATAAATAAATTAATTGAGAAGAAAAAGATGTCTACTGACCACTGACATTACACACCAAAATTAATTAATAGACATGTGATATCACAAAAAAAAAAATAGAAAGAAGTGGAAAAATATCATTTTACCAAAAAAAGGACAAGCACTATTTTCTAGAAAATAAAATATACAAAAAAGAATATTAAATGAAATGAGAGTTTAAAAAGTGAGGAGAGCAGCAACACAGGTTGTAAGCTGGAAGAGATGAGATCTGGAGAATTGCTGTGAGCCATTGTGATGGGTTAAAGACAGATAGAGAAACAATTTTAATTGAGTTTAACTATGCTTTTTTTGTGATATAATTCTTTTTCCACAATTTATAAGACTGTATGTTTTATGTGAGATCCAGTTTGTTGTTGGATACATATGTGCATGTGTGTGTTCTACAGACACCATATTAACATGAACCTTTAAGTGATAACATAGCATCTCAAGTATATTTAGGTTACAATACACAAAGCCAAAAGATTCTGGGTAGTGGAGTGCTGGTGGGTTGTGTAAATAAGCAAGGGGTACAGAAGCTAGATAGAAACAGACAGTTGATAACTGGTAGGTTAAATACAGACCAAGTAAAACATTACAAAGATGATGCAGGGCTGCCCACACTATGGCTTTATCTTTCCCTCCATTTCTCCACTCCATTGTCTTTCTCATCTTGTAACGCAAATTTAACAAAAACAAATTTCCAACTTGATCTGAGAATAGCAGATTCTAACATAAGTAAAAGGGCCTAAGGGAATGCCATCTACCTCACTAGAACATTGTTTATATAATCGAAATAAGCAAATGCAAGATTCTTCTCTCAGAGGATATATAAATTATTCTGCAACATTCAAGTTGGAGTATGCAATGCTCAATTTATAACGTTTAAAAATACCAAAATAAAATAATAGTGGGAATATTTGGTTCATATATCTCAGGCTTTATAAATTTAATAGCCCAAAGGAAGTAAGCATACAGATAGAGTGAAACAAATGTAAGTTAAGAAGTGGTATTGGGCACAGTGATCACACCTATAATCTCAGTAATTTGAGAGGTCAAGATGGTAGGAGTGCTTGAGGCTTGACCTGGGAGGTTGAGGCTCCGGTGACACACCATCATTATTGTGCCACTGCACTCTAGCTGTAATGACAGAGCAAGATTCCACCTCTACAGAAACAAAACAAAACCAAACAAACAAAAAACCAGACATCTTAGATATAGCTGAAGCTCTTTGTCCCATAACCAGAAAACGATCTTTCTCTTCTAATGCACATCAAACACTTTTTAAAAAAATGACTCAGTAATAGGCCAAAAAATGTAAAATTTTTAAAGAAGATATAATACAAAATATATTTTCAATACAATAAAGCTGGATACGAGTATACAAATATTTAAATGGAACAGCAAGGTCAAGCACTTGAACATTTATAAATATGAACTTAAAAGCAACTCTTTTACAACCAGCTTTTTGGTCAAAGAGAGAATTCAACCCATGAATCCAGTGTATCTGAAAATACTATGGTAATAAATTACTAAGCATCAACTCTGAATCTAAGGGATACTGGTAAAGTAGCATGTAGAAAAAAGATAATTGAGCTTGTGTGAGTGTGTGTATGTGCATGTGTGTAATCATTAAATAAATAATACAGAAAATAAACATATAAAAGGATGATATTAACAGATAAGTCTTTTAATATATTTTAACAGATAATTATTCTTTCTGTATTTCCCCTTTACCTGACCCCCATTTGAATAGGTAGTAAACCCTTTGTTCATCTCCTCAGGGATATGTGAAAACCAAACACAACCCAGCATTTTGTGTGTGCTCAAAGAGAAACTTAGATGATTTGAAACCTAAGTAAAAAGAGAATCTGGGGAATTGTAAGAGAAAATAACAATGGTGCAAACATAAGGAAGTAGATTCAATGTAAAATTTCATTTACTCATTGAAAAAAAGGGGGGGAAAGCATTAGCAAATAGGACAGCAAATAGGGAGCATGAAATAGGAGTGCAGAAGATAAAAATATGATCTTCAGACTTTCTCAGAAACCTGAAGAAAGCCTATAAAAGAGAATGTTGCATTCTACCCAAATGATAGCCTTGGAAATAGGTTGCCTATTTCCAAGCATGTCAAAGTAACATCAAGAAGGAAGTCACCAGACATGAAAGCCTGAGTTGATCTGGGAAACAGGCATTTCAGAAATCTATGGAATATATGGACAGATGACTGGGAGCCATTCCAACACTTGAGTATTACATAACACTTTGGAACTCGGGGAAATATTAAGCGCATGGGAAGGACTGCATCTCTAAGAATGCCTGAGCTTAAAGTTTTCCATTACATCGGTGAAGGAGGCATAAAAGCAAAATTAGCTTGAGTCATGTAAACTAGAATAATTTTTTTCCTTCCTGACAATTTCTGGGCTTAGATTATTATTTATTGCACATTACTAATGACTTTTATGTGGTACATGGACTAGACTATGACTTGATTACAAACAACTTAGCAATAATATTGATAAATATGTTGACTTTATGGAATATCTGATGTTCAAGTGGTAGACGTCTTCTCAAGCTTAACTGCTGATTTCAGCAGTTTCATTGAAACCTCTGAGACTAAATTCTAGAAGTATTATGGGATATTTATAATCTTTACCAAATGTAGCAGCCTGAGGAAGGAAAAAATTGTGGGTTAGTGAAAGCTTTTAAACACTTTTTGAGCACTTCAAATTTTCTTGTTTTTCTGGAGGATACCTAGAAAGAGAAGTAGGAGTGAGCAGTTTTTTAAAAATGCTTTCTTTGGATCTCCTTCTTCTAGTAGCAAAAATTAAGCACTTTTAACTAGGAAACATAAGGACTTACCACACAATTTAAAACTTCAGCTGTAAATTCAAAAATTGCCAGTGTTTAAGCCAAGTTCAGCCTAATTGTTTGGTTTCTTTGACCAGAAGAAAGTAAAATAAATGAGAAAGTAAAATAAATGAGAAGCAGATTATTAAGAAGTAAATACTTTATGCGGGCAGACATCTCACATTTGCCTATTTTCTCTGTTATTTTTAAAATCTTATGTAACCTGGATTACTTGTTTTTTTAAATATACCTGGCTCCTCCAAAGTATTTTTGCCCTCTCTACTTTGCATGCTAATTAGGAGTTTATTTCCAAAGATTATGTAGAAATTATTTGTCTTTAGATTGAGACCTTTCCAATAATCTGAATCAGTTAATTATTTGAATGGTCTCAGATTCTACCATTCAATTCTACAATAGCAAGTAGTAGCACAGTTTCACCGATGTTGGCAAAAGCCATAAGACTCCTGTATCAGAAACAAAGGATTTCGTTTCTCTCAGCAGAACAGAAACCATGACATTTGTGTTTGCGACAATTTCCCTTGCTTCTAATGGTAGATGCTGCACACACAGTAAGTTTATGTCACAGTTGAGCAACCTGAAATTTAGGAAACCTCAATTTTATGAAGGAAATGCTAGCAAGCCTACTCAATATTTTTTCTGGAGAAAGATTTATGTTTATTGTCTTCATCAAGAAAACAAAACTATGTCCCCAACCCTAGAGAAAGACATTATCTCTGCCTTCCAAAGGTGTTTGCTATACAAACATTCTTGAACAAAATTGTCAATGTCTCTTAACAAGAATTACAGAAGTGCATGAGACACTGTGTGTTGTTTTTCAAGACAGCACAAATCTACCATGCTTGTGAGGGTGCCCAGCTACACTTACATAAATACTGGACTTCATAAGAATTCTAGAGATTGGACTTCCTAGATTTGGCAGATACTATTTCTAAGAAGCCCTCTAAAAGTTTAGGAAAGTGCAAACACTCTTGTTTATCATTCACTTATGCAAAACGCAGCCATTTAATCCTACGTTGATCCATTAAGAAAAACAGTATTTTTATATTACATCTTCAAATGCTTGGAGTAATCTTATGTAACCTTCTTTTGTAGGAAATAATAGAGGTCTCCATGATGGGGAAAAAAAAAAAAAGTGAATCTGAAGGGCTAGATTGGTCATAATTCAGATCCCAGTTGAGACCCAGCACACATGCAAATTACCTCCATCCATTAAGCAAAACATTATCTGATTATGCAAGAACAGCAAGTGGCAGGGAGAGCGGATACCTACCCTGTGGCTGAGCTGAGTGGGGTGCCTCTTACGGGCAGACATTGGACTCTGTGGGAATGAGGAGATGTCATGTGAGGTAGATGATGAATTTATGTGTGATTAGGATTACCTAGTTGACAATTTAGCTAGGAATATGGGTAAATATACTAGGAATATTTTACTCCTGTACGGGTAAAATAGCATCTTAAGGATATGCATATGGAAATTACTATTCAAGAGAATCCAGTTTGAAACAGACTGAAGACCAAGAAATTGGAAAATAAGAGTTCACCTGGAAATAAAATACATTTGTAAGGACAATAGAGAGATACCATAGAGTCTTAAGTCAAGATATCCTACAGACACATTTAATTTTTAAAATTTCTGGTTGTCCCCTTTTCCTACATGTTTTTAACAGTTATTCAATTAATCACACTGGGAAAACTAGTCACAGAGAGCTTTATCTCTCTGTACAAATATTTATCTCTCTCTGTTTTCACTTACACACAAAAATACACAAGCAAAAAACAAAAAAAAAGTGGAAAAGTCTTCCTATCTAAACATCAGAGCTAGGAATTACAAGATAAAAATAAAATTTAATAATTTTGCCAAAGTAAAAATTTTACAAATAGCTTTATGAGTAAAAATAAAAATATTAACTTAAGATTTAGAAATAAGATTTTTAATGCATTGAAAATGCTAGCAAAGTGTTTATTATGATTTTGATATTCAGCAGGATAAATCTTTACTATACATGGATCATTTAACAGTACAAAAGAGACTATCAAAATATAAAGAAAAATGGTTAAAGAATACCAGTAATTCAACAATTAGAAATTTAAATGACTAATGAATAAAAAATACATTCAATATCCTTACTTATGCAAGAAATACAATTTAAAAATAATGTATCATATCAGTAAAAATGAACTCGTTTCATAAAGAACTTTTGATAGCAACTACATAGACTATCAAACAACCCTGGCTAGCATGTAATTTTTGCAATTATTATGGAGGCCATATTAATAAAGCAAATCAATTTATCACAGGTTTTTCTTTCTTTTTTCCATTTCCTTTATTTTATTTTATTTTATTTTATTTTATAGAGTGTAAGAATGGAATGGTTTTGGCTATAATAATGCTATAGGATTAAAACAGCATGTTCTTAGTGTTAGATATTAGAAGCATTAGTTGTTTTATTATTTATTACGTTTTGAATGTTCCTTTCATGTGATCTAAAATATTGAATAAAATTCCCCAAGGATATACTCAGATAAAAAATATCATAAAATAATACCTGTACTTTTATAAATTGCATAAAATACAAGGAACTTTATAATTTTGAAACAATGTTTATGATTAAACTATTGGTTAGGTAAAACAAAGTACATTAATTTCATATAATTTTATAACATTAAACTTTGTGTATATATATTAGGCACATATGTACATATACGTTGGCATCACAATATGTAATTTTTATTAAAGTGAAAATATACACACAATAAAACTGTGTGTGTGTGTGTGAGACAACACTATTTCTACAAATGTCTTGGAGAAGTGCTGACTATGTACTAGTTAACAAAAGGCAAGTACATTAAAAGACCAATCCTTAATCAGAATAATAACTTTAGAACTGTATACAATTTCAGACAGAACTTGATTCCTTCTTCTATTTCCAAATGAGTGGCAACTGGGCAAGGTTGTTCAAAAGCAGTGCCATCAAGGTGCATAGAAGCCACTAGTTTCATCTCCATCCATTCATATTCATTCCAAATAGTCCCATGAAGGTCACTAGGCTGCTCTGGGGCCATAATTAGAAATACAGGATAATCAACAAGATCCATAGTACAGTATAAAATAGTGCCTCTGATTTTTTTTTAATTTAAGAATAAATAAATTTCTTTTTAAATTCCTCATATTAATGTTTTAAATTAATATAAAACTTGTGGGTAGACAATGTGTAATTATGAAGAACATTCCTTCCTCCTAGAATCCTCTAGGTATATCAGAATAACCAATGGATGGCTGAGGGTGTCTGAAATAAGAATTATTTACATTTGAACAATTATTATCACTTAGTAAAGTATTTATTTTGATTTTTCACATGTTATTTTTATAATTAATTATATGTAGTATATGTGTACATTTTAATAAAATCATAAATGACTTAAATAATACATTTTTTAAAATATTAGAAAAAAAATCATGAAGAAATAAATTGAGGAAACTATTAGCAACATATACAAAAAAATGATATTTTTATGATAATATAAATAATAACTATGTACACAAGCTCGCCAGTTCACATATAAACACTAAATTCCCCATGGAAAGTAATTAAATAAAAGCTTACTCGTTCAAAATAAAAGAAATTCACATTTAAATAAGGAGGCACTATATTGGTCAAATTTCCAAGGTATTGTTTAAAATGTCAAAACTCCATTGTATCAGATGGAGGAAGCTTCCTACAGTAGTCCATTCTCATACTGCTATAAAGAACTACCTAAGGCTGGGTAATTTATGAAGAAAAGAGGTTTGATTGACTCACAGTTCCACAGGCTATAATGGAAGAATGTCTGTGGAAGCATCAGGAAATGTACAGTCATGGCAGAAGGGGAAAGGGGAGGCAAGCACCTTCACATGGCAGTAAGAAAGAGAGAGAGTGCGAAAGGGGTAGTTGCTATACACTTTAAAATAACCAGTTCTCATTGATAACTCAACATCATGAGAACAGCAAGGGGGAAATCCACCTCCATGATTTAATCAATTCCCACCAGGCCCCTCTCTCAACAGTGCGGAGTGCAATTCAACATGAGATTTGGGTGGGAACACAGAGCCAAACCATATTACTCCCATACAGTCAGAGACAACTCTAAGTCATTACAGCACTTATCAAAGGTTACCTCCATAATTAATTCAGAATCTTTAGTAGTATGCTTTAAACCATGGTTTTTATTTTTATAATTTCATGTATTGCATAATTCTATATGTTCAACATTATATATGGCTAAAGATTACCTAAAATTGTAAGAAATTTTAAACAGTGCCATGTACAATGGTAGGAATTGATTAAAATAATAGCTACTATTATGAGAAGAGCTAGTATGTATTGAGTATTTTGTATTTTATAGAATTGCCATAAGTATTTTATAAGTATTGTTTCATTAATAAACATAAAAATGTACATCGGTAGTTATAACTATTTTTAATTTACAGAAAACAAAACAGGTGTACAGAAGTAAATTACATGTCCAAAATGTAGGTGCTGAAGTTAAAAGGTTATTTTAAGTTTGTAAGACCCTAAAACTTATGCTTTTAACTATCCTATTATAGTTCAATTCTTAAATAAGAAAATAAAATTCAGTACAATCCTAACAATTATTTTATCAAAGTACTTAGAATAATGTGCCAAACATATCAAATAAAATTACACAATTTAAAATATAATATGTGAGTATAATCTGATTTATGTGTCCATATTCAGAAATATCTAAAAATATATCTTTATTCTGCTGCCCAGCATGTATTGCCTTAAATAGTATTATCTTAAAATTCATAAGAATAAATATTATTTAAATGTAAAAGTATAATTAAACATAAATAAAGCAATGTATACAATGAATAAAAGATCAAATGCCAAAGAGTATCTGAATCAAAGCAAGGCAATTAGCAAATTATTTCAACAGTGAATATTTATTCTGCTAATAGGGTTAAACATTTATTTAAAGATGATGACCTAGTTTCATTAACATTATCACTGCATGTAAACAGTGTGATTATTTTCACAAATATTGCAGAATTACACACATTTTAAACTTCACAGCAGGACTCTGTAACCATGGCAGAAGGTCTTTCTAAAGCCAACAGTATTTCTATCCCAATAGAACCACAAACAGACAAATGAGTATGTTATGAATAATCATGGCTTTCATAAAACAGCAGTAATGTTAATTTAGTATAGTTTAAGAATTATATCTCTGGAGGCAATTTCTGAGGGAAAAAAATAAACAAGCTTTGCCTGGAAGCCATTGTATAATACAAAAAGCTGAATTAAAATTTTAGTATCATTATAAAAAATGTATTATCTGCCAATTTTTTAACCTAGGCATACATTTCTGAAAGTTTAGCATGAAACATTTATTAAAGTATAAACTACATATTCTTCTTGACTTTAGTAAAAACAGATTAGCATACAGATTTCCACAGAAACTTTATTTTGTGGAATACATATACATATAAATATAATATAATATAATATAATATAATATAATATATAGGAGGTAAACAAAAATTGCAGTGGTTAGAATTTTGAAAAATAAACAGCAAAGTAATTTTGAGAACAAACTATTTTTTTTCTATCTTGCATTTTTTTTTAATTCATGTGATGTTAAACAAAGGTCACTCTTGGAGAAAACAGAAATTTACTTAAAATGTACTTATATAAAAATTGAAATTGTTGAAGCAACGATTCTTAAAGCTAGATGAATAACAACACTGAATTAGAAGATAAAATAACATTATAAATATGTGTGTGACTCTGTATACATATATAAATATATGTATATAAGATATATAATATGTAACATAATGTATATTATATATTATACAGACATTATATTTTATATATGCATTTTATTTTATATATTATATATTATGTTATATATTTTTATAATATATAATATATTATATATTAATATAATACATACATAATATTATATATTATATATGTATATATACGTATATATAAATATATGTGTATATATGGACATATAAATATGTATGTATTGGATGATGAAAGATAGCACTCCCAATGAGAAAATTAATATTTTTTTCTCGACCATATAATTTTTTTCCTTTACTTATTTTTATCATTTCTTTGAATAAATAAGAAAATGTACTATGTAGAAAATACAAAATTTTACCATTAACATCTGTGAAGGATCTTTAACCTTCTCTACTTGCAACCTAATAAATGGGCTTGCCACTATTTTATTGATAATTGCAGAAGATAGGAGAGTCCTGGCTCAGAAAACAAAATGAACATTCTCATTCACAACAGAGCTGTAACTAGAGTTTCTGAAGCCCACATGTTCATAAAGACTCATGAAGATAAGGTGATACCTATACACTCAGTTGGTGGCATTACATGAGAGAAACCTGATTTTAGAAAACTTTTTTTTTTTTTCTGAGACAGTGTCTTCCACTGTCACCCAGGCTAGAATGCATTGGTATGGTCTTTGCTCACTGCAGCCTCGACCTCCCAGATTCAAACAATCCTCTCACCTCAGCATCCTGAGAGCTAGGACTACAGGTGCATGCCATCACCTGGCTAATTTGTAATTTTCTTAGAGACAAGGTTTTGCTATGTTGCCCAAGCTGACCTTGAACTCCTTGACTTGTGTGATTGGCCCACCTCTGACTCACAAGTGCTGGAAATATAGGTGGGCCACTCCTTCTGGCCCAAAGAACCTATTTTATTTATTTATTTATTTATTTATTTATTTATTTATTTATTTATTTATTTTCCGCCTGGAGGAAAACACTAGCTCTTTCTTTCAAGCTGTTTGCTATACAAATACACTCATAAAGATAGTCCATAGTAAAGGTAGTCAGTACTTTTTATCACAATAAGTGCTGAAACATGTGAACCCATGAACAATTGTCCCACAATTCCCATACATTGAAAAAAAAGATTCACTATTAAGATTTTACATTAAACCATGAAATATATTAATATTTTTGAAAAGTCAATACAATCTCATCAAAATATCTATATTTCTTCTGAGATCATGTTATTCAAAAACTAAATATTACATTTATAACTTTTTCAAATACATTTTGTATTTTACATTGACTTTCATCAATAGAATATAATAATTTAATAATACACACGATGGAAAATTGGAAGAATAATATGGTAGGCAGAGCATAAGACTAAGTGTCAGAATTCATAAACTATTCCCCATCTGTAGCATTAACTAAAAATGTGTCCTTTGATAAGTTACAGAATAAAGCTGTGTTTTATTTTTCTATAAAATATGAAAAATGGACTAGATGACCTCCAAGGATCTTTTAACATAAAAGAGTTAATAAAAAATATAAAGTGTGCTGGACATTTACAAAGGGTTGTCTGTTTTTTTTTTCCCCCAGTGTAATTTGTTTCATTTCAACTCAGTGAAAATTTATAGTAAATAAGAAGGCTTGTATGGACACACAGCGGAGCAAGATTTGAACACTTCCTCTCAGTAAATGTAATGCATGAAGAAACAACTGTCATATCGTTTTGCAGGCAGTGCATTACATAAAGCTAGAGCATGATGTGAATGGGATTCCCTAGACTTGTGTGTTACACAACCTGAAAAACTATATAAACAAATCTGTGTCAGTTTTCTCTGATGTATGATAAATTGCATGAACTTTTCAGCTTAAAGGAACACATATTTATTGTCTCAATGTATCCTTGGTCCAGGAGCCAAAGATTCACCTAGCTGGATCCTCTGTTTCAGATCTAATTATGAGGCTGAAATCAAGGTAGAACTTGGACCACGGTTTCATCAGAAGCTCAACTAGGGAAAGATCTGCTTCCAATCCATGAGCCTGTTAGTAGAATTTACCTCTTTGGGGTTGTAGAACTGAGGTCCCATTTTCTTACTGGCTGTTGGACTCACTCCCAATTACCAGGAGCTGCCCTCAGTTTCTTGCTGTTTGAGCTTTTCTTAATAAGCCCTTTTGCAACAGGCAACTTACTTCAAGCCAGCAGGGGTGAAGTATTCTACCTTTAATTGGTTAAGACGCAGTCTTGCAAAACATAACTTAATCACAGGAGGAAGTGATATCCCTTCACTTTAGACAAATTGTGTAACCTAATCACTTTTACTTCAACCATGCTCAGTTGGTTAGAAAGAAGTCACAGGTCCCACCCACAATTAAAGGGAGCAACATAATTTCATGAAAACCACTAAGCGTAATTGTTGATAATAGTTGAAATTTTCACACATATACACACACACAAATGTATATATTTATAAAATATAAGGAGATATGGTATAAAAACTGCTCTAAGAGGAGCATACGCAAGGTGAGGTTAGTAATATATTATTTGAGACTGTGAAAATAAAATGAGATAGTACATGAAACTAGGTTTTAAAATTGACTTGATTATTAAATGTATAGGATGAAGGTCACTAGATATGACAAGCATCATTATGCTTTCTTTGAGAGGACCACATTCCAAGTTTAAGATAATAGCTCATGCAGCAATTATGGTATTTTCTATCAATTTTTGTTATTAAAAAGGTTGATGTTCATAGAAATTTCTGTACATCAATGTATATAGCAGCTTTACTCATAATCATCACAAACTGGAAGCAAACAAGATGCCCTTCAACCACTAAATGGATAAACGTATAACTATTCAATGAAATATTATTCAGAGGTATAAAAGGACTGAGTTATTGATTCACAGAACCATATGGATGAATTTAAATACAATTTGCTATGGGAAAGAAGCTAGTCACAAAAAGCTACATATTGTACATTTGATTCACATAATATTCAACATAAGGCAAAATTATAAGGATAAAAAGAATCTATTCATCCCAAGTCTTATCTCCTTCTCATCAGAATCAGGAAAACGTGCTTTCAGGGTCTCATATGAGAAGAATGTCCACACAGAGACAATCTAGGTTAATTATTTCATCCTAAGGTCTTTAACTGTAATCTCATCTGCAAAATCCATTTTGCGGTGTAAAGTAACATTCACAGGTTCTGGGAATTAGGTTATGGGCATATTTAGCAAGCTATTATCCTGCCCACCATAAACATAAAATGTAAAATAAATAGAATCCATACTGATATGTGATTCCATATTGATGCAAATAAATGAACATTTATAAATAAATAGGAAAAAAAGAAAAAATGTTTTTCTTATAGATGAATTTCAAATATATGTAGATTCCCTTTCCTCTAGAAGGTGGAGCCTTTCAATGGGTTGGACTTAGTTCCTCATTTCTGGAGAATAAAGGATACATAGGGAAATACAGCAATTTTCTATAGAAACCTGTCAGACGTTACTTTAACCAAATGATCAAAGTTAAAGTCATCAGTAATGTCGTATTTATATCATGTTCCCCTTGATATCATATGTTATGAGGGCTTCTCATTCTGCGGTAATCTTCTCCAATACAGGTAACTCTAGTCTAATCAGGAGAAAAATATCAGAAAAATCCAAATTAAGAACATTTTACAGAATATCTGACAAGTACTTGTCAAAACATATGTTCATGAAAAATAAGAAAAAACTAAGAAGCTGTCACAGAACAATGAAGACTAACAGACATCATAACTGAATGCAAGGTGGTGTCCTGAACTGGAGGGTGATTGCTATTGATTCACATCCTGTCTGCTAAAATAATAATAGCCAACATTAATCATGTGCCACCCATGCTTAAATACTTTACATGTTCTAGTTCATTTAATATTCACAACAATCCAATACATACCACTCACACATGAGGAAACTAGACAAAATTTATGATACTAATAAACGGCAAAGTTGGAATTTTTACTAGGGCTATTTGATAGGAGAGTAGGTGCTCTTTATCATGCGTCTTTACTGCCTCACTCAGAAATGAAGGACCTTTGTCCAGATGCTGGACAGTGAGTGTAGCTCACTCCCAATGCAGCCAGGTTTCCCATGTCTTCTGCTAAAGACACTTCCAGCTACATACAGTTTTTAACCTGTAATTATTTTTCTTACAACTTTGTTGATAACTCACATACCATGACAGTCTCCATTTTTTAAGTTTATGATTATGTAGTTTTTAGCATATTAACAGAGCTGCACAAGCATCACCACTATCTAATTTTAAAATGTTTTAATTGCTCCTAGAAAAGATTCCACTGCATTCATAATCTTTCTGTATTCCTCTGAGCCCCTGGCACCCACTAAAATAGGATTCTCCTATACTGGACATTTTATGTAAATAGAATCAAAATATGTGGTTCTTTTGTGACTGGCCTTTTCAGTTAGTACAAGATTTTCAAGATCTTTTTATGTAGTATTAGTATTTCTTGTTGATGTTTTATTTTATTCTTAACACTTAAAAATTATGCATACTTATTGACTACAAGATGATTTTTGATACATGACCACATCAGAATAATAAGCAAATCCGTCACCTCAAACATTCATCATTATTTGTGGCAGGAACATTTAAAATCTTCTCTTCTAGACATCTGAATGTATATACAATTAAATATTGTTCATTCATTTATCAGTTGATAGACATTTGAATTGTTTGTACTTTTTGACTTTCATGAATAAAGCTGCTATGTGTATTCATGACAAGTTTTACATGAAAGTATGTTTTCATTTGTCTTGATATATAATTAGAAATGAAGTCATTGAATCATATGAAGCATTCTCTATTTTCAACAATTTCATGAGCTGACATTGCTTTTCCAAAGTGGCTAAACAATTTTATAATTTTGCCATCAGTATATGAGGGTTTTAATTTATCCAGATTATTTATTTAGAAGTATGTGTGCTGTTTGATTTTCCATTTCTATGTATCCTTATATTTCTTAAACACCTTTCTGTTATTAATGTCTAACTTCATGTCATTTTGATCAGAATATACTTCATATGATTTCAATCCTTTTATATTTATTGTAGCTTCTATGTGGTTTAACCAGTGTCTTACGTCAACCTTTCTGAATTGTACCTGTGAACAACACCTTAATTGAATGTACATGTACTAGGTCACTTAATATTCTTGTCCCATAAAGAGAAGACAGAAAATGGCACAGTACTTCAATCCCTGTCCTTCAGCATCCTCTGCTTCTGTCTCTTATGGGTAAAAGGCAGTTGATTAAACATTAGTGATAGCAATATTTTATAAGTACACATTTTTCATGCTTTGAATTATTTTAGAATGTGATAGTAATGTTTCTTTTTGTTATTAACTTTTGAATTAATACTATAGAATTTGAAATCCTGTGATATATTCATGTTACTGTCACCATCAAATTTTTCAAAAGGTGTTAGCTCTTTTCACTTCGCTTTAGAATAGCTTGTATATTAAATTCTTTAAAAACTTTGGAAAATAATGTAACATAATAACAAGCTTTGGAGATGCTCCTACAACTACTAAAAAGGTACAAGAGAAGTATTGTGAGAAAGAGAAAAAAGAATAAAACAAATTGAGAGAATAGAGTCAGAAACTACTTTATCATATACTTTGAAACTTAAGAAGACTCATGTTGCCTAAAAATACAGAGAAGTTAAGGAAGTACAGAACCAATAATAAGTTATTATGTGAAAGCATCTGACAAACCATGGACTTGGAAATGTATTTTATCCAAATTAAAATTATATTTAATGTTTAAAAATTTGTTTAACTTTAATTTGAGAGAGAGCTAGCTAATGAGAAAATGAGAGAGCTAGTTAAGAAAAAGTGCTTTTGACCTAAGGAAATTTCATATATAAATATAGAAATAAAACATTTTTAACAATTCAGCATTAGTTTATGAGTGTCCACCATTTATTATCATTGATCTTGAGAATTAAAAAAATTGACAGCATGCACCTGGCCCTAGAATGACTTACAGTACAATATCAACGTATCGATACACTAATAATTATTTTCTAAAGTATGTGTGCTATTATAGATATTTTGAAAGATTTTTGTGTGTTTAGTGAAGATATAATTTATCAATCATACCCAGATATAACAACAAGTATAAACTAAGAAAGGTCAAGTAAATCTGGGAATATTAAGCAACCTAGTTTTGGAGACTGCCAAAATAATCATAATCATGAGACTTAGACAAAGTTAAGCAAAAACAAACACATTAAGAAATACAAGTGTATAAATGACCACACTACCACTGTTCAGAAGAAATATGTTGATTACAACAGGGATAATGGCACATTTTCTGCTTACACTACTGAATATTTTGCAGAATACTTTTTATTTCTAAAAAAAAGTACTTAAAACGTATCTAGTGAGATTTTTCATTTGTTTTCCATGAAACTTTTAAAATTACTATTTAAGTTGGTGAATTAGGGATATCAGACAGCCCACATTTCTTTGGACCACATTGCTTTAAAAAAAATAGATCAAAAGAATATATTACAGGCCTCTTTACCACTTATAATTATGTAGAATTTATGCAGATTGACTGAGGTATATCCCACAGAATTTATTTAAACTATATTGTAAAACTAAAATATTTATTAAAACTAGATTGTAAAAATAAAATTAAAATTAAGTATTTATTAAATCTAGATTGTAAAAATAAAATAGTTGGGTATTACTAATGATATTTATCTTGGTAGGAATTTGAAGAAACACTATCAAAGTCAATTTTTTTTAATATGGTCAAAAACAAATGGATCTCCAGCATGTCGTTACAATGGAATGATAAAATATAACGATTTATGTATTATTGATTTATTATTTTCTACTTTTAACTATACTGTTTATTTTTATGATGTTTATCATATATATAAAATATAGGTATTATGGATAATAATGTATAATTTACCTATGAAAACAGATCTTTCATGTTTCTCATAAGAAACTAGTGGAAGCCTGTGGGAAGGAGTTTAGAAGCTCTTGGGAAATCCCCTTACATTTGAGCTCCCAATACTCTTACACTAACTCATACATGGCCTTTAACATGTATCTTGTTTTAGGAAACTTATTCTTACACACT
Source organism: Chlorocebus sabaeus (assembly GCF_047675955.1). Classification (NCBI taxonomy): domain Eukaryota; kingdom Metazoa; phylum Chordata; class Mammalia; order Primates; family Cercopithecidae; genus Chlorocebus; species Chlorocebus sabaeus. The sequence continues at coordinate 33,902,520 of NC_132906.1, read as the reverse complement.
TGAATGGCAGTCTTTCCTTTCGCTTGCACTCTGCCACAGGTGAAATAGTTTATATACTCCACATCTCAAAAAGATGCTTCACCTCCCTGTTCCCGGAATTTAGGCTACTTGGTTGCCTTAAAACCTCATCTTACTGATGAGTTCCAGTAAAGCTATGATTTTGTACTTTCTTTCTTTAAAGAAAAATGACTCTGAATGAATTTTTTAAATTATACTTTAAGTTCTGGGATACACGTGCAGAACATGCAGGTTTGTTACATGGGTGTACGTGTGCCATGGTGGATTGCTGCACCCATCAACCTGTCATCTACATTAGGTATTTCTGCTAATGCTATCACTTTCCTGGCCCCCCATCCCCCAACAGGCCCCAGTGTGTGATGTTTCCTTCCCTGTGTCCAAGTGTTTTCATTGTTCAGTTCCCACCTATAAGTGAGAACATGCGGTGTTTGGTTTCCTCTTCCTGTGTTAGTTTGCTGAGAATGATGGTTTCCAGCTTCATCTATGTCCCTGCAAAGGATGTGAACTCATTCTTTTTTACAGTTGCATAGAATTCCATGGTGTATATGTGCCATATTTTCTTTATCCAATCTATTGTTAATGAGCATTTGAGTAGTTCCAAGTCTTTGCTATTGTGAATGGTGCTGCAATAAACATACGTGTGCATGTGCCTTTATAGTACAGTGATTTATAATCCTTTGGGTATACACCTAGTAATGGGATTACTGGGTCAAATGGTATTTCTGGTTCTAGATCCTTGAGGAATGGCCACACTGTCTTCCACAATGGTTGAACTAATTTACACTCCTACCAACAGTGTAAAAGCATTCCCATTTCTCCACGTTCTCTCCAGCATCTGTTGTTTCCTGACTTTTTAATGATCACCATTCTAACCGGCGTGACATAGTATCTCATTATGCTTTTGATTTTCATTTCTCTAATGACCAGTGATGATGAGCTTTTTTTCACATGTTTTTTGGCTGCGTAAATGTCTTCTGTTGAGAAGTGTCTGTTCATATACTTTGCCCACTTTTTGATGGGGTTGTTTGCTTTTTTCTTGTAAATTTAAGTTTTTTGTAGATTCTGGATATTCGCCCTTTGCCAGATGCATAGATTGCAACATTTTTCTCCCATTCTATAGGTTGCCTTCTCACTCTGATGATAGTTTCTTTTGCTGTGCAGAAGCTCTTTAGTTTAATTAGATCTCATTTGTCCATTTTGGCTTTTGTTACCATTGCTTTTGGTGTTTTAGTCATGAAATCTTTACCCATGCCAATGTCCTGAATGGTATTGCCTAGGTTTTCTTCTAGGGATTTTATGGCTTTAGGTCTTATGTTTAAGTCTTTAGTCCATCTTGAGTTAATTTTTGTATGAGGTGTAAGGAAGGGGTCCAGTTTCAGTTTTCTGCATATGGCTAGCCAGTTTTCCCAACGCCACTTATTAAATAGGGAATCTTTTTCCCATTGCTTGTTGTTGTCAGGTTTGTCAAAGAAGAGACGGTTGTAGATGTGCTACATTATTTCTGAGGCCTCTATTCTGTTCCATTGGTCTATGTAATTGTTTTAGTACCAGTACCATGCTATTTTTGTTACTGTAGCCTTGTAGTATAGTTTGAAGTCAGGTAGCCTGATGCCTCCAGCTTTGTTCTTTTGCTTAAAATTGTCTTGGCTATGCAGGCTCATTTTTTGTTGCACATGAAATTTAAAGTAGTTTATTCTAATTCTGTGAAGATAGTCAATGGTAGTTTGATGGGGATAGCATTGAATCTACAAATTATTTTGGGCAGTATGGCCATTTTCACAATAGTGATTCCTCCTATCCATGAGCGTGTAATGTTTTTCCATTTATTTGTGTCATCTCTTATTTCCTTGAGCAGTGGTTTGTAGTTCTCCTTGAAGAATTCCATCACATCCCTTGTAAGTTGTATTCCTACGTATTTTATTCTCTTTATAGCATTTTTGAATGGGAGTTCACTTATGATTTGGCTCTCTGTTTGTCTATTATTGGTGTATATGAATACTTGTGATTTTTGCACATTGATTTTGTATCCTGAGACTTTGCTGAAGTTGCTGATCAGCTTAAGGACATTTTGGGCTGAGACGATGGGGTTTTCTAAATATACAATCATGTCATCTGCAAACAGAGACAATTTGACTTCCTCAATTCCTATTTCAATATACTTTATTTCTTTCTCTTGCCTTATTGCCCTGGCAGAACTTCCAAAACTATATTGAATAGGAATGGTGAAAGAGGGCATCCTTATCTTGTGCTAAGGGAATGCTTCCAGCTTTTGCGCATTCAATATGATATTGGCTGTGGGTTTTTCATAAATAGCTCTTATTATTTTGAGATACGTTCCATCAATATCTAGTTTATTGAGTTTTTAGCATGAAGAGGTGTTTAATTTTATGGAAGGCCTTTTCTGCATCTATTGAGGTAATCATGTGGTTTTTGTCTTTGGATCTGTTTACGTGACGGATTATGTTCATTGATTTGCATATGTTGAACCAGTCTTGCATCCCAGGGATGAAGCCAACTTGATCGTGGTGGATAAGCTCTTTGATGTGCTGCTGGATTCGGTTTGCCAGTATTTTATTGAGGATTTTTGCATAGATGTTCATCAGGGATATTGGCCTAAAATTTTCTTTTTTTGTTGTGTCTCTGCCAGGTTTTGGTTTCAGGATGATGCTGGCCTCATAAAATAAGTTATGAAGGAGTCCCTCTTTTTCTATTGTTTGGAATAATTTTAGTAGGAATGGTACCAGCTCCTCTTTGTACCTCTGGTAAAATTCAGTTGTGAATCCATCTGGTCCTGGGCTTTTTCTTGGTTAGTAGGCTGTTAATTAATGCCTCAATTTCAGAACTTGTTATTGGTCTATTCAGGGTTTCAACTTTTTCCTGATTTAGTCTTGGGAAAGTGTATGTGTCCAGGAATTTATCCATTTCTTCTAGATTTTCTAGTTTATTTGTGTAGAGGTGTTTATAGTATTCTCTGATGGTAGTTTGCATTTATGTGTGATCAGTGGTGATATTCCATTGATCATTTTTATTGTGCTATTTTGATTTCTCTCTCTTTTTTTCTTTATTAGTCTGGCTAGTGGTCTATTTTTTAATCTTTTCAAAAAACCAGTTCCTGGATTCATTGATTTTTTTGAAGTGTTTTCTGTGTCTCCATCTCCTTCAGTTCTGCTCTTACATTAGTTATTTCTTGTCTTCTGCTAGCTTTTGAATTTATTTGCTCTTGCTTCTCTGGTTCTTTTAATTGTGATATTAAGTTGTCAATTTTAGCTCTTTCCTGTTTTCTCCTGTGGGCATTTAGTGCTATAGATTTCCCTCTAAACAATGCTTTAGATGTGCCCCAGAGATTCTAGTACGTTATGTCTTTGTTCTCATTGGTTTCAAAGAACTTATTTATTTCTACCTTAATTTCATTATTTATCCGGTAGTCATTCAGGAAAAGGTTTTTCAGTTTCCATGTAGTTGTGCGGTTTTGAGTGAGTTTGTTAATCCTCTGTTCTAATTTGATTGCACTGTGGTCTGAGAGAATGTTTTTTATGATTTCCATTCTTTTGCATTTGCTGATTTTTTTTCCTTGTTAGTTGGGAGAGGTACTCTTTCCAACTTTCTATATCCTAGGCAGGAGTGAAACATTGTGATCCTTCAGAATATTACAGTTGAGGACCTCTGCTCTAAACAACTAGAAAGAAAACTTTGGAATTTGCAGTTTAAAATGTACCTTAAGTGTTATAGCAGAGCCTTTATTCATGAGGCACAGCTACGAGCTACTTACTTCTGAAAAATGTTGGAGATTGTCAAAATAATCATAGACTTTCTATAAAAATGCCTGTTTACCTGATGCATATCCCTGCTCAAACCCCATGCAGACTATACTCTCAAACTGAGGATAATCTGCAAACTACACATAACATGGTCTGTGAAGTCCTCAGTGTCTGACCCTTTGTTCTTTCTTAAGTCATCTATCACTTTTCTTTTCTGACTGAGACATACTTTTCTACTTGTTCTTTAATCACATCTCAAGGAAACTGTATTATTAGTTTCCTGGATCATGAGCACTGCCCATGCTCCCATGCTTCAGAGATGACTATACCATACATAAGTTAAATTATCAAAAACAAAACAAAAAAAGCACATTTTCATTCTCTTTATGATTATATTCATACACTGCTTTCATTTTTATTCATTGTTCCTATATGTAAAATATTATTTATTTTCATGGGTTACGTAAAATTTATTTTATTTTGTTATTGATACATAATAGGTATGTGTATTTTTGAAGTACATGTGATAATTTAATACATTCATACGGTTTGTAAAGATCAAATTAGTGTAATTGGTATCCATCATCTTAAATATTTGTTTTTTCTTTATGAGAAACTTTCAAATTATTCTGTTCCACCTATTTTGAAATATGTGAGAGATTATTGTAAATTACAGTCCCAGCATAGAAAAGGAATTGTCAGTCACATAGTAGTCACTGAATACATTCGTTGAATGTATAAATATGAATATATAAATGAAGAATAAATGAAGGATCAGAGACACTATCACAAGTTCAACAATAAACTGAAATTTTCTATTCTTGCTCTATATTGTGTGATACATCAGTAGATATTTTGGTGAAACCTTTGGAAAATTCTCTAAATGGTACAGGATATCTCTCTGATATTGTATTAGTCAGGGTCCTCCAGTGGCACAGAACTAATAGGATATATCTATACATGGAAGGGAGTTTGCTAGGAAGAAGTGGCTCACATGATTGCAAGGCAAAGTCGCACAATAGGCTGTCTGCAAGCTGGCAAAGACAGAAGCAGGTAGTGGCTCAGTCCTAGTCAGAAAGGTTCAAAACCAGGGAACACTACAGTGCAGGTTTCAATCTATGGCCAAAGGCCCGAGAGCTCCACCTCTGCAGAGTACGCTAGTGGTGCAAATCCCAGAGTACAAAGGCTGAAGAACCCAGAGTCTGATGTCCAAGGGCAGGAGCAGTGGAAGAAAGCATCCAGCCCAGGAAAAAGAAGGAAAAAAGGAACACTTGCCAAGCAAGGTTATTCCACCTTCCTCTGCCTGCTTTGTTCTAGTCAGGCTGGGAGCAGATTGGATAGTGCCCACTCACATTGAGGGTGGGTCTTCTTCTCCCAGTCCACTGACTCAAGTGTCAGTCTCCTCTGGCAACACCCTCACAGACACACCCAGAAACAATACTTTACCAGCCATCTAGTCATCCTTCAATCCAATCAAGTTGATACCTACTATTAGTAATCACAGGTATTGTCAACTATTTTTTTTTTTACAGGTAATGAATGAAAGAAAACAGGATACTACTGTAAAGACATATGCACACATATGTTTTTGCAGCACTGTTCACAATAGCAAAAACTTGTAAACAACCCAAATGCCCATCAATGACATACTGGATTAAAAAAAAATGTGGCACACATACGCCGTGGAATACTGTGCATTCATAAAAAAGAATGAGTTCATGTCCTTAGCAGGGACATAGATGAAGCTGGAAACCATCATTCTCAGCAAACTAACACAGGAGAAGAAAACCAAACACCATATGTTCTCACTCACTGGGGGCCAGGGCAGGGGAGGGAGAACATTAGGACAAATACCTAATGCATGCAGGGCGTAAAACCTAAATGACAGGTTGATGGGTGCAGCAAACCACCATGGCACATGTATACCTATGTAACAAACCTGTACATTCTGCACATGTATCCCAGAGCTTAAAGTACAATAAAAAAATAAAAATAAAAAAAGAAAGAAAACAGGATATAAAAATGACCTCTCAGAAAAGTACACCAAGATTTGCATGATGTTACTAACAGGTATTTGTAACAAGTAAGGTGAGGATAGTCTGTCTAAAGTTCTTCCTTACAAAGTTACGTTTGCTTGAGGATTGCACTAGATTAGGTATTCACCCACTCACCAACCTACTCATCCATCATCCATTACTTATCTTTTCAGCTTTCTGTTAACCAATACATCCTAAATGTTCCCCTCAGCTTTACTCAATTTAAGAAAGTTTTATTCGTTACTATAATCCTCTGACTTCTCTTTTCTTAGAGCATGTACTTTAGAAAACTTACAAAATTATCTATCTTCCCCTTAGAGATATAATCTTCTCCTGGCCCCTTGCCAGTTTTGCAACTCAGAAAATACTTTCTCCAGGACCTGTGAGCCATTCTTTTGAGATGTAATCACCATGAAAATCAGGAGCCATATCTGCCAGTCTCTGAGAGAGTAGGAACCTAACACAGATTAGTGCTAATTAGCAAATACAGATGGTCTAATCCCGTTGACTTACCTCTCCATAGCATTTTCCAGTACATTTCCAATACCTCACACAGCACCTAAAAACAACTCCCCTGCTTTTTGTTTCTGGGAAGTTGACTTCCATCTCTCTCCACTATTATAATACTGTTAAAGTCTTCTTTATCTATCGAACTTGTCTGGTGTATTTTTTTTCTTTGACACTCTCCAACTGTCTCCTGATAAAGACTGCCTGGGGTTAAACCAGATGCTAAAATTTATCTGATGTTGTAACATATTTTAATCTCTCTTGGCTAAATTTACTCACCTTTAAAAGGAAAGAAAAATAATTCATCTTCTTCAAAGATGTGTTAAAAGTTAATGTAATAATGTAATGCACTTAAAGCAAAAATTAGAATGAAATAAATCTTCACTATTATTTCTGAAACTTTCCATCCAAGTCTCAATTAAGGAAAAACAAAAAGTTTTATTCAGATGTTAGCACCAGCCTTCATTTTTCTCAACTTAAATAATAAAAAAGTATAATGATTTCCTAACTGCATTATTAGCCTCAAACCCCCAATGGTTAGTCATCTTATCATACTTATAGAGATTCAGACAATCCTAATTTACTCCCATCTTTACAAGTATTCTGAGTCCCAGACAACTGGATTTTAGATGTATTGAGACATAATTCCGTGCAGATTATATTTAGCATATCTAGTATACGGGAAATACAGAGAAAAATACAATTTTAACCATCTCTAGACTTCTTAGTTCCTTAGGGCTCTTTTTCTTTGTGTTTAAAATAGAAATTCTGGAGTTAGAGATTCTCTGTCTTTTTCAAATCTGAAACCATATCTTTTTCAAAATCTGGGAAGGTAGACAAATCCTGAAAGGATACAATAAGAGATGAATAAGGGTAAGAAAATCCCTGTGTCTTCCTGGGAAATAGCAAATGCTTTCAAGTGATACAGCACAAAGAGATCAAAATGGAATCTGTTTCTGAAGCCAAGTTATTCTATAATTACAAATTATACAGATACTAACAATAATGTGTTTCCTGTGTTTATAGTATACATGGAATTATACTTCTATTACATTTCAGGATCACGGTATGGATATCAAGAGATAAATAGCACTTTTTATAATCTTTTTCTCATGATTTCTTTTTTAGTAAAAGTAATGATGGGACTTACTAGTGAGTATACATTTATTTTTATATATTTATTTATTTTTGCTTAGATGTGCAAATATAAATAATGCAAGTAAATAATCATGGCATATATGATTACTTTATCCTGAAGCAGATCTGACATCCACCCTCAATATTTCTCTGTTGAATTAAACTTTTGGTTTAAATTATACAGTTTCCATTTTTTTTTTTTCCTGAAAATCCAACTTAATTTGAGAATTATTCTTGCTTGGTTAGACATTCACACAATAGATAGATTTGGGGGAAGAAAATAATAAGTACATTAAAAGTTATTTCTTTGAATTTACTAAATATCCTATCAGAGAATTTCAATCATTCACGAGCAAAACAATTTATAGGTAACCATTTTCTCTCTAATAACAGGTAACAAATGTATTTCTTCAACTTTTATGAGATATTTAACACAGAAGGTTTGACTTAGTCTATTTAATGGTGGGAACAGAAAAGTTTCCATTTCTATCATGGAAATTATAGACAATGTTTTTTTTCTAGCAATATAAAAACTACAAAGAGAGTCCCAGGTCAGTTGATCGTATCTAAAGCTTTCCAACATTTGTAGAAGTTATTTTTAAAAGGTGTGTCCGAAATCTGCAAGTGAGGCTGACATTTTCAGGTCTTTGTTTGTTTTGCCTTTTGAATCCTCAAGGATATGGAGTAACCTGCTGGGCAATTGGTTAGTCAAGTGTTATTGTTGGCTTCTGTTTCATTGTTTCATTGGGGGATTTTTGCTGTAATCAAAATAAATAGGCTGTTTCATACCAAAAGTGATCGTATTGACAGATCCTAAAAATGTTAAATGAGCAACCTATCCCAGAAATGTTTTCTAATTTAAAATCATTACAGTGCTGGAAACTTGACATGAAGTTATTTGTAATAATTTCTTATTTGGTTAGTGTAAGCTAATCCAGGTATTATTTGATTTCTGCTTTATTTATAATTATTCACACAGTAGTTACATTTATGCTTACAACTTTGACAAAAACTGTAGCACAAATGAAAATTACTTTCTGTTTTATTATTTTATTTGACAATTGCTAAATTGGTACTTATGTATTTTAGTATTTAACAGGTAAGAGTTTTAAAATAATTTATATAATTTATCACATTTATTATATATTATTTTTCTAGGCTTGTAAGTATTCTAGTGCCTGGTTTCTTATATAAGTCAAACTCAACCCCCACCCAAGTAAAACTAAGTAAAGGCTTTTACGCTTGAGCCCGAAAGGCAGAGGTTACAGTGAGCTGAGATTGTGCCACTACACTCCAGCCTGGGTGACAGAAGGTGACCCTGTCTCAAAAAAAAGAAAAAAAAGATTTTTATATATTATTTTACATTTTGACTTTTTACAATTTTGCTGTATTCTTATTTTAATTTTTCATATGGTATTTGGAGGGCAAGTGTAGCTGTAAGTATATACATTATATAAAATATGTGCTATATTTTATTTTCTAGGAAACATGGACTATTTTTCTGGTCATTGAAAAAATAGTCCGGTAAGAGACTAGGAGCGCTGAGTCCAGGAAGAAAGCATCTGGGTTTGAATCATAGCATTATCTCTAACTGTGATTTTTAACATGTTGTAAAACATTTTGTGCTTCAGTTCCCTCATCTGCAAAGTGTGGACAATGATAAAATCTATTTCATGAGATTGATGCAAGATAAGGATTTAATAAATAAAGGTAAGCATACTTAGAATAATGCCTGCCTAAATAAAAAACACTATAATATGCATGACTTTTTATTACCGTATGTTGTTCAGTTGGACTTTTTGTTATAGAGTTAGCTTTCTTCACCTTCAATTGAAAGATAAGCACACACACACAAAATGAAAGACACAGAAAGAGAAAAGAAGAAAGAATTGTGAAAGAACTGGTTTAAAAGCATATAGACATATAAAGCACAACAAATAAATTATAATCAATTTAAAGTTATTTTCTTTGAATTGTTTTAGCAACTAAGATACAGACTGAAACTTCATATGAAAAATAAAGGTTCATATTATGGTTTTCTTAATTAAGCAGTCTTAATTTTTAAAATCTAATTTTAAATGCCTCGTAGATTAATTTGTTTTAGAGTTGTCTCTTAGTAACTAACAAAATACTCCATTTTCCTATCAATGATGTGAATCTATATTGCTACATTCATGCCTGAAGCTGAAGTTAAAAAGTCTTTTTCTGATTTATTCTTAGAGCTTCCATCTTTCTGCTATACCTATTTATTCTTGTATGTTGTCTATTTTTTGCATAGGATCCCTTTGCATATTAATTGTAGTTATTTAAAATTTCTGATACAATTCCCAAAATATCTACCATACCTCAATTTGTTTCTGAGACTCAGTTTATCACTTCAGACTGTTTGTTTTTTACCTTTTAACCTGATTTATGCATTTTATTGAAAGCTGAACATGTTGTATTGGATAAAAAGAAAGAACTAATGCAGATAGGACTTTAGTGTGAGGTTTGCATTTCTCTGGCCAGGAGTTAGGCTGTGTTTACTGTTTGTTGTAGTTGTAGTGTCAGAGGCTGCAGTTTTTATAGTGTTCTTGTTTTTGTTCCCCTCTTATTTGTAGATATTCTTAGAGTCTTTAAGTAGATTCTGAGGCTTAGAGTTGCTTTAGCTGCAATATCAATATCTTGTCATTATACAGCAGCCCTACTGATGTGCAAAGTTTTAAGGTGAGAGAAAATGATCTATTGTCTTATGATTAGCTATTTGTCATTTAGTGAGCCTCAGTAATGTGTATATATATGTGTGTGTATGTGTGTGTGTGTATATATATGTGTGTGTGTATATATATATTTCCCTCATGGCAAAGAATAGTAGGGGTTGGAGAGTTAGGTATTTCCTCCTATGTGGTTTATCCTTTGGTAAAACTTCAGTCAGTTAGGTTCTGGTAAAATACTTTTCCCTGAGGGCAGGCCTTGCTAAGGAGAAGAGATTGCTCTGGGCATATTTAGAAATTGTTACTTTTCCCCTTCCCTGCCCAAAGTATGAAATGATTTTTTTTTTTTTTTTTTAATTTCTCACTCACAGTAGAGTGAGAAACTGATATGGCAAACTCAGGAGGCAAACTCAGGAAAGTATGAGGTGACTCCTAAAACTGGGTCCCTTCAGAGTTTTTGACACTCAAGCTTGTCTATACTGAGCCTCAAGCTATTCATCAATTGCAGTTTAAAATATTCTTATTGACACTAGCTTTAGCTGCAGGGATCTCTGTAGCCAGCTGTCTGTCTCTTCAGTTTGGGACAGCAGTTTTGCCTGTAACCTCAACTCTCTAATGGATCCAAAGAAGAGTTTGTGGCTGTCAGTTTGCTTAGCTCTTCTCTTGCTTGCAAATGGGAGAGAGGACTTCAAGTTTTATTTCACGTTGGATCACAGAATGGAAGTCTCCCCAATTATTAAATCTGAATAATGATATTTCCTGAATGACATAATATTTAATTATATCATGAAATAATATTTCCTATAAGATGATAAATAGAATTTTATTTACTATCATTTTACTGATAAAATATTATCAATGTTACAAATTAAATTTTCTGTAAGATAAAATTTTATTTATGTAATAAATTGTCAAACCTTATGAAAAATTTTGAGTTTCTCTAATCACATACTCGTTTTATAGGTCAGAAAATGTAAACATAGTTCAATCACTACATTCCTGGTGAAACTACACTTGAAACTTAGTTATCTTGCATCCTTACCCAGAATTATTTTTTTTTCCTAATACGTAAATAAAATAAAAGGGATAGAAGTGAAAGCATAAGAAGTGTCTGAAAACCCCATGTCTCTTCTTATAGCTCTGCTGTCTGAACAAGAGAGTGTTAGAAGACACACAGAGTGACTCTGAATTCAGAGAAACTATCCAGGGAAAAGGTAAAATTAATTGGTTGTGGTCAGTGAAATCAGAAAAACAGTAGGAGTGCAAAGCTTTCAATGGGGTCAATTTATTCACTTTGTCTATATACAGGATGGACAGAAAAAGGAAAGAGGTGAAAAATGTCAAGAACTCAGTATACATACATGTCACTTAATGAACTGACTCATATTTGAGGACTCTGAAAAATTAAAGGGTTGGATAAAACTGATGAATAGGAAAGAAGTATTGCTTTGTGTAAAAGGTAACAATAGCTTATTAAAGTTAAGAAAAGATAAAAAAATGTGCGCTTTGAGTTTGAATAACCTGGTTCTGACATTCTTAAGAGGAAAGGTTGCTTCATGTGACTTTACATTTTTATTATGCATTTTATCTTAGGGAGTACAGCACATCTAATTAATGTACCATGATAAATGGAGTTTCTATATCATTAGAACCCACTTATAAAGAATGAAAGGGGACCTTCATGTGCAAACACAGAAAAGTTAATCCCTAGCTATCAAAGGTTCAACTCCTACAAAGTCATTTCACTTTGCTCATATATTTAATAGGAATCATTTATATAATATTCAGGCAATGGGAGAGAAACTGCAAAAAAAGTTTTAATTGAGTTATTCAACTATCAATTCTAGCTTGTCAGATTGTAAGAAGAGAAATTGAGATAGAAATCCTGAGAGAGGATTTCTTACTTTAAAAAAAGCCTGGAAAAACCCAAGTGGATATTTCCACTGTTCTGTGATGGAGAGGAAACTTGACAATTATAATTTTTAGAAGAAGGAAACATGCAATGGTGTTCTGTTATGATTCTCAGAACCGGCTTCTTCGGCCACTGATCTATGGAACTTTTTTAAAATGCTTACCTTAACAATGACCTTTTAAAAATATATTTGGTGGCTGGGCATGGTGGCTAACGCCTGTAATCCCAACACTTTGGGAGGCCGAGGTGGGTAGATCACCTGAGGTCAAGAGTTCGAGACCAGCCTGGCCAACATGGCAAAACCCTATCTCTACTAAAAATACAAAAATTAGCCAGGGGTGGTTGCGGGTGCTTGTAATCCCAGCTACTCTGGAGCTGAGGCAGGAAGAATTGCTTGAACAGAGATCACGCCACTGCACTCCAGCCTGGGTGACAGAGTGAGACTCCATTTCAACAACAACAAATAAAAGACAAAAAAAAATCTATAATTATGTAAATTACATATAATTATATAATAAGCTACTATATATATAATATAGACATCTGGTATAAACTAAAATAAAGACAAACTGAGATGCACATTTGTGAGTTCTACCTTAAAAGTATTCTTTATTAGTCACTATATGATAGATATTTTCAAAAATTTGTGATAGAGAAACTTTATGATGTTTTATTTTCATCAAGAGAAGTCAATTAAAATGGCTAATTGAATTCTCCATGGGTAAGAGAAATAAAAAGTCTTCTGCTTCTATGCCTGTGCAAGTTTACAAGCTAGAACTTTATTACCTAAAAAGACGCTTCACATAAAATATTCCAGCCGTATTAACTAATATTCTAGTCTGTATGCTGCACTTCTCTTATCTTTCTCCATTATTGCTTCTTATTCTGGAAAATTTTTCTTTTTTTTTTTTTTTTTTAATATTTTCACTGCATTTAAAGTTCAAAAACACAAAAGAATTTCCTATTGCGTTTGCAGTAAAGATGATGAAATAGAGAGTTCTCTATCATACAAACTGGAATAAAGAGCAAATGTAAAACGTCACATGAGATTTTTATATATTTTGTAGAACCAATTTTTAGCAGATATTTACAAGATAAATCCATAAAATAGAAGAAAATGGTAAGTTATAAAAATATTATTTCAGGATAGAAAAATTAATGTATTTTATCCTTGTATTTATAGATTTTTAGGGATTTACATCGTATGTTAAAACTAGGATATTGCTGATGAAGATTGAGTAGATATTATTGCGAAGGATTTTCTGCTCTAAGTCATTACTTTAAGTCACTATTTCTCCTAGTGGAAAATTGCTAAAGAACAAAGGATCGTAATATTGGGAGTCAAGATATTTCTGTAACTTAACTTCTAAAATAAAATTATATGACCCTGTAGATTAAAAATGTGTGTTACTAAATTAAATTTCTTCTCCTGCTTCACCTTTTTTTAAAAAATAACATATGCCTTGCATACATACATACAAATTAAATATTCTATTTTTTTCTAAGATCTTCATATACCCTATAAAAATCTTTGTGTGACTCATCACTAAAATCATATATATGTAAGTCATTATGTTTCTGATTCTGTCCTGGGCCACATATTCCCCCAAAGTGACTGCAGAAGTCTGTTAATCTCATCTTAATCTCGTAGGTTCATGTGCTGTCATTTATACTAAATAGTGCTCTGAAACAACTTCTTACTGTCCAATTTACTAAAAACAGTATGAGTTTCTTAAATCATTCTTTAACTAATTAAACATTAATTTGGGGTGATGACTTTGTGCCAGATAACATCTCAGACATCCAGGATATAAGAGACAAACTCTGTTTATTGGTAAATGTTGAACTGAAACTTCACTTTCCATCCTGAAATTACCGTGCTTTTTACTTTAAAGGACAGAAGCTTTGGAATCTGAGATCAGATCAGGAGAAAATAGTGTCTTGAAAGACAACTGGTTCTGCATATATTTATTTAACATTTGAGATTTGCCTTACTACCCTGTAAGCTTCTTGAAAACAGGACCATGCTTTATTATTTTACTGCCATGCATAGAACACCCTCCATATGATAAATGGTTGCTGGAAAAAAATGCATTAAAGAGAGAATGAATGGATGCAACTGTCATAGCATTCTCTTAAGCAAAACCTGAGAAGAAATTATTAAGAGGGAATCCTAAATAGGTAAAATAGAAATTTAGTTGCATTCAAATTTACGGTATTAAAGATAAATACCATAAAGGCCTATATCCACTGAAACTTGTATGCATGGTCTAATATATACAATTAAAAATTTATGTAACTAATTCTAATATCTAATAACTATATTAATTAAGATTACATGTCAGATTATTAGATATCTGATATCTAAGATATTAGATTTCAAGATATACAAAAGATATTCACTAAATGTAAGTTTCATAAACAGGATAAATTTCTCTATTGGCCCTTATTGTAACTTCTAGCTTTCAGAGATACATGTGGAACAGGTAGAATCTAATAAATATTTGTTGAGTGAATGGATAGATGAATGAATAATATACTTCAATAAGTATTCATTGTCTTTCTGACCTTAGGGGGATCAATAGCTCTCAATAAATGTATAAAATTCCTGTAGCGACTTACTCTGAAGAGTAATGTCTACAGACGTTTATATAAAAGTCAACACCTGTCATTCAGAGCATTTGTGATATTTAATGTGGGTTCATATTTAAATCTTGTTTATTATGTATCCAGATGTCATACTTTATATGTCATGTATTTCCAAATTGGTAATTATACTTCACTTGTTGTATTTTAGTTATAGTTACACAAGTGGATAATTGCTGATTTAATTCAGAAGAATCTTAAAATTAATTCTGTAATGAATAGTTTATATTTTAAACACTTAATCCTCTAATATAACTCTATAAGTGCTGAAAGGCATTGACACATTTTTAAATGTTGAGCAGACGGAGTTTTATATTTATGTGTATAGATTAATTCATAATTAATAAATTTACTCTGAAATTGTAAGTGAGGGATCACTACAGTTTCAAAATTCAAATTGGAGTTATAAATGTGAAGCAGAAGAAGCAGAAGGAGGAAGAGGAGAAAGAGGAAGAGGAACGAGTAAGAGGAAGAAGAGAAAAAGTGAAAGAGAATGAAGAAAAACAATAGCAACAACAACAAATATATAGCCTAAAGCTTGAATATATGAGAATTGGTAATAGTGTATTGCACTTGCTGATGATATTAACATTTTCCAGATATAATTTCTACTTTTTTATTTTTATTAGCTGACACTTATTAAAGGTAAGCTTTTTACAAAACTTATCTTATGAATACACATTTTCTAAATGCATGATGTACTTTATTCACCTGGCAAAGTGGAGTTTTCATGGAAAATGAGGAGAGTTAAAATAAATGCCACAATGCAATATACACTAACAGTATAATTGATAATATTTTATAAGGGAAATTTTGCCATATTTTATGTTAGAGCCTTTCCTGTTTCTTAAAAGATAGAGACAAAACGACTATTTGGGGGCTTTAAGATAATGTTTACTGTGCATCCATGGTGGGTTCAAATGCTACAAAGCTAAAAACAATAAACAATCATTAAATGTTTTATAAGGGTCATGAACTGGCCTAGCTGCTGGCTTGACTCTCTCCTTGAGTTTTGATCTACCTGAAGCTGGTAACATTCCATTTTGGTTCTAAGCTTTAAATATCAAGCATTAATCATATTGAATATATTGCACATCTATATACAATCTATCTTATTGGTTGCTTATACTGGAGTCTGTTTTTATGTGAGTACATAAATAGTAAGTCTATTTATTCACAAAATTATATTCCATGGTACATTTAAAATTAATGAATGAACACTTGAAAATTGGTAATTTAGAAAAGCAATGTAAATTACTTTATGATAACATTACATTTTGGCATTTTAAATATCTGTGTCATAAGGTTCTTACATTTAGTGGTATTTTATTTTGAATCATCATGAGACTTGGCATTTAGATTGCCATCTATTCAAAATATCTTCTCAATTTTTTAATCATTATTATTTTGCCCTTGGAAGCATGAATTTGGTGAAAAAAATCATTGCTTAGAATCCCTGATGAATACATTATAGAACAAAAGTGAAATATGATAACATATAATGGTAGCATTCAGTAGTTTTCCTAGATTACATTATATTACCGGAAAAAATAGTAGAGTTCCCATATACATACCCAGTTCCCCCTAATATTAAAATCTTAAGTTAATATAGTATATATGTCACAATGTACCAATATTAATATATTATTGTTTTTATTATAAGCAATAGTTAACTGAAATTAAAGTGTTATTCAGATTTTCTCAGTTTATACCTAATGCCATTAGGTATAATGGCATAGTGTTTCACTATCCCATCCAGGATAAACATCACATTTATTTGTCATGTTTCCATAAGCTCCTGACATTGATAATTTCCCAGACTTCCTTTGTTGTTGAAAACTTTGAGAATTGTAAAAAATAATCATCAGATATTTTGTAGGAAGCCATTATATTGAAATTTGTGTAATGTATTTCTCAATCTCTGATTGAAGTTAATGGGTTTCTTGGAGGAAGTCACAGAAGTAATGTGTAACTTTTATCAGATCATATCAAAGGCAGATATTATCAAATGATTTTTTACTGTTTACATTGACCTTGATCATCTGGTTGAGATAATGTTTATTTTTCAGATTTCTAAATTATAATGTTACTCTTACACTTCCACTCCCACTCGCCTTCACACGGCACTTTGGAAACATCATTATGCAAAGTCTTCACTTCAGAAGTGGAGAGTTATGCACCCTGCCCTTAAAGGTAGAATTATCTAAATTATTTTAAATTTTTAAGCATGGGAGACTTTTATCCTGTCTGTATTTATATTTAATCAATTTAATTATACCAATGTGGAATCACAGATATTTAGTATTTTGTTTATAATCTAATAAATTTATTTATGGTGCTTAGATTGTTCAAGCTTTAGCCATTGGAAGCCCTATCAATTGACACTTACGTCTTCTTCACATATGCAGATCATTTTTAAAAGTATTTCCATACTTTCTGGTACTCCAGGCTTATTTTGTATATTTCCTGCCTAAATCTTAGAAGGAGCCATTTCTCCAGTAATCCCTAGGTTTTTTGTTTGTTTGTCTGTTTGTTTGTTTTAATTCTAACATGGTATTAGAAAGAAAGATCTAAGTATTAGGTTATCAGGGTGATCATGCAGCTAAGTGTTCTCACCTGACCACAATAATAAATACATGCATGTTGCCCAATGTGTATACAAATACCTATAAGTATTTTATATGTAACTATCTGTATCTATATTAAGATCAAAGAGTTAATTATATAACTACAACAAGATATTTCTAATTTTTTCTCTCATTTCATTTAACAATGCTGTATTTATTTAATGTATCCATACGCTATAATCATTCAATATATTTTTTCTATTATTACCTCAAAAATTACCATTTAGATTCAGTAAGAAGAAGAAAAGTCAAATATTTTGTTTGTTTGTTTTACCTTGGTGTATTTCTTCTCTGACATTCTTCTCTACTTTTTGTAGACACAAGTTTCTGACTTCCGTTATTTTCTTTCTCCCTAAAGAACTTCTTTTAGTATCTCCTGCAGGGCAGGTCTGATGGTGGTGAATTCACTCATATGAATTTGTCTAGAAACATATTTATTTCTCCTTCAATTTAGAAGGATAATTGCACCAGAAATAAACCTCCAATTATTTTTTCTTTTGACAATTTAAATATTTCCCCTTGATCTTCTTGGTTGCATGGTTCCTGATAAGAGGACATACTATAATGTATGTCCTTGTTTCTCCATGAATAAGCTGTTTTCTTTTTTCCTGTGACCACTTTCAAGACTTTCTTCTTAATTTTAATTTTCTTCAGTTTGAGTATAATATGCCTAGATGTAGTGTTCACAGAATTTATGGTCACTGGTGTTCACTAAACTTATGAAATTTTTTTATAAAAGTAATTTCTAACATGTAGCAACTAAGGCTAGGGAATTTTCCATGATCAATCAGAATGAAGTAGATGCCTGTTAAGTAGGAAAAAGGAAACAATAATGATCAAATCAGAAATCAATGAAAGAAGAAATACAAAAACAATAGAGAAAAAAAAATAAAACCTAAAGATAATTATTTGAAAAGGCAAAATAAAGTGATAAATTTTTAGAAAGACTGATCAGGGAAAAAAGACAAGGTATAATTTACTTGTGTTATAAATTATGGCAGGGACATCACTAAAGATCCTATGAATGATAAAATGGTAATAAGGGAATACCATGGATAGTTTTATGCCTCTGAAATACTAAATTCACTCAAGGGACATAGATCTTATGAACAACTCTCTATTTACTCAGAAATTAAATTATGTTTATAGATAAAAACTTTTACACGAAGACTCACCCAAGTCCAAATGGGTTGTCCAAATACTTAAGAAAGAAATAATTCCAGGTCTACACAAAATCATAAAGAAACTCAGAAAGGAGGGAATACTTAACTTATTCTGTAAAAAATACAACAAAAGAAAATTGTAGACCAATAGTACATTTAAAAGTATGATAAATCAGGACCAATTTATGTAAGAAATTTAAGATTGGTTTAGCTTTTCAAAATCAACAAATTTAATTTGACATATAAACAAAGTAAAAAAAAAAGTAAGACCATATAATCACCTCAATAAATAAAAGTTTTGACAAAATTCAACATCCACAGTAATTGTTAAAAAAAAAAAAAAAAAAAAAAACTCTTAGAAAACACAAAAATATTACTAAAGCAAGAAACAAGGGAAACTTTTCAACCTGATACAGAATTTTTGCAAGTAACTACAGCTAGCAATATATTTGTTCTGAAAGCCTAAAATATTTTTATGTAAGACAAGAAAACATGTATCTCCCTTCTTTACTCTTCTTTAACATTGTACTGAATAGAGGTACTATACAATGCAATCAGATAATAAAAAGAAAAAAAAGCATACAGATTGGAAAGCAAGACTAATGCTTCTCATTCACAGAAAACATTATCATCGATACACAAAATTAATAAAATGAACAAAGAATGACTGACATTAATAAGTAAGTAAATCAAAATTATAGGGACCAAAATTAATATTTATTTTATTTTTATTTTTATTTTTTAATTTTTAATTTTTTTATTATTATTATACTTTAAGTTCTCGGGTACATGTGCATAACGTGCAGGTTTGTTACATATGTATACTTGTGCCATGTTGGTGTGCTGCACCCATCAACTCGTCAGCACCCATCAACTCATCATTTACATCAGGTATAACTCCCAATGCAATCCCTCCCCCACCCCTCCCCATAATAGGCCCCTGTGTGTGATGTTCCCCTTCCCGAGTCCAAGTGATCTCATTAATTATATTTCTGCATAATAGCAACGTATTATGAAAAATAAAATATTTTAAATAATTGACAATAGAGTAAAAATACTATATTCTCTACTAAATTTGACAAAACTGTGAAAGCCTTTACACTAAAATGAAAAAAAAATTACACGAATTTTAAACCACCTAAAAAATAGAGGGGTATATATCACTCATGGTTAAGGAGAGGCTATATTTTTATACTGTTAATTTTTGACAATGTGCAAAGTGTAGTGCAAAAAGAACTTCACCATAGACCCGAAAATCAGATATCTAAAGTCAAAGTGAAAGAACAAATTCCCAAAACAACAAGACAAAATATCTGGCCACTTAAAAAGAACCCTCTTCGGACTAACAGTAAACTTCTCAGCAGAAAACGAGAATGGGATGATACATTCAAATTGCAGAAAGAAAAAAATATTCTAGCCTAGAATTTTTTATCAAGCAAGATAAACTTTCATAAATGAAAGACAAATAAAGACTTTGCTAGATAAGCAAATGCTAATGAAATTTGTGACCATTAGATGTCCCTACAAGAAATGCTCAAGGAAGATCTGATCTTATAGGCCAAGGGGCAATATTTATTATTACAAAAATACATGTAAGTGTAAAATTCACTAGTAAGTCAATCACAAAAAAGAAAAGAAAAAAAAAATCAAATTATACCATGATAGAATTCCACCAAACCACAATGAGAAACAGAGAAAAAAAAAAAAAAAAAATTTATAAAACACCAAGAGAAAAAGTGGAAATAGACAACCTAAGGTCACAACTCAAGGAACTAGAAAAACAAAAGCAAACCAAGCCCAAACCCATGAGGAAAAAAAAAAAAATAACCAAGATTAGAGCAAAACTAAATAAAATTAAAACAAAAAGTATCCAAAAGATAAATGAAACAAAAAGCTAGTTCTTTGAAAAGATAAATAACATTGATAGATCATTAGCAAGATTAACCAAGAGATAAGATCCAAATGAGCTCATTTAGACATGAAATTAGAGACATTACAATGAATATCACAGAAGTACAAAAGACCATTCAAGGCTAGAATGAACACCTTTATACATAAACTAAAAAACCTAGAGGAGATTGATAAATTCCTGGAAATATTCAGCCTTCCTAGATTAAACCAGGAAGAAATAAAAACTCTGAACAGACCAATAACAAGCAGCGATATTGAAATGGTAATAAAAATATTGCCCCCAAAAAACCAAAAAGATTAAGGATCAGATGGATTCACTGCTGAATTTCATTAGACAACTTCATTCCATTCCAACAGACCAATTAAACAAAAATTGATAATATTCCTATTGACATTATTCCCAAAGATAGAGAAAGAGGAAATCTTGCCTGCATCATTCTATGAAGCCAGTACCCTACTACCAAAACCAGGAAAGGACATAAGAAAAAAATAAAACTACAGACCAATATGTCTGATGAACATAGATGTGAAAATCCTCAACAAAGTACTAGTTAACTAAATTCAACATCATATCAAAAAGTTAATCCATCAAGATTAAATGGTTTTCATATCAGGGATACAGGGATGGTTTAACATATGCAAGTCAGTAAATGTGAAACACCCCATAAATTAAAAACAAAAATCACATGATCATCCCAGCAGACATAGAAAAAGCATTTGACAAAATCCAGCATCCCTTTATAATTTAAACCCCTAGGAAATTGGCATAGAAGAGACATACCTTAAGGTAATATAAGCCATCTATGACAAACCCACAGCCAACATTATATGGAATGGGAAAAGTTGAAAGCATTCCCCTGAGTACTGGAACAAGACAAGCATTTCAACTCTCAGCACTTCTAGTCAGCATAGTACTGGAAGTCCTAGCCAGAACAATCAGACAAGAGAAAGGAATAAAGCTCATCCAAATCAGTAAAGAATAATTCAACAGTTGCTGTTCACTGTTGATATGATTGTATACCTGGAAAACCCTAAAGACTTGTAAAAAAAGCTCCTAGATCTGATAAACAAACTCAGCAAATTTTCAGAATACAAAATCAATGTACAAAAATTAGTAGCACTGCTATACACCAACAGTGACCAAGCTGAGAATCAAATCAAGAATCCAGAACCTACAAAGAACTCAAACAAATTTACAAGAAAAAAACAAACAACCCCATCAAAAAGTGGGCAAAGGATATGAACAGACATTTCTCAAAAGAAGACATTCATACAGCCAACAGACACATGAAAAAATGCTCATCATCACTGGCCATCAGAGAAATGCAAATCAAAACCGCAATGAGATACCATCTCACACCAGTTAGAATGGCGATCATTCAAAAGTCAGGAAACAACAGGTGCTGGAGAGGATGTGGAGAAATAGGAACACTTTTACACTGTTGGTGGGATTGTAAACTAGTTCAACCATTATGGAAAACAGTATGGCGATTCCTCAAGTATCTAGAACTAGATGTACCATATGACCCAGCCATCCCATTACTGGGTATATACCCAAAGGATTATAAATTATGCTGCTATAAAGACACATGCACACGTATGTTTATTGCAGCACTATTCACAATAGCAAAGACTTGGAATCAACCCAAATGTCCATCAGTGACAGATTGGATTAAGAAAATGTGGCACATATACACCATGGAATACTATGCAGCCATCAAAAAGGATGAGTTTGTGTCCTTTGTAGGGACATGGATGCAGCTGGAAACCATCATTCTCAGCAAACTATCACAAGAACAGAAAACCAAACACCGCATGTTCTCACTCATAGGCGGGAACTGAACAATGAGATCACTTGGACTCGGGAAGGGGAACATCACACACCGGGGCCTATCATGGGGAGGGGGGAGGGGGGAGGGATTGCATTGGGAGTTATACCTGATGTAAATGACGAGTTGATGGGTGCAGCACACCAACATGGCACAAGTATACATATGTAGCAAACCTGCACGTTGTGCACATGTACCCTACAACTTGAAGTTTAATAATAATAAATAAATTAAAAAAAAAAAAAGAATTCAACCCCCTTTACAATAGTTCCTAAAACAAAAACAAAAAACAAACAAACTAACAAAAACTTAGGAATATACCCAATCAAGGAGGTGAAAGACCTCTGCAAGAAAAAACTACAAAACACTGCTGAAAGAAATCATAGATGACACAAATGGAAACACATCCTATGTTCATGGATGGGTAGAATCAATACTGTAAAAAAGACCATACTACCAAAACAATCTATAAATTCAATGCAATTTCCTTCAAAATATCATCATCATTTTTCATGGAACTAGAAAAAATGATCCTAAAATTTATATGGAACCAAAAAGACAGCCCACATAGCCAAAGCAGGACTAAGCAAAAAGAACAAATCCTGAGGTATCATATTACCCAAATTCAAACTATACTATAAGGTTATAATCGCCCATACAGCATGTTACTTGTATAAAAATAGGCAGTTAGACCAATGGAACAGAATAGAGAAGCCAGAAGTAAAACAAAATACTTACAGCTGACTGATCTTTGAACAAAGCAAACGAAAAAAAAAAAAAAATGTGGGGAAAGAAGACTCTATTTAACAAATGGTGCTGGAATAATTGGCAAGCCACATGTAGAAGAATGAAACTGGATCCTCATCTCTTACCTTATACAAAAATCAACTCAATGGAGCAAAGACTTAAATCTAAGACCTGAACCCATAAAAATTCTGGAAGATAACATAAGAAAAGCCCTTCTAGACATTAGTTTAGGCAAAGACTTCATGACCAACAGCCCAAAAGCAATGCAACAAAAACAAAGATAAATAGATGGGACTTAATTAAACTGAAAACTTTCTGCACAGTAAAATAAATAATCAGCGGAGTAAGCAGACAACCAACAGAGTGGTAGAAAATATTTGCAAACTATGCATTTGACAAAACACTAATATTTAGAATCTAAAAGGAACTCAAAAACAAATCAGAAAGAAATAATCAAATCCTATTAAAAAGTGGACTAAGGACATGAATACATAATCCTCAAAAGATATACAAATGGTTAACAAACATAATAAAAAACGCTCAATATCACTAATCATCATCAAGTAAATGCAAATCAAAACCACATTGTGATACCACCTTACTCCTGCAAGCATAGCCATAATTTAAAAATCAAAAGATATTAGACCTTGGCATGGATGTGGTGAAAAGAGAACACTTTTACACTGTTGGTGGGAATGTAAACTAGTGCAACCACTATGAAAAGCAATCGCAGACTCCTTAAAGGACTAAAAGTAGATCTACCATTTAATCCAGCAATCCTTTTACTAGGCATCTACTCACAAGACAAGAAGTCATTATACAGAAAATATATTTGCACACACATTTTTAGAGCAGCACAATTCACAATTGCAAAAACATGGAACCTGCCCAAATGCCCATCAACCAATGAGTAGATAAATAAAACTGTGCCATATACATACATGTATACCATGGAATACCACTGAGCCACAAAAAGGAACAAAACAATCACATACACAGCACCCTGGATGGAGGTGGAGACCATTACTCTAAGTTATGTAACTTAGGAATGGAAAACCAAATATCATATGCTCTCACTTATAAGTGGGAACTAAGCTATGAAGATGTAAAGGTGTACAAATGATACAATGGGCTTTGGGGATACAGAGGGAAGAGTGGGAGTAGGGTGAGGGATAAAAGACTGCACATTGGATACAATGTACACTGCTCAGGTGATGGATTGCACCTCTAAGCTCAGGTGATGGGTACAAAACAACTCTCAACAGAAACATTTTTAATTGACATCGTATCAATTATTTTCTCAGCCTCTAGTGGAATAAAACTAGAAGTCACTATCCAAAGGAACTTTGGAAATTATACGAATTGATGAAAATAAAACAACATGTTCCTGAATGACGAACGGGTCTATGAGAAAGTCAACATAGAAATTTAAAAAATTGAAAATGAAAATGAAAACCAAGATATATAAACCAAATATACAAATCACCCTTCTATCACTGATTTTCCTGTATCCCACACCTTTTCAGATACAGCAAAACATGTGGAATACAGCAAAATCAATGCTAAGAGGGCGATTTATAGCATTAAATGCCTACATTTAAAAAGTAAAAAGATTACACATTAACAACCTAACACACCTAAAGGAACAAGAAAAGCAAAAACAAACGAAACTCAAAATTAGCAGGATGAAAGAAATAAGAAAGATCAGACCAGAAATAAATGAAATGCAGACTAAAAATATATAAGGAATTAACAAAATAAAAAGTTGGTTCTGCAAAATGATAAACTAAATTGATAAACCACTAGCTGGACTAACCAAGAAGATAAGACACAAGCATCAAATAAGCAAAATTAGAAATGAAAAAGAAGGCATTACAATTCCAGTTGATCCCATAGAAATACAAAAGACCATCAGAGACTATTATGAATAACTATACACTCACAAACTGTAAAACTTAGAAGAAATACACAAATTCCTGGAAACATACACCCTCCCAAGATTGAGCCAAGAAAAAATAAAAACCCCGAACAAACAAATAATGAGTAGTAAGATTGAAACAGTAAAAAAAACCTTCCAAAAAAGAAAAGCCCAGGAGCAGGTGGGTTACAGCCAGATTTTGACAACATACATAGAAGAACTAATACTGATTTTCCTGAAACTGTTCCAAAAAATTGAGGAGTGAATTCTCTGCATTTCAGTTTATGAAACCAGTACCATTATGATATAAAAACCAGACAAAGACACAACAAAAAAAGAAAAATACAGACTAATATCCCTGATGAACACGGAAACAAAAATCCTCATCAAAATACTAGCAAACTAAATCCAATAGGACATTTAAAAAAAAAACAAAAAACAAAAAAAAACAAAAAAAAACAATGCACTACAATAAAATGGGTTTTATCCCAGTTTGGAAAGATGTTTCAACATACTCAAATCAATAAACACTGCAAATTACATGAAAAAAATCAAGGACAATAACCCTATGGTCTTCTCAATAGTCACAGAAAAAGCATTTGCTAAAAACCCACATCTCTTCATAATAAAAACTTTCACAAAGTAGGCATAGGAGGAAGATAACTCGAGATAATAAAAGCCATATATTATAAACCCACAGCTAACATTATACTGAATGGGAAAACATTGAAAGCATTTTGTCTAAGAAATGAAACAAGACAAGAACACCAATTTCCAACACTCATATTTAGCACAGTATGGGAAGTCCTAAGTGGAGCAATCGAGCAAATAAATAATAATAATAATAACCAGATTGGAGAAGAAGAAGTCAAATTATCCATATATGCTGATGGTATGAATCTGTATCTTAAAAAACCTAAAGATTCCACCAAATAACTCCTATATCTCACAAATAAATTCAGTTATGTTACAGAATACAAAATCAACATAAAAAATGTAGTAGCATTTCCATATACCAATAATAATCTGGCTGAGAAATAAGTCAAGAAGGCAATACCATTTACAGTAGCCACAAAAAAAATCTACAAAAAGTTTCATAAAGAAGGTGAAACATCTGCACAAGGAAAACTACAAAACAGTGATGAAAGAAAGCGTAAATGACACAAATGGAAAAATATATCATGCACATGGATCAGAAGAATTAATAATATTTAAATTATTATATACCCAAAGAAATCTACAGATTCAATGCAATTCCTATTAAAATAAGAATTCAATGCAATTCTTATTAAAATTCAATGCAATTCCTATTAAAATTCAATGCAATTCCTATTAAATTTTTTTTCACAGAATTAGAAAAAAATCATAAAATATATATATTAAACTCAAGGAGAGCCAGAATAGCCAAAGCATTTATGAGCAAAGGGTAACAAAGCGAAAGGTATCATGTTTTATGGCTCCAAATTGTAATCAAGTCTGTACTAACCTAAGAAGAATGGTACTGAGATAAAAATAGATACACAGATCAATGGGACAGAATAGAAAATCCATAAATAAAGCCAATTGATCTTTCACAAAATTAGCAAGAACATTTATGGGGAAATAACACCCTTTTTAAACGGTGCTAAAAAAATTGGAAAACCATATTAAGAAGAATGAAACTGGACCACATCTCTCACCATTTACAAAAATCAACTTAAAGTGGATTAAAGACTTACACTTGATACTATAAAAATACTGAAAAATAACTAGGAATAACTCTTCTGTACCTTTGTCTATGCAAATGATTTATTACTAAGAACTCAAAAATACAGGCGACAATAATAAAAATAGATAAATGGAACTTAAAAACTTCTGCACAACTCAAGAGATAATCAATAGCATGAAGAGATAACCTGTTGAATAGGAAAAACACATATTTGTGAACTATGGGACAGGGAACTAAATCTAGAATGTACAAGGAACTCAAGAAACTCAACAACAGCAATGAAAAATAATATTAATTTTATTAAAAAGTCAGGTAAGGACATGAACACACATTGTTCAAAAACAAAACTTAGAAATTGCCAACAGGTATATTCAAAAAGGCTCACCATCACTAATCATCAGATGAATACAAATCAATACCACAATGAGACGTCATCTTATTCCAGTCAAAATGACTATTAATAAAAAGACAAAAAATAACAGATGTTGTCAAGGATGTGGAGAAAAGGGAACTCTTATACACTGTTAGTGGGAATATAAATTAGTGGAGCCTCTGCAGAAATCAATATGTGGATTTCATAATGAACTTAAAATAGAACTACTTTTTTATCCAGTAATCTCACTACTGGGTATCTACACAAAGGGAAAAAATTATTATATCAAAAATATACCTGTGGTCATATGTTTATTGCAGCACTATTGACAACAGCAAATATATGGAATCAACCTAAATGTCTATCAATAGATGAATGGATAAAGGAAACGTGGCATATATACACAATGGAATACTATTCATTCATAAAAAAGAATGAAATCATGTCTTTTGCAGCAACATCATTATTTTAACCGAAACAAGCCGGACACAGACAGACCAATTTGTTTGTCCTCACTCATAAATCATTGCTAGGAAATATGTTCACATGGTTATAGAAAATGGAATGACAGGAAATGGTGACTCTGAAGTGTAAAGAGCAGGTAGGATGGGGTAGATTGATGAGAAATTGGTTAATGCTATTAGGTGATGGATATTGTAAAAGCCCTGATTTGACCACTGCACAATCCATGCATGCAATGAAGTTGCACATGTACTCCATAAAGTCGTACAAATAAAATGGTCAGTGTGTTCTATAGATTCAGGGCCATCTTTGTAACAACCTAAATGCCTTTTTTGTTGCAGAAATTGCTAAAACTTCTTCTATAATTCATGTAAAAATAAAAAGAACTTAGAAAAGCAAAGATAATTTTAAAAATGGGATCACAGTCGGAGCGCTGTAACTATTTGATTTGAAGCTAGAGTAATCAAGACAGTATTGTTGGTACAGATACAGATAAATAATTAATGAGGGATTATAGATTGTCTGAAATAAAACCACACATATTCAGACAATTGATATTTTAACAAAAGTACATCTGCAATATAGTAGTTTAAAGGTAGTCTTTACAAACAGTGCTGAAACACTTGGACATCTGTATGAAATAAAATGTCATTTATAAACTTGCATCACACACAAAAATTAAATTAATCATAGATCTACATGAAAGTTACAAAACTGTAAAACTTCTGGAAGACAATATAGGATGAAATCCTTGTGACTTTTGATAAGAAATATTCCTCAGAGGGAAAACCAAAAATGTTAACCGAGAATATACAAGTAACAGAGAATATCTGCTAAGCATATGTCTAATAAAAAGATGCAAAGATGGTAAATAAGCAAATTGAAGATGGTCAATATAATTAGTTGCTAGGGAAATCCAAATAAAAACCTCAATTAGTTTATCTTATCCATTGATCGGATGTTGAAAA
The DNA here is from genome assembly GCF_047675955.1 of Chlorocebus sabaeus. NCBI lineage: Eukaryota > Metazoa > Chordata > Mammalia > Primates > Cercopithecidae > Chlorocebus > Chlorocebus sabaeus. Next base: position 33,874,107 of record NC_132906.1, on the reverse strand, counting down.
AAAAATGTCCGTGGCAAGTATTGACAAAGATTATGGTATGAATGTAAAACGGTGCAATCAAGTTTCAAAAATGTTTGTCAATTTCTTAGGAATTGTAAACATACCCATAACATATTACCCAAACTTTTAATTTTTAGGTATTTATTCAAGAGAAAAAACTACATATGGTAAGAGGAAGGCTTGTACGTAATTTCTTACAGTAGTTTTATTTGCACGTGTACCCCATAAGAGGACAAAACTGAAAACCACCATTATTTCTATCAACAGGTGAGTGGAAAAACAAACTGTTGTATATCCATACAATGGAATGAATATCAATACAAAACAATAGACAATTGAAACAACCAAAACATGAATTAATTTTAAAACAATTAGGGTGGATAAAGAAGGCAGACAAAAAAGAATATATACTTTACAATTCTATGTATACAATATTCTAGAGCATTCAAACTAATCTATAATGATAGAATATAGACCAGTCATTTCTTTGGGGTAGAGGAAAGTTGTGAAATGGCAGAAGATATAAAAAAAAAAAAATAAGGATACTTTTAGGGTGAGAGATATGTTTATTATCTTTTTATGATAATGGTTTCATGGCTGCTTATATATGTTAATACATCAAATTGCATATTTTAAATATTCATAGTTCATCTTATCTCAAATATAATTCAATAATTAATTTTAAAATGTTAGAATATTTAAAAGTAATAAATCTGTTAACATAAAAACCAGATATGGAAACAGGAGCAACAAAAACTAAGTTGAAGGTTATTACTTACTTTAGATCATTATCAACATAAATATGTTGAAAGGAATTAGCATCTGCTATATTATGTTTTTTTAATTAAATGAATTAATATGAATATACAATTATAAGCTTGGTTATAGGATTGAAACATAAAACCAGAGACACAGTCAAAATTCATGCTAGAAAAGCTAATTTAGAAATAATTGGGCTTCAATTAAATTTACAAACACTGCTATCACTAATCTAACTGAGAAAGAATGGCCCAATAGTCAATGTTCATTGGTAAACTTAAAAAAGTTTTGAGGTTACCTAGGGAAAAAGCATTGCTACTGGGGAAAAAAGCACAGAACATGGGACATTAACTGAGAATATTATAATCTATTATATATTCCAAGATTCATTCTAAAGATTGGATATTGATTTTTTAAAAAGTCTATGTCTTAGAGTGTAAGTCTAATACTATGTTTTAAAATCTTTCAAGGCATAACGTCATATTGTCTTTTTTGTTGTTGTTGTTCTGCTATGTTGCCATACCATATACTGGGTACATTATAAAGAAAATAAGTTTATTTTTCACAGTTCTGGAGGCTGGAATGTCTAAGATAAAAGCACTGGCATAATAGGGCTTGGTTTCTCTGCTTCTTTAGACAGTGACTTAAACTCTGCATTCTCCACCTGACAGAAGAGTAGAAGAAAGTAAACCCATGCAGACAAATCCTTCTCATAGCTGCATTAATTCATTCACGAGGGCAGAGCCTTTATGACTTAAACACCTCTAATTAGGCCTCTCCTCCCAATATTGTTGCATTGGAGATTAAGTTTCTAACACATCAATTTTAAAAGGGACAAAACTATTCACACCATAACTAGTATATTGGTTCATATTTTATTTTAACATAATATTCTTCAGGTTATCTCCTCACTTAGTTAATGGTTTGCTATACAAAACCTTTTTTATTTTGATGCCATCTCATTGGTCTATTTTTGCTTTTGTTGCCTGTGATTTCTGGATCGTATTTTAAAAGTCATTGCTCAGACAAATGTCGTAGAGTTTCCCCTGTTTTCTTCTAGTAGTTTTACAGTTTCATATCTTATATTTAAGCCTTTAATTTAATTTGAGTTTGTTTTTGTATACGGTGTAAGATAAAGGTCGAATTCATTCTTCTGCATGTGGATTCTAGCTTTCCCAACAGCATTTATGGAGGAGACTGTTTTTTCCTCTATGCTTTTCTTGGCACCTTGTCAAAAATCAGTTGACCACAGAAGTGTGAGTTTATTTTTGAGTTTGCTTACTTGTTCCTTAAGTCAATATATCTGTTTTAATGGCAGTAAAATACTGTTTTGATTACAATCATGTAATACTGTTTTAAAATCAGAGAGTGTGATACCTATAGCTTTGTTCTTTTGTTCAAGATTGTTTTGTCTATTCAAGGTATTTTGTGGTTCCACTTGAATTTGAATCTTTTCTTTTTCCTATTTCTGTGCAAAATGGTGTTGGAATTTTGATAGGAATCACACTGAATCTGTAGATCGCTTTGGATAGTATGGGTATTTTCACAACATGAATTCTTGCAACCCATGGCCATGAGATAAGTTTCCATTTATATCTGTCTTTTCCAGTTTCTTCCATCAGTATTTTACAGTTTTAAGTACACAGGGTTTTTTTTACCTCCTTGATTAAATTTAAGTTTTTAATTTTTTGTTGGTATTGTAAAGAGGATTGCTTTCTTAGTTTCATTTTCAGATTTAGGGTATTATTTCTGTATAGAAACACTACTGATTTTTGTATGTTGACTTTGCATCATTAAACTTTACTAAATTTATTTATCAATTTTAACAATATTTTGGTGAATTCTTAGAAAGGGACAAAATATTTGCAAACCATACATCTGATAAGAAGTTAATGTCCAAAATACATAAGAAACTCAAACAACTAAATAGAAAGAACCCATGTATCCTGATTTAAACATGGGCAAAGAACCTAAACAGACATTTTTCTAAGGAAGATATACAAATGCAAAATAGGACATGAAAAAATACTCAGCATCACTAATCATTAAAGAAATGAAAATGAAAATCATAATGAGATATCACCTCACAATTGTTAGAATGGCTTTTATCAAAAAGATGAAAATGTGTTGGGGAGAAAGTGAAGTAAAGGGAACTCTTATGCATTGTAGGTGGAAATGTTAAATTAGCGCAGCCATTTTGGAAAAATGATATGATGACTTCTTAAAAAAAAAAAAAAAAAAAAGCCAGAACTATCATATAAGCCAGTAAACTAATGTCTGGTTATCTATCCAAAATAACTAAAATCAGTATATTAAAGGAATATCTGCACTCCCATGTCCATTGCAGCACTATTCACAATAACCAAGATGTGAAATCAACCTAAGTGTCCATTGCAGGTGAATGAATAGATAAACTGTGGTATCTATATACAAAATGGAACATTGTTTGGCCTTTAAGGAGGTGAAAATCTGTCTTTTGCAACAACGTGGGTAAATCTGGAGGACATTATGCTAAGTGAAATAAGCCAGTCACAAAAAGACAAATACTGAATGACCTTACATATATGCGGAATATTACAGTTAAACTCAAATAAATACAGGGCAGAACGATGTTTTTCAGAGTCTGGATGGTGGTGAAGAGAAAGTAAATGGAGAGTTATTTATCAAAGGGTACAAATCTTCAGATAGATGGAAGAAATAGGTTTTGAGATCTGTTACACAACATAGTGGCTATAGTCAAAAATATATATTTTAAAATAACTGAAAAAAATAAATTTCAAAATTCTCTCCATAAAAAATGATAGGTGAGGTGATAAACATGTTAATTAGCTTGATTTAATTATGCTAAATATATATAATACGTGTGTGTATATATATATTCTATAATCTCAAATAGCTATACTTTATACATTTATTTTATAATTTTATTTAAATTAACCTTAGCCACATATTTTGTGATATCTTATATTATTTGACTTTAATGTGTAAAAGTCCTGCCCCATCTGAAATCTACCAATTCAAGTTTCAGACTTCCCCTTCTTCAAAGGAATGCACCAATGATATCAATATTATCTTGCTGGTCTCACAGGTGAAATGGGGAATTATGTGTTATCTCTTTACATAGGGAACCAGATTTATCCCTGTAGTTTAAGAATCTATTTGAAGTTTCTCAAAATAGAGTCAGGGCACTCAAATTATTTCAGTGATATTCTCAGACAAAGTAAATTTGAATTACTTTTTCAATGTTTTGTGGAAAGACTAACACATGTTACAATCTTACCCATTTAGAAGAGGACTTCAATCAACTCTCAGCCCTTTTGCAATTATATATTTATTTTTTGTGATGACAATTATGCAGAGTGCTAAGATATAAAGATACATCCAATTATTTGCCAAAGAAAGAAATAATTACATCCTTATTTGGACAAGATTCTGTTGGGAAAAGAGTTTGTGAAATTATTGAAGATGCAACCCATAATTCCTAACTTTCAACCCAAAAATCTATGTTGTACTGCCCTACATTCTACCAAACGTGATGTGAAATGGCAGACTTTTCTATCCCTCCACTTATTTTTGCTATTATAAAGGTGCCAACCTTTAGAAACAAGTCATAAAATATCAGGACAGTTAGGGAGATTTGAGAAATTTTTGTTTATTGTTAAAGGTATAATATTGGTTATGTTTTAAATGCTTCGAACAATAGCTTAATATGCTAAAACTAGGTAACGTTAAGCATATTAATAAAGAGAAATAGCAAAATTGTGTTTTATTTAAAAAAGAATGATTAAAATCTAAGATAAATGCTTGAAATAAAAATAGATTATTGCAAGCATATATGAAACCTTTGAATTTGTTTTTCTTTTTACAATCTAAGAACAAGCAGAAACACAACGTTTAGAAATGTCTTTGAAGAGTGTCTCTCACTTTTTATTTATTAAACTAGTCAATCCTGAAATTTTTGAAAAGGATTTTCATTTAGTCACTGATTTTCTTAGGGACCTTTGTCACAATCAATTGACCAAAATAAATGTGGTTTATTCCTGAACTTGTGTTTTTCTGTTTGTTTGTTTGTTTGTTTTCATTTTTATACTCTTATGCCAAAATTTAGTACTGTAGAGTCTCCAAACTTACTGTTCATTTAAAAAATCATTTCATTAATCTTAGTCATGTGAATCTTATTTTACAATCAGCATGTCAGAGTCCAGCAAAAAAGCCTCTGAATTATGACGGAGGTGCATTGAATTCGTAAATTAATTCATGGAAAGTCAATCTGAGACTTTCATTTTATGAACATGGTGTACCTCTTGATTTATTTTTGACTTCTTCAATTTCCCTCGGTTTTATTTTATACTTTTCAGTAAAAAAAAAAGTCATGTACAGCTTTTGTTAAGTTCTATTCTAATATTAGTATGCTGTTAAATTCTAATGTAAACTGATTTTTATAAATTTATTTTCAAATTATTTACTGCTAATATATAGAAATACAGTTTCATGCATAGTCTTTGCATCCTGCTACTTTGCAGACTGCAGTTATTTAGCTGTAGTGGTTAATTTATAGATCGTGTTTTATTTCAATATCATGCTATCTGTGAATATAGACTATCTCATTCTCTCTTTTCTATTTTTGTGACTTTTATTTATCTCTCATGCCATATTGAAATGGCCAGGGCCTACACTATAATGTTGACGGAAAAATGATGAGAGTGAGTTGTAACCTTGTCTTGTTCCTGATTGTAGGAAGAGAAAATTCAATATCTCACCAATAAGCATCAACATGATGATAGTTATAGCTTTTTTTCTTTTTTCTTTTTTCTTTTTTTTTTTTTTTTTTTAAGAGAAGGGATGAGGTGGGCATTAAGAGCTTTAAGAAGTTTCTTTTTATTCTTAAGTTGCTGAGAGTTTATATCCTCAATGGGTGTTAATTTTGCTAACTTTTTGCCTTCTGCATCTGTGGAAAGATTATATGATCCTTCTACATTATTTGTTTAATATGGTGAATAAATCACATTGACTGAATGTGTTTCTACCCATGAGAGAGATTCGTAAGCAATTTTATTATCTTATAATGTGTTTATTAGGTTTTAGAATTACAGTACTTTGATTCTTATTCTCATCTCCTTATCATTTCATTATCAGTTTGAATCATTTGTCTGTTGAATATATCTTATTTTTCTCCCTTTTCAAATATTTAGCAATGTTAATTGTATATTGTAGATTTGGAACAATACATTATAGAGTCTCTGGATGCTGTTTGCATCATTTAAATAACATTATTTGTTGTTTTAGCAAGAATGTTATTTGACTGTACTCAAATTCCAAACTTCGTTTCCTTTGCAATAGGCAGCAGCTAAAATCTTCAGTCTGTGGTGTTTTCATTCTTCTAGGTCTTTCTTTCCACTAGGCTCCTTGGAGGCACCCCTACACATGTGCAGTCTGAAAACTACCCAAGTGTTTGGATGGAGTTTAACTGCAGATGTGGAGGTTTCTCTTCTTCATACCTTTTTTTTTTAATCAAGCTTTACCTCACTTTCTAGTCACTCTGGCAGTCTTGAACCCTGTCCTCTGACACCTAAAGATGTATAAACTCTAATTTTTGTTTTAGTTTTACCGTCATATTTTGTGGAGTAGAGAGGACTCTTAGAAGGGAGAGGGGACCTCATTAACACAAATATTATCCACTTTATATCTCTTTGAATATTTTCATTGCCTTCCTTTTTTTTGCATTTTTTCAATCTCCACGGCCTCAAATCATTTTTTAGGAAATATTTTTTTCAGATTATAATTTGTTATTTATGGAAGCTTTTGCAATATACAAGTCTCCTCACCATTTCCAGAAATGAATTTCCCATCTAGTAATTTTTATGTTTGTTGACTATTTGTGTTGTAGATTGCTTTAGATACTTCTTGTAATATGAAAAAGTGTATGTATGTGTTTGTCCTCTACATGCATATATATATAATACATATCCATATTATATCCACACGTAATAGCTACGAGTTAAGTATTTTACATGTATTTTAATACAATAGTTCAGTTTTTAAACAGTATATTTTATGTTTATAGACTTGGAGGTATATGTATAGGTTTGTTACATGGGTATATCGCATGATGGTGAGGTTTGGGCTTCTAGTGTACCCATTACCCAAATAGTAAACATTGTACCCAATAGGTAATTTTTCAACCATCAACCATTTCCCTCCTCCACACTTTTGGAGTCCCTAATGTCTGTTATTTTTCTCTGCGTATCTATGTGTATGCATTGTGTAGCTCCCACTTGTACATGAGAACATGCGGTATTTGATTTTCTGTTACTGAGTTATTTCACTTACAGTAATGGCCTCCAGGCCTGACACAATGACTCACGCCTGTAATCCCAGTACTTTGAGGGGCCAAGGTGGCAAGATCACCTGAAGTCAGGAATTCAAGCCCCGCCCGGCCAACGTGGCAAAACCCATCTCTATTAAAATTACAAAAATTAGCCAGGTGTGATGGACCAGGCCTGTAATCCCAGCTACATGGGAGGCTGAGGCAGGAGAGAATGGCGTGAACCCAGAGGGTGGAGGTTGCAGTGAACCGAGATGGTGCCACTGTACTCCAGAGTGGGTGACAGACAGAGACTCTGTCTCAAATAAATAAATAAATAAATAAATAAATAAATAAATAAATAAATAAGTATAGTGACACACACTTCTAAACATGTTGCTGCAAAAGACATGGTTTTATTTATTTTTTATGGCTGAGTTGTATTCCATAGTGTATATATACCATGTTTTCTTTATTCAATACACTGTTGATGATCACGTAGGTTGATTTCATGACTTTGCTGGAAATAGTGCTGCGATAAACATACAAGTGCAGATGTCTTTTTAATATGATGATATATTTTTCTTTGGTTGGATGCTCAGAGGTGGTATTGTGGGGTCAAATGGTAGTTCTGGTTTTAGTTCTCTGATAAAGCTCCATACGTTTTTCATAGTGGTTGTACTAACTTATATTCCCACCAATAGTGTGTAAGTGTTCCCTTTTCTCTGCATCCTCACCAACATCTGTTGTGTTTTGACTTTTAAATAATAGCCATTCTGACTGGCATGAGATGGTAACTTATTGTTGCCTTAATATGCACTCTCCGATGATCAGGCATATTGAGCACTTTCTCATTTGTTTGTTGGTACCTTGTATGTCTTCTTTTGAGAAATTATCTGTTCAAGTCCTTTGCCTACTTTTTAATGGGGTGATTTGTTTTTTGTGTTATTTCTTTTTGAATTTTTTGTGTTTCTTGGAGATTATGAATATATGTCTTTTGTCAAATACATAATTTGCAAATATTTTCTCTCATTCTGAAGGTTGTCTTTAGTCAGCATTTTGAGATATCTATTTTTATTTTTATTGACAGATAAAATTTATTTCAAAGCAGCTAAATTAGCTTTTCAAGGTTACTACTAGGTAGCAGAAACACCAACCAGGCCTAACTTACACCAAAATCCTCTATTTATAGATAAGAAAAAAATTGTCAATCTCAAATACAGGTATCATTAATAAACCCTATTTGCCATTTGTCTCAATCTTAGTCTGGTTTGTTCTCATGGATTATGTTGCAATAATAAGTGTTTTCAAAATATTTGCCATAATGTGATTAAAGTTTAAATTCTATACTATGAATTTCTTAAACTAAAAAAATTATTTCTCCAAATAAACTTAACTGCCCATTTTAAAGAAAATCAACTTCATTATCCATTCTGAAAAGTGAAGCTCAGCTCTCTAGTGGCCTTAGTGTGATTCAGAGGGATCTTGTGAAGAGCTATATGATTCTCTTGATTAAATAAATGTTCCACTTTTCTCAGAGGAAGCTGGCCAAATGAAATATTTGGAACATATTCTTCAAAAAACATAAATTCAAAATCCACACAACATATTGCACATATTGGGGACAGAGCCCATGTCCTTTATACCTGAGACCCTGAACCTGACACATTGCCCAGAATGTGTTAACAACTGTGCTCCATGAATACAAATTATTATAAATAGCTGAAATATGAATTAACTCCCCATAATAATTTTAGTGTGCACCATGACTCATTTTTTTAATGCTACTCTATTCACCACATAGAAAACCTTGGAATTTCTTGGTTGCTAAAATAATAGGACTTACGGTCAGGAGAAACTGAAATGTCTAGTTCGTTTTAGATAGTTTAAATTTTACATGTTAAATTACTACATATATACTCCATGAATTTCAGTTTAAATAACATGTGTTGTTAAATCACAAATGAGAGAAAATAAATGATGAAAGGTAGGCAAAATGGCAGAGGACCTTCTAATAGTAGTTAATTTCTGTTTACATTTTGTTCCAGAAATTTGTGCTGAGTTTTTACAAAATGCCAGTAGCGAATGAATCATGTTATGTACTAGCCAAAGACATTAGCAGAAATAGTTAATGCTGCAGCTTTCTTTTCAACCACTATTTGAATATATGCACACTTTTAATACTGTTTTATGATACTCCATAAATTTAACTGTCATGAAAGGCCATAGAAGCTGTTGACTTAAACTAATTATTTTCTATCTAAGGTTTTCATCTGCAATAAGAACCATTTGATTTGTAAAGTTTTGAAATGTGTTGCTGTGTGAAAAACAAAGAGAAAAAGAAAAGATGACTGCTAAAAAAAAAAAAAAAAAAAAAAAAAAAAAAAAAAAAAAAAATCCACTGCATTGCAGCAAACAACTATCACATCAATAACTACTCATCTCTTTTACACTCATCTATATCCAGCTCCAAATTAGCATGGGGATATAATGAGATATACAAGGAGACAGATCAGTCAGAGAATGGTTTCAGCCATACTAAGAGTGAAGTTCAGAATTCTAAGATCTATCAAACACAGCACGCTCCCTGGAATTTAACAACCAGCTTTAGACTGCGTAAGGACATAAAGTAAACTGACAAAAAGAACAGGAACTGCAGGACAAACACAGAAAATACAACTATCGTGTGATAGTTTTGGAAACATACACAGATACGAATGTGTGTGTTTAATATTTCTATTCTGTAATACTAAATAAGCCATGTTTCTTTTGAGAAACAGTTTATTAAGGAGTGTATTTTCCTATTTGAGGCATTGTTGTTTTACTTTCACTGATGACCTGGGTCCCACGTTTTAAAAGTTGGCTGACTGAAGCACCTCTTCTTCATTTCTTGCAATAGAAATAACAAAGACATGTTTTTCTTATATGCCCTGTCTGGTTTTTTTTTTTTTTTTTTTTAATCCAGTGCATATACTTAAGAATGTCATTTTCTTTTCTTTTTTTTTTTTTTTTTTTTAATGAGACGGAATCTCACTCTGTCTCCCAGGATGGAGTGCAGTGGCCTGATCTCGTGATCTTGGCTCACTACAACCTCCGCCTCCCGGGTTCAAGCGATTCTCCCACCTCAGCCTCCTGAGTAGCTGGGACTACTGGCGTCCACCACCACCCCTGGCTAACTTTTGTATTTTCAGTAGACACGGGGTTTCACCATATTGGCCAGGCGGGTCTCGAACTCCTGACCTTGTGATCTGCCCACCTTGGCCTCCCAAAGTGCTGGGATTACAAGCGTGAGCCACTGCGCCCGGCCAAGAATACCATTTTCAAAAAAACTTATATTCAAAAATATCTTTTAAATGAAGTTTATATCCTTAATGCAGTTAAAAATCATTAGTAATTCTATTTGCATAGCATCAACTAGATAAAATTCTACCGACTTATTCTGGCTATCTTCTACCTGATGTATATCCAGATCCACCTCCTCGTGTTTCATATATTCTCTGATTGAAACCACCTATGTAGAGTATAGGTGTATAAAAATATATATATATATTTGGCTCTTTGTATTTACTTTGTTATAAGATGACATTTCCAGTACAAAGTATTAGAGAAAAAGATGTTTTCTATAAAGTATAAAGAAACGTACACTTTACATGAGAAATTTCATTTTTTTCTGTTATAATCTTTACTGTTACAGAATCATAATAGCTACTGAGAAGATATATACATATATAGAGAGAGAAATGATATACAGAGATATAGAGATATATATTTACATATATAATTATATATATAATAGAAGAAAATATAAGCCATTTTTGAGTGAGTTAAATATGCTAAAGTGTAAATAACATCACAATAGTGATAAAATTCATTGCTATGTTAAAACATTCCCATATTCCCTGGCAAGAAAATGGAATTTTATCAAGTAAAATTGTATAAATTTTTCATTCACATTGTTTATGTAAAATAGAAAATTTGAAAAGAAACTCTTTGAAATAATAATTAACACTTATTTGGTGTTATCCTAATAAGTATGTCCTTCTGTTGCAGCATTTTTGTAGAAAGACAAACTCAGAATTGAAAATGAGCATGTACATTTCTTGATTTACCCCTGAAAACCAACTTTAATTATAGCAAAGCAATTGATAATTAAATATGTAATGATCCACCCATGTAAGCAAAAATAGAGAAGAAACGTAAGCCAATAAGAGAAGTCTGCAATTTCCTGGAAGGTAGAAACACTCTAGACATCTGCTTAATGGAACTGCTGTGGTTGGAATGAAAAATGAAACCAATCCGGCAAGCATTAGCCCAGGCGCCTCCATACTCAAGACTGGAAGTTGTAGGGCAGGAGCTCCATATAGGACCCAAAGGGCTGACTAATTGCCTGGACACAAGTGAGTTTTTGACTCCGAATTTAAAGACAACCGATAGTATGTATTTATTATTTATTTGTTTGTTTGCTTGTTTATAATTATTGAACATCTTACATCTTTTTTAAATGATACGTGAAGAGAGACAGGTAGAAGATGTGTACTGTGAGATATATTCTCATTCTTCAGAGGGAGAAATAAGTGGAAAAATCTTAGGTTATTTTAAAAAAGAATTGAATAAACATATTATTTGAAGTTGAGAAGGCTAAGAATTAATAACATAAGGCATATAAATAGAAATAAAAGTAATTTTAAAGACGTAATAACAGAGGTGAAGTGTGATAGGCTTACTTCTCCTTATGGGGATGCTTATGTCTCATTTTGAATCCTATTTTATTACATACTTTTTTTTTCAACATGAATCATCCATTTCAACTATAAAAAGGAAGAAGTGAATTATCGTCTCTCTGCAGAGTCCAGAAAGTTAATACCAGCCATATTCCACGAATAAAATTACCTACAATTAAGCTACATGACAATGCCTTTATATTTGACAATTTTTTTTTCTCTTAAAACACAAAGACTTAATAATTTTTAAAATCCCAGCAGTTTAACAAACATCATTCTGAACTAAGAAATTTTCCCCAGTAGATTGAGATGAGAAATTTCCCTGAAGTACTTACAGAAGGATATAGTATTTAATAGTAAATACAATTTACAATAGATCTCATTTGTTGAATGCTTAACTACCAAGCACGATTTTAACTGCCTATGTGAATAGATTTAATTAGTTCTCAAAATAACACTTTCAGAAGAGAAAACCCACATAAGAAAGGTCAAGAAATTTGTCCAACATCCCACAGAGCGTATGACAGAATTCGAATTGGTAACTGTGGAGGTTTATTACAGACCACTTGCACTTAACTACCACAGTTACTTGAGTTAACTGTCTCTTAGTTAGGGGAGACTTAGATGTATATGACCACATTTTACTAAATTTTTTAAGCAGCAGCGTCTTTCCTTTTTATTCAAAGCCTCTATACATCTGCTTAATGGGTTGCTATACACACCACCAATCTTCCATGGAAACACGATTGCACAACTTGCCTCAATTTTAAAATTGGGGATTGAAAAGAAATAAATATCTCAAAGATATTAGAAAATTATATGGATTAAATATGTACAATACTTAAGATAATGTGTGGTACAGAAATACTGCTAGTACATTTATCACTATTAATATTACCAATAGCCAATTCTTTCATCTGCTTTTAAATCTGACCTCATGCTGGGACAGGCATTAGCTACACTGGACTCACTCAGATACAGTATGTCTATCTCCAGTTTGGCTTCTAATTAAGCACAACTCTTGCTTTATGTGCTGTCCTTTGAACCTAACTCCATATAAGATGTAAATCAACTGTGCCTTGTAATTCAATATATATTCACGTATTTCTGTTGTTTGCTCCCTTTTTTCTTACATATTTGGAATATATGGCACAATGTGCCTAAAGATGCAGGCATAGGGCATGGTAAAAGGCAACTTTTTCATAGAGTGACATAACATTGTGCAAAAAATATACCCAGGTAATGGAATCCAAAATAAGCCTGGGCACGGTGGCTCATGTCTGTAATCCCAGCACTGTGGGAGGCTGAGAGAAGTAGATTACTTGAGGTCAGGAGTTTGAGAACAGCGTGGCCAATGTGGTAAAACCTTGTCTCTACTAAAAATATAAAAGTAGCCAGATGTGGTAGTACGTGCCTGTAATCCCAGTTATTTGGGAGGCTGAGGCAGGAGAATCGCTGGAACCTGGAAGGTGGAGGTTGCAGTGAGCCAAGATCGTTCCACTGTACTCCAGCTTGACAGAGCAAGACTCCATCTCATAAATAAATAAATAAATAAATAAATAAATAAATAAATAAATACAGAATTACACTAAGCAAAGAGAAGAAATTAAGATATTAAATCATATGAGACTAAAGAGATTGAAAAAGGAAGGCACTCTAAAAAGATTGAAAACAGATATGGAAGAGTAAACAGGCCTCAATCTAGACCAGAAATGCAAGCAGCTGTGTTGAATGATTTATCTGGTTCTTGCAATGGATGATGTGCAAAAGAAGATATAGATATGGTGGCAGAATGTGCAAATTTAAAATAACAATAATTGTCATATCATTGAAGCAATATAACTACATGTACATACCTGCTTTCTCATTGTGTTATTTCTATTTTTAGGGGGAGAGTATGCTTTAATTCCCTTTCATTTCTAGTACTAGACTAGTATAGGCCATATAAAGGTCAAACATCTTGAGTGAGTGCACTAATATACACTTGGACAGATGGATTTCCATTCTAAAAGTACACAATTATTTTTTGAAGAACACACCGGCCATGGTGGTTAACGTGTATAATCATAGCTCTTTAAGAGGTGGAAGCAAGTGAATTACTTGAGCCCTGGAATTTGAGACCAGCCTGGGCAACATGGCGAAACTCCATCTCTACAAAAAATACAAAAATGATTTTCCATGGTGTCATGTGCCTGTAGTCCCAGCTACTCATTACTTAGGAGGCTGAGGTGGGTGGATAACCTGAACTCAGAATGTGGAAGCTGCAGTGAGCTGTGATGGTGTCACTGCACTCTAGCCTAGGCAATACAGTGAGACCCTGACTCAAAAATAATAATAATGATAATAATAATAAATGAAGAAGAAGAAGAAGAAGAAGAAGAAGAAGAAGAACAAGAACAAGAACAAGAACAAGAACAAGAACAAGAACAAGAACAAGAACAAGAACACGACTGTATCATTAAATGTTAGACCTAAAAATGTGATCTCAAAAATCTTCTACATATTTTTGTAAACAATTGCACTGGCATTGTCTACCATATGATAACCTTAACAAATGTATTTGGCGTAGATCTTAAATTAGTCATCCAGAAAACATTTTGGAAATGATCTTACATGCACTGTAGTAAAAAAAAAGTTAATAACATTTCTCCTTTAAAACCTTTTTCTAAAAAGATGTGAATCTCTTTGATCATTTTGTCCAAATTGTAATTATTATAATTTGTACTATGATAATAGAGGGCAAACATAATACTTGTATCCATCAATTTTTGATAAATTATATTGTAGTATATATGATTCTAGACTACTTTGTAGATGTCATCTAATTGAACTTCTGTACCACTGTGCCAAGTAAATATTGTTCCAGATTACAGATGAGGTTGTTCATAAAGCTATTTCCTTTTTGAGATAGGGTTCCTCTGAGGATGATGATGGTAGTGGCAGTGGTGGTCATGAAGATGATCACAATGATGATGATAGGATGACAGGTAACATTCATTGATCATTGACTAGGGGCAAAAGTAATAATCATTTTATTTTAAGACACCAGATGGGGTACTTTTGTTATTTCTATTTCATATACTAGGAGGCTGACTTTCAAAATTTACATCACTTGCCCAATGTCATACTTTAGTGTACTTTCTTTAGATACACGGGATTTTTTTAAATTAACTGTTGCATCATAATGCCTACCACAGTGTCTAAATATAGTAATTTCACAATAAAATTTATTGAGTAACTGCAAAACACAGCACTATTCATATTCAATTGTGTTTCATTGTTTAGTGTTCCTTTTATTTTTCATTATGCTGCCTCTCATTACCATTAAAGTTCATCTTAACTCAGGTATTGATTGTGCTGGTTGAAACGGTTATTTCAAGGATTGGTATGGCTCAAAAATTTTCCCATTTGTGAAAATTATACGTCCTTTTTATTTATCCTTTAAGTGATTCTGTCTATCATCCTCTGTCATAGGAAAGCATTCATTATATATTTTTAAGGTGGCTTTATATACTATTGTCTACATTTGTTAAGTACCTGATTCTGAAAAGTCATCCAAATTCCAAAATTAGTTCTTAAATTTTCAAACATAAGTTAAATAAATGAGTTCTTATTTGTTGGTTGATATAATTAGTTTACACCTACTTATTTATGACAATCTTCTTTCTCAGGATCTATTGAAAGGTCTTTATAAGAGGATATGTGACTTTAATTCTGATAAGGATTTCTTGGGATTAGACCTTTGCGTTGGTTCTTAAAATGTACTACTATCAATTAACTGATTAGTAAAATCATTACATAAAGAAAAACCTGAATAACATAGATTGGGCCCAACACACCTATATTTGTGAGATTAATCAGATGTAATGCATCAGAGATTTTACTATCTACTCACATCTAGGGGCAACTCCATGATTACTAATTTATAGTATTTACACAACATATTACTTTTTACTCTTTTTAAAACCATTTTAGTGTTACTCAACTTTGTAAACTAACAAGTCTCCCCAGGTTTTTCTTTTCTGGTGCCAAAACTACAAAGCTCCCATTCAACATGAAGTATCAAAACTCTTTGGGCTTTCTGCATTAGATCTCAATTTCTCAAGGTAGTGAACCAAAAGCACAGTAGGATAGTTTTGCATACACCGCCATTCATGCGGTTTCAGATGTGGTGGTCAGCAGGGCCATAGTATTAAAAATGCAAGTTTCTGTAATGATGGTCCACAAGGAAAAGGGATGAAAGGTTACTTTGAATTTCCTTTGAGGGTGATAGATAGTGGAATAGCCTTTGATGCCAAGAATCAGCTCTAGTCTACTCACATTAAGGACATCTGTCCTCCAAAACAGGACAGAGCAAAAAAACAGTTATTGATGGGTAGTTCAAACGGGGAAGGAAAAGGAGAAAATAGTTATTTCTCAGGGGCTTAGAGAGCTAGGGGAAAGGATGAATTAAAGTGGACAACATTGCTTTTGGAAAAACATGAAACAGTGGGTATTCTTTACTTGTCAAATGCAAAATGATTGAAAGAATTGTTAAATGTGCCTTCTGGCTAGTTTACTGGCAAATACAAGCTGTTCCACCCAGATATCCACAGTTATGTGTAATTATGTGTTTCTTTTACTAAACTCACTAAAATATTTGCCACTTAACAATTTCCTTATTCAAATTGGCCAGAGGGAGACTCATTAAAAAGAGTAAAGGTGACATAAAGCAGAAAAATACAATTAGCTAATACTCACATATCCTAGCAAATAAGGTAAATGAACTGAGAATGATCAATTTGATTTCCAAATATTGTCAGGCATAAACAAAGATTTTCAGTGAAAGGTGAAAATTTAATAAAGGACTATATTTTAGGTTCTCTGAGAACACACATTGTTAATATCTATGAGAAAGAATATCTTTATATTGCAATAACAATAGCTAACACACAATGCATGCTTTATGCCAAGTTCTTTTACACATAGTAAACACTTGAATCTTCATCATAACCTAGTGAGGTAGATACTCCTTAATTATCATTTTATAAAGAGTAAATTGAAACACAAATTGCTCTAGTAACTCTTCCCAAATCATACAAACTGTAGGAGGAAAACTATAATTTGTAATCGGGATACATTGATCAAAAATCTATGCTTTTACCCAACATGCTATGCTCATTTTCTGATCAATAAAAGTCTACAAGCTGTTACAGTCTCACAAAACCTTTTTCTTCCAAAAATGTGAATCTTGGTAATACTCTTCCTTACTTTAATTTTAATTGAACACACACACAGATATACACACACATGAACATTAAAATATCATATATTTTTGCATATACATAAGGACAATTGAAGGCTCTCTGGTTTGCCTAAACTATTCATAATATTATAATACTTAAAAAATATGTGCCATGGTAAATACTACCTTTCAAAATACTTACGTAAGTATGTTTATGATATTACAATACGGTGTCTCAGCACTCTTTTCAATGGGAAAAGACTAGCTTGGCATGACAATTTATTGTAGAATTTGCCTACTATAAGAAATATAATACTAAAATAATGTCACTACAGTGTGACACATGAACAGTGATGTCTACAATATATTAATCATGCATGATATTCATTCCACAAAATATTCCTATGCATGTTAATGTTACCTGAAATAGAAAATCAGATAGCTTTGAAAGAAACTAGGATGGATTCTGTGGTATTGAACTGAATATATCAGGGTGAAGACATGATTTTTCAAAATATTGTTAAAGAGATAAATAAGTGACAGACACATAAGTTTAAATGTTGTGTATATTTCTGTATATGTATATTTTTATGTATATTCCTTAGGTTTATTCTTTGAGAGGTCCTGTTATTAGCAACATTTCACTTATAAGCATAATTAGAATGCAGTTCTTAATTTTTGAATGTAATTTTCTGCTAAAAGAAACCAAAGCTTCTTGTGAAAATGGTTGATTCCAGTGTTAGCTCACAGAAATAAAGCTTCTTAAAAGTAAAGTGGTCAGGCCGGTCCCGGTGGCTCACGCCTGTAATCCCAGCACTTCAGGAGGCCGAGGTGAGCGGATCACCTGAGGTCAGGAGTTCAAGACCAGCCTGGCCAACATGGCAAAACCTGTCTCTGCTGAAAACAAAACAAAACAAATTACCGAGACACAGTAGCACACACCTATAATCCTAGCTACTCAGGAGACTGAGGGAGGAGAATCGCTTGAACCCAGGAGGTGGAGATTGTGGTGAGCCGAGATCATGCCACTGCACTCCAGCCTGGGCGACAGGGCAAGACTACATCTGGGAAAAAAAAAAAAAGAAGTAAAGGAGTCAAAAAATTATGGGAGCATATCAGAAAAACATTGAAGTCGACTTGAAAGAGCTTCTCCCATTGATCAAATCAAGAATAATTTGAATATCATAACAAATAATGATATTAATAGATTCTAACGTATTGAGTACAATAGAAAACTATGGGTCCCATAAATATATCGGTAAATGAATAAGTAAATTGAAAGTATAACAAGGAATGAAATATGTATGTAGTATGAATGTAACCTCCCACTGAATACATATTAACGTCAATGGAGAAAATGTCAACCCCATGGTAGAGAAGGCCGGCAAATACCCTTAATCAAATGGTCAAAACAAACTTCATCATAATTAGACAATTTATTATCATGTGCTACCTAATCAGGCATCATAAAAAAGAATAGTGTTAGTTCTATGATATTCTGGCCAAAGATGCATATTCTGAGTCAAATCAAGAAGAAATGTTTGATATCTCAGATTGAGGGGCAATCTAAAAGATATCTGATCTGTCATCTCAAAAGTGTCAAAGTCATTAAGACCAAGAAAAACTGAGGACTGTTCCAGTCTGAGGAAGATTATACAGATAGGAAAACTAATTATTATTTGTGAGTCTGAACAAGATTATTTTCCTACAAAAAGCATGAATGTAAAAATCTGCAAAACTTCAGTGCAATCTGAGGATTAGATGGTAGCAATGCATTAACACTAACTTTCTGATCTTGAAAGTTATACTGTGGTTTCATGCAAGGGTACTTTTGCTTGTAGTAAACATATATTTAACCAAAGGTAGATACAGGATCAAGTCTACACTTTACCGTTTGTTAAAGTGTTCAAGTAAAAATATTCTTTATACTTTTTCTAACTAATCTGCAATTTTGTGTTAAAAGATTGATTTGCAAAGAGTACAAATTTTGTTTCATTTTCTGAAAATTACCAGAATAGAAACTCTCACTAACCACGATCACACAGATGTATAAATGATAACATTTAAAGGCCACTGAGAAGCAGATGAATTCTATTTTGATTACTAAATACCTTTCTGGAGGATTGATTTCATATAAATAATTCTAGAATTACCCAAGATTTTCCAAATGTAGTGTCCTGTCATACACGTGACTTTTTGCTCAAGAATTCTCTTCTGGCCAGGCGCAGGGGCTCAAACCTGTAATCCCAGCACTTTGGAAGGACGAGTCGGGCAGATCACAAGGTCAGGAGATCGAGACCATCCTGGCTAACATGGTGAAACCCCGTCTCTACTAAAAAAATACAAAAAACTAGCCAGGCGAGGTGGCAGGCGCCTGTAGTCCCAGCTACTCGGAGGCTGGGGTAGGAGAATGGCGTAAACTTGGGAGACAGAGCTTGCAGTGAACTGAGATCCGGCCACTGCACTGCAGGCTGGGCGACAGAGCAAGACTCCATCTAAAAAAAAATAATAAATAAAATAAATAAAAGAATTCTCTTCTAAGACACTTAGTATGAAATACGGGTTTCTCAAGTAAATATTCCCTGATCTGGCCTTGGTTGGGTGAGTCATTATTGCAAATTCAGACTATGTTGTATTTCACCAAAAATACTTATCAAACTAATGTCATTAATTTTCAATTCTGTACTCAATTAAAATGTTAGTTTCATGAGATCAGAGTAATGAATGATAAATAAGCAATGTTTCAGTGGGTGTTTTATGTATGTTTCAAAATATATGCACAATTATTAGAAATAAAGATGAGAAAATAAGTCAGAATTTAGGTCTTTTATTTAAAAGTTATTTTTTGTTGGTACATAATATATGTACATATTTATTGGGTACATGAGATGTTTTGATGCAGGCATGCAATGTGATGTAAGTACATTATAGGGTAAAAGGGCTTTTTTTTTGTTGTTGTTGCTTTTTATAATATTCTAGTGTAAACATTTTTTGTTTTTTGTTTTGTTTTATTTTGTTTTCCCTTCAACACTGTAAATACATCATGGACTTTTTGCTGGCCTATAAAGGTTCCACTCTACAGTCTGCTGCCAGAGATATTGGAGCTCTATTATATGTTGTTTGTTTCTTTTCTCTTGCTGCTTTTAGGACCCTTCCTTTATCCTTGATCTTTGGGAGTTTGATTATCAAATGCCTTGAAATAACACTCTTTGGATTAAACATGTGTGATGTTCTGTAACTTTCCTGTACTTGGATATCAATATCTTTCTATAGGTGTTGGAAGTTCTCTGTTATTATCCCACTGAATAAACTTTCTACCCCCGTCTGTTTCTTTACCTCCACTTTAGGGCCAATAACTCCTAGATTTTTCCCTTTTGAAGCTCTTTTCTAGAGTCTATAGCTGTGCTTCATTGTTTCTTCTTTTTACTTTTCTGTGTATTTTCAAATAGCCTATCTGCAAGCTCAATAGTTTTGGGTTTTTTTTTTTCTGCTTGAATTATTCTGCTATTAAAAGACTCTGATGCATTATTTGTATGCCAATTGCATTTTTTAGCTCCAGCCTTTCTGTTTGATACTTTTTAATTTTTCAACCTATTTCTTAAATTTAACTGATACTGAATTGTTTTTCTATGTTATCTTGAATTTCTTTGAGTTTCCTCAAGATGGTTATTTTGAATTCTTTGTCTGAAATGTTACATATCTCTGTTTCTCTGTGATTGGAACCTGATGGCTTATTTACTTCATTTGGTGAGGTCATGCTTTCCTGGATGCTATTGCTGATAGTATATGTTCTTTGGTGTATGAGCACTGAAGAGTTAGATATTTACTGTAGTCTTCATTCTCTAGGCTTACTTATACTTGTCCTTCTTTGGATGTTTCCAGGTATTTGAAAGGACTTGGGGGTTGTAATCTAAGCTGTATCTTATTTAGGGGCCACCCTAAGCCCAGTAATGCTGTGGTTCTTGCAGACTCATAGAGTTACCATCCTGTCTTGGATAAATTCCAGGAGAATTCTCTAGATTGCCAGGAAGATTCCCTTGTTCGGTTCCCTTTCTCCCAAACAAATGAAGTCTTTCTCTGTTCTAAGCCACCTAATGCTGGGGGATGGAGTGACACAATCACCCATGTGGCCACAACCACTAGACTCTGCTGGGTCCAATCTGAAGCCGGCACAGCAGTGGCTCTCACCCAAGGCCTGCTGTAGCCACTCCCTGGCTACTGCCTATGTACACTCAAGACCCTGGGGCTCTCCAATGAGCAAATGGCAAAGCCAGCCAGGCCTGTGTCCTTTCCTTTATGGGAAGGACACGTGAGACCCCTATGCCCTGGGTGGGTCCAGAAGTGCTGCCTGGGATTCAGGATAAGGGGCTAAAAACTTTAGAAGTTTACTTGGTGTTCTATTGTACTGCAGCAGAGCTGGCCTTCAAACCACAAGACATAGTCCTTAACACTTTTCCCTCCCATTTCCTAAAGCAGAAGAGACTCACCCTGTAGCTACCACTACCACAGGGCAGGGAGAGTACTGCCAAACTACCACTGATGTTCCCTTAAGAGTCAAGGGCTGTTAAGTCAGCTTATGGTACATGCTGCCTGGCCTGGGACTTACCCTTCAGGGTAGTGGACTCCCTTCCTTCTTTCCCAGAGCAGGTCCAGAGGTGCTATCTAAGAGTCAAGTTCTGGAATTGAAAAATCCAAGAGCCCGTTTGGTTCTCTATGCCCGTGTGTCCATGCTAGTATCCAAGGTGGAAGACAAAGTCCCCTTTGGTTTTCCCTCTGCTTTTCTCAAGCAGAAGGAGCTTTGTCTCATAGCCACCATAGCTGGTAATATGCTGAGTCTCACCTGAAGCCAGCAATTCTCAAAGGCTTACCCAAGCTCCTTGATATAGTACCTGGGTATCACTGCTAGATATCCAGGGCCCAAAGGCTCTTTAGTTAGCAGGTAATACATGCTGCCAGGATTGGGTTCTTCTCTTCAAGGTAGCAGGTTCCCTTGTGATCCAGAGCATGTCTAAAAATGTAATCTTGGAGCTAGGGCCATTCAGGGGCCTTATGACTCTGAATGGTGCTCTGTCCTACTGTGGCTGGACTGGTATCCAAGAGGCAAGGCAAAGTTCTCTCCACTCTTCCCTCTCCTCTTCTCAAGCAGAAGGTGGGGGTCTCTTTTGGAGCCACAAGCTCCGCAGCTTGGGGTAAGGGGAAGAGTAATACCAGCACTCCCTTAGTCACGCCAACGGATGTCTCAGTAGGTTGTGTGCCCCTCCCGTCCAATGTATCTGGGCTGAGTTCAGCCCTAGGACTTGCCTATAAATTGTAGTTCTTATGGCCTAGACTGCCTTTCAATAGAAGCAACGAGCACTTTAACCCACAGTGGAGAAGTTTGTGGCCACCAGGACTGGAGATTCCCCTTGGCTAAACCTGGTTTAAATCCTCCTTCCGTGGGTAGGTGTCAACTGAGCTTTCCTCTCTGCTATGACCTCTTGCCTTGGCCTCCCAAAGTGCTGGGAATACAGGCGTGAGCCACTGCACCTGGCTCCTCTCTGCTATCACTGAATAGCACTGAGTTCAATGTTTCACAATGGCTGTGTTCTTTCTTCCTCAGCGCTCAGAGACACTGTGCTCTCCACACCATGTCATTTCTTCCAGGGGTGGGGAAGGTATGGCAATGGAGATTTAAGACTTTTCAGTGCCTCTTTTAGCTATACAGAGTAAAACCAGGTATATGAAGGCTCACCTGATTTTTGGTTCTTATGAAGGTGTTTTTTTCTGTGTAGATAGTTGTTAAATTGGTGTATTTTCAGGAGGGACAATCGTTGGAGCCTTCTATTCCACCATCTTGCTGTGCCTCCTTCCCAACATCCATTTCTTCATCCATCGTTCTTGATTCCTCTCAGGAAGAGGATATATTAATAAATTTATGAGATTCCAAGATAAGTCTTTTGTTATTTTGGTGTGTTTTATTATTTAAAGTTTTAAATATATACAAAAATAACTGTTATGAAAATAATGCTGTACTCTATTAAATAATCAAGTTGTGCTAAAAAAAAAAAAAAAAAAAAAAAAAAGGCTATAATGAATAGCAGTGATTCCTGACCTGCTCCTCATAAGCCCAAGTCAGCCTCCCAGGGGGAATTGATTTAACTTCTAAAAAAATGTTTTCATATTAGTTTTTCACCACATTTCTAAATAATATATTTCTCCTACTTTTTAAAATCAATCAATTTACATTCTGTTTTGGCTAATAAGGGTTTGTCATATTTAACATCCCACAAGTAAAATCATCCCCTCTCATTTAATAATAATACTCTTTTGAGTTCCTCTATCAATTACTATTATAAATGTCAATATTCTGGCACTGGTATATAATTCCATCAACCCTAGCTATTACCTCCTGCCCATGATTGTTTGTAAGAAGAGGATATTTACATTCCAACACTTCTCAAAATCCTTTAAATCTCCCAGCTGTACATTCATGTTTGAAACTTGACATTTCTTCTCTAAATATAATGAAGTCACCTTTGTCTTGTCTATTGTGGGAATCAAAAACTCAAATGCCTACAAACGTAATGTAGTAAACACAAATAAGTTGACAATGGTAGAAATAAGAAAAATTGCTTGACGGGGTGGCTCATTCCTGCAATCCCAGCACTTTGAAAAGCTGAGGTGAGATGACCACTTAAGACCAATTGAGACCACCCTGGGAAACATAGTGAGACCATGTCTTTTCAAAAAAAATGTTTAAAAGCTAGTCAGGCATGGTGGTATGCATCTTTGGTTCCAGGTACTTGGCAGGCTGAGGTGTGTATTAGTTCATTTTCACTGCTGATAAAGACATACTCAAGAAGGGGCAGTTTACAAAAGAAAGAGGTTTAATGGACATACAGCTTCACATGGCTGGGGAGGCCTCACAATCAGGGGGCAAGATGAAAGGCATATCTCACATGGCAGTGGACAAGAGTTTGTGCAGGGAAACTTCCCTTTTCAAAACCATCACATCTTGCAGGACTTATTCACTATCATGAGAACAGCAGGGGAAAGACTTACCTTCATGATTCAGTTACCTCACACCAGATACCTCACACAACATGTGGGAATTCAAGAAGAAATTTGGGTGGCGACACTGCCAAACCATATCAAGTTGGAAGGATAGCTTGAGCCTGGGAGGTCAAGGCTGCAACGAGCCATGACCATATCAGTTCACTACACCCTGAGGAAAAGAACAAGACTCCATCTTTAAATAAATAAATAAATAAATAAATAATAAGAAAAATTAACCACCAGAAGTAAAATTAAATTATTTGGTTAAGTATTATTATTTAGTATACATATCACATAAAAATATATCCTTGTAAAATATATAATAATGTTTATGTTACATAAACAAAGAATAAAAGTATAAAATATATGGTATCAAGTGTTGCACTTTATTATTATTATTATTATTTTTTGAGATGGTGTCTTACTCTGTCGCCCAGGCTGGAGTGCAGTGGCGCGATCTCGGCTCACTGCAAGCTCCGCCTCCCGGGTTCACGCCATTCTTCTGCCTCAGCCACCCGAGTAGCTGGGACTACAGGCGCCCGCCACCACGCCCAGCTAGTTTTTTGTATTTTTTAGTAGAGATGGGGTTTCACCATGTTAGCTAGAATGGTCTCGAACTCCTGACCTTGTGATCTGCCCGCCTCGGCCTCCCAAAGTGCTGGGATTATAAGCGTGAGCTACCGTGCCTGGCCTGCACTTTACATTTTAAATTGATAATAAAACTTATTTAAAGATAATATATGTGTATATATTTTCAACTCCATTCTTTCTTTTATTTAGTTTCAAATATTCAACTCCTTTTGTTCTTCACCAGGAAACATCAATGTCATTCTTATGCTTTGGGTTTTGTAGCATGCAGTAAGTCAGATTTGAATCATTTAACATGGAAAAATATTTAATTATGTTCAGTTTTATAGGAGAATACAGCTGTTCACCATTGTAAGTGCTTCCAAAGATAGATATAATTTTTTCACAATGGTTTTTATATTTATGGTAACATGTCCCAAGGTATTTGTAGAATTCCAATATACCTACATTATCATATTTAATTTTTAATATCATATTTTATTGTAGTTCAGTAACATATACTTGAAGCTCTTCATTCACACCATCAGTATTCATTGAGAGAGGTGAATTGAACAAAGTTAGTTCATTTTCATAAAACAGGAAATCAGAGAACATTTTCTAAAATCTAACATTTAATTTCACAATTTATAGGAATGTAGTTCCGAATATTACTTTCATTTCTGAACACTTATATCCATGTAGAAAATTGGGTCAGATTATTTCTTGCCAAATGAGTTTCCCAAAGAAATCATTTCTGTTAACATGAGCAAAATAAATTATATACCTTTGTACATGTAATAAGAAGCAATTACTAAGAAGCATTCACTATTTAGTTAGGGTTTATGTGAAAAAATCCTCACTAAATTTTAATTCTACTGTTTTCAGAAAACTAATACATTTTCACCGAGTTGAGATGGACAACTTCGTTTTTCTTAACAGTTCAAAAATTGTCTTCAACATTATCATACCAAATTCTCTTTGTAGCAGAGCAATCAACCATGTTGTGCATACAACATACCTAGAAAAGCATTATTGTTGTGACATCTTAAAAGTCTGCAATATTGTGTTAATTAGTGCATTCAAGTGCTTTCCATTCACTTTTTAACTTTCTGAAATGTAACAATTATTTTGAATGGTGCAATAATGTATTTATAGACTGCATTCTTGAAAACATGCTGCCACACTGTATTTCAATTTCTTGACTAAGATTACACACTAGTTGTCACAGTTGGAATACTATCTACATATAGTTGCACTGTCTGGTAGGATAGCCACTAGCTACATGTGGTTATTAAAGCTGAAATTAAGTTAAATAAAAATTATGTTCCTTTGTCATATTAGCCATATTTCAAATCCTCAGTAGCCACATGTGGTTAGTAGCAATCATCTTGTACAGCAGAGATATACCGTATTTCCATTAACTCAGAAAGTTTCATTATAAAGTGCTGATTCACAACAAGATGTGAAACACATTGTCTCTAAAGGGCCACATGCCAAATGTTTTAGACTTTGTGGTCTGTATGTTCCATGTAAGTTACTCAGCTCTACCGTTTTAATGGGAAAGCAGCCATAGACCATACATAAATAAAGATATGTGACTGTGTAAATAAAACTCTATATACAAATTAGGTGGCATGCCAGATTTGGCCTGTAAGCTATTTTTTAACCTTGACCTACATTAGCGTCTATTTTGATCAACGTACATGAAGATTTAAACACTTTCCAAATACATACAATAGGTAACATCAGAATTTTGAGTGTTTTTGGCATCATGTCCAGTAGATTTTTGGTCACATAAATATTGTTAATAGTTAAATATTATAGCCATGTAGCTTTCTTTTTGTATCTATGTAGTCATCAATTGCAATAGAAAATGCTTCACTTAAAAAATCTAGGCCGGGCATGGTGGCTCACACCTGTAATTCCAGAACTTTGGAAGACTGAGGCGGGTAGATCACCTGAGGTCAGGAGTTTGAGACCAGCCTGGTCAACATGGTGAAACCCCGTCTCTACTAAAAATACAATAATTAGCCAGGCATGGTGGCATGTGCCTGTAAGAACCAGATACCCAGGAGGCTGAGGCATGAGAATCGCTTGAACCCAGGAGTCGGAGGTTGCAGTGAGCCGATATCATGCCATTGTACTCCAGCCTGGGCAACAGAGTGAGACTTGGTCTCAAAAAAAAAAAAAAAAAAAAAAAAAAAAACTATTTTACAGAATTTCGGGTGAAAGTTTGTATTTATAATGTCAAAAAAACAAAGTTTAGAAAATTTGTAGTTGAAGGCCTGCTTATGCCTGTAATCCTAGCACTTTGGGCAGCTGAGGCAGGTGGATCGCATGGGCCCAGGAATTTGAGACCAGCCTGAGCAACCTGAAAAAACCCTTGTTTCTACAAATTAGCTGAGTGTGGTGATACCTGCCTGTAGTCCCAGCTACTCAGGGGGTTGAAGCAGGAAGATCACCTGAGCCTGGGGAGGTTGAGGCTGCAGTGAGTCATAATTGTGCCACTGCACTCCAGCCTGGGTGACAGAGTAAGACCCAATCTCAAAAAACAAAACAAAACAAAAAAACAGAAAAGAAAAATTGTACTTGATTTTTTATTAAAAAATGTATGTTTCTATTTAGGACAACCAATATTTGCTATATTCAATAAACACTTTTTTACAGTCAGCTTTTATTAAGAAGTTTTCACTTAACATACAAATAAATTTCCTTTAGTAACTCAAACTTTAGTTTTATTATTGGAAGTGTTCTCTGTTAATGTTTTAAATTTTGAATTTTGTTTCTACTTCTTTACATGAGTTACATTTTTTCCCTAGGGAGTCAAGCTATAGTCATTCAATTTATATATGCTTTTAAAATTAATTATATAAAAATTATCTCTTTTCCTCAAAGTATTCTATCTCCTATTTTTCTTAAAGCATAAATAAAAGATATGTCCATGTCCTCACCTCTGAACCTCTGAATGTGATTTTTTTTTAGAAAAAAGTCTTTGCAGATCTAGTGAAGTTAAAGTTCTCAAAATGAGAATATGAAATATTTTCTATATATGTATATGTGTGTGTCTGTGTGTGTGTGTGTGTGTGTGTGTGTGTGTGTGTATATATATATATTTTTTGGAGAGGGAGTCTTGCCTCTGTCGCCCAGGCAAGAGTGCAGTGGCCCAATCTTGGCTCCCTGCAACCTCTGCCTCCTGGGTTCAAGCAATTCTTCTGCCTCAGCCTCCTGAGTAGCTGAGATTATAGGAGCGTGTCACCAAGCCCAGCTAATTTGGAGTTTTGCCATGTTACCCAGGCTGGTCTCAAAGTCCTGACCTCAGGTGATCCGCCCACCTACGCCTCCCAAAGTGCTGGGATTACAGGCATGAGCCTCTGCACACGGCAGAATATCCTAGATTTTCTATGGTACCTAAATCCAATGGCAAATGTATTTAGAAGAGAAAGGCAAAGAGAACTTTTGAGACTCAGAGACAGGGAATAAGCCTTTTGAAGACAAAGGCAGAGATTGGAATGATGCAGCTCCAAGACAAGGAATTGCTAGAGCCACCAGAAACTGGAAGAGGAAGGGAGAATTCCCCCCTAGAGCCATCAAAAGGAACGCAGCACTGCTGTCACCTTAATTTTGGACATCTGGCTTCCACAACTATAAGATAATAAACTTTTCCGGTTTTTTTTTTTTTTGAGACGGAGTCTTGCTCTGTCGCCCAGGCTGGAGTGCAGTGGCCGGATCTCAGCTCACTGCAAGCTCCGCCTCCCGGGTTTACGCCCATTCTCCTGCCTCAGCCTCCCGAGTAGCTGGGATTACAGGCACCTGCCACCTCGCCCGTCTGGTTTTTTGTACTTTTTTTTAGTAGAGACGGGGTTTCACCGTGTTAGCCAGGATGGTCTCTATATCCTGACCTCGTGATCCGCCCGTCTCGGCCTCCCAAAGTGCTGGGATTACAGGCTTGAGCCACCGCACTCGGCAAATTTTTACTGTTTTAAGCCATCAAGTTTGTGGTAATTTGTGTGCAAGTTCATACACATAATTAAGAAAATAATCAATTTTTAGTCTATTTCATTGAAAACATAAAACTAAACAATATTAACGGCAATTTTCATTTTACTTTTGTTGTAGCCTGGGGAACACTGGAGAACCAAAAAAGGCAAGTTTCATTTAAAAGAAGCAACAATTATCTTACACTTGTCCATTTGTGACGTAAAATATGACTTCCTATGTTCTGATTTGGGGAGAGAATTTGGAGAAAATAACATTTATATGAAATACCACAATCATTAAAATATTAAATGCATGAAGGTCTAAAATTCTTATCTTTCAAC
Source organism: Chlorocebus sabaeus (assembly GCF_047675955.1). Taxonomy (NCBI): domain Eukaryota; kingdom Metazoa; phylum Chordata; class Mammalia; order Primates; family Cercopithecidae; genus Chlorocebus; species Chlorocebus sabaeus. Next base: position 33,845,178 of record NC_132906.1, on the reverse strand, counting down.
TGAATCTCCAAGTTAGACAACTAGTTTGAAGTCTCAGATATATACTGTGTGATTGCAAAAGTTGAAAATGAAAAGATACCATTTACTGACTATCATGTACAAATTATTATTTGAAAGTCAATTAATACACTATGATTAATGTATTTTGCTAAATCATTTTGATTTTCGCCTATTTTCCCCAGAGTTTGCCCGAGGATTTAAACAAATCTCTGGAATTGTTTTCTGTCTTCTAAATCTGTATGCCGACAACTCCACGCTGTTACTGCCATCCTTATCAACTGATTTTTCGGCTACTGAAGAGAATCTCACATTACTCTCTGGGTTGTATTGACATTTTCTAGTTTCTTTGTCCTCTGTCTTTCAGGTATATATACATATTTATTTATTTTATTTTATTTTATTTTATTTTTTTGAGACGGAGTGTCACTCTGTTGCCCAGGCTGAAGTGCAGTGGCCACATCTCCGCTCACTGCAAGCTCCGCCTCCCGGGTTCACGCCATTCTCCTGCCTCAGTCTCCCGAGTAGCTGGGACTACAGGCGCCCGCCACAGGCTAATTTTTTTGTATTTTTAGTAGAGACGGGGTTTCACCGTATTAACCAGGATGGTCTCAATCTGCGGACCTCGTGATCCGCCCGCTTTGACCTCCCAAAGCGCCGGGATTACAGATGTGAGCCACCACGCCCGACTTCTCAGGTGTATTTTCTTATTTATCAAAACTTATTCAAAGTGACTTGTTAAGAAAGACATTGCTTCAGTCAGATATCTGGCATACAGCAAAGCTCATTACAAAAATGGTGTTAGTTTGATTTTAATTTCTTTCTTGGAAAAAAAAATGTGCTTGTTATTTGTATAGAGGTAATAATATCTTCTTTCTCTATTTAAGGAAACATTTTCTTTAATTTCAAAATAATGTATCTTGATATAGTTTTTTTTCCTTCATATATTTTCTGAATGAAACTTTCCATCCAGTTTTGAAAATTGTGATACTTATTTTGTAAATTATTTTATAATTTACTATGTATTTTGTTATGTTTGCTTATTTTTTCTCCTATTAATTAATATCAATAATACAATAATTTATATATTTCCTTGATTTGGGAATATTTTCTTTTAGTTTTCCTTCAAACATTCCATTGATTTTTATGTTTTTCAAAAACCTATTTCTGTTTCTTCAATATTGATTTTATGTAGCTTTCAATTCTTACAACATTAATGCAGCATCCTGTTGGAGTTTTTCTTGTTCATTATCAATTTGACTGTGTTTCTTGCATTATTTGTCTTCTTTAGGGTTATGTTATGTATTATTTTCTTTGTTTATCTGGATTTTCATGTTCTTATTGTTGGAGTTATTCAGATACATGGTAAACATTGCATAATACATGTATTCATTGCATAACACTTATATTTAGGAGTGAGGTTTTTTAGAAAATTGATTAGAAATCTAAGTCACATGACTGGACTTTTCAACTGGGAAATTTGCCCTTCAGGAATAAAAGTTCATCAACAATTAAACATTAATACGCCTAGATGGCTAAGCACAAGCATCTTTGTTCTAGAATGATAGCTGCTCAAGTTTTTCTAATCTTTTGTTGTTGTTGTTGTTTAATTTTTAGAATCTAATCCTCTCTTATCAAGCTATTCTTTTGGGGATGACAAATAATTGGATGAAGTATAGTACATATGGGAATATGTATGGCAGGTGTCAGTGAATCTTTTTTTCTTCCTTCCTATTTCACACACTTCTGCTATACACTTGTGTGTTCTAAGATCTGAGCTGATATGTTATCCCACAGGGATAATATGCTTCTATTTCCATCTCAGTCCCTCTGACCAATAATTTAAGCTGTATCTTTTCCTGCTTCATTAGTGGCTAGTTATCAACATTTTTTTGAAATCTGTTATCCATTGATATCACTACCTCCTAATTCCTTCAATTCTTATATTCCTTTACTTATGGAATGTTAAGAGAGGAAGAAAATATATGCATGTTTAAAATTACATCTTGTAGTAGATACCACCGGTATCTACTAATTTATTCCTTGGATTTATATTAATAAAATAAGAAAATATATAATATTAATCAGAAATTTGTAATCACCACTAAAGTAGTTAATCACAATGTCATTAGTTTGTGTCTAAGAAAACTTTTTAAATGTACTTTACTACAGTATTTTGATTTATTTAACCATATTTTGAAAAAGCTTATGCAGAGCATGAACTCCAAGTTTCACCGAAGAACATAAAGACTATATGAGAAACAAACTTAATATGCAAAATATAAATATAGTAACAATCAATTAAAAATTGATTGATACAAAATATATGACCATTATTTGGCACACAATTTAGCAAAATGTAGTGCTAAACAAATTAAAATTATGATTTTATAATTTTTTAGTTACAAAATATGGACGAACTGAAATATTTCAAGTAGAAATTGCATAGTTACTTGCCAGGTTTATTTCAGAGGTGGATTCTTCAGAGGTGTATTTTTCTGTAAATAAAAGTTTGCAGATATATGGTGTAGGAATGAACCAAAAATCTTGAGATCCCACTTCTTTTATGATATTTCTGATTTTATAGAAATTTTTGTCATGTACCATAAGACAGATCTTCACTTTAAAATGTGACTCTAATTATAATGTTTAACAGAAGATATAAAGCAAATTATTTCTAGAGAGAGTTATTGGACATCTAAACTCAAGTAGCTTTTGCTATGTGTTAATATATATAAAAGTGGGAGAAAAGTATGTTACAAATGCCTTAGTAATGTAAAATAACAGTGATTTACATTTTCCCAAGTAGCTGCTTTTATGTTAAACACTTTAGGACTATGGGCAACAGAACCATTTACAGAAACATGAATAAACTTTAATTTAACCAGAACATTTGATTAACTACCATTTCAATTTTATACAACATGCTGAAAAATCAAGTTATAGCAACACTCTCATATAAGCAGTCCTAACGTTTTGTCATGAAGTGTTATTCAAAGCCCTAATTTAGCATTTTAAAATATGTGTAACAAACCTCATATATCAATAAATATTAAGGCATAAGAAGTACTTGTTTCTACTATGAATGTAAAAGAGAAAGAATGAAGATGTAAGATAGAATGAAGGGCAAAAGCTCTTTCAATAATATTGACTTCTATAGAGATGGAGATTTGAAATTTGGACATATAATCGTATATTACAATATAAACCTTTGAGTTAATACATGCCTGGACCATTTTCTTCTTGTATGTCATTAAATTAATCTCTCTGCACCTTAGTTTCATTACAGAAAAAATACGACGCTGGGCGCCGTGGCTCAAGCCTGTAATCCCAGCACTTTGGGAGGCCGAGACGGGCGGATCACGAGGTCAGGAGATCCAGACCGTCCTGGCTAACATGGTGAAACCCCGTCTCTACTAAAAAAAAATACAAAAACCAGCCGGGCGAGGTGGCGGGCGCCTGTAGTCCCAGCTACTCGGGAGGCTGAGGCAGGAGAATGACGTAAACCCGGGAGGCGGAGCTTGCAGTGAGCTGAGATCCGGCCACTGCACTCCAGCCTGGGCGACAGAGCGAGACTCCGTCTCAAAAAAAAAAAAAAAAAAAAAAAAAAAAAAAAAAGAAAAGAAAAAAAAGGAAAAGAAAAAATACGACTAAACAGGGCTACTCTCTCTAGGATTGTTAAATATTTCATGAATAAAAATTACCTAGGCAGAGTCTATTCTTAAATGGCATCTTAATTATCTTTATTATAAGACAATTATTAAAAGGCATTTTTATAAGAAATTTTTGTTGTTGTTGTTATTTTATTTAACAACTATTTAGTGATGCCTGACATGGTCAGAAATTTTATACCAAATACACGGTTCCACTGTGCATTCCAAATAGAGATTCCACTGTGAATGAGAAAGGCATGGTCTGTCCAAAAGGGACTTGGCATTATAATTAGCTCCAAGCAATAAGAAAAGCAATTAAAAATTTACAGTTTTGGGCTGGGTGCAGTGGCTCACGCCTATAATCCCAACATTTTGGGAGGCTGAGAAAGGCAGATCACTTGAGGTCAGAAGTTTGTCACCAGCCTGGCCAACACGGAGAAACCCCATCTCTACTAAAAATACAAAAATCAGCCCGGCCTGATGGTACACTCCTGTAGTCCCAGCTACTCAGGAGGCTGGGGCAGGAGAATTGCTTGAACTCCGGAGGCAGAGGTTGCAGTGAGCCAAGATCGCGACATTGCACTCCAGTCTGGGTGACACCGCAAGACTCCATCTCAAAACAAACAAAAAAAATGTACAGCTTTGATGTGCTAAGAAATAAGCATGTCAAGCATGTCATTGCCTAGAAAGAATAATAAGGATCCTATTTCTAGACAAGTTTATCAGAGGCTGATTCTCCGGGAGGAAACGTTCATACTGGATGTGTAGAATGAAGAGTCAGCCATACAAAGAGTAGAGGGCAAAAGTTTACAGATATATGGAAAAATAATTTTTAGTTCACCGAGGCCAAAAAGAAACTTTCCTGTAGGAATTGCTGGAAAAACAGTGTACTTAAACCAAATGTAGTAAGGGAGCGCTGTGTAAGAATGCACAAGACCAGATCAAAGAGGATCTTGCAAACCTTCCTAAAGAATTTAGATTTTTTTTTCAATTTCCGTGAGAAACTATTGAAACATGGAGACCACATGGAGATTATATAATCTGTTTTATGTTTTTAAAGTACCCTTTAGCTGCTGAGTGAAGAGAAGACAGAATAGGAAATAAGAACAGTGATAAAATGATTAAAAAGTTTCAGGATTTATGACGTTGTAGCTTGCATTAGTGAAATGATAAGATGATGAGAAGTGAACACATTTGAAATATATTTATGGAAGAAGTGGAGGTTTAACCTTTAAGCTCACAGTTGACTATCATACTATGTGCCTCTGATATTGGAGTAGGAGAATGTGAGTAATCCTAGAGGATTTGAAGAGTTCTGATTTATGCCACCAGGTGAATGATGTGATCATTCACTCTAATGAAGGATCTTGGATGAAAAACTCATTAGAAAGAAGAAAATCAAAATTTCTCTCATGGTCATGCCAAATTAGAGATAACTAGAAAACACCCAAGTAAATTTGTCAAATAGATACATAGATACTTATCTGAGAATTGAGGAAAGGTCTGGAAAGAGATTACAAACTTAATATCATCCACATTAAGTTAACTTTTGAAATCATAATACAAATAAAATTTATAAAAGAGAGAATATGTAGAAAATTTTTTTTACCCAGGTTACAGTCTTAAACCTTGGAATGGGATAAAAGGGCAAGAACTCAGCAAATAACACTGAGAAGTAAAAATAAATGTGTTAGGAAGAAAAATTGAATTGTGTATTGCCTTAGAAGCCAAGAGGGAGGACAATGTTTCAGTTAATATTCAATGAATCTAAGAAACTAGTAATATAAAAACAGAGAGTAATGTCCCTTTATTCAATTACTCTATAGAGAAAAATAAACTTAAACTCTACTCTATGTTAGGGATTCCTCAGGCACCAGAGAAACAGTAATGAAGAAAAAGGTCAAACATTTCTGCAATTGTGGAGACTAAATTCTAGAAAAAGGAGACAAATAAGAAGCAACAACAACAAAAATATGTAAAACATATGGCATGATAAATAGTATTAAGATCTAAGAAAGAAAATTTTTTTTTTTAAAAGAGGTTAGAAAGCCTAGGAAATAGTAAACTAAATTTGAATGCTTTAACGTTCACATTTGGAAATAGGAGGACTACTCGTGGCTTGAAGAAGAGTAGGTTTGGGAAAACACTCATGATAAAGGTCTCAAACCTTGGAAAGGACTAAGAATGAAGGAAGATGGGGGCATAAAAAAGTGAGGGTAGATAATACTTTCAAGAACTTTTGCTGTGAATAGAAAATGATCTAGGCTTATAGGTGAAAGGAAATGTGGGACAAAGGAGGATTTATTGTTCTTTATGAACTTATTTACTTTTAAGTAGGGATATCAAGTTTGCATGCTGAGATGTATGCTCTAGTAGGAATACAATTTAGAAAAGGATGCAGAGAAGCCCAGGTGTGGTGGCTCACACCTGTAATCCTAGCACTTTGGTAGGCCGAGGCGGGAGGATCACCTGAGGTCAGGAGTTGGAGAGCGGTCTGGTCAACATGGCAAAACTCCGTCTGTACTAAAAATACAAAAATTAGCCAGGCGTGGTGGCGTGTGCCTGCAATCCCAGCTACTTGGGAGGCTGAGGCAGGAGCATTGTTTGAACCCAGGAGGTGGAGGTTGCAGTGAGCCAAGATTGCGCCATTGCACTCCAGCCAGGGCAGTAAGAGTGAAACTTACTGGAAAAAAAAGAAAAGAAAAGAAAAAGAAAGAAAAAAAGAAAAGAAAAAGAAAAGGATGCAGAGAAACAATAGAAAAATAAAAGAATGAGTGAAGAAATCTGTCTTTAAAAAGAGTAAAGTCACTTGATTAATGTTAACAGAAAAGAATGGAAAACAAAATAAGTGAGATAATATTAGTTTTATAATCAAATGGAGAAAAGATGGGGCTACATAATCATCTAGGAGTGGTGATGGAAGAGAGAGTTTAAGTGGCCACCAAAGAATAATGTGTTTCAACAAAGATTGGCAAAGCATGTGAAATCCAATGGAAGAAGAGTCAAGTGTTGAGAATATTTTCGAATGAGTGATTATGTAAATAAATCATGAGATATAAACTAAGCAAAAAATAAAATATGTACAAGAGAGGGTCAATGAATGAAATATCTTAATGAGGTCAAATATTCAAGGCAGGGGGTATTCAGGGAACACTGAGTGAAGAGTATAGGAAGTATACATCAGAGATTGAAATATTTGAAATTAATTAAGCTTCAATAAGTGGCTCACAAAAAAATGAAATATTCTATTCCTTTTAGAGCAAGTATTCTGGATGTTATTTTAAAGTTTACATTGGTGTCAATTTTTGTACTGAACTTTTCATTATTTCTAACCTGTTCCTTTCACTCCTACATTTTAAGCAAGCAATTATTTGGCACTCTATTGGGTGGGTGGAAGGTATAAGCATGGAAAATAAAAGCAGTGTGTGAGACTTTCTGACTTTCATTATCAAAAGTTGAAGACTTGAAATAGACTTTTTACAACTCTGTAAGGAGTGTTTTTTTTTTATTGATACATAATAATTATACATATTTATGAGTTACATTTGACATTTTGATATATGCATACAATGTGTAATGATCAAACCTGGGCAGTAGGGATATCCATCACCTCAAACATTTATCATTTCTTTGTATTAAGAACATTTTTAAACTTTCTTTTATAGTTATTTTGAAATATCTAATATATTATCTTTAACTATAGTCATCCTCCTGTCCTATCAAACACTGGAACTTGTACCTTATATCTAACTATAATTTTGTACCTATTAACAAACCTCTCTTTATTCCCCCAATTCCCCTGCATTTCCCAGCCTCTGGTAACCATCATTCTACTCTTTAGAATCACGAGATCAACTTTTTAGCTTCCACATATGAGTGAGAACATGCAATATTTGTCTTTCTGTGCCTGACTTATTTCACTTAATAGAATGTCCTGCATCTTCTGTTTTGCTACAGATGACATGATTTCACTGTTTTTATGGCTGAAGAGTATACCACTGCATATATAAAAAGTAAGAAAAAGAAAGTGTTAGGACCGAGAATGGTACTCTGGATGAAAGGAGAAAATACAAGGCTTTCTTCAACTGCCAAAAAAAAAAAAAAAAAAAAAAAAAAAAGATTCCTTTAGGCTTGGTGAAAGAGAGAGAAGAGTGTGGTTCCAGAGGCAGAAAACTTTGTGTTAATTGTATCCCCTAGTAAAATAGAAAGTTGCAATCAGATGAGTGAACGCATGTAGGAACATAAGCACATAAGCACATAAGCAAGCACATAAAAATTTCCCGTTTCTTTACCACACATGGAAGAAGCACCATCTGGAAAGCAACAAAATAATAATTCTTTGGCATATAAGAACAGAGGTACATATAGTTCCCTATACTCTTGATATGAAATAATTTTCCTGGAGCATGCCATGGCACTGGAAAGTGGAGATGGAACTTGTAAATTAAAACAACATCCTAAGCTTTAAAATCAACTGAAATGACCCCCTCTTGGACAAAGGGACCCCAGAGAAACTTAAAAACTGAGTTCCCAACAATGATGGAATGGAAGTTTGGACATGCCTTGTTATATTCCCTCTTGCACAGTTTAAACACAGCCGACCAGCATTAAAGTTAAAGAAGACCCTAAGCCTGACTCAATGGACTTTCTGTGTCAATAAGATATCAAATTATAAACAAGACCTAAGGTCATACCAGTTACCCCCACACTTAAAAATCAACTATGTTCTAAATACCACAAGATTTTTTTCCAAACAAGCACTGGCATTGAGATAAGCAATGTTGATGCGGTTGCAGCTTACCAGCCATCAGACACAGACTAACTGAGCCACTGAGTTCCATGAGTCTTAACCAGAGTTTTGAATGGACAAGAGACTGATTTCAGGAACTTTCTCCTGATAACACATCCATGAGCATGGTCTTGTTCTGGCCAGTTTACAGAGGCTGTGCACACGACTGCCTTTGTGTCCTGAAAAGACCTTTTGACATGTAGGACCTAATGGTAATGCAATTAAATGTTAAATCTCCACCCCAATGTAAACATGGGTTGTATGTTACATGCATGCTTGTTTAATAGGCATGTGTCAGGACTGTCTTCATGAATATTACAACTTTTCATGTAACCTATTGAATATATATGTTTAGCCAACCCATTCAACTTAAATTTCCCTCTTACCCCTTCTTCTCCCAAAGTGTCTGTCTCTGGTCTTAGCTGGAGTCTGGGCTTCCAAGTCTGTGGGATGCCTACCTTTCAGGCTATAACCTTTTATGAGATATTTTATTAAAAATTTGTTTTTGGAGATTCTAATTGTGTGATTTTTCAGTTAACAGGCTGAAAAAATGGAAACTTAGAAAGGAAACTAACATTGAATTTCCCCACAGAATGAGGACACAGATGTCAAATCAGGTTGACAAATTAAAATGATTGAACATTTTTGAATACTTTATTTTGTGATTTGGTAGCCACTCCTTCCTATGAACATAATTTTTTTTTTTTTTCTCTTTCTTCACTCTTTTGGAAACTGGGTAATCTGAATACATGTTGTTCTTCATCTTAGACATCAATGTTTTTTTCCAAAAGGAGCAAGGGTCAAAGGCATGCATGTTTGGAGGAAGCCATAGGAAACCCAAGGAGTTTATCCTTCTGCTCTTCAGAAAGGCACATATAAAAGAATTGTCATTTCTTCATTAACGGGAACAAATGCTACCATTAGTGTACAACAGAAAAGTAAGCTTTAAGGAAATAGTTCTCCAGGGAAAGTAAAATTGTTAGAGATGCTGTTTTTGCTCTTTCAAAGCTTTGGTGACGAATATGAAAAGAAAATGTCCTCAAAAGCCAAAACCAAGAATTATGTGATAGAAAATTTACTCGTCAAAACAGCAGCAATATTCTATCCTGGTATAGAAAAAAATTGATTCCAAAGGGAGAAGGACAAACTCAGAAATGTGCCCGCAATGGAGTACACATTGTGAGGAAAGATTTAATTTTTTTAATGAACTGTGATCTTTAGCCTAGAGAAATTTTAGGTGGGTGCCCACTATAGGAACGAACCATTCCTAATCGTACTGAACTCTGGATATTTCAATATTCAAGCAAAAGTTCATTCATCTGCAAGTTTAAACAAGATCAATTCTAAGATCTCATTAAATATCAAGATTCCATAAATCACAGAAAATGTGCAAAAAAAAAAACATAATTGTGGAATAGGGACAAGTTCTTAGTGTGAATAGAGAGGAACACTTGCTTATGAACACATTATCTGTGACCTTATTAAAATCTCTTGGGATTTAAATTTTTTGTATTCCTAAATATGCAAAATATATGTGGCTATGCAACATAGCATATTGAATATTATTCAATGTGACATGTTACATAGGCACATGTTATATTTAATATTATTTCCTCCTGACAGAATTTTCATGGAAAATAGTTATAAATGGATTTAGTAAAATTTAATGAATGCATATTTCATATTATTATATTTTCAGGAACTTAGAAATCACCTCCTTTTATCACGTAGGTAAAAACAATGCCAATTTGTTCCAGGTCATAACTCTTCTCAATATATCAATTGCACAGTCATGAATGAAAAGAGGATATAACAAAAGGATATGCATATAAAAAGGTAGTGATTATGGAAGTCATTTTAAAGACTATGCGTCACATGCTTCAAATTAGAAACTGTTCAGTAATTGTGTGAGCCAAATAGGAAAGAACATAATATCAGTGAGACCATGAATGATAAGCTATAATATTAATGGGAATTATTAATGTGTTATTTAATTTCTGTCAGTCACTGTACTGTACACTTTTATAATAGCTACCTTAACTCAAACATTAACTCTATTAATTCTGAACTTTTATTAAAATAATTAGGGAGAAAAGGTGTGCCAAAGCAGTGTTAGAAGATTGGGCCATTTTGCCTTTTCCTTGTAATATGAATATGTACTCATAATCATTGCCCTGAGACTTTTCCGTGCCTGCCGATAGGATGGTGAAGTATTTTTCTATACGGATGAACTTTGGGCTGGACCACTTAAGTTTTTTAACCAGCAGTATGTGAGGGAGAGTAATAGCGTGTCATTTCTGAGCAAAAGCTTTAGGCAGCATCATGTGTTTTTCCTTGATCCTTTTTAACTCTGGCACTCAACCTGAGTTCCAGAAAAAAATTGCATGTGAAGATCTGCACTCAGTATAGGTGGTGGAGTGGGGTAGAGTTGAATTCAGCTGAACAGAGCAGAAGCATAGCCATAGACAACCTCTGTAGAACCAAGATTTGTGTTTGCAAACCATTGAGATCCAGAGGTCACTAATTTGCAGCAGAAAATGCTAACGAATACAGTAGTGGTCACTCAATCAGTCACAGAATTCGTAAGTAGAATAACTTGAAATTCACTTCTGGTAGTCTGACTCCAGAGCTCTGCTGCTTCTTTTTTATTTTATTTTTTTTCAGATGGAGTCTCACTCTTGTTGCCCAGGCTGGAGTGGCGTGATCTCTGTTCACTGCAACCTCTGCCTCCTGGGCTGAAGCGATTCTCCTGCCTCAGCCTCCTGAATAGCTGGGATTACAGGCGCCTGCCACCTTGCCAGGCTAGTTTTTGTATTTTTAATAGAGACAGGATTTCACCATGTTGACCAGGCTGGTCTGGAGCTCCTGATCTCAAGTGATCTGCCTGCATTGGCCTACCAAAATGCTGGGATTACAGGCATGAGCCACCACATCCGGCCTCGAAGCTATGCTTCTAAATGCTGTTTTGTCTCTGGTTTCATTAAAAACACAATTTAGAAATAATTTATTTAAATATTTTTTTCATCTATATATTTGCCCAGTACTCAAATGCATATTGAGAAACTACAATGTGCTCAGCAATGTGCAACTCCAAAAAAATGTAGAAGTGAATAAGTTATTATCCCTGCTCTCAAAAAGTCAAACAAGCACAATGCTGAATTATCTATTTTGAATATATTAACTTATAAGTATGGAGCTACATTAATAATTTGAAAGCATCAACAGAGAAATAAAAATGAAATCCTTCCTAAGCACCTAAACCAACTGAACAGGGCCCCCTTTTGCCAACAGGACCCCAGAGAAACCTTGAAAACTGTTTCTGGCCATGAGCAGTAGATGGTAAGATATGCCTCATTATACACCTTCCCTCAATTAACTACAGTTAGACTTTCTTTCCTAAGGGTCAAACAGAAACCAGGTTTTTGGAAAGATGCACTCCACCCCAATATCAACCCATTGCCTGCTGCTGCCCCTCTCTTTTGCAATTTCAACAAAATAACTGACCAGCATTCCTTCTGATAAGGTATCACCAACAACAGAGTGCTTCCGGCCAATCTACAGAAGATGCACAACCTGGATTTTCTTGTCCCCTGCTTCACCTTTTGATATCATAGGGGCAAACTCTACCCTCGGATCATGCTGACACCATAGGTCCCATGGAGAGGCATAAAGGACAAGTGGCATGTGATGTGTTTTTTTGTTTTGTTTAAAATAAATATTCATGACTTCTCCTATAGCTTATTAAATATTTATTTTTGACCAACTTGTTCAGCATAGATTCCTGTTTCCTTTTCCCCCACATTGATGTATCTGTGGTTGGCATCTAGCCAGAGGCTATGCTTCCCAGCCAGTCAGAATGGACACCCTGCAACCCTTTATGAGATATAAAGCTCTGCTTTCCAAATTTAGGAAACTTCTCATTTTTGGCTTGACATAGACCAATCTTCTTTGAAGTTAATTTATGGAGAAAAATAAAGACTAATTAGAAACTAGTTAATTGCATGACTGTTTTTCTCTTTTAAAGGAAATGTAAGTAAGTTAATGTGGGGGCTAAAATGATGGCAGACTGGATCTTCTAAATAACAACACATAATATTTCATGTATTTCTTATTGATGTCATAAACATATTAAGCTTTATGAATTTTATTTCATTAATACAAACATTTGTTTTATTCAATGGATGAGAAATGTGAGGTTTAAAAATGTCAAATAATGTAAACCCAACATAATCAGTGGCATTACCTAGACTAACTTCTGGCAGTGTAACTCCAAAGATTGAATTTATCCCCACTTCCACATTCCTCCTGCTTTTTAACAGAGTCTCAAAGAGCAACAACTCACTCTTAACCACGTAGAAATGTCCCCAAAGGCCCCAAGGAAATTCTCTGAAATAGGAAAATCTGGTATTTTTGTATTACTCGTCAAAAACTATAGTATTTGAGCTTTTCCTTTATCTAAGACAATCGACATAACTTGAAGCTGGATTTCCTAGGCCGACTAAAAATCCCTAAGCCTAGCTTGGAAGGTGACCGCATCCACCTTTAAACATGGGGCTTGCAACTTAGCCCACACCCAACCAATCAGAGAGCTCACTAAAATGCTAATTAAGCAAAAACAGGAGATAAAGAAATAGCCAATCATCTATTGCCTGACAGCACAGCCGGAGGGACAAGGATCGGGATATAAACCCAGGCATTCAAGCTGGCAACGCACCCCCCTTTGGGTCCCTTCCCCTTATATGGGAGCTCTGTCTTCATTCTATTTCACTCTATTAAATCTTGCAACTGCACTCTTCTGGTCCGTGTTTTGTTATGATTCGAGCTGAGCTTTGGCTGGCGGTCTACCACTGCTGTTTGCGGCCCTCGCAGACCCACTGCTGACTTCCATCCCTCCGACTCCTGCAGAGTGTCCGCTGTGCTCCAGATTCAGGGAGGTGCACATTGCCACTCCCGATCGGGTTAAAGGCTTGCCATTGCTCCTACATGGCTAAGTGCCTGGGTTTGTCCTAATCGAGCTGAACACTAGTCACTGGGTCCCATGGTTCTCTTCCATAACCGGTGACTTCTAATAGAGCTATAACACTGACCACATGGCCCAAGATTCCATTCCTTGGAATCTGTGAGGACAAGAACCCCAGGTCAGAGAACACGAGGCTTGCCACCATTTTGGAAGCGGCCTGCCACCGTCTTGGGAGCTTTTGGAACAAGGACCCCCGGTAACAATGTGACCAAATCTTGATAGCTCACACATTTTAGTGGGAGTAGAGCTCTTAGAATATTGCCTAGGATTTGTATATTGCTTGATAATTGCTAAACAATTATTAGTAGTAATATTTGAAATATAGTATATGAAAGTAAAGAAAATAAAAATATTTGACCCCAAAATGTATTTTTTAACATATTTTGAAATGGCTGCCACAGCACCAGGAAACTGAAGAAACCCTACAAACCTGTATTTTGGGGAGAAAATTTGCATCTTTAGATCTGTAGAGGATTTTCATTAATGTTGTCAACTCTTCCCTTGCCTGGATTTGGGAAAGATTAACTGAGGGTCTGGCACCACTAAAGGTCCAAAAAGAAATATTAATCCTCTATTCTCTCTGAGGTCTGCTACCTGGGATGAGTCTTCTACATAACAAGACCACCTCTGCTTACCAAGCCTCTTTCTTTCAACCTTCAGTTATCTGTCTTGCCAATAAAACCTTGTTTGGTCCATGCTCTGAGCCTGCATTCTTTCTGTAACCTTAAGATGAGATGTGAGTTTCTCTACATCATTAGGGGGTTGGGTTTTCATTTCTAAGTGCACTCCTGTATACAGTTTAAATAAATTTGTATACTTTTTTTCCTATTAATCGGTCTGCTTCATGTCAGTGATTTTTCAACAAACCTTTAGGGGATCAATGGCCTTGACCCCCACAAGAGACTTTCCTATAAAGATATGAATCTACAGAATAGACTAAATATTTCAAGCCAAAAATATATATGTGTATGTATGTATACACATATATACAAACATATTAAAACACATGCAGACCTGTCTTGGTGAAAATAAAGTCAAGAATTGCAAAAACCAACTTTTCCCAAAATCAAATACTAATCATTATAATTGATGTGATGAGTTTTTTCAGAGGACTAAGAAATTAGAATAATTTTATCTAAATTATAAGGGCATGTCTTTGAAATAAGTGTTCATTATGTGATAGTTTGCTTTTCTGTTAATATTTTTCTACAATTTTTTGATTTTAATAAAACACTATAATAGGCACCAAGATATTTTGTAAGCTATAAAATTTAAATAATTATAAATAGCTCAAATATGCTCTATATTTTCTTTTTCCAAAATCAATGGACTTTGGTATAAATTGTAAAGAATTTTTTTTTTTAAATCTCAAGATTCCTAAACTTCTTATGCTAAAAAGAAGGTTAAGCCTGGAGGCTGTCATGCAACACTCTCTTCCAAATGAATAGCTGTTACTAACATTATATATCAGCTAGATCCCCATGGAAAAGTAGAAGGCCTCAGGCATCTGTGAATGACTGCCCTCACAGATCATTCATAAGTCAATTTTTTTGAAGTGTCCCCATTAACAGGAATATACCAATTGTAACTTTAGGTCTGCAATCGAAGCCCAAATCCTAAAACTAAAGTCTTGTTTGATTCTACACTGTTAATGTCCATTAAAAGCTTATCTTCCCTAATGCAAAACAATGACAAGACTCATTCCTCTACCTACCCAGAGATGTCTGCATAATTGACTCTTTACTCTCCTTTTTCTCTTCATTCACCCTATCTTTTGCAGATGTAGATTTACTGGACACTAACTAAAGTCCAAAGGAAATGTAAGCATTCACCTTATTGCCTACCTATGCCTTTTCCTGCATGCCTTTCCTCTTTAAGGAAATACATAAATACTACACCTTCTGAACACCTCTTCAGAAAAACAGCCACAGATAGGTCTGTGGCTTGTATTTTTCCCAAACATGCCAGAAAGCTAGCTTAATAAACCTTAATGATTGAGAATTTATCCTCATTCATTTCAGTTGTATATCATTTAGTTAACTATCCTTTATAATATATTTAAAATGTAATGAAAATTAGTTCACTTTGACTAGCACTTTCAAATAATTTCTTTGTAGCTTCCCTCGATGATAAACGCACATATTGTTAGCAGCAACCATTCATAAGGGTCTGCAGCAACTTTAATTCTCGCCTCCTCAGAAGAAAAATTCAACCAAGGGAACAAAGGCAGAGTAAGAAGCTGAGTCAATTTTTAGAGCAGGAGTGAAAGTTTATTAAAAAGTTTTAGAGCAGGAACAAAAAGAGGTAAAGTACACTTGGAAGAGGACCAAGCGGGTGACTTGAGATATCAAGTGTGCAGTTAGACCTTTGACTTGGGCTTTTATATGTTGGCATTCTGCTGATGTTTGTGTCTCTTACTCCCCAATTCTTCCCTTGGGGTGGTCTGTCAGCACTTTGGAGGGGACACATGCACAGTGTGTTTACTGAAGTTCTTTGCATGCTCACTTGAGGCATTTTTCCTTTACCAGTGGAGTATTCTTAGAGGCAGGTCATATACCAGTTAAACTCCACCATTTTGTCTCTTAGTGTTCATGCATGAGCCCACTCACTCAACTCTTGAGATCACATCAGGAAGTTGCTGATCACCAGCTTTAGGTGTTTATCTCTTGGGAGACTGCCTTTCTTTGACATTGGCTGTGACCAATTATTATTTTAAAGTGACAATTTAACAACTGCCTGACTATCACCTGATGGCTGCCTGACATTTCTTGTCGGTGTCAGGCCTCTGAGCCCAAGGTAAGCCATCATAACCTCTGTGACCTGCACATATACATCCAGATGGCCTGGAACAACTGAAAAACCGCAAAAGGAGTGAAACAGTCAGTTCCTGCCTTAACTCATGACATTCCACCAATGTGATTTGTTCTTTCCCCACCCTACCTAATCAATCGACCTTGTGACATTCCTCCCCTGGACAATGAGTCTCATGAGCTCCCCACCAAGTACCCTGTGACACCCTCCCCTGATAACAATAGATAACCACCTTTAACTGTAATTTTCCACTGCCTACCCAAGTCATGTAAGACTACCCTCTCCTATCTTCCTTCACTGACTCCTTTTTCAGACTCAGTCCGCCTGCACCCAGGTGATTAAAAAGCTTTATTGCTCACACAAAGCCTGTTTGGTGGTCTCTTCACACGGACACGCGTAACAGTCAGGGAAGAGGATGAGCAGGGGCCTCTCCTGCTCTGCTCATGCCTGACTAACTACCTACTCTAACAATATCTTTCTTTGCTATTTATCTTAATTTGAGCTATGTACACATAATGCTTTAATAAAATAAATGGTTTATGCTTTTCTTTGTCCTGAGTTAATTTACATGAAGTAGGTATTGTTTTCAAGTTGCAAATCAAACTATTAGTATATTAGAAAGATACCAAATATTGTTGTTCAAATAAAAATTGGGAAAATTCTACATGTAAAACAACATGTATATAATTTTCAATATTTCACTTTAATATTTTTTCTCTTCTAAAAGCTATGGCTACTGTAATATGTATTTCGACTTCAGAAAAATAGTGCAATTATTACACTATTAGAATTGTAGAGGGTCATATTATTAATAGATAGGATAAATCTACACTACTTTTGGTGAAATGCATATATGAAATGCAGAATGTGGATAATACCTTTATGAGATGAAATTTAGGAGTTTAGTAGAAAACATTTCAGTACAGAAATTGTGGTTTCAAAGAGACATAGAGAGAACTTTATAACAAAATATAGTTACCTTAGGATTTTACTGGTTTTTCAAACAAATGTTTGCATTTTCTTTGAAGCTTATGATGTTATCATTCAATGTTGTGGAGGGCTTTGTCTTTTGGTGACCTGAGTTTGAAACAAATCAATAATATATGTGTTCTTTTAAAATTTTCTCCCTCGTTTTTTCTCTTTTTGTAAGTAGAAAATCACCTTTTAAAATGCCCTCTTAGGTTTTCTAACATCTCCACAACTGACTGAGAGCTAATTATATCTTACATGCATAACTGGCTCATTTTAGTTAAGTTTTAGACAAACGTGTGGGCAGGTGCCAGCTGAAACAGCACTTTGAATCATTCTTTTATCAATGACTTTTGTAAAAAAGAATCTGGGCCGTTAAAAAATTTTTTCTCACCATCATAGCATAGTAGAAAACTGAAGCAGTTTTCTGGCCATATTTGTCTAATTTTTCTCTAAAATCAAGTTTATGTATACTATCAACTTGAGTCTATGGTATAGTAAGACTATTTCTAATTCCTAAATTAATTTACCTGTCTATGAAGATTGCCACCTATGTGAGTATATTCTTGATGGAAGCTAAATTGAATAAGGGCTTTTATAATCTGTTAGTTTTGTGAGTCCTGAATTGTAGAGATTTTCTTACTGTGAACCTTGAGTGATTTTAAAGAAAAAACAACTTTTGGTGTTGTAAAGGTACTTACAGTTAATTATCTGGAAGAGCTATATGAACTTCTTGAATATAACTAATCTTTACATTTTGTATAGAAAATATAGATATAAATTTCTTGGATTTGAAATGAAATTTTTTATTCTTCATGGATTTCTTCATCTGGTTTAGTTCTTGTATCTGTTACTCTTTGCCTTTATATGTGTCTTTGTTTAATCCATTGCTCCAAATAAGTCTTTGTCCCAAGATTCCTTTTTCTTTTAATCTTTTTGTCTTTATGTAGCTTCAATTGTATATAGTACTAGAAATTACTTTTTAAAATTTCTTCACTAGTTTAGAATGTAATTTTTTTTATAGTAAGTACATTAGCAGTGTTTAATATTTTCTGTATAATTTGATGTTTTTATTTATTCCACATCTGGATGTGGTAGAGTATAACACATTTCAATAAATGTATTTCACTGATTAAATTATAAATTAAAACCTATTACATGCTGAGTGCTCATCATTGCTGTCAATAAAGTGGTAAATAAGAACAAAAAAGATTTGTCCTTATTAAGATTAATTTGTGATATGGGTGAGAAAATACCATAAACAAATATAAATTCTGACATACAACGTAATATTTTAAGGACAACCTCTGGACATATCTGTATATTTTCTACATTCTAATTTTATCATCTTTTATCCCTTTACATGACAATACATTTGTAATATTATTTTCCATAGAAAGACAGGAAAGATTATTTACCCTTTTCTCTAATATGACTGGCAAATATTTAATTTTTGTTATTGGAAGTTTAGAAAGAAGCCTTTCAGCTTCACAATTTTATAACAGTTAAAAATAGCTTCTTTGAAGTATTATTTAACTTCAATAGCAATCTATATCAAATGTTTACAAATATTTTCTGTAAAGGCCTAAATAGCAAGTATTTTAGGCTTTGCGGTCCGTATGGTCTCTGCTACAACTACTAAATTCTGTTCTTGTGGTAAAAATGCAGCCATCTATACTTAAAAAGTAATACATGTGGCTGTGTTCCAGTAAAAGTTTATTTATAAAACCAGGCAAGAGGCCAGATTTTTCCCTAGGGTAATATTTAGGCTAACCACTGATATATATTAATTACTTCTTTATGGTAATCTATTTCATAACATATACATTACTTGCATAGTCAACAAAATCACTAAGCTATTTAACTAGAGAAGTTTTTTCCTTCTAACCGTTTTGCTGAATTTCCAGGCTTACTTCTGTTTCTTGCAGTAATAGTTTACAAGAAGGACCTAGAGTAAGTCTGAATTCAAATTCCAGCATTCTAATTTAATGCGCATGACCCTAATACAGTTAGGCTTTGTGTCACCACCCAAATCTCATCTTAAATTATACTCCTCATAATCCCCATAATCCCATGTGTCAAGGAAGAGTCCAGGTGGAGGTAACTGGGTGATGAGTTGGTTTCCCCCACCCCATTCTTGTGATAGTAAGTGAGTTCTCAGGAGATCTGATGGTTTAAAAGGGGTTCTTCCGCCTTTGCTCCTCACTCTTCTCTTTGGCACAACCATGTGAAGAAGGTCCTTGTTTCTCCTTTGCCTTCCACCATGACTGTAAGTTTCCAGAGGCCTCCCCAGCCACATGAAACTGTCAGTCAATTAAACCTCTTTCCTTCATAAATCACCCAGTCTCAGGCAGTTCCTTATAGCAGTGAGAAAATGGATGAATGCAAACCCAAGCATGTATTTATCTATTTCAAGCTCTGATGCTCTTCATCTATCAAGTGATGATAATAAAAGTTTGTAATCATAATATTTTTTGAAAAATAATTTGCATAAATAGTGGAAGTGCAAAATGTAGAGTTTGAGAAATAGCAGATATTTTATTAATATAAAGTATTATTTTGTAGAGCTATAGGCTTCTCTACTTCCTTAGGAAATAATGGCCATAATGTGTTATTCACAAGCATATAGAGAGATTTCAAGGTATTAGAAAAATATTTCTGAAAGTAGAGACTAAATTAATGCCAGTACTTTTTTTTCCCCCTGATATCAGTAATTTGAAAACCGAAAAAGGTTTGGGAAAAAAACATTGTCAAGATATGGAGATCAAAATATTTATTTTACATTGTGAAACAGCAAAATATTGATGCATTCTTTTCTCATAAAATCTGATTATTTTGGATTCTTATCTATCTAATCCTTGTTAAAAGCATGTTTACATAAAAAGAAAACAGCAAAGGTCACATTATAGAAATATCATTTCACAATAACCAGTGATTGCATGAAATTAAAATTACTGGTAACAGAAATTGCAAATAGAGAGGAGGAAATGTATATGTATTTGAATAATCTCTAAATTTTCTCAGTGTATAGGTTGGATAATTTTATATTCATGGGAATTTGAGAAAAATTTATATTCTCTTTATCCTTTTAAAATTACTTTAGTTCACAACATTTATATCAGCTGAGTAGCAAACATAGTCATCGAAATATCATTGACATTCATGTCATTCAGTATACTGGAAAAAGAGTTTCTGTCAAAGCAGTATGTATGCTAAATATTGGTGCTTTTCTTGTGATGAACATAACACAAAATGTTCTCAGCAGATCAATACTGGAGATGGATATCAGTGCTCAGGTATTCACTAATGGCTACTGTAGGTCCCAGGGCAGTTGAGGAAGAGCAAATTGTATCTTAATAAGAGTTACAGATCAGTAATGACAGTGAAATACAAAGCATAATGTAGAGAGTTTCAAAGTCATGTTTTTCATGGAATTGAATCACTAAAATTTTATAGGATTGATGGGTTCTTAGAGTCTAAGAAATCTTATTTAATGTCCAATATGTCACCACATAGCAAGGTAAAAACTGATTATAATAATTTACTTGTTTTAAAATTTGATTTGGCAATAGGGTCGCTGCAATGCACAAGCCCAGAAAATTTATTCACACTGGAGCTTGTATGCTATCCACTATAAAACTGGCAATGAAATGTCCATATCCCTCAATATATTATCTCCATCTATGTAAAGGTATTCATAGAGGTGTGCAACACAAAAGACCCATTTTGCCGAAAGATGAAGGAAACCTCAGTTAAATTTTACTTATATGTGATAGGAATCAATTTCACAAAAACATGAGCAAAGGTAGGGTACCTTTACCGTTATCAGACACAAAGTTTCTTTGATCTTGTTGTTTTACCCTCTCTAACAAATGGCATGGACCACATTTCAGCAAACAGGAAAAATTGTGGAAAAAGCTTCTCCTTTTCATCTTAAAAATTTTTAGATGCTGCACAAAACATTTCTAATTTAAATCCCATTGAAAAAACGAAATCATAAGGCCACAAAGGGTAGAAGAAAACTTGGGAAATGTTTCTATGATTCTGGATGACTATCCAGAATGTGCCGATGTAAATATCAGGGATTCATTCAATCACTAAGGAATAGAGGGTAAGCAAACATGGAGAACAATTAGCATCTTTCTGCACTATTATTATAACAGATATATTGATGTTTCATGAAAGAAAATTATAATATGTCAAAAATACTATGTCATGTATTTGGGTCTGGGACACTTTGGAATTGGACTCAATGATTGAAAAATATTTCAGTACAAAAATTTCAAAGTATAAAGATTCAGAAAGTCAATAGCCAATATATACTTCCTTTACTTTCCTAAATGTTCTCTATAGATTTTTCTTTTAAAAATCCAATGTATTAAAATTATCAAGTAAACTATAATAACCTATGCAATGTTTGATTATTAAAAATGCAATATGACTTATGAAGAAAATAAAAATGAATTAAAGAAATTGTATATATTAAGATTTTTCAGCCTTCATGATTTAGTTTCCCAACTTTGCTGTGTATTGGGATCACCTGGAAATCTTTTAATAAAATACTCATACTTGTTTATGGAGTGTAATCTGGGCATCATCATCTTTTAAAGTCACTCAAATGGTTCCAATGTTCCTCAAAGTTAGTAAGCAATTGTTTTTAAGTAAAATATAACACTACTCAGATTTAATGAAAATAAGGGAATTTATTAGCTAACATCACTGAAAATTCCTTAGATAAGAATGTGATGAGTTGTATAATTTAATTCAGTCTCTGGATTTATCTTTCCACATTTTCTTTTGTGTTTTTACTCTCATGATGTTATGGGTTGAATTGTATCTCCCCTCTCCCCTAAATTCATTTGTTGAAGTCCTAATATCCAACACCTCAGAATAGAACTCTATTTGGAGATAGGATCTTTAAAGAATCAATTAAGATAAACTGAGGCCTTCAGGGTCGGCCCTAATCCAGTAATGGCTACCTTCCTTACTGAAAGAGGAAGTTTGTTTGCAGACATGTAGAAAGAAAACAAAAAAACAAACAACAACAAAAACGTGTGTATACAGGAGAGGACAGTCATCTACAAGCCAAGGAGCAAGACTTCAGAAGGAACTAACCCTGCCAACACCTTGATTTTGGACTTCCAGCCTTTGCAACTGTGAACAAATAAATTTCTATTTTTATGCCACTGTCTGTGGTATCTTGTTATGGCAGTCCTAGAAAACAAGTACAGTTGTGAACTATATAGGACTAATTTTCTGACTGATGGTAAAATGATGATACTTTTAGGCCTATATGCAAAGAAAACAGATTGTCTTTTTAGTGACTTTTTAAAGTTAGGAAACATTATTCCACACACCCTAGAAAACTTCCTTTCAGATCCTGCTAACTGCATCAGTGCCAAATGCTATGTTTGATGGGATAACATACATCCAATGGCATTTCAGTGGTTTAAAGTAAATATAAACTATGGCACTTATTTCATTCTCATGTAGAGTCCACAATGAACATATCAGTCTGGCAAGCCACTTTCCTTTACAAGGTCTGTTCAGAGACAAAGAATGAAAGCACCTTTGCTATCACTAACACATGATTTCAAGATTCTTCTAACTATCTTCTATTACCCATAATCATAACCCCTGGAATAGAGAAACAAGACAAAACAAAACAAAAAACAAGGACTCAAAGCTAGGACTACCCTTTAAACATGACAGGTAAATTTCACCCATTCATTTTGCTGTTTACGTTTTATTGGCAATGCTTAATTACATGAACAAAATTACAAGAAAATTTTGGAAATATAATCCAGTCATGTACCCAAGAAGAAACAATAAAAAAAGACTTCTGTTCAATGGCTAGCAGTCTATGCACTCTTATTCCTTCAAGAAACAATGTCTACTATATCCACAGCCTGTGTGCTATAAGTCTACATTTCTGAATGAGCCATTTGCAAGAGATAGAATTATTCTTTGGTAAATTAGGACAGTCCCTGAAACTGTAAGGGAACATAGGTCTGAATGCTTACTGCTTGCAGTGTCCAATTAACAACAGCGAGGGCAGGGCATGGTGGCTCACACCTATAATCCCTGCACTTTGGGAGACAGAGACGGGTGGATCACCTGAAGTCAGGAGTTTGAGACCAGCCTGGCCAACATGATGAAACCCTGTCTTTACTAAAAATAAACAAAATTAGCTGGGCGTGGTGGTGGGCACCTGTAATCCCAGCTACTCAGGAGGCTGAGGCAGGAGAATCGCTTGAACCCGGGAGGCAGAGGTTGCAGGGAGTTGAGATTGTATCACTGCACTCCAGTGCAGGCAACAAGTGAAACTCAGTCTCAAAAAAAAAAAAAAAAAACAGAGTGAGGTCTGGTAGAAAGCGAATTTATTAACTAGAACTAAAGGAAGTAGCTGGATTCCTATCCAAAGTAACTGTTTTCATTTTGGTGGGGGAAAGCAGGGATTTAAAAAGGGAAAGTTGACAAAGAAGGCATGTAAGAATTTGGCTGAGTACAACGTCCCTATGTCTTGCCCTGGTGGTTATCTCGGGTCCCAGTTAACCTGGACCATAGGTGGATATCATCTCAACAATGGTCAGGTTGTTAATAGCCACCTTGAAGGAATCTTTGGAACGTTGCAGCTGGGTTTCCAAACTTGGTCTGTCTACCTCAAGATTATCTCCTGGAACTTCTACCAAGACACATAATTAGATAGGAGCAGTTAGGTAAATGTTAAAGGAGTATAAACAGAGAGAAAGAAAGGGATATGGAGTCTATTTTAAGGCTAAGAAAAAAGGCTTCTGGAATTTGCCTCAAGGTTATATCTTGAAATCCAAGAGAAAGAACAACAACAAAAAAAAGGAATGCATTTTGAAGTTAAGCTTCCCATGGAGGATCAGCATAACCTGAAGCATACCACTGTTTCAGGGCAAACAGCAGCATCTTCTACAGAATGATTTAGAACAAGAATGACAATGATTGCATTGACTACCCATATATGCTTAAGATCAAAGGATGAATAGATTCAGATACTAAAAACAAGTAGCAAGTTCTGATATAATTACCTTTTTGATACTTTGAAACAGATGGGGACCAAGCAGTTCTTGGATCTCTTTATGAAAATAACTAGAGAAATACCTTAACTCTGAAAACCACAATATTTACTGAGACCAATTAGACCCAAAGTCTTAAGGAAAAAGCACTATATTTTACTTCAAAAGCATATTCTTTTAAAAATTTCATATGCTCATCTCTCTGAAATACACACTGTTCATTCTTATTCATTACATATTACAAAAAAAATTGTAGTAATTATTGCAATCCAAAGTAACTTCAATCACTTGTTTATTGTTTATTATATGTTTCTCTTACTGTAATACTAACCTCATGGAAGTAGAGATATCACTTTCTTTGTATACTGCTCTGTATTCAACAGTTGGAATACAACTTGTCCATAATACAACCCTCAAAATATTTGTGGATTCAATGAATGAAATAACAGCAAAATAACAGTTGGAATGATGAATGGAGACAGAGAGAAGAGACAGAGAAATCTCCAAAAGTAATTTTAAGGTGGAGGGTGTCAGAGAGAACTGGAAGTCTAAAACCTAAAGATGGATGAAGATTTAATGAAACAATGTTTATTAGGCTATGGTGAATCAAGATATAATCTCTATCTTTAATCTGATATATCAGGAAAAACTGTATTATAGGAAATTATTGTTTGCACAGCATCTGTAATAGTTCAGCTGTTTAGTAAATTGTAGACCTTGTTATGATCAATAAGATATTGTTTGAATAAAAGAAGTAGCAAAAAGCAAATAAAAAATTATCAATTGTCAAACATAGCAACTTGATCTTATCCCTGAAAGGAGAAATGACATTTTTATTGTAAAGCTTAATGAGTAGTATGAAAATAAAACTGTCTTCAAAGTTATGTTCTTCCTCACATAATATTATTTTTGGCATATATTATATAGACAAAAATTATAGCTAAGATTAATTTTATTGTAGTCATTATTTTATTATCATTATTGTAATAATTTTTCTTGCTTCTGTAGCAAATTACCATAAACTTGATGAATTAAAAAACACATTTTTTTCCTTATATTTCTATAGATCAGAAGTCTGATGAAGATCCCATTGGACTAAAGGTAATGTGTTGGCAGGGCTGTATTTCTTTCTATAGATGTTAGGGAGAATATGAGTTGGTTGGTTGTTTGCCTTTTCCAGCTGCTAGAACTATCTGTATTCCGTGGTTTGTGGCCCATTTCCTGCATTTAAAAAGCCAGGAATGGCAGATTGACTCCTTCTCATATCCTATCACTCTGGTCTGCTCTTCTGCCCCACTCTAACAGTTTTAAGAGCACTTGAGATAACTGACATTGGGCCCACATTAAAAAATTCAGGATGATCACCCTCTTTTAAGGTCAACCAACTAACAATCTCAATTTCATCTTCAACCTTAATACTATTTGTAAAACTAGCCTAGTCACAGGTTACTAGACAGGTTATTAAGCCTAGTCACAGGTTATTAGACAGGTTATTAAGACAGAGACATCACTGGGAGACACTGCTCTGTTCATAATGGGTATCATTTGTAAAACAAAAATAAAATTCTAGACTCCCCAACTGATGAAATGGACCCTTCTTGGCCAAGAAGACCACAAAGGAACCTGAAAAACCGAATCCCTGGCCATTTCAGAAAGGGAGGTTGGACATGTCTAATTATATCCCCTCACTTTTGGAGTTTAGGTAAAAATAGATCATAAGTCTTACAGTACAGACATATAGTGCAATAAGACACCAAATTATAAACAAGACCTAAGACCATGCAAGATAGGGGTTAAGTCACAACCTATAAACCATATAACCCCATTAACTCTTTTTAAAAATTATCCCAGTATAATGTGGCTGAGTTTCCAACTTGACTCTGGTATAGCATCACATAACAGATGGCAGACCTTGAAGCAAATCAAAGTATTTTACCCCAAAATGTATTTATTTGACATATTTTGAAATAGTCCTGCAAAGCTAATTTTTCTTTCATGGGAGAAATTCGTGTCTGTCGAAAATCTTCATTAATGCATCCAGGCCTTTTCTTTCTATCCCTTGCCCAAATCTAGGAGAGATTAATAGAGAGTCAGATACCTTTAAGGTTTGGAAAGAGACATTTACCATCTATTCTCTCTGCAGGCAGCTGGCTACCTATGAGGCTTCATCTACAAAACAAGGGCCTTGGCCTCCGCAACCCTCTTAGCTTGACTCAAGCATTCCTTTCTACAGACTTCAAGTCTTTACACAAAGCTTAATTCAACCAATGGCCAATCAGAAAATCTTTGAATCCACCTATGACCCATAAGCTCCCCTGCCTCAAGATATCCTGCCTCTTTAGGCTGAACTAATATATACTTCCATGTATTGATTTATAATTTTGCCTGTGATTCCTGTCTCCCTAAAATGTAGAAAACCAAGCAGTAACTCAGCCACCTCTGGCACACTTTCTCAAGACCTCTTGAGAATATTCCTTTGACTATGGTCACTCATACTGGCTTATAATAAAGCTCTTTAAATATTTTACACAGTTTAGTTTGTTCATTAACACATTATGATATGGAATATTTATCAATTTTTATATTTTAAAATGTTAACTTATTTTGGTCCCAATGTATCACTAAATTGGTAAGTGACTAATTAAAGGGTGAGGCCCAGCTAGATTACCAAAGTAAGTGGTAAATGTAAAACTACATTGCCTTGGCCTGGTCTCAGTGAGGGAAGAGAGTTATATTGACCCCCTCGCAGCACTTGTGACAGGGGTGGCTTATTTACTCAGCAGCTGTTCTCAAATCCCTTGCAGGATGTTGAACATGCATGTGAGCAGGTACAGGAGCCAGGGCCAGTGCCTTTGGATGTTGGCAGGAACAAACCCTGCACCAGCCTACAACAGCGTCTAGGTGTTGCCTGTGACCTCTAGAACCCCAGAGGGCATGTGTTAGAATTAGTACTCTTTGAGCCATCTGTGGATGGCTAAGTGTTAAACAGCTCAGTGGAGAGTCAGTGTGACAGCCTCTTGCACCCACACCTGGGGCCTTGTGACATGAGATTGTTCCCTTGACCTTGACCCTTTGTGAGCAGGAACTGGAGTGGCCCATTTCACTCAGCCAGCAGTCCATATGTTAACAGCTCGGTGATGAGTCAGGGTGACAGCATCCTGCACCTGCCCTTTTTGACACCGAACTTCTTATTTGGTGTACAGGAAGAATAAGGTCACACAAACTGTTTGAAGGGTGATGAACACAGAAGACTTTATTGATCAGTGACTCTCAGTGGAAGGAGAGCTGGAAAGGGGATGGTACAGAAAGAATGTGATCTTTCCCTGAAGTCCAGCTATCTCTGAAACTGTGCATTCTGAAGTTAGCCACATTTACCCATAGTCTCCAATACTCAGTTGCTGCTTCTCTGCTCACTTCTCAGTAGCTTGCAACCCCAAGGCTCAGCAGCTTTTATCTCCAACCACTTACTTACATCACCCACTCCTGCTACTCTGTCAGATGAAGTCTTTTTATAGACAAACAATAGGAGTCTGGTAGACCAAAAAGGCAATCATTTGGAAAGAAAAATGGCGTCAGCTGTTTTCAATTAGAACTGAGTTCCCAGGCTTGAGAGTGGGTTTTAGCCAGGAGCCCAGCTGTTCTGTATCACTTGTCCAGTGCCCAAGAGGAAAGAGGTCATGCGGAAATTTTATTGAGTAGTGGAAGTGGTTCTCAGTGGAATGGGGAGCTGGAAAAGGGATAGAGTGGGAAGATAATCTTTCCCTGGAGTTCAGCTGGGGATGGCCAAACACCTCTCTGACCATCCTTGGCCAAATTCCTCTCTGACAATAGTCTCCAGTGTCCAGCTGCCTCTTCACCTTTTGACATTCCGACACCTCTTCTCTCCTTCTCTGCTGCACCACTCTGCCAGTGGATCTTGGGGTTTTTATGGGCACAGGAAAAGGTGTATGGCAGGCCAAAAGGTGACATTTGAGTGGGAAAATGGGGATGTGAAGTTCTCATTTAGGGCCATGGGTCCAGGTTTGAGGGTAAAAGCCTTGCCAAAGACCCTGCCCTTTTCAGTCTAGTATTCCTCGGCCTTCTGTCCATATCACCAGTTTCTTCATGGTTATTATTCCCTATCCTGCTAAATTGGGCTACAAGGGTTGTGAAAAGTTGTCATAAGCAAAAATACATTTGTCCTACCATATCACCAAGCCCTGTCAGAGTTAGATTACAAGTGAGATCATTATCTTTTTAACAAATTAACAAAGACAAAATATATCAAAATGTTCATCCTTACTACATGAGGCACCTTACTGCTGAAAATTTACTTAAGGTGCATTAGTCAGGATTCTTCAGAAAAATAGCAAATAGGAGAGTGATAGAGAGACGAGTAGAGAGGAAGTAAGAGAGAAAGGGTGGGAAAGAGAGATATAGAAGATATTTATTTTCAGGAAATTGACTTACTTGATTTTGGAAGCTGACAAGCCTGGAATCTGCAGAGTTGGCCAACAGGGTGGAAATTCCAGCAGTAGTTAATACTACGATTTTCAGTGCAGACATATTCAGAAGTCAGAATCCCTTCCTCTTCAAGGGACCTCAGTCTTCGTCTTGAATTCATCAGCTAACTGGATGAGGTTCCCGCACATTATGAAGGTTAATCTGCTTTACTTAAAGGTTTACTGATTTAAGGGGGTAGAAGAAGAGTGAATAATGAGAGATTACTTAATAGGTTTAATGTCTGTATGTTTTTTGGGTGATGTATACTCTAAAAGTTCTGACTTCATCACTGAAGAATCTATGCATGTAACAAAATTACACTTTTACCCCATACATTTAAACCCATTAAAATAGACAGATAGATGTATAAATGTTATGCACATCTGAACAGTATCTTCACAAAACATCTAGATTGTTATTTGACCACAAAGTAGGTACTATAGCCTGACCAAGTTGATAAAAAAATTTAATCATAATAGTAGGGATATTGAAGGAAATTAAAAGAAATTTAAAACAATGATGGGTATGCAATGTAAACCAAAAATAAAATTTGAATTACCCCCCACTGCAATCATCTGAATAGATTCCCTCCTTGGCCAGCAATTCCTAAAGTTTAATCTGAAAGACTGGTTCAAGCCATGATGGGAAGTGGGGGTCAGACATGCCTCATTTTATCCTCCAGCATTAAGATTAACAAAGACCTTAAGTCTGATACATAATATTTACAATCTGTTTTCTCTGAACCTTGCCACCTGGAGATTTCATATGCATGATAAAACCTTGATCTTCACAACCCCTTATCTTAACTCAGTCATTCCTTTCTACTGATAATCATTCTTTCAAACAATTACTAATCAGAATGTTTAAATCTATCTATAACCTGGAAGCTAAGTGCCCCAACCTGCTTCAAGTTTTTCTGCTTTTCCAGATCAAACTAATGTAAATTTTACATGTATTGATTGATATATTATGTCTCTTTAAAATGTATAAAAGCAAGCTGTACCCCGACCACCATTGGTACATGTCATCAGGACCTCCTGAGGTCCTGTGTCATAAGCATGTCTTTAACATTGGCAAAACAAACTTTCTAAATTGACTGAGACCCGTCTCAGGTATTGTGTGTTCATACTCATCACTAGTGCACAGAAGTAGATCTGGCATGCCCTTCATGGTGTAAATAATGTTTAGAGAATAAAATACTGATTTTTAAGAACTTTTTATTTCATTTTATTTGGATACCAGCTGAGGAGATAAATAGTTCGTACTAAAAATTACTCCACTCATTCAGTTATCTAACAGATAGTTATGTGCCTTCCATGATCCAGGTATATTCCCTAGGTTGTAGAGAAAAATCAGCAAGGAGGCAAACGTTTGCTTGCATGGAACTTACCTTCTAGTGGTAGAGTAAGACAATTCACAGGATTGGTTTATCCATCCTAGAGCAAACCTCCAGGATTCAAACTTATTCTAATTCACCTCAGCAGCTCCACTCAGTCACACTCCAGGGTATTACTTTAACAGGATCTAAATCTCCACACTTTAATGACAGTTCAAGCAATTAACATCTCCTAGAGGGAAGGAATCTAAATGCAAACAGCTTATGCAAAGCAATATCCCTGAAGGAGATTTTAAGCACCTAACCCCTAAGGAAAACTTATGCAAATAAGTATCAGTTGAAGTAGTTTATCCTTAATAAACATTTATTCAAACTAATACCCTCAAGCATATTCTGACGTCTAGCTACCACTCTACACTCAACACACCATTTATTCACATTGGCACATGGCCACACACACCACACAGGACATTTCTTATTACTCCTTTGCGAAGTATGCATTTAACTGAATCAGTGAGTATAGTAGGCTTGATTCAATTCATCTGAAGGTTGGAGAAAACCTTGATAAAAGCATTAATTCATCAAAGTTGTTTTATGAAATTTCACATTTATATATGACTTTGATCATTTTATGTGATTATGCAGGTGGTGTTGGAAATTGAAGTCAGTGGTCCCTATCCATTCTCCAGTTATTTATTTATGTATTTATTTTTTAATTTTCAAAATGGAACTTCAACAAACTTGAAGATACACATAAATTCAAAGTCAGGAATTAAGAAGAGATAGTGACTCAAGAGTTTTTCCTGCCAGTGAGATAGGTTTGTGGTCTCCCTAACTAGGAAAAATGAAGCTGCGGACCTTCACAGTGAGAGTTACAGCTCAAAAAATCCACGGACAAGGATAGTGAGTAGCAGTGCAATTTATGGAACAAAGCAAAAAGAAAGCTTCCATGTAGTGGAAGGAGACCCGGAAGGGTTGCCATTGCTGGTCCGGGTGGCTAGGGTTTATGTCCCTGTGTTACCCCCTCCCCTTTCTTTCTTTTTGTACATTCAGAGTGGTTATTTTTTCAGTCTTCCCTTGGAGTGGTTAATTTTGAATCCTTCACTCAATTGGTTAAGAACTCAAAACGCTGAGTCACAAGGGCCTTTTGCGAAAGTCCCCGAACCGGCCCAGGAAGTCCCAACAACTCCACCCCTCAATAGGACTTACAAAAATTATAAAGAACATGTTCAAAATTTCCTAACTGAACATAGAATTAGAATAAATCCTGAGCGTTTCATCACGTGACAAACTTGAGATAACATGATAATGAACAAAAGTTGGTCCTTAGAAAAAATATTAACTTGAATAACTTGACATTAAAAATGTAAAAGACTAAATATTAGCTGTGCTATAATTGAGTGCTACAATTTATTAAAATACATATAAAAAGTATTTATATTTCACATGATAATCCACTAATTTGAAGGAGATAACGGTCATAGATAACACTATTGAACACCTAGGCAGAAAAACCTATGTTTCCATATTTGTATTAATTTCAACTTTGAATATTAGTAATCATTGGCCCCAATTTAGACAAAGGCATATTCAGATCCAAATATGTGAGGCCATATAATTTGGTAGTGGCATAAATAAAGATTATTCTTTAAAGTGCCTGCACTTTGTACATCATCACATTTTATGGAACATGTTGTTAATGCATACACTCTGTGGCCTTTAGAGATTTGAACTAAACCATTAATAGGGGAAACCTTCCATATATACAGAACTCTTGAACAGATGTAATGAAAATCAAACTTCTGTGGGTTGTTTATTATTAAAAACATTTTTATTTGAGTAGAATTTGAATATTCTCTTTTTTTTTTTTTTTTTTTTTTTGAAACGGAGTCTCGCTCTGTCACCCAGGTTGGAGTGCAGTGGCCGGATCTCAGCTCACTGCAAGCTCCGCCTCCCGGGTTTACGCCATTCTCCTGCCTCAGCCTCCCGAGTAGCTGGGACTACAGGCGCCTGCCACCTCGCCCAGCTAGTTTTTTGTATTTTTTAGTAGAGACGGGGTTTCACCGTGTAGGCCAGGATGGTCTCGATCTCCTGACCGTCTCGGCCTCCCAAAGTGCTGGGATTACAGGCTTGAGCCACCGCGCCTGGCAGAATTTGAATATTCTCATTTTTCCTAGACACTCCTCATTATTTAAGTTCCAGTTCTGTTCATTGCCAACATTACGGAGATTTCAATCTTATTCTGGTAATGTTTGAGACACAACTTATAAAATGTTGCTGTTCTGTTTTCCTCTTATAGCGAATTAATTTTTCTATGCCTTATGTAGCACAAAACTTTAAATAATTGATGATGATGATGAGCAATGAATAGAAGAAGGTTGGGATACTATACTTTAAATACTTATTTGCTTTTCAGGAACATACCATTTTAAGAATAAGATTTAAAAGGCAATAGTCCCAATTTTGTGACCAAGCTAGGAGAATATGACCAGAGGCAATATAGAAAGGGTTTTATATTCTTCCTAATCGTAGAGCACTGTTTCACTTGTATACTGTTCTACCTGTATACTGATCATATCTGTAGTTAACATACTAAGTAAGATTCTATCTCATAATGTATGGATACTGAGGGATAGAGCAGAACCTAATAATAGCAAATTCCTGTAAGTGTTTAAAGTTATTCTACACTTCAGTGGTAGCAAGTCCTTCAATTATAATTGATTTAACGCATTAGGTTTTAAATCAATTTTGCTACTTCTTATCTTGTACCATTTTAGCATCATTCAGTGTACATTCAATCGGTTCATCTTGTGTCTGCATAAGTACATATGTGTATGTATGTAAATGTATATGTATACACGTGTGAAAAGATATGTGAAATTCATGAACACACAGCTGCACATGTGTGCATGTGATATATCACATACATGTATGGGTATACATACGTGCATATTTATAAATATATACACAGATATATGTATACATACACCTATGCATGTGTATATATACACATACTTTCTTAATTATAAAGAATTTCAATTCATAGACATTTGTAATAATAAAAGTGTAGCACATCTACCATGTGGAATAAAATCATAGTATTCTCTAGCTTTTCTGCATCACTTTTTAAGGTTATTTTTAAAATTGTTTTTTTCCTAGTTAGTATCAATTTTGTTTTAATATTGGCAGTGATCATTTCTTATAAAAATCTTGTTAGTATGAAGATTTCCATCATTCTATTACAACTTGGCATAATTTGGCAATATCATTTAGGTAATCTGATTAGTGATCTAGATTATAATTTTATCATCACATTTGTATTAATGTTTACTTGTGAAATCTTCAGTAGCATAGTTCTCTTCAAGATTATTCTCAATTTTATTTAGTATGCAGTTCAGTTAATTTGTTTTCTTTGCAGGCATCTACCATTAATTCTAGCCTTCTCAATTAACTTATAATAACATCTACCAGTAAAGTTGAATAAGAAAGCTGTTTGATATTTTTATATATTAAGTAAAACTGTATTTTCTTTCTCTTTGCTCCTCCCTTCCTAAAATTGTCAACCTGTGGATAATGCATCTGTTTGGGCCTTAATTAATCAGAGGAATACATCAACGCTCTATTTGTCTATAAATCCTAGATAAGACTTTAAAGTATTTTCTTATCAACCTTTCAAGAAGTGTCATTATTATCCTTTCAAGAAATTTCAGAAAATACCTAGAAAACTATGCACTCTCTCCTCTATTCCTTAAAATACAGATATTGTGTGATGTCAATTGACTGATGATTTTTAAAAAAAAGAACAGAATAGAAAGTCCAGCCACCTCCAATGTATTTTTAAAAGAACTCTTAAACAGAGAATTAAATAAGATAAAGTATGTGTATTTTTTTTTGGCCAGTATTTCACAAGAGTGAAAGATCTGTAATTCACAAATGCCACAATTTTAAGTGAGTTATATGAAGGTGCATTCCATGATTGAAATAACGCAGAAAGATCTCAGCTTTGTGAAAGGATTTATTTTTGTCTGCTACACTTTAACTCTGTTTCAATTCATTTCAAACTATATTTTCCTGGTGTTACTTACTTATTGATTTGAACTGAGCATTTTGTTGGCAGGATGAGCTCTATGAGGAGAGGCTACATATACTGTACCAGAATTTGGCACAGTATTTTTCTTTTGTATTTCTAACAGAATAGAGCATTGGATCAGAACTTGGCTTCTAATGGAATTAAAATAGTAAGGTGGAGCTTAAGTCATCAAATCCAACGATATATAAATTGTCCCACTACATTAGCATGTTGTTTTAAAAATAAAACATTATAATCCACCCCCAGGTGCTGTATGGAACTTCCACTTTGAACACATTTCTTTTATAACTTTCTGTATGTAATCAGTTCTGTGCTTTTGATGATTAATTCATGTAATTTGTTTTTTAGCACCTCCTGGATTAGAGACTTTTTTATCGTTTCTTCCAGAATTTTTAAAATTTCTGAATTTTCTGTTTAAGGCCTGAGTTTTTAATTTATTAATTTCAATGTTCCATATTGTGCCTTTAAGAATAAAGCTGACTTGCCGGGCGCGGTGGCTCAAGCCTGTAATCCCAGCACTTTGGGAGGCCGAGACGGGTGGATCACGAGGTCAGGAGATCGAGACCATCCTGGCTAACACGGTGAAACCCCGTCTCTACTAAAAAGTACAAAAAACTAGCTGGGCGAGGTGGCGGGCGCCTGTAGTCCCAGCTACTCGGGAGGCTAAGGCAGGAGAATGGCGTAAACCTGGGAGGCGGAGCTTGCAGTGAGCTGAGACCCGGCCACTGCACTCCAGCCTGGGCGACAGAGCAAGACTCTGTCTCAAAAAAAAAAAAAAAAAAAAAAAAAAAAGGTGACTAAGCAGATGGTAGGATATTGGACATCTAGGAGGACAGATGTATTCAGTAGAATGCTCAGGATGACCAGAAGCAACTAATGAGGTCTTCCATGGGGAATGTTATGCCCTTGAAACACTTTTGTATGCTTGCTGCTTTAAAGTCTTTAGAACAGAACTCTGATAGTGAGAGCTATCTTTGAATACATATTCTCTACTTTTGATAGTGTGTTTTACAGAAATGCGAGAAAAATAGGTCAGGTTGAACAGATATTAATATTATGGCTAAGGCTGAACTCTTAATTTATATTAGTGTATCCTCAATTAATAAATTAATGTCTTCTATTTCACAGCTGAAAGCACTATGTTTTAAAGGCAAAATGTGTCATTTTGTAATGTCTGTTAAATTATGTTGATTGCTCAGGTTTGCAGGATTAAAAATGTCCTTACTTTTTAAACAAAACTTGTTTTGCTTTCTTATGACTTCTTGGATCTTAAAGCAATTGTCTCCTAAAAAGTCATTTCTATTGTATTGCTACACCCAAGTTTAAATTTTATCTTCTGTTTAATTGTGCAGCAATAAAAAGAAAATACACAGTTAAGAACTAGGGATACAAGAGAGGGGAAAACTTCCTCCCCGACTTACTTCCTGATGCTTTCTTGGTTCCAGTAGAAAGAAAGCTGGATCTGGCCAACACATGATTGTTTTTTCCCCTAGTTTACCAGTTAAAAACATTGCTTTATCTTCTTAGTGACAAAATGAAATGGTGAAGCAGTGTCAGGAAGTTTTTCACTATTGAAACTTTATACACATATAAGGAAATATCAGCATTAA
Source organism: Chlorocebus sabaeus (assembly GCF_047675955.1). Lineage (NCBI taxonomy): Eukaryota > Metazoa > Chordata > Mammalia > Primates > Cercopithecidae > Chlorocebus > Chlorocebus sabaeus. The sequence goes on along the minus strand of NC_132906.1, from coordinate 33,809,375 downwards.
GGAATTAATTTTTCCCCAAAAAACTCCCTGTATGTCCAAGAGGCAAGTCAAAGTTGACAAGTATATATCTGCCAGTATAATACGTGGTCTGCAGAGAGACTAAACCTCAGCAAACCCCTTCCTAGAGTTCTCCTTTATAAGTAAATTAATTTAAATGGATATAAAAAACTTAGCACTATGCCTGGAAGCTTTACTCAACTAAACAATGTTATTTATTATTTAAAATAGTTTAAATTTTAGTTATTAGAATATGTGATTTTTTACAGAATCATTAATAAAAATCTTTGTTTCTATTTAGAAGGGAACTGTTAATAGAAAGAACAGTATGAGTAGGTGAAAGTATATCAGTATCTGAAGTTAAGTGTAGCTCCTGTAGTATTAAATATATTTTATTAAACAACAGTAAATAGATTTAGTTTCTCCATTATAAATTATTTTATTTCTTTCTCTAACAAAATCAAATTTAACAGATAATCAGAGTAGAATTCATTTTTGTTTATGTTTTGTTTTCCTTTAAATTGTGTTAAAAGTGAATGCTTTTTTAAAAAACTTAAAAAATAAAAAGTACAATGGAAAAAAGTGCAAACCCCAAACCCAAACTGATCATATTACTATATTAATTGGTGCTTAGAATCATTTACTATTTTCTTAAGGCTTTGGGGACAAAGCCCATACTCCTTAGTATTGCATGCAATATCCATCATAATCAGGCTCTAGTCAATCTGTCTAACTTTTATTTCTTCAAATTCCCAGCTCCAGCCCAGTACAAAAACCTTCAAACACAAGCTCCTACTCATACGGAAAACACTGCATTTCTCTAAACACATAATGTATCTCATACCTTGCTGATTTTGTACATTCAGTTCATAGCTCAAGATCTTGCATTTGAACCCTTCAACCTTAAGATTTTATTTTGTATTATTTAATAAAGCTACAGTAATAAAGCAATAACAACCACAACAAATATTACCTCAATTTATTTCCATTTGAAGAAATCTAATGGAATTTAGATTTCTGTTGCCTTTTTAAATAACATAATCATATTGCAAGAAATCAAAGTACAGTAGATTTAAGAGAAAAAAACACCACCACAATATCTGATCCAGGTCCTTTTCTTTAAGCATGCAAATTCTACCTCAATAAAAATTGATTGTTGCTAAATTTTTGTTATTTATTTATTTATTTTTCTGAGACGGAGTTTCACTCTTGTTGCCCAGGCTGGAGTACAATGGCACGATCTCAGCTTACCACAGTCTCTGCCTCCCGGGTTCAAGCAATTCTCCTGCCTCAGCCTCCCAAGTAGCTGGGATTACAGGCATGCACCACGATGCCCAGCTAATTTTTGTATTTTTAGTAGAGACGGGGTTTCTCCATGTTGGTCAGGCTGGTCTCAAACTCCCCACCTCAGGTGATTTCCCTGCCTCAGCCTACAGAAGTGCTGGGTTTACAGGCATAAGCCACCACACCCGGCCTAAATTTTCAATATACATGTACACAAAGGTGGATATCATAAGAATAATTAGGAAGTTGTCCCATATTCAATGAACTGATGCTCAAAATTTAGTTTTTCTTTCATATATAATATTTTATTTATGTAAGACCTTTTTTACCCCATCCTGGTTTGGACTTACACAAATTTAACACAAAACTCTAATATGCTTTTGTAGCTATCATTCATTTGAAGATAAAGTAATTTGTTTTCATTACATGTAATTCAGTAAGTATAACTTAGATGAATATCATTTTAAAGATTAATTTTCTTTATATTCATTTAATTTTCTCGTAAATTTTGAATTGTAAATAAATATTATTCTTTTAATCCTATAGAATAAACCTTAGAAACTAACTTTCTGAGATATTGAGAAAACACATTATTGAAAAGAATTGTATATTACAGACAGGCTTATTATCAATGCATTTCAGAACATATTTTTTATGCATTTCACCAAATAACTCTGATGGTGTTTTGTTGTATTTCAAGATTATCAGAACAATTAGATTTGTGTATTTGTTACAGATTAAGTCACAGTGTGCCTAAATTTAGCCTTTAGATCAACTCTGAAAATGCAAAAAGTTTTGCACAAATGCAAAAAATGTTATGAGAATACTATTAATAGTAAGTAAAATTGTTATTATACAAAATTTAGCACTTCTCAACCTCCTATTGACAGTAGCCATCATGCTAAAAGATTAAGTCATTTCTGTCAACAGTAGTATTTATTTTAGTGATTCCAAAATGTGCTTTATTCTTCATACTTGTCTAATGCTCAAAAGAATGCTTTATTGCATGTCTTGTTGTAAATACACATGTTTTATTTAAAAAGTATAATTATTCGGATACACCGTGGCTATTGCAAAAGTGTCACAGCAACATGATACTACTCATACATTCTGTTTCCCTTAAATCTAGCATTTTGTTTTGGGTTATTTATCTTGGAGATTTATTATTCTGCATCAACAATGGCCATGCAGAGTAAATATGACTTTTTCTTGCCATATGAGATTATCTGTGATTATTTCTATCTGCCACTCTTTCTTTTTACAGGAAATTTGGAAAAAAAAAAAAAGTTAAAAAGCTTTCTAATAGCAGATTATGTATACATTTTCCAGGTAAAACATTATTTTATTAGAAAAATAAATGTGTTCTAATATATGTTTTGTCATATTGATACAAACTGTAGAAGTATTTTGTCCATAAGTAACAGTAGAGTTGAATTTAAAATGTATTTTAATTAATTGTTGTTACGTAAGGAAAAACATTCTTATCACAATACAATAAAATTAATGACATGCACAAGGTAAGATGGTGATGCAGATTTATAAAATCCTTAACTAGATATCAACGCCTTAATTTAGTGCCCTCTAAAATATATTGTGGCAAACTAAAAATGACATGACTTGATATGCTATGTTGATCAAAAAATGCATTTAACATTAGGTAAAAACATATTCGACTTTACAGCTTTCTCTTCCGCTCTTGTTCTGAATAATTGTTACTCTAGCACACTTCATAATAAGGTAGTACCCTCAGGACTTGACTATGCCTTTAGATATGCAGATGCATGTTGCCAGGAAATGGAATAATTGCTTCCATTTAAGACTTTGCAAATCAAAATACTTTCATAAATAAAGTGTTACTATAGTTAAGTAACACTAAAATTGAAGTCTCTTACTCATGGCAGAATAACAAGTAGCTTTTGTAGGCAGAATAATGTTACAGAAAGAACAAAATAGAAATAATTGGAAGGTACTGGTTTAGGGCAATAAACGGTCCTGTGACACTAGCAGATTATTTATTTAACTTTTTAAGGACATTGTCATATTCAAAATGAAAGGTAATACTGGATGATTTCTCAGGGTCTTTTCAACTTGTAGTTACCATTTACTGTATACCACTGTTTTATAAAGTAGCCTGAACATCCTAAAATAATATTTTACCACAGGAGGTTCAAAGTAATTTAGTTGCAGGACTAAGTCAATTAGGTTAAAATGATTATAAGGAAAATTTAATAAATAAAAGTAAATTAAAAGTAGTAAATGTCATCAATATGAACATATTTCTACAAGCTTGATGTTTTGTCTGTTGGTCCTATTGCGACTGACTTTTGAAATTTGAATTCTATTTTACTCCACAAAGGGTAGTGGCATCTATTTGTGTTGCTATAGAAATTCCTTCTTCATGAAAGAGTCATCAATGACACTGAATACTTATGACTGGCCAGACCTAACTTCTGAATTCGAGCCCTAGTTTACTAATTAGTAATTAGTAATTTCCATGGTATAGGAAATGATTTCGTTTTTCTAAAGGGTGACAATTAGATAAGGAAATGAAATTGTAAAGAAGAAATTTAAGAAGAGTATATCCCACTGATGTCTTTTTTTTTTTTTTTTTTTTTTGGCTTCACTTATACGAGACACAATCAATAAATGAAAATGAAAAATTTAAAGAAATAAGCAACTGTTTCCACAAATCGACTATATTTCCTGTATCTCAACATGTGAATATCTTATACTTGCTTCCTCAAATTCTGACTTTGTCCACACAGGTGAATGACTTATAGTGCTCCCAAGCATAACTGAGATATATATTACAAACCCAAAGATGAATCCACTCATATTTTATTGCATGAAATTCCATTAATGTTAGCAAAAATCTAAAATTCCTAGCAGAATGCCAATACCAACAACAAAAATAACATAAATTTTAAATTATTTATATTTACAACTGTTTCCTATTTATTATTTAAAAATCACTTAGGACAGTAATAGAGTTAGCACAATTTCCTTTATGTTCTCTTTTGTTGTTTGCTATTTTTTTTTTTTTTTTTTTTAATGTAAGGGATTTTCTTCTCTAGTTTTACCAAGGCATAATTGACAAATAAAAATGGTATGTACTTAAGGGATATAGTGTGATGTTTTGATATACATATAAATTGTGAAAGGAATCACAATCAAGCTACTTACAACACTGATCATCTCACATAGTTACCGTGTGTGTTTGTGTGTGTGTGTCGGTGTGTGTGCACGCGCGCACATGCGCGCGGTGGAGAGGGGTGAGGGGGGCAGTAAGAAAACTGAAGGTCTCTTCAATGCAAATTAAAGGGTAAAAATTAGGTAAGAGAGCCTGGGGCGGTGGCTCATGCCTGTAATCCTAGCATTTTGGGAGGCTGAGGCGGGTGGATCACTTGAGGTCAGGAATTCAAGACCAGTCTGGCCAACATGGTGAAACCCCGTCTCTACTAAAAATACAAAAAAAAAAAAAAAAAAATTAGCCAGGCATGATGGCAGTTGTCTGTAATCCCAGGTACTCGGAATGTTGAGGCAGGAGACTCGCTTGAACCTGGGAGTTGGAGGTTGCAGCGAGCCGAGATCGCGCCATTGCACTCCAGCCTGGGCAACAAGAGTGAAATTCCGTCTAAAAGAAAAAAAAAAAAAAAAAAAAAAAGTAAGGAAATAAGATTGTAAAGGAGAAATTTAATAAGAATATGCCCCACTGAAGTCTTTTTTTTGTTTGGCTCCACTTACGTGAGACACAATCAATAAATGAAAAATAAAAATTAAAGAAAAGCAACAATTTCCACAAATCAACTCCGCTTCCTATATATTATATTATTATAACTATAGACACCGTGCTGTACATTAGGTCTCCAGAACTCATCCCTCTTATAACTGAATGTTTGTACCCTTTGACCAGTATTTCCCTCTCTCTCCCACCCCCAACCCCTGGTAAAAACTCCTTTATTCTCTGTATCTATAAGTTAAACTTTTTTAGGTTCCGCATGTAAGTGGCATCACTCAATACTTTTTTTTTTTTTTAATAAACAAGGCTTTCAGTAATGGAAAGGATTGATTAATCCTTGTATTTTTACTGGGTTAATTGCTTAAGGGTTATCCTGTTAATTTGTGATTCACTGTAAGTGCAAGAAGCCTATGTCTGTTACCACAAAACAAATTAATTATGCACAAATCCTATTTTCATCATATTTATAAAAAGTCCACCAAAACTTTAAACATTTTGTGGATTATTAAGTTTGAAACAAATGGGAACTTTCTATTTTTCAAATTAGTTGTCATCATATCCACAGCACCTGCTTATTATGCTGGGCTATTGCTTCCAGAAGTGAGAGGAAGAAATTGAGAAAACTTCAGCTCCTTGAAATTTCTGGTGCACAGAACTAATACTTCCTTTAGCTCTATTTGTTATATTAAAAATAGAGTATCTCACGTTTCTTTTTTCCAGGATTTTAAGTTACTGTGCTACCATAGTGATATGAGAAAACTTCTTCAACCTTACTTTCAAACAACGTCTCTTATTTTCCCTCATTGCTGATAAAAATTTGAGGTTTCATTACAGCAATAAAGTGGGCTTTCAGGTTGAATACATTTGAGTATATATTTCTGCACAGGCATTTCCAGAGTAGGTGACCTATGGCAAGACATAACCTCTCAATTTTAATTTTCTGTTTTGTAAATCTATGTTTACAGAAGTATTATGTAAAGCATTATGATACTTATTTTCAAACATTACTGTGAAGATTACATTAGAATTATTAAGGGTCCTTGGGAATATTACCACCATTTAATGTATGTTAAATTTATGTTCATAAATTTAATATTATTCTTATTCCTATTAATAAGTAATATAATTTTTCATCTTATTGATTATGCCATTTCTAAATAAGTGTTCATACATCTGATAGCTTCCAAACAGGCCACCAAACAGCACAGCAAAACAACGAAATAGGAATTGAGTCTCTAAATGAGAGGCTCACCCACAAAAACCCACAGAATAAATACCATTAAGTGCTATAAAACCACTTATCTGTCATTATCTATCAAATTAGATAACTGATTAGAAGCAGTGAGGACGGGCTGAAAACAATGAAAGATGAGTATTTTTAAAATAAGACTAGGGAATAAGAAAAATTTAAGGAAACACAAAGATCTGAGAGCATCACTAGAAAGGCAGACCCAAGAGGGGGCATATAAGGCTATCAACCACAATTTACAGCAACATACACTTTTTGGGATTAAAATAAGTCACATGAGAATTTCAGAGACGTCACTACCTGATTATAACATATAGTGTATGTTTGCAGGTGATGACTGTAGTGAATTCTTAAAATTTTCTGTTGTCTCAGAATCTATTTTGAATACAAGTTTAATTTTCTCATAGCAGAAGCAGGGCTCAGAGATCCTTGACACAGTTTCCAGTTCTACATCACACCCAGATGGCTCAAGTCAGTGACCAGAGATTAGAACTTAGAAGCAACTCTCTTGTCTAGCACGCTGGGCTCCCAGCTTTTCAGCTCCTTCCTTTAAAGGGACCATTTAGACATTTGTCCATGAACTTGAAGTGATCCACATGTTATTCCCTTATACATATTGCTAGTTGCCATGTGCTTTCTCTCTCTTCCTGACTCTTTATTCCTGCATGTCACCCAGGATGAAGGCCTTCCCTCTCAAATAATTTCACCTCTCTTGCTCAGTATCTATAAGTTAAAATCCTTTTGTTTTTTCCCTATTGTGGTGGTGTATTGAAATTGTGACTTCCATCAGAAGAACTAGGGGCTGCCCCAGGCTAGGTTTTACCTTGGACATAGGTCGGTGAGGGGGAACACAATGTTGAGCTCCCAGCATGAGAGCAATGGACAGGCAAGCATAAACTGGACACACGTCTGACAAGACCTGCAACAGTGTCTGCCATTATAAACAAGTTTCCTGTGAGGGGCTTGCTTTGGTGTGGATCTGACAACTAGTATTAGGCTGTTAGCCAGGTAAAATAAGAATTCTGTGAAAGTTGTACAGTAAGCACCCTTGTCTAGCCTCCCCTTCATTTCCTGTTGAGGCAGGTTGCTAGCTGCTCTGGGACTGGAACCCCAGTTTAGCTAAGGCTCCCAAAACAATGGTAAATTTCAATGGTAAAGATTATGGAGCGCCTTTAAACTAGAGGAATTTGTTCTTTATGCAATAGGGAGACGTTATAAATTCTAGCTCAAGTAATATGACAAAAAGCCAGTAACGTTAAATTCTTATAGAACCGTGACTGTGACCAGAATCTGGTGTAGTAGTAAAGAAAATGGATATAAGTGATAGATACGAAAAAGTAGTTACACATGATGGACAAACTTGATTTAGATAACAAAGAAAGGTGATATTTTATTATGTTACAGATTGGACATTTGAAAACAGTAATATACAGAAACTGGAAATGGGAGATGAGCTAGTTTGGAGAAGATGGTAAGTTTGATTTGGACTGGTGAGATCATTAGATAAATTTCAAGTGGAAATGTTTGTCAGCTAGATCCTGGAAAATCATGGGTAAATTAATTCACCCATGAATTTCCCTCAGTACTTTATTATACAAGATAATGAACACTGGAAGGAAATATACTCAAATGCTATTTTTCTTTCACATTTTCCCTTGATTAAATGTCATTTTTAAATTGAGGTGGTTAACCAGATAAACAGGGTAGGTAGCTGATTAAATTTGTTTGGTTCAAATTTAGTGATGATTGGAAGTGAATAAGCTATGATTAGATATTATTATTTCATGATTTTCACCAAAATTTTTATTCTTTACAGGGACTGTGATTATGATGGGTTGTGTGTTTGTGTGTGCATATGAAATATACATTTGTTGTATAGAGAATATATATTTATTATAAATATAATATTGGCAACACTCTAAGGGTGCTTCTCTAGGTAAATTTTTTGACAGTAGGGTATTAAGAAAATAATTTAGGCTGGGCATGGTGGGTCACACCAGTCATCTCAGCACTTTGAGAGGCTGAGACGAGTGGATCACTTGAGCCCAGGAGTTCAAGACTGGACTGGCCAACATGGTAAAACCCCATCTCTACAAAAATACAGAAAATTAGCTGGGCGTAGTGGCCAGTCCCTGTGGTTCCGGCTACTCGGAAGGCTGAGGCAGGAGAATTGCTTGAATTGGGGAGGCAGAGGTTGCAGTGAGCAGAGATTGTTCCTCTGCACTGCAGCCTGGTGACAAAGCAAGACTCTGTCTCAAAGTAATAATAATAATGATAATTTTGAGTTTGAATATTTTGTGCATGTATGGATGTTGTAAATTGTTATATGTTATGTTTAGCTATGCAAACTGGATAACAATTTACATACTCTAAATTCTCACACAAAAGAATCATCAATTTACGGTAGTAATTCCTGTAAGTTTAAAATAGCTAGGCAGAGAACATGATCATAAATGTGGTTTGGAGTAGATAAGTCATCTTTATATTTCACAAAATATTCCAGCAGGGCCACAAATAATTTAAAAATGTGTTTGCAGGTGAACAATCAGAGAAAATCCATTTTAGAAAGGGAGAAAATAGTTTCTAAATTTTTAAAAATACATATTCTAAAATTAAAGTTGATTTTCTAATAAAAAGTTAATGTATCTTATAAGAAGTACATTTGCTGTCTAGTAACAACAATCTCAAATAATATAGGAACGTAAAATATATTAACTTACTTTTTTCTCATGAAACATAAAAAAGACCAACATAGGCGTTTCAGATTTGGTATAACAGCTCCTTGTTTACCATGGACAAATGTTCTACCTACTCTGTTTATGTTTAAGCTTCCCTAGCCTGGGTTTCTGTTCTCAAAATTGCCTTGATATTTCTAGATTCTAATCAGGAAAGCAAAAATTAATCATGGGAAGGGTAAAAATATGTATATATGAACTCTTTGCCCCCTTTCTAACCAGCATTTCCAAGATTCCTATACAATGCCTGTTTTTAACATATGTTGGCAAGTTTGGTTTTTTTTGTTGTTGTTGTAATATGGCCAAATCAATCTGTAAGGCAGGCTAGAAACCCTTTTTGAAAGCTGTTTACACTGCTACCTGAATACAATTGGAGTTCTGCTATTAAGGAAAAAATGGGAAGTTGTTTTGCATAGGGAACTAGGTATCTTCACCGGGAGTTTTTAGAAAATATGATGAATCCCAATGATAAATGAAAAATATATGGGAATATATGCAAGTGTCATTATCTGCGACAAAAGGGAATAGGAAAGGACCACGAATGGACACATACTATTATTCTGACATTTGACTTTACTCATTAGTCAATGCACTGTTTTCAATTAAGGGGATGGTATAATGACATTCTGATACCTAGTTGGCTTAATCCGCTCTCCTTTACAGATACTACAGCTAATGTAGAAACTGTAATCACTAATCAAGTGATTTTTTTGGTAGCTGTTGGTAAGTTACTATAGATTACTAAATAGTTCTAGGAGAAGGCTATTAAGTGGATGGAAAATTTTTCATGGAACTTTGTATTTCACACAACTGATGTCTTGAAGAATCTTACCTTGAACATTCAGATGAAATATGAAATCCTGATCATATCATTTGTTTAAGTGGTTCTGTTTTCTTATAACTTGCAAAGGTTGCTTACTACTCCCAGTATGTGGCCTCAAGGCATTAAAAAATATATACTGTGAGAGAGAAACAGAGACCAGGCACCATGTGCCCTCCCCTGCAAGACTGGCTGCTGAAGGACACAGGGCTATGGATCTCTTTTATTCTCAATGTTACTTATTTATGAAATATTTGCTCTTTATTGTAAGATTTTCCTAATATATCTAATTTTATTGAGCCTCTTTTAATTTTTTGATACTCTTTTTTTTCTAGGTCAATAATATCTGCTTACTTATTCTTTTCTAATTCTTTTTTGTATATATTATCTGTAATATTTTAACTGTGCATTATGGGTTTAAAATTATGTGGAAAAAATTAGGGCATTCCCAGATAAACAAAAACAAAGACACTTCATCACCACTACACCTACCCTACAAGATCTCTGTTAAATGTAAATTCGTTGGCAAATTAAAATACAGTATTATTGTAATCTTAGTTTATAACTGCACTTTTTATTTTTCTGTAAGATCTATACCTTTACTTCTTTTCCAATCGACATTTTTGTTATTTACATCACAGCTTACTTAACAATTTATTGCAGCTATAGTTATTCATACTATAGTAAAAAGTGATTTATACACTACAATTACAGTATTAGATTATTCTAAATTTAACTATATACTTATATTTGCCAGTGATTTTTTTATAGTTTATATGCTTTCATTTTGCTAATTAGCATTCATTTATTTCAACTTGAAGAAGTTGCTTATAATTTTTTATAAGAAAGTTCAGTTGTGATGAACTCTCATGTTTTGCTTATCTGGAAAAGTATTTTTCTCTCCTTTATTTTTGAAGGACAGCTTTGCCAGATAAAATATTTTTGGTTGGGTACTTTCTTCTTTCAGCACTCTTAATATATCATCCCACTGTCTTCTGTCATTCAAGGTTTCTACTGGGAAATCTTCCAGTAGTCCTACGGATGTTCTCTTGTGATTTCAAAATTCTCTCTTTGTTATTGACTTTTGGTTACTTAGTTATAATATGTTTTGATAAATACTTCACATTCAATTTATTGGAAGTTCTTTGGACTTTGTAACTCTAGATATTCATTTTCCTCCTCAAATTTGGGAAGTTTTCTTACATTATTTCTTTAAATAGCATTAAGTCCCTTCTGTCTCTTTGCTCCTTCTTGACTTTCCTAATGCATAAATTACTTCACTTGATGGTGCCCCATATATTTTTTTTGAGACAGGGTTTCTATTGCTCAGTGCGTGCTGTGATTACAGCTCACTGCACCTTCTAATGCCTAGGCTAAAGCAATTCTTCCACCTCAGCCTCCCAAGTAGATGGGACTACAGGAAACTACCACCTTGTCTGGTTATTTTTTTTTACCTTTTTAAATTTTTTGTAGAGATGGGGTATCACTATATTGCCCAGACTGTTCTTAAACTCCTGGCCTCAAAGAGTCCTTTCATGTTGGCCCCCAAAGCCTTGGGATTATAGGCGTGAGTCACCATGATCAGCCTGGGGTCTTATTTGTCTTACAGGCTTTCCTTTCTCTTTTTATTCCTTTGTTTCCCCTCTAACTACATAATTACAAATGATTTATTTTCATGTTGGCTGGTTCTTTCTTCTCCTTAACTGAATCTGCTGTTGAATCTCTTTATTGAATACTTTATTTCAGCCATTGTATTCTTCAGCTTTAATATTTCTGTTTTGTTGTTTTCTATGGTTTCTATATTTTTGTCAATCTTTTCCTTTTTTTCATGTACTCTTTTCTTAATTTTGTTTAGCTATTTATCTGAGTTCTCTTTTAGTTCACTGAGTTTCTTTAAGACAATTATTTTAAACTTATCTTGTCATTTATATATCTTCATTTTTGAGAGGTCATCCACTGGAGCTTTACTTTGTTCCCTTGATGGTTTTATATTTGGGAGAGAATGGTTTACCCCAATTAACCCAACTAGAGATTGTGGGGATCTTTCCTACAATTGCTGGATATCCTCACTCTGCTCCTCTATTTCCTTCTTGGTGGGCAACTCTTAAGATTACGTGCCTTTTCTTGATCTTGAAAAACTAGTTCAGATTCTTGGAATCTCCCTTTTATTTTCTTCTGGGGCAGTTTTCTTAATTATTTATGATTGTTCACCTTCTTACAATTCAGCAGAATAGAGACAGTTGCTGATATCCATATTGTGCCTGTGGAGGAGCACATATGCTTTCTGTAGGGGAGAATAAGGTAGGGACAGCTGTGAGGGGAAGTGGCTAGTTGGGGGTGATGTTTGAAGGGGAGAAAGAGGTGACAACAGCTCTGAGGGGAAATGGAGAGCTGGGGGTGCTGACTGGCTGGTTGTGGGTACTGTAGGTGAGGTGTATTTCAGGGTTAATGGGGAGATGTCTTGGAGTCTATGGCCAGGTGGTTGTTAATACCTGTGTGGTGGTTGTTGTGAGTTCCCACTCATTTTCTCTGCTTCTAGCTACCTCTAAACTATTCAGCCATTAATATTACCTCAGTATTCTTGGTTGGGCAAGACAGAAGGTAGTCGTTGGGGCAACATTCCATAAGGCTAGTGAAGCTGGGCACTCATTTCAATCTCACTTTGTGGGAAAAATCAAGAGTCTTTCTCCATGAGACCTCTTGGCACAGAGCTGTGACATCATAGGAAAGGGTTGGCACAAGTAAAGTAAAACTATTTTTCTGATCCTTTTCAAAGTGTTTATTCTTGGATTTCTTGTTCCACCTATGTGCTAGAATCCCTCAGCTAAACTCCTGGGCTCCTATAAAGGCAATTCCATCTGTGGATGATTGTTATAATGTTTCTCTGAGAGATTGAAAACTGGTACCTCCTATTCCATCATCTTGCCGTCATTTGCCTCTTTGTCATTTTAAGGGCATATTTGATGGATATTGAATACTAACTTAGTAAGATTCTTTCCCCCAGTTATTGAAATGTGTAATCTGACTGCCTTCTAGCCTCCAAGTTTTCTTCTAAGAAGCTGACTACTATACTTACAGAGAATCGTCTTATTTGATGAGTCACTTTTTGCCTGCTGCTTTCAAGATTCATTGTCTTAGGCCTTCTACAGTTTGATTATAATATATATCAGTTCTAGTAACTTTGGGTTTTCCTACTCAGAATTCATTGAACTTCTTGGATTTGTAGGTTACTGTATTTCATCAAATTTGAAAAGCTTGCATAGTCCTTCACCCTCCACCCCTGCCACCACCTTCACAGATGTAAAAATCAAACACGAAAGAGAGAGTTCCACTGTAGATAAATTAAATGAACTGTATGTAAAATCATAGCATAGCTTATATGAGAGCTAAGGAATTAGAATCCTAACTTAAGGGGGCTTGAAGTGTGATATCCAATCCATGTGAAAGAAAATCCGTTGAACAATTGTTTTCACCAATAAACACAAACCTGTGAAAACTAAAGTTGGATTTTGAAACAACAACCAGGGATCATCAGACATTTGACAAATTTTTAGAATCCTCAGAGACTATTGCAATGTCTTTGCAGCTCCAAAACAAAACACGAAACAAAGTCTTTGACAATATGTATCACACAGATAACAAGCCTCTCAGGTTAGTTGTAATACAGAGTTGTTTTTTTTTTTTTTAATTTATGAGAATGTGATCTACAAATATAATAAAATATGCAGAGATATTAAAGTCTCAAGGATTAGAGGAATAATGTAGTTGAAATAAGCTGTGATGATATATCTGTTCTTGTAAAGTTTTTTTTCTCCTGAAGGTTTTAATTACAATCTTTCTAATACAGTTTTGTTTTAATTCCCCTTGTACAAGTCATATACTTAAAAAATTAAATTATAAAAGTATAGTGAGGTAAGTTCAAACACAAAGCTATAAACAAAATGAGATGTGGACCAAAAACCAGACTAAAACCATTGTTATTAATGGTTCCATTCTTCATGATTTTCCAGGGCACTGTCATTTAATGACAGTGACTAGTTTTGCTTTTAGTTTAACATTTTTTAGAATTTTTGTTATTTTTACTAAAATATTAGCATTAAAATAATCTGACATGATTTTGGTAAAAATTTCAAGAAGAATATAAAATACTCTTATATTGACAAAATACAGTTTTCTCTTAGTTTTTTAAAATGTCTTTGATGATTGTGGGAGAAATATATAATGCTACTGACCTTAAGAGCCCCTTCATTTACCAGGCAATTGTGCCATTTGATGTGAGAAGCTGCAAGATTCCCAAGTTGAGAGTTGGAGGGAGAAAAGGTATTAGTGGAAAACAGAAGAAATTAAAAAGAATGGGAATTAAATGAAGTAATATGGGCTGAGCATTTCTTAGGCAGAGTATGTAAAGAATGGCAGCGACATATATTATTGAGTCATTTTAATATTTATGATAATAAGAAAAGCTATTTATTAAGCCTATTATTCGCAACTTTTTTATTTTATAGTTAATGCTTTTGGAAGCAATGGAAAAATAAAAATATTTGCTAATGACAATACTAAACTTCCATTTTTCAAAAATTATAAAAATTTTTAATTTACATAAAATGTTTAACTTACCTTTTACTATTCATCTTTGAGTTTGTAATGGTAGTACCAATCATACAATACCTAGAAGACATAAACTCACTGAAGAAGTTTCAGCATCCCTTTCAATATTAGAAGTTAGTTTTAAGCTCTATGTTCAATGAAGACAAGTTAGAAAACTTCAGATGATCCTTCTACACGTCACTCTTTAATAAACAACTTTCCTTTACATCAAATGATTTGTTCTAAATTTGTTTTATCCCTAACAGGTTTCCAGCTTTTTATATAGAAGTATTAGAAGTAAAGCAATAGCTATTAAAGGGATAACTTTTACAAAGCAAGAATTAAGCAAATTGCTAAATGCCCTAAGTTTTGTCACAGTGAAATCAGATACTTCAAATATAAAATAATTCTAATGATGGTTCAAATGTTTTTAATTCTACAAATAAAATCAAAGTACAATATGGAATTTAGTTCTGTAAAAGATGAAACTTCTAATATTATTAAGAATGTTGTTTGAAATGGTTAATAATTCAACATTGAAAATAACACTGGTTACTTTTATAATGGTAATATAAAATTTTTGATAACCGCATTGTGTTTGGGAGAAAAGCTGTTACTGAATGAAGAAATCTACGTTGCATAAATATATACCAAATTTATTACTGCATACAAGCAAGGCAAAATAGTATAACAATTGAGTTAGAAATTTAATTTTTAAATGTGCAAATGTCTTACATATGTATCTTTGTATGTGTGTGTCTATGTATGTGTACCTTTGTATGTGTGTGTCTACTGCTCAAATATTTGTACATTTACTTAGAGAAACTGAACTACAAAATTGTTTGTAATAAGTCTAATGTTAAAAAAAAGTAATACTTCAGTAGGCTAGTATGCAATTTACTCTTACAAACTATTTATTAATTTATTTTTTTCCTTTTTTAAAATTTTACTTTAAGTTCTGGAATACATGTGCACAATACAGGTTTGTTACATAGGTATACATGTGCCATGGTGGTTTGCTCCACCCATCAACCCATTATTTAGCTTTTAAGCCCCACATGCATTAGGTATTTGTCCTAATGCTCTCCTGTCCCTTGCCTCCCAGTCCCTTGACAGGCCCCGGTATGTGATGTTCCTCTCCCTGTGTCCATCTGTTCTCATTGTTTAACTTCCCATTATGAGTGAGTACATGCAGTGTTTGATTTTCTGTTTCTGTGTTAATTTGCTGAGAATGATGGTGTCCAGCTTCTTCCGTGTTCCTCCACAGGACATTAAGTCATGCTTTTTTATGACTGCATAGTATTCTATGATGTATATGTGCCACGTTTTCTTTATCCAGTCTATCACTGATGAGCATTTGGGTTAGTTCCAAGTCTTCATGCTAATAACTCTCAATAAACTGGATATTGAGGGAACATATCTCAAAATAATAAGAGTTATTTATGAAAAACCCATAGCCAATATCATACTGAATGGGCAAAAGCTGGAAGCATTCCCTTTGAAAACCAGAACAAGACAAGGATGACCTCCCTCACCACTCCTATTCAAAATAGTATTGGTAGTTCAGGCCAGGGCAATCAGGCAAGAGAAAGAAATAAAGAGTATTCAGATAGGAAGAGAATAAGTAAAATTTTCTCTTTTTGCAGATAACATGATTGTCTGTTTAGAAAGCTCCATTGTCTCAGCACAAAACCTCCTTAAGCTGATAAGCAACTGTAGGAAAGTCTCAGGATACAAAATCAAGGTGCAAAACTCATAAGCATTTCTATACACCAATAATAGATAAGCAGAGAGCCAAATCAAGAGTTAATTCTCATTCACAATCGCTACAAAGAAAATAAAATACCTAGGAATTCAACCTACAAGGGACATGAAGGACTTCTTCAAGGAGAACTGCAAACCACTGCTCACAGAAATCAGAGAGGACACAAATAAATGGAAAGACATTCCATGCTTATGGATAGAAAGAATCAATATTGTGAAAATGACCATACTGCTCAAAGTAATTCGTAGGTTCAATGCTATTCCCGTCAAGCTACCATTGACTTTCTTCACAGAATTAGAAAAAACTACTTTAAGTTTCATATGGAACCCAAAAAAGAGCCTGTATAGCCAAGACAGTTCTAAGCAAGAAGAACAAAGCTGGAGTCATCGCACTACCTGACATCAAACTATACTACAAAGCTACAGTAACGAAAACAGCACAGTACTCATACCAAAACAGATATATAGATCAATGAAGCAGAACAGAGTCCTCGAAAATAACACCATACATCTACAGCCATCTGATCTTTGACAAACCTGACAAAAACAAGCAATGGAGAAAGTGTTGCAGGAAGCCAGAGACCCCGAAAGGAGGGACCAGCTGGAGCCACGGCAGAGGAACATAAATTGTGAAGATTTCAAAAACATATATCAATTCTCAAAATTAATACTTTTATAATTTCTTACACCTGTCTTTACTGCAATCTCTGAACATAAGTTGTGAAGATTTCATTTTAATATGGACATTTATCAGTTCCCAAAAATAATACTCTTATAATTTTTTACACCTGTCTTACTTTAATCTCTTAATCCTGTTGTCTTCTTAAGCTGAGGATATATGTCACCTCAGGACCACTATTGTACAAATTGATTGTAAAACATGTGTGTTTGAACAATTTGAAATCAGTGCACCTTGAAAAACAACAGAATAACAGCAATTTTAGGGAACAAGGAAAGTCAACCACAAGGTCTGACTGCCTGCAGGGTTGGGCAAAACAGCCATATTTTTCTTCTTGCAGAGAGCCTATAAACAGATATGCAAGTAGGAGAAATATCACACTAAATTATTTTCCTAGCAAGGACTATTGATAATTAATACTCTAGGAAAAGAATTGCATTGATGTGGGGAGGTCTGTAAATGGTTGTTCTGGGAGCGTCTGTCTTATGCAGTTGAGATAAGGACTGAAATACGCCCTGGTCTCCTGCAGTACCCTCAGGCTTATTAGGGTGGGGAAAAAAACCCACCCTGGTGAATTTGAGATCAGATTCGTTCTCAGCTCTCAAACCCTGTTTTCTGTTGTTTAAGATGTTTATCAAGACAATACATGCATAGGTGAACATAGACCCTCATTAGTAATTCTAATTTTGCCCTTTTTACAAGGATAAAACAACCCCATCAAAAAGTGGGCAAAGGATATGAACAGACATTTCTCAAAAGAAGACATTTATGTGGCCAACAAACACATGAAAAAAAAGTCATCATCACTGGTCATTAGGTAAATCCAAATCAAAACTACAATGAAATACCATTTCATGCCAGTTAGAATGGCAATTATAAAAGGTCAGGAAACAACAGATACTGGGGAGGCTGTGGAGAAATAGGAATGCACTTCCACTATTGGGAGTGTAAATTAGTTCAACCATTGTGGAAGACAGTGTGGCCATTCCTCAAGGATCTAGAACCAGAAATACCATTTGACCCAGTGATTCCATTACTGAGTATATAACCAAAGGATTATAAATCATTCTACTATAAAGACACATGCACACATATGTTCATTGCAGCGCTATTTATTTATTATTAATTAGATTTTAGAAATTAGCTTGTCTTTGAAAAATATTTTGTAATTTTACCTATATGTATTGTGGTGATCTAAACTTTTGTGAAAATGTATCTAAATTTTGGTTGCATTTTGTTCAAAATCAGTAGAAAATTATAAATAAAAATATCTAGCACATTGGATAAAAAGCTTCAGCTTTCAAAGTATATCAGTCAAGGTATAGTTAGAAAAGTAAAATCTGTAGAAGAGTGTGTATTTCTGTGTTGTGTGTATGCATGTTTGTATGTATGTGGGTACAGATTTGTTACCAATAATTGGCTTGCACAATTCTGTGAGCTGGCTAAGCAGTCTCTGTAAGGCTATTGTCTAAATCAGTTCGTAGTCAACACCAGGTACAGAAAGAACAATGTTTGAATAAAGAATACTATGTTGTGCATTACAATATTTCTGAACCCAGGAGGCAGAGCTTGAAGTGACCCGAGATCACACTATTGCACTCCAGCCTGGGCGACAGAGCGAGACTCTGTCTCATAAAAGAAAAAAAGAAGGAAATAGAGGTAAAAATTTGAAAAGTGCATAAGTTACACAAGAGTTAAAAAAGACCTTAAGTTAAAAAAAAAAATCAAATAGGAGAAAGCAAAAAAAGTGAATCATTATGATGAACTAACTTAACTTGCTGAATGTGAATATGCATAAGAAAAATCAAAAGTAATTCTGAGATTTCAAAATTTGATAAATTAGAGTACACATTGACTTTAATGAATAAGGAATTCAGAAACAGGTAGGAAAGACAAATTGTTACATTTTTGGTATATTGAATTTGAGCTTTTGTTGGGATACCTAAGCAAATGGCAGAATTGTATGTGTGAGTCCATTAATATACAAAAAAATGAATGGAAACAGAAACACAAAAAATATGTACTTAAATCCATGGAATGTTGTTTCATGGTTTCCTGTGAAGAGAGTAAGTGATTGAGAAGTTAAAAACAATACCAAGGACATTTCAATGTTCAATCTGTGTTTATACTATCAAATTTTTCAAAACAGAATATATTAAATGATTATATATTGTACATATTACTGGTCTACATTATATTGTATACATATGCAGACACTGAAAATGCTCAATCAAATTTTTAAAAAGTTAGAAACCTCTGGCATAGAGTACAAATAAAGCTTGTTTGCAAACAGAACCTTCAGAATGCCCAAACTTAAAATTTGACCAAAGGAAGTTACATCAGCTATGGAAATGAGGTAAATCTCATGATAGGTCATTGCCAAATCAGAAACATCCAAAGTCATAGAATCCAGAGTAGAAAATAATTTTAAGGAGAGAAAGAAGATTTTAATTCAGAGCTCCAGAGAAGATAAGTAGATACATGGTATCTACATGGTAGTAGAGTACCATGGACAGGAGCCAGTGCAACTGTTGTGAGGGAAAAAAGATGTGGGCAAAAATAGTAAATGCTATAATTTTGAATATCACTTTGAAATATTTTGATCGTGTAAAAAACAACAAATAATGAATATGCCCAATAGTAAAGCAATATTATAGAGAGGGCTTTCTTCATTTTCTATCACTTTAATAAGGAAAATCTTGATTTTTGTAATTTTTTACAGCATTAGAATAATCATTTAGGTTCTGTTTGCAAACAAGCTTTCTTTTTACTCTACACCAGAGGTTTCTAATATTTTTAAAATCTGGTTGAGCATTTTTCAGTGAATACAATATAATGCAGAACACTAATATGTATAATATATAATTATTTAATATATGTCTGTTTTTGAAAAATGTAACAATATAAACAGATTGAACACTGAAAATTTCTCGGTAGAGTCTTTAACTTCTCTGTCAATAATTTTAAAAAACTTGATTTTTATAATTCTTTACAGCATTAGAATAATCACTTAGAGGAAAAGGCAGATCAAAAATTAGGTAATTACCTAGAAAACCCCATTGGTTTTACCCAAAAACTCCTTGATCTGAAAAACTACTTCAGAAAAGTTTTAGAATACAAAATCAATGTACAAAAATCAGTGCATTCCTATACACCAACGACATCCAAGCAGTGACCCAAATCAAGAATGCAATCAAATTTACAACAGCCATGAAAAGTATAAAATACTTAGGAATACAACTAACCAGGAAGATGAAAGATCTCTACAATGAGAAATACAAAATATTGTTCAAAGAAATCAGAGATGATGCAAGTAGGAAAACATTCCGTGCTCATGGATAGAAAGAATCAACATTGGGAAAACAGCCATTCTGCCCAAAGCAACTTACAGATTCAATGCTATTCCTATCAAACTACCAATGAAATTCTTCACAAAATTAGAAAACAATTATTTTAAAATTCATATGGAACAACAACAACAAAAAAGAGTTCAAAGAACCAAGGGAATCCTCAGCAGAAAGAACAAAACTGGAGGCGTAACTTTACCTGACTTCAAACTGTACTTCACGACTACGGTAACCAAAACAGCATGACACTGGTACAAATATAGACACATAGATCAATAGACCACAGTGGAGAGGCCAGAAATGATGCTACACACCTGCAACCATCAGATCTTCAACAAAGTTAATAAAAACAAGCAACAGGGAAAAAATTGTCTATTCAATAAATGCTGCTGGGATAACTGGCTGTTCATATGCAGAAGACTGAAACTGGACCACTTTATTACACTATGTACAAAAAAAATAACTTAAAATGGATTAAAAACTTAAATGTAAACCCTAAATCTATCCCTGGAAAAACCCTGGCCCATAACGTAGGAAATACCATTCTGGACATAGCACCTGGCAAAGATTTCATGATGAAGATTCCAAAATAAATTGCAACAAAGCAAAAATTGAATGGGACCTAATTAAACTAAAGAGCTTCTGCACAGGAAAAGAAGCTATCAACAGAATGATCTAGGGGAGTCCAATCTTTTTGCTTCCCTGGGCTACGTTACAAGAAGAATTGTCTTGTTTCACATAAAATACACTAACACTAATGATAGCTGATGAGCTTTAAAAAATTGTCTGTTTATAAATCTCGTAATGTTTTATAATATTTATGAATTTGTATTGGACTGCATTCAAAGCCATCCTAGGCCTCTTGAGGCCTGCAGGCTATGGGTTGGACAAGTTTGGAAACAAAAATGATAATATACAAGACAGGAGAATATATTTGCAAACTATGTATCTGATAAAAGTCTAATATCCTGACTCTGTAAGGAACTTAAATCAACAAGCAAAAGACAAACAACCTCATCAAAAAGTGAGTAAAGGACATAAACAGATACTTTTCTAAAGAAGACAAACATGAGGCCAACGAACATGGAAAAATGCTCAACATCACTAAGCATTAGATAAATGCATTAGATTGGATGCCATCTCACACCAGCTGGAATGGCTATTTTGGAAGGGCACAGTGACTAATGCCTGTAATCCCAGCACTTTGGGAGGCTGAGGCAGGCAGATCATGAGGTCAGGAGATTGAGATCATCCTGGCAAACATGGTGAAATTCTGTCTCTACTAAAAAAAAAAAAAAAAAAAAAAAAAAAAATTAGCCTGGTGTGGTGGCACACGCTTGTAATCATAGCTCCTCAGGAGGCTGAGGCGGAAGAATTGTTTGAGCCCGGGAGGCACAGGTTGCAGTAAGATGAGATTTTGCCACTGCACTCCAGCCTGGGCAACAGCGTGAGACTCCATCTCAAACAAAAACAAAAACAAAAACAGAAACAAAAACAAACAAACAAACAAAAAAACTACCTTTAAAAAGTTAAGAAATAGCAGATGCTGATGAGTTTGCAGGGAAAAAGGAATGCTTATACACTGCTGGTGGAAATGTAAATTAATCCAGCCATTGTGGAAAGCAGTTTGACAATTTCTCAAAGAACTCAAAGCAGAATTACCACTCATCCCAGCAATCCCATTATTAGGTATATACCCAAAGAAATACAAATTGTTCTACCATGAAGACACATGCACATGTATATCTATTGCAGCACTATTCACAACTGCAAAGGCATAAAATAAACCTAAATGCCTGTCAATGGTAGTCTGGATAAAGAAAATGTGGTACATATACACCATGGACTACTATGTAGCCTTAAAAAGCTTAAAAAGCACATCATTTAAAATAACATGGGTGGAGCTGGAGGCCATTATCCTAAAAAAAGTAACACAGCAACAGAAAACCAAATGCCATGTGTTCTTACTGATACGTGGGAGCTAAATACTGAGAACATATGGACACAAAGAAGGGAACAGCAGACATCAGGGCCTACTCGTGGATAGAGGGAGAGAGGATGATGAGGATCAAAAAACTACCTTTAGGGTACCATGCTTACCACTTAAGTGATGAAATAGACTATACACCAAACTCCCATGACACACAATTTAACTATATAACAAACCTGCACATGTACCCTTTTTTAGTTAAATTAAGTTTTAACTTTAAAAACTTATTTTTAAGATAAAAATGAAATATTGAAAGTTAAATAATCATCTCTTTCCTCTTTATCCATCTTTTTCATATCGTGTATTTGTTTCCCGTCACTGCTATAACAAGTTGCAGCAAATGGCATGGCTTAGAATAAAACCAATTTATCCTCTTACAGTTCTGGAGTTGAGAAGCCTGAAGCGGTTCTTACAAGGTTAAAATCAAGGTGTTGGCAAGACTGCCTTTTCCAGGTTCTAGACACTGATTGCATATGTTCATGGACATAACTCTTGACCTCTGCTTCCATCCTTACATTTCCTTCTCTGACCCTGACTCTACTATGTGGCACTTCTAAAAACCACTGTGGTTATATTCTTCCCACCTGGACAATCTAGAATAATCTTTCTATGTCGAAACTCTTAATTCGATCTGCCAAATCCCCTTTGCTGTGTAAAGTAACATATTCACACATTTGGGAAATTGGTACGCAGACCTTTCAGAAGGGCACCTTATTCTGCCCACCACATATTCCAACAAAATCTTTCTGTCTAGCTTTGAAATCCAGTGCTTGGACATAAATTTTAGAAAATCTAAGTTTATTTACATAATATGGCAAAATGTTTATCTTCAACAAGATTTTAGGAACCACATTGATGAATGCTTCAAACTGAAAGGAGATGATATACTAGATTTTTAAATTTACAATTAGTGAGCTAGTTAACACTGAGCTATTACCCATCATTCTGTGAAAGACATGGAATAGCTCCCAGAGTCAGGCTCTCACTCTTCAAGGGAAAACAATCACACATAATATACATGAATGAAGCGGAGCTTAGAAAAACAGGTAACACTACTATTGTAATGACTTTAATTTTCATAGGCTTAAATCAGTTAACTTTAATATTTCATTAAGAGTTTTTGGTTTATGCAACTTTGCTTTATATAACTTTGAAAGGGGTTCCTCAATGTAGTTTTTGTTTGTAACATCATAAATGCTACGCAGAAATTCTCATTTGTATTCAATTGGTGTTAAGGCATTTCACACTGTGTTTGCTTGGAAGTATTCCACACACATGATGAAATTATTGATTCAGTTGAACTGATGACTTATCCATATAGTCATCAGCAAATATCAGTGTCTCATTCTTATACATCTTTTTATCTAGATAACATAGCACACACAGCAATATCAATTAATGTTCCTTTCTACATAATTTAACCCCAAATATTCCTCCAAAAATATAAAGATATGAAATTAACTTATTTTGACAAAAAACTAAAATACAGATTAATTAAAACTCACTGGTTTTCAATCAGTTTTATAATATCTCAAGCAATATTCCTGACTTTGTCTTCCTTGTATGTTCATGAGTGTAGAAGAAGGATGATGAACTGTTGAGAGCTTTTGCCTCTTTGCTGATATTAATCTCAAATGTCCCATATCTGCATGTATTGTACTTTCAGTATGTATAGGAACATAGAGAGAACAATAAGAA
Organism: Chlorocebus sabaeus; assembly: GCF_047675955.1. Taxonomy (NCBI): domain Eukaryota; kingdom Metazoa; phylum Chordata; class Mammalia; order Primates; family Cercopithecidae; genus Chlorocebus; species Chlorocebus sabaeus. The sequence continues at coordinate 33,785,486 of NC_132906.1, read as the reverse complement.
GAAAAGGAAAAGAATAACAGCAGGAAAATATTTTTAAAAGTGATATTTTACCTCCACTTAAATATAAATTTGCCCTCACACAGTTTAGCTTCAAATTTTAATGTCCTCTGTTCAATTTCAAAGTCAGAAATACTGAATTTTTCTCTTTCATTCCCGAGGCCTGTTGTGAAGGTTAAAGAACTATCATTAATAGGAAATAGAGTTGAATGTTTATTAATGCTGGACTTTGAAATAACCACTGATACCATAGTACGCAGCAGGTCTCAAGCAAACTCCACTAATTCATAGTTCTCATTTACACTCCCACATGGACAACTGAAAAATTAGAAAAAGATATTTGTATCCTTGTGACAAGTCAGCAGGTAGAAAAACAAATATTTAAAAACTGCCAGCTTTACCAATACCATCTAGGCATGCAACATGAAAACAATTCTAACCCACTGTACTTGTGGAAAATTTTAAAATATTTCAGGAAAACAATAAGCCCAGGTAATTACTGTAGAGTTCTACTCACTATTCTGGAAGAACACAGAATGCTACTTACCCTGTCTATTTTATCCCCATTGGGCAATCATTCATGATGTGACTGATTGATGACTTATTGAGCACCGGTGGGAAACCATTTTTGCAGCTTTTGTTGGAACATATTTGACACATAAGCAGCAAATGTAATGGAATGCTACTGATGACACTAATAACGGAAATTGTGCTGAGTTCCAATGTCTTCTATCAGGTCATTCACTGGGAAAGCTGTGAGATAGTTAAATTATTTATCAATCCACACTTAATAGTGAATTGTTTTCATTCAACATTTGTACAAAGCATTGATATGCTTCTGATGAATGAGACTGATGGTAATGATAATGGCTACTTGATTTTTGTTCTGCCTGCCATTCACCTTTCTTAACTGTCAAGGATGCAATAAATTATAAGTACTGCTAAAACTTCTTATAAGAAAAATGAGGCTTTCTCACTGGGAAAACATTCTTTATCTGCAGTTCACCTAGAGTGTAAATCTGTTGTCTTTATTCTTTTTAAATTTTTTTTTTTTGAAGGGAAGGTTTTATTTTTACGTATGTGTGTATACAAGTATACAGACTTCATGGGAAATTATATTGAATCCTGCATTTTCTATAAGAATATAAAATTTCAGATACTATATCATCCAAAATTTTTGGTCTTTTGCCAAAAAATTTGGGGACAAGTAGCTTGCATTTCTGCCTTCTGGAACTTTCTTTTGTCTATAATTTCATGGTCTTTTCTCTAAGCACCAGGAAATACACTGGAGATTGTAGGAAAAAAAGCAATGAAGAGTGAAGCCCCTGCATATCTTTAAAACCTTGGATATGCATTATTTTCACACTTACTTTACCTTTACTGTCTCAAACCTTTAGCTAAAGACTGTGACCCTGTGACCCCAGTTACATAGAATGGAGAGTTTTGCTGTCAAAGAATCAGTTAAATTATGATAATTTGTATTGATACCTTAAAAATTTTTTTTTAAATCAAACCATCTCATTTAGAATTTCCTTTTGGCAGTTTTATTACTAATCACCACCAGGCCTAATTTGTGATCAATTACTATTAAGCATATATAGTATTTATCTACCTGTGAAATTATACCTTTGTTGAAATGGGCAAATATTTTATTTGACAGTCTCTATATAGTAGCTAGGAATCACTAGGTAAAGTCCAATTTTATTTTGATTTATTTAAGAATGTGCATATTATGTTATGCATTTATCTTTAACCATAAAGAGTATCATTTATATAATTGTTATAGAAAGCTAATTCACAATTTGATACGTTCTAAAATATTGGTGACATGATTGAAGGTACTTTGTTTTATTTATTGCATAACTTTCCATTCTTAGAAGTTCTCATCATACTTTTAGAATTCCTCCGTTTCTTGGTACTTTTTGAACCAAGTAATGTTACTCGACACTGTAGAGTGTATTTTCCAAAGATGACCACACAAATATACATCCAATTGTATAGGTTCTTCTCACATTATCATAGTGACACATTTCTATCAAAAGATGAGGGAATGTCCTTCATTCTACTTGAAACTAAACAGAGCATAGTAACTGCTTTACCCAGTAAAATGTAGCAGAAGTAATTTTGCGTAACTTATAATGCTAAAAGTTAACAAAACATTACAAATGGCAATGCACCATCTGCCTTTTTCTGTTTCTCTTTAAGTATACTTGTCATGAACCCAATCAGCATGTTGTAAGAATCACAAGCTACATGTTGATTCCTTGTGTGTCTCATCAACCACCAAATTTCTAAGTGAACAAGTCTTCAAACAATTCCCATCCTGAGCCTTCAAGACTCCCAAATGAAGTACAAGCATACTTTGTAGATATTGAGAGTTCAGTTCCAGATCTCTTCAAAGTAATGAATATCACAGTAAAGCAAGTCATACAAAATTTTTGGTTCCCCACTGCATATAAAAATATTGTTTACATCATACTGTAGTCTACAATGTGTGCAATTGAATTACATCTAAAAAATGTACATACCTTGATTTAAAAATACTTTCTTGCTAAAACATGCTTATGATCATCTGAACCTTTAGAGAGGCATAAACTTTTTCTTGGTGAAAGTTCTTTCCTTGATGTTGATGGCTGCTGACTGATCAGAGTGTTGGCTGCTGTGTATTGGAATGACTGTAGCAATATCTTAAAATAAGACAACAATGGAATTTGTCACACTTATTGACTTTTCTTTTTGTGAAAGATTTCTCCATAACATTTGCTGCTGTTTGATAGAATTTGCCCGAATTAGAACTTATTTCAAAATTAGAGTCAATTCTTTCAAACCCTGCTGGCTGCTTTATCAACTAAATTTTTATGTAATAATCTAAATTCTTTTTTGTCATTTCAACAATATTCACAACATTTTCATCAAGAGCAGATTTCATTTCAAGAAACCACTTTATTTACTTATTCTTTAAGAGAAAGTCCTCATCCATTCAAGTTTTATCATGAGATTAGAGCAATTTAGTCACATCTTCAGGCTCCACTTCTAATCCTAGTTCTCTTGCCATTTCTGCCACGTCTGCCATTACTTCTTCCACTGAAGTCTTGAACACCTGAAAGTCATCCATGAAGGCTAGAATCAACTTCTTCCAAACTCCTGTAAATGTTGATCTTTCGACTCCTTTCCATGAATCACAAATGGAATCTACAATGGAGAATCCTTTCCAGAGAGTTTTTGATTTACTTTGCCCAGATCTATCAGGTAAATCTCTAATTATGGAATCTATAACCTTATGAAATATGTTTCTTAAATAATAAGGCTTGAAAGTCAAAATCACTTCTTGATCCATGGGCTTCAGAATGCATTCTGTTTCAGCAGGCATGAAAACAACATTAAGCTTCTTGTATGTGTAGCTGGAAGTCAGGGACCCCGAACAGAGGGACCGGCTGGAGCTGAGCCAGAAAAACATAAATTGTGAAGATTTCATGGACATTTATCAATTCCGAAAATTAATACTTTTATAATTTCTTATACCTGTCTTTACTGTGATCTCTGAACATAAATTATGAAGATTTCATGGACATTTATCGCTTCCCCAATCATACAATTCCCCAATTGTATCTTCCCCAATTACAATACTCTTGTAATTTCTTATGCCTGTCTTTACTTTAATCTCTTAATCCTGTTATCTTCATAAGCTGAGAATGTACATCACCTCAGGACCACTGTTGTACAAATGGATTGTAAAACATGTGTGTTTGAACAGTATGAAATCAGTGCACCCTGAAAAGAACAGAATAACAGTGATTTTCAGGGAACAAGGGAAGATAACCGTAAGGTCTGACTGCCTATCCGGTCGGGCAGAATAGAGCCATATTTTTCTTTTCATGGAAAGCCTATAGGCAGATGTGCAAATAGGAGAAATATCACTGAATTCTTTTCCCAGCAAGGAACAACCCTGGGGAAGGAATGCATTCCTGGGGGTAGGTCTATAGATGGCCACTCTGGGAGTGTCTGTCATATGTAGTAGAGATAAGGACTGAAATACGCCCTGGTCTCCTGCAGTACCCTCAGGTTTACTAGGATTGGGAAATTCCAGCCTGGTAGATTCTAGTCAGACCAGTTGTCTGCTCTTGAACCCTGTTTCCTGTTAAGATGTTTATCAAGATAAGGACGTGCACAGCGGGACCTAGAACCTCATCAGTAGTTCTAATTTTGCCTTTGCCTTGTGATCTTTATGGCCCTTTGAAGCATGTGATCCTTGTGACCTACTCCCTGTTTGTACACTCCCTCTCCTTTTAAAATCCTGATGAAAACTTGCTGGTTTTGTGGCTCAAGGTTGCCATCACAGTCCTACCAATATGTGATGACATCCCTGGAGGCCCAGCTGTAAAATTTCTCTCTTTGTTCTCTTTCTCTTTATTTCTCACACTGGCCAACATTTAGGGAAAATAAAACCTACATTGAAATATTGCGGGAGACTTCCCCTGATAGTATGTCTCCATCAGAGATTTTAGATGATGACGTGTATTGTCAATGAGCAGTAATATTTTAAAAGGTGTCTTTTTTGTCTGAGTAGTAGGTCTCAACGATGGGCTGGATGCAGCTGGAGGCCATTATCTTGAGCAAATTAGTGCAGGAACAGAAAACCAAATACTGTGTGTTATCACTGATAAGTGGTAGCTAAACACTGGGTACTCATGGACATAAAGAAGGCAACAGTAGACTCTGGTGACTATTAAGGGGGAGAGAGAAGGAGGAGGACACAGATTGAGAAACTAACTGTTGGGTACTAAGCTAACTATCTAGGTGATGGGATCATTTGTATCCCAAATCACAGTATTACTCAAAATACCCATGTAACAAACCTGCATGTGTACTCCCTGAATCTGAAAACAACAGTTGAAATTATTTTAAAAATTCGATAAACCATGCTGCTAACAAGTGTGCTATCATCCCTTATTGTTCCATTTATACAGCACAGGCAGAGTGGATTTAACATTATTTTTAAGGAGCCTAGGATTTTCACAATGGTAAAAGATAACTGCCTTTAACTTAAACTCACCAGTTGCATTAAGTCTGAATGAGTCAACCAGTCCTTTGAAGTTTTGAAGCCAATCATTGACTTCTTTTCTCTAGCCATGAAAGTCTTAGATGGCATCTTCTTCCAGTAGAAGGCTGTTTCATCTACATTGAAAATCTGTTGTGTAGTGTAGCCATCTCAATTCTGTTAACTTAGCTTAACTTATCTAGAACTGTGGATAACTTGCTGCATCTTCTGCATCAGCACTTGTGGCTTCACCTTGCATTTTTGTGTTATAGAGATGGCTTCTTTTCTTAACCTCATGAACCAACAACCTCTGCTAGCTTCAAACTTTTCTTCTGCAGTTTCCTCACCTCTCTTAGCTTTCATAAAAATTGAAGAGAGTTAGGGCCTTGCTCTGAAAAAGACTTTGGCTTAAGGGAATGTTGTGGTTGGTTTGATCTTCTAAGCAAGCCACTAAAACTTCCTCTCTATCAGCAATAGGCTGCTTTGCCTTTCTGTCATTTTACTCTTCACTACAGTACCACTTCTAAAATTTTTTCATGGATTTTTTTCCTTGCATTCACAACATGGCTAACTGCCTCAAGCTTTTGGCCTATGTCTACTTTTGACATGTGCTCCTCACTAAGCTTAATTATTTTTAGCTTTTGTTTTAAAGTGAGAGATGTGTGACTCTTCTTTTCACTTGAACACTTAGAAGTCACTATAGGGTTATTAATTGGCCTGATTTCAATATTGTTTTGTCTCAGGGAATCAGAGTGTGTGAGGAGAGTGAGGGAGACAGAGAATGACTGGTTGATGGTGCAGTCAGGATATATACAACACTTATCAATTAAGTTTGCCATCTTATAAGGACGTGTTTTGCAGAACTTCAAAACAGTTACAATAGTAACATCAAATATCACTGATCACGGATAACCATAACAAATATAATAATAGTGAAAGTGTTTGATATATTGAGAAAATTATCAACATGTGAACCAAAGCAAGACGTGAACACATGCTGTTGGAAAAATGCCACTGATGAACTTGCTGGAGGCAAGGTTATATCAAGCCTTCAATTTATAAGAAGTGTAGTATTTGCTAAGTGCAATAAAATCAAAGCACAATTCAACAAGATATGCATGTCTTAGGCATTGCATAGCAGAAGAAAGCAATGTTTACTATTTTCTTTCTGTATTCCTGCTTCATAGAAATTGTTACATCATTGCTGTTTCAGTGACTAAACTTAGGGTTAATTCATTATATATTGACTTAATGGAGATTAACTGTTTATTGCTGCACAGGTAAGAGTATGATTCTTCCACACACCTACACATACACAAACACCCACACATGCACATATACTAAAATTTGAGTCAGTGATTTTGAGACCAAGTGGAAGGGAGACATTGAAATGACCTTGCAAAAATTTTAGCAAAAAATTTGATGACTCTTGAGGATGTTATCAATATCATTATGTAGTGGTAAAACATTTAACAAAACTATTATCTGTAATAACCAAAAAAACTCAATCTAAGAAAATGGATGATGTAGCTAAGGGGATTTCCTGGCTGAGTGTTGATCATGTTGGCTTGCTTCTTCTAAATGCCTTTAGTGAAATGCAAAAGCAGAGAGATAAGCTAAAGAATGAATGAATAAACATAAAGGAGTTATAGTTTTGTCTGAAAATGATTTTTTGCCTTCTCATCTCTAGACCGTAAATGATGCTAAAATTATAAAATGGCTTCGGAGCTAATCTCACATCAAAGACATTGTTAGAAAGTATAATCTAAAGATCAAGCTGAGGACGTGGCTATAAGAGCCTTGTTAAGATCCCAGAAAGTTTCAAGTTGGTGTCTCAAACAAAAATAAATTCCTCTGAGCATCTTAATGGTGCCATCCTACAACAGCCTCATAGAAAGCCCAAAGTACAGAAAAGTATATTCCACCCAAATTTGTATATGTGTGTTTTTTTCTTAATGGAGCAAGCACCCACAAGTTCCATGGAAAACTCATGAAGTTTTTTTTTTTGTTTGTTTGTTTTTTTTTTTTTAGTTTTTATAAAATTTATAGGTTCACTGACACACAATATTTCAAAGATTATTTTACAGAAACATGACGAGATCAGAACTAAAAGTAGAGATAAAATATAAAGAGGCTTTTGGATTCCAAAAGCAGAACCAGACTGAGAAAAATACTGAGGCTACAAACATTGGACATTTCTTATGGAGATGGAATATGCAAAAGGTATCCAGGAAGCCGGAGTGTGTATCAAACAGCTGTGGACAATCATTCCCAGGAAATAAGACTGATTTCTACTCAAGTAATCAGCAGACATCATGTGCTCAGCTGAATTCCATAATTTTTGTAGACCAGTGACTTTGTGTGTTCCTTCAGTTTTCTCCCTCACTGAATTGTGGTGTTTGGAAATTATGCCATTTCTGCACAACTATTATATATTGGATATGGGGGACATATTTACTTTTCTCTTAATTTCATGAAACCTCAGAATGCACAGAACTATACTTGAAGAGCTGTACTGCAGGAACTGCAGCAGAGGAAATTCGTCTGCGTCTCAACTTTGTATGATGATATCCTAGACTATAAGCTGATATAACAATGGGAAGGAACATTGGGGGTTTGTAGGAGAGAAATCATTGAGATTATTAGAATTTTTGTAGCCCCTTCAAAGCAAACTACAATTACACAATGTATGTAACCCTCCCTAATCTTACAGTGTGATGTTGACAGCACTTGTCAAGAGTTAGGAACTCTTTGACCCTTCCCACTGAGCCTGAGCAGAACTGTGCAATAGCCAAAGGGATAGAATGGGGTAAAAGTGGTATGGCTTGACTTCCAAAGCTTGAACAGAAAAGGGAATGTTGCTTCTAGCAGGTGCTTTCTCTCTCTCTGACTTTAGATTCCTGCCCCTGGAGCCTAGCTGACATGTAAGGATCACCAGGACACAATGAGAAGCCATGTGTAATTATTCCCACCAACTGCCCACCTAAGGTGGTAGCCTAGAGCCAGGGCCAACCATCAAATGTGTGACTGAATGAGTCTACAGTTAGCACTTAGTAACCAAATTCTGAATTCTCCACCTAAGCCTTCATAAATTGAGAATATTTCTTCCCTGACAGCTCAAATTTTTGATCCACAAGCAGCATGAGAGACAATAAATTCATATTTTTGTTTTAAGCCAGTAATTATGGAGTTGTTTCTTACACAACAATAAATTCAGACTAATTCAATGTAGTACATTGGATTACCAAGAACATATATTTAAACTAAGACTACTGCATGTCCAGTTGTCCAGTTATTTCCTTTTATGAACCTTTACATGTTGTTAAATCAAAATGTCTGAATGATATTTCAAAATCTCAAAATAATAGTGAGATTTTTTACAAGGATAGTTTTCTAACAAAGTTTACTGAAATATGTAAAGTATATTGAAATACACTAAAAGATTTGAAGCGTTTCTCTGTTGTCGATTTTCAGAAAAGGGTTCACATTTTCTACAAAGGTAATGCTTTATTTAGGTGCTTTATTAGGCAATTTTTAATTAAAATTCGCATCTTTTCCCCCCACAATATAGCCTTAATTTAAGGTTAAGATAGCATGTTGACCTATAAACACACAGTAGTGTATAAATCATGGAGTAGAAACTTTTCAAAAAATAAGGTACAGAAAGAGTAGTAAAAAATTAAATTCAAAACAGTTGACACAAGATTCAGGTTCTTATGAATTTATATTTTATAGTATGCTACACACTGTTATATTAATACCCCTTTATATTAAAAATAAACTATAAGGCCTTTAAAATACAAAGATATTATCACTGATTATTCAAAAATACTGACAACTATTTTCCAGTGCAGCACTGGTGTTTCAAGAAAAACAAAAGCAAGGTACAGCAATTTGTTAACAAAAATGTATATGCTTTTGGATAGCAATATTTCACATTGTTAGGCATATCCTCTATTTTCCCAAAAAGCGACATATGATAATTTAAAACTTTGGAAGTCTTACTGAATAAAATAAAATAATAGAAACTAGATATTTCTCATATATTTTGTGTATCAAAATATGCAAGCCGTCATTGATTTACTTATTTATTTAAATTATTTAGCCTGAGTGTTGTAAGTCATGAATTCAGTAATGGTGTACCATGTTTCTTATTACCAAATTATACAGCCAACTAGAACAATATCAAAGCACTACATTAAAAATATATAATATATATATCCAAATTACATACATATGTATGTTTATATTTGTGTGTGTGTGTGTGTGTGTGTGTGTATACATATGGTAACAATCTACAAATTGGGTGTTTCTGATTCCTTCTCTTTTATTTTTCTCCATAAATTCCATTAGCATGTATACACTCTAATGCAACTCTAATATCTTAGTATCTTAGTGGGTGTTTTATAAATAGGAATTGAAATTTTGAAATAATTCAGAAATTTGGTCATTTCTCCTTCTAATGACCCATAAATTTCTACCCTGGCCTGAATTCTGTCTGAATTTCTTCTTTATTGTAATGCATACCTTGCCCACAAGGTTGTGTTGATTATAAAACAGAGAATCACGCTTTTATATTGGAGACACATTGGACCTTCAAGTCAGGAAACTCCAGGTTTTAAATACCTAATTTTCATTGATTACTTCAGGATAATTATGCAACATTTTAAAGCCTCGCGGTCTTTATCTGCATAGCCAGAAAATAATAGCAAAATAATAGAAAATTTCTGAATTTTGAAGAATTAAATGAATGCATGCAAAATGCATGCCTCATGGTAAGCATGCAATCATTGATGACTATTATAATAATTGATAGGACCTCATCAGCTACTTGGCTAGGGGAAGGTTGAGACAGACAGAGAAGTTTAGTATTCTGCATCTGCTGACTCTCCAATGTCAATCCTCAAATATCAAAATTCTATACCTAAGAACGAGAAATTATTTCAAACATCATAGATTAAACACCTTAGCAGTAGAGCAACTAATATTTGGGTAGTCACTAATTTTTGCTGGGTAAGGATGACATTTATAATGATTAGGAGTTCTCTAAGTGAGAGACTGCCATCCTACAGGAATGATAAGAGAAGTTTAATCCATTTATTTGATCAGTATGATGCTTACATCCACCTCAATATGTTGTTCCCTATTTATCCACTCCTACTAGTAACTTCTATTTGGGTTTACTATTTATACAGAACGGGGACAAACCCCAGCGGGCCTTCAGTTCATTTTCTTTTTAGTTATTTTACTCAAACACATTATTATTTACCTCAGAGGTTTAACAATGCTCAGTTTAGTATTTAAGGTTAAAGACACTGCTGCCATGAAGATGATTCGCATTTTCAAATTCACAGTTCCGGTTTCACAAGGCATTTGGAGTTTCAGACTCATTCACAAGAATGGGGAAATTGGTACAATTTCTCATCAGGGACTTCTAAACAGATAACTGGGTTGTTCTGACCTTGGGCAAGTAAAGTTCCCATAAGCAATTGGGACATTTTGCTTCTACTTATCATTTTGGGGTCACCAGCTGCTATTGTAAGGGCAATGTGCTTTGGGAATTCAAGCCAGAAAATTTGGAGGGGCTATTGGGCAATCCGGGGATGAGCAGGAGTGTCCGCCTCCAAGGAATCATTCTTGTGAGCCACTTTGCCGGCGGCTGAGAACTGTAATAGGAGTTGAATAAGAGAGATAATTGGAATGGGAAAAAGGGAAGGAGAAATCAAGTAAAATAAATTACACCAAGTGTTTCATTCTGAAAGTCAAAGTTATATCCTGTGTGTACTTTCTTTCCTCTACCTTGCCCTGCTCATTTTCCCATGTCACAAATGACACCACATCCCTCAGTCTCACACAGATCTTGTGCTCTGGGCCTCAGAAACATGCTAGATTCTATTGCTCAATAGGCACAAAGTCAGAGAACAAGCTTTTTATTTTTATTTATTTATTTTTTTAAAGTTGTCATTTTTCCACAGTAAGAACTCATATAACAAGAACATTTGTGAAAGCCATATTAATATGTTTACTATATTCAGAATTTGATTATTGTGATTTTTATCATTTATTGTATTTCACATTTGAAGAAAATTCTGAAGATTTGTTTTTAACAACAAAAATATAGCAGGTTTACTTTTAGAATTCTGAATTTTCTAGTAAAAGGTAATATATCTAAAAGTATCTATCTAATAATATGACTAATTTAAAATTGGCTTCAATGTATTCAAAATTTGGTTTTACAGTACTTGTATTTTATTTTACTTATATTTTCATGTTTAGTGGCACATAAAATATTATCATTTTATTTTAATATAGCCAGAACTTCATATTTTACTATCACATAGTACTAACTCAAAATGTTTCTTGAAGCCAAACAAAGCAAAAAAATGGTTGTTGAATAAGTAACATCAAGTAGCAGTTATGTTACCCACAATGGAAAGGAAATTTGAATGATAATCTATTAGTATCTTGAAATTTTCTGAAACTATACAGATCTCTCTCTCTCTTTCTCTGTCTACACATTGCTACTTACTAACTAGGATCAAGCATGGAATTAAAAAATTTCTCTTTCAAGAAAGAAATTTGGAATGACCAGACATCATAAAGAAATACCCAACTAAGCTATTTTTTTTTTTCTGAAGGAGACAAATACTGAACTTTTAAATTATATTTTTATTTTCTGTTTTGTAAATTATTGATGTGTTCAAATATTTGTTTACATTGAAATACAGTAAGTTCTTATCAAATATCTTCATAGGTGCTTGAAAACTGTGGCTTTATATAAAATGACCCAAAACAATTTTGACCATAGACTAATTGATATAAACAAGCATTAAGTTCATCAGGCATATTTCTAGTCACAAAAGCATCTAATATTAAATATTGAATTAATGTCAGCTATAAACACATTTTAAAAATGTTAATAAAAGTGAGTGAGATAATACTTTACCCAATTTATGGTGAATGAAAGAGTGATGGTTGCTGTACCGGCGGTGGGTTAAATCAAAGAATCAAAGTTTTCAAACAAAACTGTAAGGAGCATCTCCTACCGCCATGCGGTTCAAAATCAAACAGTAACAAATACGGTGCAGTTAGTGGGCACGTTCCTACCACACTGTTTATTGTCGTGCATTTATATGATTATCTATACTTTACAAATTTTTATTTGACCATAATTTGTATTTACCCATTTATTCATTTTCCAACCTGCTGATTCCAGTTCGGGGTGATGAGTGGCCACAGCCTATCCTGGCAGCTCAGGGTGCAAGGTGGGCACCTATCCTGGCAAGATGCTCTCCATGGCAGGGCACACTCACACTCACACCCACACTCACTCAGACTGAGACCATGTGGACACACCAATGTGCACATCTTTGTGGTGTGAGGGGAAACCTGAGAACCTGGGGGAAACCCATACAGCTATGGGGAGAATTTGCACACTCCACACAGGCAGTGACCTCATGCCAGAAGTTCACTTTTTTTCATATCATTATAACAAATGATGTCGAAGGAACCAAGCTTATTAGAGGATCTCTATATTAATGGTTGACTTTGCTTTTTTGTAATTAGCTATTATGTAATCTGGGAAATGAGCAAACTTTAATTTATAGCTAATATCTTTTAAGTCATTTTCTACGTATAACCTGAGGTCTGATCTTAAGTAAGATAATACTCTAAAGAACTATGATGTGCTGCAAATGACTAAGCTAAAAATGAGAGCTGAACAGAGATCTCTATTTATTTTATTGCCTATTCTACTCATATTACTTTTATGTGGTATTTCAATCAAGTTGAAAATGAAAGCAGTCAACTCACATCCCTAAGGAGTGCTTTCTACACAATCTGTCTACATAATTCATTAAATAAGTAGAGGCACAGATCTTAATATTATTGTGTTTGGGGCATTTAGATTTTATTTCATTTATCTTAGTTTTAAGAAAATTTTTAAATGCAATTAATAAAGCTGTTTAAGAGAGAAAATACAAACCTAATGTAAATGAAATCTCAATCATGAGTTAGTAGATACATTTATAGTGTATAATTATTTTTTTCTGTGAGTTGGGGATTAGCATATATTTAAATATTTCCTATTTTTAATTGCATCTTTGAGATCATTGGCCAAACTATGATTTCAAATATATTGGTAAACTACTATAATATAACTATCAAATTTGGAAAAACATTTATCGAATTAACTGTGTTAAAAAACAGAGATGACTTGACATGATTTTGAACATAATTTAGAACCTTCAATTACATTTACCAAAACATTTTCTAAAATCGTATATTGTTATTTCATACCACTCTTTTTTTCATGACTTTGGCAGATAACATTTAGAAAACATTGGTCCTTAGGAATTAACGTTTTTACGTATCAGTCTCAAAACCTCTTTAGTGCTATACCCAGTCATTCTCATTTCCATTCTCAGAGAATAGTTTGGTATTAAGTTATCCTGTAAAGGAAAGCTGACTGGCTTCAGGTTAATAAATGTGAGTATAAGTTCAAGTTTACTACTTCATAATGGTGAGGGTTATTTAAGCCAATTTCGCTAATGTTAACTTTTTACCTTTACATAATTATTTACAATTAAACAAAATAAATATATTTTTCTTAAGTGCGAGTGGCTTGCTACAAACGTGTTTTCCTTAAGTGAAAATCACCATGACACAAAGATCATGGCTATGTCTAAATGCAGGTCTGAGAGTAAACCTGTATAGTTTTTTCAAATTTTCTAAATAAAAACCAGGATGTTTGTGGTAAGACACTGGAATGAAGGCTGAGGATTTGAAAAAGAGGAACAAATTGTATTGAGTTGCAACTGGAGAAATAGAAGGGTTTTGTGTTTTTGTCTTTCTTGTCTTCGAAATGTTCTCAGAATAGGAATAAATTAAATCACAATAACTGTCTGTACTAAAACTAAGGGAAGCTTCCGGATCCTATATCCACCCTTTATGCTGAATTTCTTGTGTTCAGCCACCATGTGTCTTTATGCAATATGACTTTGTACTTAACAGAGTGAATAAAAGTGTTGTACAGCTATTGGAGAAAAATAGATCCCTACTTGATCTCATAGTATATTATTGACTAGTTAAATGGCCTGAGGTGTATCTTTAAACATTCTGAGTTCATTTCCACATTTATAAAATAAGAATGATAATTCCTAACCAGAGGAGTGACTGAGAAAGTATCAGGCGAATAGTAGCAAGATTAAATATTAAAATTTTTACTTGTGCTACAAGTATATCTTGACTCTCTCTTTCTCAGAATCACTTTAAAGTTGTGAGTGGAATTTAGAGCTGTGTAGCTTGGCTTGAAAGCTAATAGTTTAGAAGACTGACAGAAATAAGTCTCACCTGCTTCACTAACTGAAGTGTTGTCAGAGATAAAAAGGTATTTGGGACACTGCTCTGCTAACCTCGTAACACTCCCTGACCTCTGATGGTTGAGACACATGGTGCCACACTAACATACCTAAGTTCATTCCGTTTCAAGCCTTTTCTTCACCTGGAGAGAACAGAGCCATACCTGTTATGGTGGCTCATCTTTTCTGAGTCGGTAATTGACAGTGGGTTCCAGGACTTCAAACTTAATTTCTCTCAAGTGATGCCTTCTGGAGCCTTCCATGTGCCTCAGAGAATGAAGTCAATATAATTAATATATTTTTTCCCCCACAGAAATTCCTTGTCATTTTCTCATGTTTACATTATTTGGTTCCAAACTGGAAGATGTTAAACTCCAAGTTGATTGAGAAGTTGAATGTTCTTTTTTCTTGTTGGCTGTTATATTGTAGTAAGTGATAAGAAAATATGTGTTTTGTTTTTCCTTTGGCCAAGAGATAATCTCTGTTAAAATGTGTCAGAAAGGACTAAGCAGGTCAGTCCCATTGCTTGGATATAGTTTCTGAATTAGATCTTTTTTTTTTTTTTTTTTTTTTTTTTTGGTCAGTACTCAGTGTTATAGAGCAGCACTTCCCAGAGCTTTGAGATCAAGGAACAGCCTCTATGACCCTGGATCTTATAAGCAAATAGGTTCTATCAACTATTCCATTGAGTTTGTTTTGCATTTGCAGTTTAAGGTTAAATGATTTAAACACATCTATCTCAGTCTTTTCTAAAACCTGATCCTCTGGCTGATCCTCCACAGCCTGACGTTCAAAGACAAGACAGGCTATGGAGGACGTTGAGGGTATTAATCTCTTTGAGAAAGAAACTGACCTCAACTGCTCTTGCCTTACTTGTCTTAAGCTCCAAATGCTGAGCCTATTATATTAGGGGAAGGTGTGTGGGAGAACTGACCTAACTCTACGATTGAGGCAGAAGATAGTACCTGAACAGAGTTGATGTTCTGTGTGTTTAATGTGTTTTTCTTCATTTAAACTTCACCTCTGTCTTATTAAATAAGATCTTCATTTAATCCTTGGAATTACTCACGAGGATGCATACCAAGTGAAAAATATGTTTGCCTTTTTAACAATATGAAAGTTAATTTAAAACAATATTTTATTAAACTATGTCAATAAAAACAGTATAACAATACAGTTTACACAAGAAAGTAATTCATGATTGGATAAATTATTGGAGTCTTCAAATTACTCATGCAAAAAAACTTTAAAAATTTTTTATTTTTTTTCAAAACTTTTAAGTAAATTTATGTCTAATTTGCATGAATTTTAATTTGACAGTATGGAGGTATATTAGATTTTTTTGTAATGGGTAGATAGAATATATAATCTTAAGAAAAAAATGGAAATAATTTAATCTGCTTTTCCAGTGTCACAATGATGAATAATAAAGAAAATGTTTATACTCTTACCAAACAGGACCCCACTGTCTTTGAAGAATAGATCAGAGTTTTCAGATGTTATAATGCCATGTAACAGATGACTATTCCAGGATATTAAATAAATGACAATGCGCACAAATCATTTTACTCATTTTAAAAATTTTAAATAATCTCAATATTAAGGCCTCAACTCTTCGAGAAAAAAAAACATACTTAATTTGTGTTGTTAAATATATACAAACACACACACAAATATATTTGTGTATGAAATTCTTATGAGTAAAATCTCTATAAGTAAAATTTCTTCAATTGAAACACACTATATATCTTGGATAAACTTTATCTTTGTTCACTGTGATCTTCAATTGTTGATGACTATTTTTTTTTTTTTTGCAGTGATTTGATATATATTTAATTTTTAAACAATCAGTTCTTTTTTTTTAATTATACGCTGATGATTATTCATCTTACTCCCTTTGGACAAGTTGTTAATGATCCATAAAACAATTAAATGTAATAAAGTATGCCTCTATTTAGATGCACTAAATAGTGGTAAATCTTATTGTAATGTGTAAAGATAAGAATTTTTTTTCTTAAGGAAGTAATCACATAAACTAGTTTGCAATTTCAAAATTTCATGTGTGTTGAGCTATATTTACATAACTGTAAATGTAGATCTTTTAGAGGGTCACTCACGTATTAAAGACACCATAATCACAGAAATATATGTAAGTGTGTGTGTGTATGTGTGTGTGAGTGTTATTTTATAGTCAGTCAGACTCTGCCATATGGTGATCAACTCCATTTACTGAAATTGTGTAGATACAGCTAAGCATTAGCCATCATGATTATAATCGCATGAAATAATCTCCATAAGTGTATTTAGTGTGCTCCTGCATCTGTTTTCTATTCCAATGATTTTTGTCACCCATGAATTAGCTGTGGTCAGAATTTTCCTGCCTCACAAAACATGTATTAAATTCCAACTAATTTTACCATTCTTTTTCAGATGTGATGCTGGATTAAAAAAAAAAAAAAAAAAAAAAATTGGCTGGGCACGGTGGCTCACGCCTGTAATCCCAGTACTTTGGGAGGCAGAAGTGGGTGGATCACGAGGTCAGAGTTTGAGATCAGCCTGGCCAATGTGGGGAAATCCCGTTTCTACTAAAAAATACAAAATTTAGATAGGTGTGGTGACACACGCCTGTAGTCCCAGCTACTCGGGAGACTGAGTCAGGAGAATGACGTGAACCCAGAGTGGTGCTTGCAGTGAGCGGAGATTGTCCCACTGCACTCCAGCCTGGGCAACAGAGCGAGACTCTATCTCAGTAAATAAATAAATAATAAAATAAAAATTAAAAAAGATAATTAAGCCAGATTTTCCATTATCAAGAAACCTCATATGTAATAGTCAATGCTTTCCATTGTAACATAATATGTGGAGTAATTTTGAGGCAGCCTCCACAATTTAAGCAATAAAATCTGTGTGGAGACAGAAAAACTATAAAAAATACTGTGACCAATTATTAAGAACCATAAAAAGTGCTTATTCCAGTTTCTGCAGTTATATCTATCGTGTAAAAAAAGGAGTTTCAGCCAAATTGAAAGAAATCTACCTAAGCCTTTAATTCATGGTTGCAATGGTCATGGTCTGAATGTCTGTGTCTCCCATCCCCAAATTTATGTTTTGGAATCCAATACACAATACGATGATATTAAAAGGTGGAATCTTTGAGGAGTGATTTAGTTATGAGGGTTCCACCCTCATATGGAATTTATGCCCTTAGAAATGAGGCTCTAGGGAGCTCCTTTGCCTTTTTCTGCCATCTGAGGAGCATCATCATGATAAATTCTATGAAACTGAGGGCGAGCTCTTACGAGACACCAAATTTGCTGGCATTTTGATCTTGAACTTCCCATCCTCCAGAACAGTGAGCAATACATTTTTGTTGTTTATAAATTACCCCATCTAAGATATTTTGCCATAGCAGCCCAAACAGACTAAGAAAATACCCTTCTAGGTTTAGCCTCACTACGTCAAATAGAAATTGCACCACGCGAAGTTAAACAGACAAGGAAGGCATTATCCAAAACTATTGCAATATTTTTTGAGCACTTTATTAATATTGGATTAGCCAACAAACCATCCTTTGATTCAATGACTATTTGGGTGTATGCATGACACGTCAGATTCTGACATCACTGGTACATTTGATGGGGAAAGATAATTCTTAAATATTCTTGCCTCTGGGTTTTTGCACCAGGGGTTTTGAACTCATATATTTTAATCACTCTTTCTTCACTTGTCCTCAGCCACAGATTTCTATGATCATGATTCATATTTTTTCTTGAGAAATTATGTCACTAAACATAGTTATAATTGAAACATTAAACTGTTTTCCTTATTTCTTTTTTTCTTTTTTCTTTTTTTATTTCTTATAGGCTTACTCCATGTTCTCCAGCTTTCCTTATTCCTTATTACACTGAAAGTCGTTGACTTCTCCCTATCTAAATTTCTCTATAGTGGTTACTCTAAGCCTAACTTAGTAATTATTGCATGACTTATCTTTTTAATTCCTCCTGAGAATGATTTAATTTTAAAACTATTTCTGATGTTATGTGTTACCCAGCCTATGGTATTTTGCTTGGCAGCCCAGGTAGACTATTAATTTTGTTTAAAAAGCTATTATGGCAATTTCCTTTGGAAATTAAAAAGTTTATTTGAACATTCGCAGTTTTTCATAATTTTATTTGATTTTTAATAGTATCTAAAAATAAAATTATTGAGAAACTATTGGGGAATCATGTTATATCTGTTTCAACTTTTTTTCTGGTAAAAATTTTCAATGGAAAACATATGGATTTTTTTTTTTTTTTTTTTTTTTGAGACAGAGTTTCACTCTTGTTGCCCAGGCCGGAGTGCAATGGCACGATCTTGGCTCACTGCAACCTCCGCCTCCTGGGTTCAAGCCATTCTCCTGCCTCAGTCCCTTGAGTAGCTGGGATTACAAGTGCCTATCACCATGCTCAGCTGATTTTTTTATATGTTTAGTAGAGATGGGGTTTCACAATGTTGGCCAGTCTTGGCCTTGAACTCCTGATCTCAGGTGATCTGCCCAACTTGGCCTCCCAAAGTCCTGGGATTACAGGCATGAGCCACTGCACCCAGCCCAATATATGGATTTTTATACATACAAGTGATAGTCAGTTTTTAAAACAACCGATTCCTAAATTATTTAGAAAAGACAGACGTGAATATAGAAAAGTGGCTCTTCTTCCTTGACACTGCATCAGAAAATCTACAGAGATATACAGGAAAAGACATTTGCTTTCTAATACATCAGTTTAGTACTTATGAGACTAAATGCTGATAACAAAAATAAAAACAAACTAAAATCAAAATCAAAAACAAAACCCCGAAACTTAAAGAGAGCCTTTGAGAACTGAGATATTCCAGGGACAAATGTGGATTTGCTGACAAGCATGTGGATTTCCTATTACATGTAGTGAAAGAAGTGGAAGATTACCAACTGAATTTTAACATAATGGCAAATAGTCATCAGCAATTTCCTAACCCATTTATATTCGAGGAACTTTCTGGCTTCTCTGATAAATTCTATCTTGCCAGCCTCCTCTCTCTATGCAAAGCTCATTTCTGCTAACTTTTCCTTCTATGTTATCTGTTCATGTATATAAAAATAGTGTGCCTTAAAGTGTAAAACGGTCTGTAATTGAGCTGTGTTCAACTCCTCGTTTCCGTGCTTACTTTATATTCTTTCAATATTAATTAAAAGTTCTCTTTAAAAAAATTAAGATAGTAGACTAAACGAAGTAGCAAACTATGTTTTTCTTTCATACATCAGTTCAGGGACTTTCAGCCTCTCAATCATTGACTTTTGGGGCAGGATTATTCTTTTGTTGTGAGCGATACTCCTGTGACTTGTTAGCCTCTACTCAATAGTTTCTAGTAACGTATTTTGTTGAGGACCAAAAATATCTCCATACATGGTCGCATAACTGCTGGAGGAAAAATTAATTCTTACTTGAGCATGACTGTGTTGTCTTTATTTGCTTTTAATATAAATTAATAATTATTAAAATTATGCCTAACCAAGGGGGATTTATTAAAACTAAGGTACTATTAACTTTACCAGTACTATATAAAATAGTCAAGTATTTTCTTTTTTGGGAACATAGTAAAATAATACAGGCTTCCAACAGACTGGAGAGATCTAAGCACATAAACCTTAATGGTCTCCAAAGGTCAGCTTCCATTTTCGCCAAATGCCAGTCACTATTTTAAACATTGTGTTTTATGATGCTAGTTCATATCATTTGAAGTCATATACCATCTGTAGTAAGTCTATATCCAAATGTCATGATAAAAATTTCCAATTCATCACATGTTTAGATCTTTCTGACCATAGCAATAGTCAATCAACTGGCACACAAAGAATCACATTACTTTATTGCCACGCCTCTTGGATCATTTGAACAGTGGAAATCCCAGGGTCAGGCTATGACTGGCATATTGCTTTTTCAGTTGCTTCAGACAATTCTTGCAGGGATTCAATTAATGGAGTAGGAGATATTGCTGTTCCTAAGAAAGCTGAAACAATCACAGAAAAGTTTACTCAGCCCCAGAATAATTAATCTTAGTATTGAAAGGAATCTTAGAAATTAGTCATCTTTTCCCAGTATTGAATCTTCATACATATAATTTAATCAGCATTGAGTGGAATATAGTCAGACATGATTTTTAAAAATCCCAGATCATAATGAAACCAATATCGCTGAGTTAAAAGTATTATCTGTTTCTCATAGATGACACATTCAAAGATCATATTCATCTTCAATACTAAAGTATTTTCAATATTCAGCAAATGCTATATTATTCAGATTTTACTGCTTTTTCAGCCTTGAGTCATTCTGGTGATATAGAAATATGAAGACAATAATGGTGAAGAAGTACCTTATGTCTTCCCATCATAAAAACATACCAGAATGCTTTTAATGAAATATTTGAAAAAAAAACTGGTATATAAAACAAGTTTGTCTTACCCTGAACCTTCTCTACAAAACAAATCTAAACAAGATTAGTAAATACATCCTCTTAAAGCATTTTAAAGTCTGCCTATAGTATTGTTAAGTGAAAAAAAAGTTCATAAACATATTTTAAGAGTGTTCGAGTGTTTTTTGTCTGATATCAAAAGTATACATTTAAAGATAAAACCCTATCACTGAAGGTCCCTACTCATCAACTACTGGTAATTCCAGCGTTGTCAAGAACACTTAACTAATAAAGAAAAACACATAGCTCAGATAAGTTCAATAAATGTTTATGCTACTTTTGGATATGCTTAACAAACTAAATAAGGTTAAAACATTTTATTAATATCTTTGAAATAGCCATTATGATATGCCTGAAAAATGGTGAATAGCTTTGGAGAAATGTATGGGTAAATGGATATGTGGAATTTCAAATGACAAATATTTCTAGAAAAATAAAAACAAAATTGTCTTATTTATTTTTGATTTTTTTCATTTGACCTTTTATTACATTGCATTAATGTAATAAAAGAGATCTCTAAGATCTCTGTTATCATACAATGGGATTATTAATAGTGACTATCCTTGGTCTCAGAAACAGCGTTGTAAATACGTCATTGTTCTTCGTACACTTTAT